>NC_064831.1:33350767-33950767 GCF_024166365.1 Elephas maximus indicus
TGTGTTTTAAATGAGGATCCCAGTATAGGAATTACTTGAGAACCATGGCAGTAGTTTAGACTACTGTACAGTTTGTTGTCAGGGCTACCTCTCAATTTAGGACCACTGTAGCTATTATGATAGTTGATATTTGTGGTTTCAAGTTTTTTTTTTCTTCGCATGTGTTAGAGTAGTTCTTCTTTTCGTATTTATTAAATACCAGCCGTTCACCAGTTATTGTTCATGTTAAAATGCTGGAGAAATCAATATGAATAATACAGGTAAGCGTCTTGCCTTCACAGAACTTTCTACCTAATAGGGAAGATAGAAATATGACGAAGCAATTTCAGACAAATAGCTTAAAAAGCAATTGCAAGTTCTCACTGTAAATAATCAGTCATAACTGAAATATTTGGGGGTTATAAAAGACTTAAAAAAAAGTCTCTCTAGTAAAAGGTGAACATGATTTCATGGAAAGGGTGCTACTCAGTATTACACCTGTTCCTGGTTCTTGCATTAACTAGTGACATGATGATGAACAAGTTAAAAAACTAACAAGATCTTAATTTCCATATATTTTTATTCATTTAACAAATGTTTATCGACTGCCTACTTCACGTCAGAAAGGATACAAGGGAGAAGGCATTCTCTGTTTTCAAGAGCTCCTAAGGTTTAGAGAAAAAGGGAAATGTTAACACAAATAAATCATTGTAAATTTGGAGACTGTTACTATAAAATAGGTTTGTTACATAGTAAGGTCCCCTTCAGCTGTAAGACTTTATAATTCTAAAAATATTCAAGAATTGAATGGAGATACATATGTTTAAAATAATACTTAGACCTACATATGCTGTATTTATAATAATTACAATAATAATGATAATATGAGTAATAGCTAACAGTTAATGAGCAATTAATTTTGAGCCAGGTATTATGCTCAAAAAGAGCCCTGGTGGCACAGTGGTTAAGAGCTTGGCTGCGAACTGAAAGATCAACAGTTTGAACCCACCAGCTGCTCAGCGGGAGAAAGATGTGGCAGTCTGCTTCCATAAAGATTACAGCCTTGGAAACCCTGTAGGGCAGTTCTGCTCTGTCCTGTAGGGTCACTATGAGTCAGAAGCAACTTGACTGCAATGGGACTGCTAAATACTTTGTAAGGATTATGTCACCTTATCTTAAAAAATAGACCAATGAATAGAATGTCTGTTTGGGGTGATAAAAAAGTTTTGGAAATAGATGGTGGTGATGGTTGTATAACAGTGTGGATGTAATGAATGCCACTAAATTGTGTACTTAAAAATGGTTAATATGGCAATCTTATGTATATTTTACCACAATTTGAAAAGAAAACCAATCAATGAGATTGTTGTTCTTGTTAGTTGCTGAGCACTTAACTGTTGTGCCACTAGGGCTCCTGACCAATCAGATAGATGCTATTAATTGACTGTGCTTTGCAAGTGAAGGAGCTAGGGCTTAAAATGTTTGTAACTTGACCAAGATCGTATGACCAGTAAATGGAGGAGTTGTAATTAATTGGTGTTGGTTTTTTCAGTGCTTATAATTTGCCAGGCACTGGCCTCATTTTTTACAAATATTATTTCATTGAATCATCACAACAGTCCTGTAAGGTGGATACTACTATTTGTATTTTGCAGTAGAGTAAGGCTCAGAGACATGTTTAGAGTTTTTCAGGTAATAAACCCTAAGCTTCTAAACCTTATAGTTTGCTACTTAACCTGTGGTCAGCAACCAAAGGGTATATCCATGCTTGACTTTGTTTCTTGAAATAGAAGTGTGAAGATAACCTATATCCTTCTGAGAATTTGGTTTTCTTTCATACTTTTTATTTTTCATGGTGCTTTTCCTACCTGTTTGTTGTTTCTAAACTTATTTTTAGACAAGCTAACAAAAACAAAAAGCACAGTGTTACCAAAAAACCTTTTGTATAAATATTATTCTTAATTTGAACCCTGTTGTTGTTCTTAGGTGCTATTGAATTAAACAGCAGAACTGCCCCATAGGGTTTTTGCCTCACTTTGGTATCATCTCAAAAGGGCCCTAGAAGATCTGGAAAACTCCTAGAAAAAGACATCATATTTGGTAAAGTAGGGGGTCAGCAAAAATGAGGGAGCCCATCCATGAAGTGAATTGAAATGATGGCTGCAAGAATGGGTTCCAACATACCAGCGATTGTGAGGATGGTAGAAGACTGGGTGATGGGCATTCTGTTACACATAAGGTCACCATGAGTCAGAACTGATTTGACAGGAACTAACAATAACAATTCTTCAAAAATGTAAAAATCATGAAAGGCAAGGAAAAACTAAGGAATTGTTCTACGTTGGAGAAGACTAGGGAGACATGACAACTAAATGCAATGTGGGATTGAGATACACCGTAATGACCATTGTGGCCATTGCTATGCATACTTGTAGGTTATGGGCCTAGCTTACATTCTCTTCATGGCTTGCTTTTACCCACCCTTCAGCTTTATCTCTCTTCATTCTCTCTTTTTCACACTTTTCCGTTCCATGTATACCACTTAAAAAATAAAAAATAAAAAAAATTTTTTTTCCCATGTATACCACTTACACACTCTCAAATTCTCACTTTGTGCTTCATGCTCTCTCTTCATCAATGTTTGTGTTTTTTTTCTAAGCCTTTTCATATGTTGTTTTCCTGCCTAACTTAGATGTCCTGCATTGTACTCCCGTAACAAATTTTATGTCCCCAGGTTATGGCAGTTGTGACATATTATAGTAAATGATTTTAAAATTGTCTCCCACTCTTAAATTATAAATGATATTAGGGAAAGAACTATATAAATTTTTGTTTATTAAAATGTACTGAGAATATCGGTTGGAACATTTTAGGCACTTAACAAATATCTGTTGAATGACTGAAAGAAAACAATGTGGGTTTCAAAGTTTAAATGTATGGTAAAAATAGAAGGTAACTGGAAGATCTGGGTTCAGGTGTTTGAGATTTGTTTATTAATTTGTTAATTTTAAAAAATAGCACAGTGAATTGGTTTATGTACCCTGCCTATAACTTGTCTGGTCCTAGCCTGTGTTTAGTATGATTTGGTAACACAAAATCATTCCCTGACCCAAGACTCACTATGAGATCTCTTGTCACTACCCGCTTCCTCAGCCCCTGCAAAGAATTCGTATTTATGTTTTAAAGTTGGCCTAGGGAGTAGTTTATTTTTCGATCATGTGAGTTTTCTCTAAAAGTTTACAGAAGAAACTATAAAGCATTGATACATATTTGGTTTGGGACTTAAGTAAGACTCATAGATATCCACGGCCCACAGAAATATATCTCAGTGTGCTACCTTTCAGGTGTTCTCCCATACCCAAACCTCCAGAGACCATCTTTGTCATCGTTGTCAAGAGCTTTTACTATCAGCCTGATTGTTTGTAGTACTTACTGTTGGGAGTTGAACGAAGAGTACTGCATGAACTATAGTGACTATACTAGTTTGCCATTGCTGCTGTAACAAAGGACCTCAAATTTAGTGACTTAAAACAATACAGACATTTACCGGAAAGTTCTGGAGGTCAGAAGTCTAAAATGGGTTGGCAAAGCTGCATTCCTCCCGTATGTTCTAGTGGTGAATCTGTGTCCTTGTCTTTTCTAGCTGCCTTCATTCCTTGTCTCACAGACCCTTCCTCCATTTTCAAAGTAAGTAGCAGAGCATCTTCAAATATCATTCTGACTCAGCTTCTGTTGTCATATCTCCCTCTTTTCCTCTGCTTCTTTTTTCACATCACCTCCCCTCTCTTTAGCTCCCTTGCCTCTTCTTATAACGGTCCTATGATTACATTGGACTCTCTTAGATAATCCAGGATTATCTTCCCATCTGAAACCATTAATTTAATCACATCAGCAAAGTCCTTTTGTCACGTAAGGTAACATATTTGTAGGTTCCAGGGATTAGGATTTTGGAGGGCCATTATTCAGCCTACCAAAATGTCCTCTTACTCCTTTCTTTAAGATGATATATTGGCATTATATTGCATAATAATTAAGAGTATTGGCTTTTAAGTAAGGCAGACCTTGGTTTGAATCTCTTTACTTAGAATGTATACTGGCAGAGCACTTGATTCTTCGTTATTTTTCAGTAATGCTATGTACTTGACCACTTTGATCTTCAGTTTTCTTATCTTTTTTCATTAGTAAATAGGAATGTTATGTCACAGGGATTAAATATGAGATATGAAATGCTTTGCATAGTAGCTTGGTACAGAAAAAAATGATAGATATTAATATAAAAATCAGAATAAAACTAAAACTTTTAGAACAAACCATAGGGATAATCCTTCAGGACTTAGCTTTTGACAATGGATTCTTAGATATGACATGAAAACCATGAGCAAAAAAAGACAAGTAAAATGGTCTTCACCAAAATTGAAAACTTTTGTGCATCAAAAGACTTATGCATCAAAGAATTTTATCAGCAGGATGAAAAGACAACCTACAGAATGGGAAAACACATTTGGGAACATATTTATATTTCCAAAATATGTTTAAAGAACTCCTAAAAACAAAAAGGCAAGCAACCCAGTCAAAAATGGGCAAATAACTTGAATAGACATTTAACCAGAGAGGATATACAAATGGTCAGTAAGCACATGAAAAGATTGTCAAAGTCATTAATCACTAGGGAAATACATATCAAAACCACAATGAGATTTTACTTTACCCCTACTAGGATGGCTATTATCCAAAAAATGAAAAACAGCAAGTGTTAGTGAGAATGTAGAGAAATTGGAACTCTCATCTGCTGCTGATTGGATTGTAAAATGGCACACTTACTGTGGAGAACCATTCCTTAAAAGGTTAAACAAAGCATTACCGTATAATCCAGCTAGGTATAAACCCAAAAGACTTGAAAGCAGGGACTCAAACAGGTCTGTGTTCATTGCAGCATTATTCATAATAGCTCAAATGTGGAAACAATCCAAGGTGTCCATAAACAGATGAATGAATAAATAAAGGGTGATAAATATATGTGAATAACATATTAATATTATTCAGCCATAAAGAGAAATGGAGTTCTGATACATGCAACAACATGGGTAAACCTTGAAAATATAATGCTGAGTGAAACAAGTCAGATACAAAAGGACAAATATTTTATGATCCCACTTATGTGAAATATCTAGAATATGTAAGTGAATAGAGATCAAAGTTTATTAGTGGTTACCACTTCCCAGGAGCAGTTGGGATGGAGGAAGGGGATATTTCTGCTTAAGGGGCACTGAGTTTCTGTTAAGGTTAAGAAAAAAATTTCAAAATGGATAATGGTGATACTTGCAGCACATGGCAAATATCTCTGAATTGTAGATGTAAAAATAGTTGAAATTGCAAATATTTTCTTATATATGTTTTGCCACAATTTAAAAGGGTAGAATAAAAGCATTAAGACGGACATGCCTAATGCCTTATTTATTTATTTTTATGGAGGTATAATTGGCCTACAATGAAGTACACGTATTTGAAGTGTGTGATTTGATAATTTTGGCTTATATTCACACCATTAAGACCATTATCACAATCAAGCAGTTTTCTCCTGCCATTTTGTGATTTCCTTCTCCTTCTCCTCACCACCTCCAGACAACCCTTGATCTGTTGTTACTATAGTTTACCTTTTCTGGAATTTTATGTAAATGGAATCATACACTCTGGCTTCCTACACTCAGCATGGGCCAGGGTGGTTCAGTGGTAGTATTCTTGCCTTCTGTGTGGGAGACCTGGGTTCACTTTCGCCTTATGCACAGCCACCAGTCATCTGTCAGTGGAGACTTGCTTGTTGCTATCATGCGGAGCAGGTTGCAGCAGAGCTTCCTGACTAAGGTTGACTGGAAAGAAAAAGGTCTGGCCGTATAGTTCTGAAAATTAGCCAGTGAAAACTGTATGGATCACAGTGGTCTGATCTGCAACTGATAATGGAGATGGTGCAGGACTGGGCAGCATTTGGTTCCATTGTGCATGGCGGCACCATGAGTTGGGAATTGACTCAACAGCAGCTAACAACAACAAACAACATGCACACTAATAATTATTTTGAGATTCATCCACTCTGTTACGTGTATCAATAGTTCATTTCTATGTAATCCGTAGAAATGAATACAACGGTAGTATGCCATTCTATGGATATACCACCATTTATCTGTTTGAGTTAATGGACACGAGGTTGTTTCTTTCCTGTCCTCTGTTCATTTTGTCAAAGTGAGTGGAATCAAGTTGTTCATAATATTCTGTTATTATCCTTTTTTGTCTGTGAAGACTGAAGTGTTGCTGTCTCATTCTTGATAGTGGTAATTTGTGTCTTTTCTCTTTTTTGCCTAATCGATTTTTCAGGATTATTGATGCTGTAAAAAATTAGCTTTTTATTTCACTGATTTTTCCTTTTCTCTTTTCTACTTACTTGATTTCTACTCTGCTTTTTATTGTACTGTTTTTTTTCCTTTGGGTTTAATTTGCTCCTCTTTTTTCAGCTAGTTAAGATCATTGATTTTAGACTTTTCTAATACAGCCACTTAGTGCTATAAATTTAGTGCTAAGGTACAGTTTTAGTGACATCCCACATGTTTAGATTTTTTTTTTCCATTTTCATTCAGTTCAAAATACTTTCTAAATTCCCTGTTTTAATAATTTTTATTGTGCTTTAAGTGGAAGTTTACAAATCAAGTCCTCCTCTCATACAAAAACCCATATACACCTTGCTACACACTCCCAATTACTCTCCGCCTAATGAGACAGCCCGCTTTCTCCCTCCACTCTCTCTTTTCATGTGCATTTCGCCAGCTTCTAACCCCCTCCACCCTCTCATCTCCTCTCCAGGCCAGAGATACCAACATAGTCTCAAGTGCCCACCTGATCCAAGAAGCTCACTCCTCACCAGCAACCCTCTCCAACCCATTGTCCAGTCCAATCCATGTCTCAAGAGTTGGCTTCGAGAATGGTTCCTGTCCTGGGCCAACAGAAGATCTCGGGGCCATGACCACCAGGGTCCTTCTAGTCTAAGTCAGACCATTAACTCTGGTCTTATGAGAATTTGGGGTCTGCAGCCCACTGCTCTCCTGGTCCCTCTGGGGTCCTCTGTTGTGTTCCCTGTCAGGGCAGTCATCGGTTATAGCCAGGCACCATCTAATTCTTGTGGTCTCAGGATGATGTAGTCTCTGGTTCACGTGGCCCTTTCTGTCTCTTGGGCTCGTAATCGGCTTGTGTCCTTGGTGTTCTTCATTCTCCTTTGATCCAGGTGGGTTGAGACCAATGGATACATCTTAGATGGCTGCTTGCTAACATTTAAGACCCCAGACGCCACTCTTCAAAGTGGGATGCAGAATGTTTTCTTAATAGATTTTATTATGCCGATTGACTTAGATGTCCCCTAAAACCATGGTCCCAGACCCTTGCCCCTGGTATGCTGGCCTTTGAACCATTCAGTTTATTCAGGAAACTTCTTTGCTTTTGGTTTAGTCCAATTGTGCTGACCTCCCCTGTATTGTGTACTGTCTTTCCCTTCACCTAAAGTAGTTCCTATCTACTATCTAATTAGTGAATGCCCCTCTCCTACCCTCCCTCCCACCCCCTCTCGTAACCACAAAAGGATGCTTTCTTCTCAGTTTAAACTATTTCTCAAGTTTTTGTAATAGTGGTCTTATGCAACATTTGTCCTTTGCAACTGACTCATTTCACTCAGCATAATGCCCTCCAGGGTCCTCCATGTTATGAAATGTTTCACGGATTCCTCACTGTTCTTTATCGATGTGTAGTATTCCATTGTGTGAATATACCGTAATTTATTTATCCATTCATCTGTTGATGGGCACCTTGGTTGCTTCCATGTTTTTGCTATTGTAAACAGTGCCGCAGTAAACACGGGTGTGCATATAACTGTTCGTGTAAAGGCTCTTATTTCTCTAGGATCAAGGAATGGGAATGCAGGATCGTATGGTAGTTCTATTTCTATCTTTTTAAGGAAGTGCCAAATCGATTTCCAAAGTGGTTGTACCCTTTTAGATTCCCACCAGCAGTGTAGAAGTGTTCCAATCTCTCCACAACCTCGCCAACATTTATTGTTTTGTGTGTTTTGGATTAATGCCAGCCTTGTTGGAGTGAGACAGAATCTCACTGTAGTTTTGATCTGCATTTCTCTATTGGCTAATGATCGTGAATATTTCCTTATATATCTGTTAGCTACCTGAGTGTCTTCTTTAGTGAAGTGTCTATTCATATCTTTTGCCCATTTTTTCACTGGGTTATTTATCTTTTTGCTGTTGAGTTTTTGCAGTATCATGTAGATTTTAGAGATCAAGTGCTGATCAGAAATGTCATAGCTAAAAACTTTTTCCCAGTCTGTAGGTAGTCTTTTTACTCTTTTGGTGAAGTCTTTGGGTGGGCATAGGTGTTTGATTTTTAGGAGCTCCTAGTTTTTTTAGTTATCTAGTTTTTCTTCTGCATTCTTAATAATGTTTTGTATACTGTTTATGCCATGTATTAGGGGTCCTAACATTGTCCCTGGTTTTTGCTCCATGATCTTTATCATTTTAGATTTTATATTTACGTCTTTCATCCATTTTGAGTTAGTTTTTGTGGGTGGAGTGAGATGTGGGTCTTGTTTCATTTTTTTGCAGATGGATATCCAGTTATGCCGGCACTATTTATTAAAAAGACTGTCTTTTCCCCATTTAACTGTTTTGGGGCCTTTGTCAAATATCAGCTGCTCATGTGTGGATGGATTTATGTCTGGATTTTCAGTTCTGTTCCATTGGTCCATGTATCTGTTGTTGTACCAATACCAGGCTGTTTTGACTACTGTGGCGGTATAATAGGTTCTAAAATCAGGTAAAGTAAGGCCTTCAACTTTGTTCTTCTTTTTCAGTAATGCCGTATTTATCCACGGCCACTTTCCCTTTGGTATGAAGTTGATGATTTGTTTTCCATCTCATTAAAGACTGTCATTGGAATTTGGATCGGAATTGCATTAAATGTATAAATGGCTTTTGGTACAATAGACATTTTTATAATGTTAAGTCTTTATATCCATGAGCAAGGTATGTTTTCCGCTTATGTAAGTCTCTCTTGGTTTCTTGCAGAAGTGCTTTGTAGTTTTCTTTGTATAAGTCTTTTACATATCTGGTGAGATTTATTCTTAAGTTTTTTATCTTCTTGTCCGCTACTGTAAATTGCATTGATTTGGTGATTTCCTCTTGCTGTTCTTTTTGTTGGTGTAGAGGAATCCAACTAATTTTTGTATGTTTACTTTTATCCCTATACTCTGCTGAACTCTTTTAATAGTTTCAGTAGTTTTCTGGAGGATTCCCTAGGGTTTTCTGTGTATAGGATCATGCCATCTGCAAATGGAGATACTTTTACTTCTTCCTTGCCAATCTGGATGCCCTTTATTTCTTTATTTAGCCTAATTGCTCTGGCTAGGACCTCCAACACAGTGTTGAATAAGAGTGGTGATAAAGGGCATCCTTCTCTGGTTCCCGATCTCAGTGGGAATGCTTTCAGGCTCTCTCCATTTAGGTTGATGTTGGCTGTTGGCTTTGTATAAATGCCCTTTATTATGTTGAGGTATTTTCCTTTTATTCCTGTTTTGCTGAGAGTTTTTGTCATGAATGAGTGTTGAACTTTGTCAAATGCCTTTTCTGCATCAATTGATAAAAACATGTGATTCTTGTCTTTTTTATTTATGTGGTGGCTTCCATTAATTGTTTTTCTAATGTTGAATCATCCCGGGATACCTGGTATGAATCCCACTTCGTCATGGTGAATTATTTTTTTGATATGTTGTTGAATTCTATTTGGCTAGAATTTTGTTGAGGATTTTTGCATCTACATGCATGAGGAATATAGGCGTATAATTTTCTTTACTTGTGGTGTCTGTACCTGGTTTTGGTATCAGGGATATGGTGGCTTCATAGAATGAGTTTGGTAGTATTCCTTCCTTTTGTATGCGCTGAAATACCTTTAGTAGTAGTGTTGTTAACTCTTCTCTGAAAGTTTGGTAGAACTCTGCATTGAAGCCATCCGGACCAGGGTTTTTTTTTTGTGGGGAGTTTTTTGATTACTTTTTTCAATCTCTTCTTTTGTTATGGGTCTATTTAGTTGTTCTACCTCTGTTTTTGTTAGTTTAGGTAGGTAGGTAGTGTATTTCTAGGAATTCATCCATTTCTTCTAAGTTTTCAAATTTGTTTGAGTACAGATTTTCACAGTAACCTGATACGATTCTTTTAATTTCATTTGGGTTTGTTGTAATATTGCCCATCTCATTTCTTATTCAGGTTATTTGCTTCCTCTCCTGTTTCTCTTTTGTCAGTTTGGCTAGTGGTTTATCAATTTTGTTGAGTTTTTCAAAGAACCAGCTTTTGTTCTTGTCAATTCTTTCAATTATTTTTCTGTTTTCTCTTTCATTTAGTTCAGCTCTAATTTTTATTATTTATTTTCTTCTGGTACCTGTGCGTTTCTTTTGTTGCACTCTTTCTATTTGTTCAAGTTGTAGGGATAATTCTTTGATTTTGGCCCTTTCTTCGTTTTGGATGTGTGCATTTATTGATATAAATTGGCCTCTGAGCACCGCTTTTGCTGTGTCCCAAAGGTTCTGATAGGAAGTGTTTTCATTTGCATTGGATTCTCTGAATTTCTTTATTCCATCCTTAATGTCTTCTATAATCCGGTCTTTTTTGAGCAGGGTATTGTTCAGTTTCCAAGTGTTCGATTTCTTTTCTCTGCTTTTCCTGTTATTGATTTCCACTTTTATGGCCTTACGGTCAGAGAAGATGCTTTGTAGTATTTAAGTGTTTTGGATTCTGCTAAGGCTTGCCTTATGACTTAATATGTGGTCTATTCTAGAGAATGTTCCATGTGCAGTTGGAAAGAAAGTATACTTAGTCGCTGTTGGGTGGAGTGTTCTGTGTATGTCTATGAGGTTAATTTGGTTGATTGTGGCATGTAGATCTTCCGTGTCTTTATAGTTTCTTTCTGGATGTCCTGTCCTTCACCAAAAGTGGTGTGTTTGAAGTCTTCTAGTACTATTGTGGAGCTGTCTATCTCACTTTTCACTGCTGATAGATTTTGTTTTATTTATCTTGCAGCCCTGTCATTGAGTGTATAAATATTTAATATGGTTATATCTTCTTAGTGTATTGTCTCTTTAATCATTATATAGTGTCCTTCATTATCCTTTATGATGGATTTAACTTTAATGTCTGTTTTGTCAGAAATTAATATCGCCACTCCTGCTCTTTTTTGGTTGTTGTTTGCTTGATATATTTTTTTCCATCCTTTGAGTTTTTGTTTGTTTGTGTCTCTAAGTCTAAGGTGTGTCTCTTATAGGCAGCATATAGACGGATCTTGTTTTTTAATCCATTTTGCCACTGTCTCTTTATTGGTGCATTTAGTCCATTTACATTTAGGGTAATTAGGGATAAGTATGAATTTAGCGCTGTCATTTTGATGTCTTTTTTTGTGTGTTGTTGCAGTTTCTTCTTCCCACTTTCATGTGTTGAGTAGATTTTCTTTATATATTGTCCTTTCCTCATATCTGTTGTTGTTGATTTTGTTTCTGCTGAGTCTGTATTTTTCTCTTGTATTTTATTTTGATGAGCAGGATAGTTTTTCTCCTTTGTGGTTACCTTATTATTTACCCTTATTTTTCTAAATTTAAAACTAACTTTTATTTCTTTGTATCCCCGTATCTTCCTTTCCGTGTGGAAGGTGTATGATTACATTTCTTAGTCCCTCTTCATTGTTTTAATGTTGTCTTCTTTTATATAATAACATCGCTGTTACCCTGTTTTGGGCTTTTTTTTTCCCCTAATATTCTGGCTTTGTTTTTTTTAGATTTCTCTGTCTGGGTTGACTTATGGTTGCTCAGCCCAGTGTTCTACTCTTTGGTTGATATCTGATATTATTGATTTTCTAATTAAAGAACTCCCTTTACTATTTCTTGTAGTTTTGGTTTGGTTTTCACAAATTCCCTAAACTTGTGTTTATCTGGAAATGTCTTAATTTCACATTCATATTTAAGAGACAGTATGGTAGATAGATGATTCTTGGTAGGCAATTTGTTTTCTTTCAGTTTCTAAAATATGTCATCCCATTGCCTTCTTGCCTGCATGGTTTCTGCCGAATAGTCCCAGTTTATTCTTATTGGCTCTCCTTTGTAGGTGACTGTTCGTTTATGTATCGCTGCTCTTACAATTCTCTCTTTATGTTTGGTTTTGGCAAGTTTGATTATAATATGCCTTGGTGACTTTGTTTTCAGATCTACCCTATGTGGAGTTCGATGAGTATCTTGGATAGAAATCTTTTCATCTTTCACACCATCATGGAAGTTTTCTGTCAACAAATCTTCAAGAATTCCCTCTGTATTTTCTGTTATCCCTCCCTGTTGTGGTACTCCAATCACTCGTAGGTTATTTCTCTTGATAGAGTCCCACATGATTCTTAAGGTTTTATTCATTTTTTTAAAATTCTTTTATCAAATTTTTCTTCAAATATATTAGTGCCAAGTGATTTATCTTCGAGTTCACAAATTCTAGCTTCTACTTGCTCAATTCTGCTCCTCTGACTTTCCACTGAGTTGTCTAATTCTGTAATTTTATTGTTAATCTTCTGAATTTCTGATTCCTGTCTGTCTATGGATTTTTCCAGCTTATTAAACTTTTCATTATGTTCCTGAATAATCTTTCTAATTTTTTCAGTTGCTTTATCTGTGTTTTCCTTGGCTTGTTCTGCGTATTGCCTCATTTCCTTCCTGATGTCTTGAAAGGTTCTGTATATTAAAGTTTTGTATTCTGGCTCTGGTAATTCCAGGGATGCACTTTCCTCTAGAAGATCCCCGGATTCTTTGTTTTGAGAGCCTGTTGAGGTTATCATGGTCAGTGTCTTTGTATGGCTTTATATTGATTGTTTTCTCTGAGCCATGTGTAAGTTATTGTATTAGTTTATACTTGCTAATTGTGTCATAGCTTCTTGCTTTGTTTTGTTTTGGTATACCCCTATGGGTTGTTTGAGTGAGGTAGCTTGGATATTTTTGCCTTTGGAGCTCTGGTGTCCTGTCCCCAGCTGGCTAGAGCTGTTATCAGGTATATCAGTCTAGGATTCCATTCAATTTTCTTGTATGACTTCATCTCAGGTTTCTAGGTAGTTGATCATCAAGTGTGTGGTAGTGGCTCTTAGAGGGGCTGGGGTGATTGGTGTATATACCTCTATCTGATTGTAGCAGGGGGTCATGCTCTGAACAAGGCAGGGGGCTGAGAGCCAACCTCCAAGTGTCTCTGAGGAAAATGCGTCGCTGTTCCCTAGAGTGTGCTAGTGGTTGGGTTCTGCAGATGGACCATGGGCACCCAAAGTTTTTGGTTGTAAGGCTTGGGAGGTACCAGTTATCTTTGGACCCCTGTTGCGGGTGGCTGGGTGACCTGAGTGGGGCCACCAGTCCTTAAGTCCCTGATGTGGGTACGTGAGGACCTTGTTTAATAGGCAAAGGGATGTGAAGCATCAAACACCCACCTCTCTACTGCACAGCTGAAATGGTTGGAGTTTGCCAACAAGGTTCCGTTCTCCCAAAATAGGCCCACACAGGTCCATGCAGAAGGGAAAGGTACTCAAGGTCCATGGATGTTTTATGCCAGGATAGGAGCTGCTTCTGTCCTGAGCTCCCCAGGTTAATGGAGGTAGGAAATCATCTTTTGCCCTCAACTGCTAAGTTTTTTCTTCCCTAAAGCCGGGAGGATGGCTCTAGGTGCTCACCAGGGTCTATCTCAGGCCCAGGGATTCAGCTGCTGAAGCCGGCTTGGGAGTGTGGGTGGTGCAGTAAAATATACACAAGTACTTAGCTTTTGCCGAGAGCGCCGTTCTTCTCAGTTTCCGGAGGTGTGAGTAGGCTGTGCGGCTGGCTTCTTCTCCCTGAGGAAGTGACGGCCAAACGCTAGTACCAGCCCGCTGCCGTCACCACCTCCGCTCCGGGAGTGGTGCTTGAGGGCTCCCTGCGATTCAGGTCTGGTAACTCCTCTCCACTTCTGAACGGTCTCTTCCTCCTCCTGCCCCGTGTTGGTTGTCTAAGCTTGCCTCTGTTGCTCAGGGCTCCCAGCTTGTCACAAATATACATGTTTCACTTGTTTTTTCGGGTCTTTGTTGTAAAGAGGGCTCGCCAGAAGTGTCTGTCTATTCCGCCATCTTGGCTCCACCTCTCCTAAATTCCCTTTTGATTTCTTCCTTGACCCAGGGGTTATTTAGAAGAGTGTTATTTAGTTTGCACATATTTGGGGGGATATTGCAGAGATCTTTTTAGTGATTTTTCATTTAATTCCACTGTTGTCAGAAAATATACTTTGTATCATGTCAATCCCTTTAAACTTATTGAAGCTTGTTTTATGCCTCAGAAGATAGTTTATCTTAGTGAATGTTTCATATACATTTGAGAAGAATATGAATTATGTTGTCATTTGGTGTTGTGTTCTGTATTGCCTGTTAGGTCAAGTTGGTTAATAGTGTTTTTCAAGTCTTGTATAACCTTACTGATTTTCTGTCTAGTTTCCCTATCAATTATTGAGAAAAGGATATTGAAATCTCTGATGGTGGCTCTTTCTCTGGCCTCTGATAATTTCCTTACATTCATGCAATTATTTGTACTCTGCAAAATACTCAGAATACTCTGCACATCTATGGTGTTCTTTCTCTTTGCAGTACTGTCCTCATCAGTACTCTGTCCTGCGAATTGTTGCTACTTTTTTTCTAGACTCTTAACTCTGTCTCTTCAGGTGAGGGAGTCTGCAGGCCTTCGCCTAGGTTCCTCCTTTCTTTGGTGCAGGCTGGAAACCCTCAGCACAGTGAGCTAGGGAATTGTAGGACTCGCCTTGATTGTTTTCCTTCCCTCAGGGATCTCTGTCCATCATTGCATAATGTCTAGTGTCATGAAAGCCATTGTTCATATATTTTTTGTGACTTTTTTTTTTTTTTTCAGTATCTTGGGTAAGTTGCTGTTGTATCTTGGCCAGAAGTGGAAGTTCTCCCTGTATTTATTTATTATAGCAAAATCATTGATACTTACTAGGTACTGTCTAATATAATAGATACACAGATCTGAATAAGTCAAGTACACTCTACAGGAATTCACAATCAAACAGGAAAACAGATATATATATAGAACCAAAATCCGTTGCCATTGAGTTGATTCCAACTCATAGCAGCCCTGTAGGACAAGGTAGAACTGCCCCCATAGGCTTCTAAGGTTGCAGTCTTTACTGAAGCATACTGCCACATCTTTCTCAAAGGAGTGGCTGGTTGGTTCGAACCACTGACCTTTCAGTTCGCAGCCGAGCACTCAACCACTGCACCACGAGGGCTCCTTTAAAAAAATATATATTTATTTTATTTATTTTTTTTAGATACCCATAAATAACTATAATCTCCTATGACAACTACTGTTCAAACTCTACTATTATAAACAAAATGATGTGACAACACAAATGAGTAATTAATTCTGTCTAGGCGTAGGGTAAGCAGTGACGTTTAAACTGGTTTTGAAAGGTTAGTGAATTTTGCCACATGGAAAAGGAGCATGTTTGTGTCTTCTTGTTATGTGATCAATCACCTTCCCCCCTTAGGTTCCTTTAGTGCCTACATGGAAATTATGAAGAAGCCATGAAAACTTATTTTAAAACTGTTAGGGAATGCAAAATGGAATGCAAATGGAACTGCCATTTTGGAAAATTATTTGGCCATTTCGTATAAAGTTACCGTATTACCCAGAAATCCCACTCCTGCTCGCAGGTGTTTCCCCATGCTGAATGAAAATTTAGTTCACTCAAAAAAGTTGTATCTGAGTGTTTGTAGGAGATGAAAATATCTGTGGTGTATCTCTACAGTAGATTACTATTCAGTAATAAAAAGAATAAATTACTAATACATGCAACAACATGGATGAATCTTAAGTTTATTACACTAAGAGTCTGTATGACATTCTGGAATAGGCACATTATAGGGACAGAAATCTAAATTAGTGATTTTAGAGGTTAACTGCAAAGGGGAACAGGATTTTTTTTTTTTTTTTTCATAATGAAACTGTTGTATATCTTGATTGTGTTTGGTGGTTATACAACTGTGTAGAAAAGAGTTGACATAAAAGTCCTGAGATTGCTATCCCTAGGAAGGTCTGCGTACAAGCTTCGCCCTTAGCTAACATATGGCAACTTGGATGGTAAACTGCACTGATATAAAACTGTCCCTAAATTATGATTGGCTCAGTGTGTCTAGATTATTTTTGCAAACAGTGCAGTTTATGTTAAACACCTGTTTTCATTCTGAGAGTCTGGAATTATGAGACATGCTAGGCAGAAGTGTCTATGTGATCAGCCCTAAATAAGAGCTTTGGGCGCAAAGTCTCCAGTGAGCTTCCTTAGATGACATTTCACATGTGTAATCACAACTCATTGCTGAAGGAATTAATCACATCCTGTGACTCCACTGAGAGATGACTCTTGAAGCTTGTACCTGGTTTCCTCCAGACTTCACCGCAATGTACCTTTGTTAATTTTGCTTTATATCCTTTCACTGTAATAAATCATAGCCGTGAGTTCAAGTATATGCTGAGTCCTCCAAGTCGTCTTAGAAACATTGACCCTGGAGGTCTTGGGGACCTCTGGCACGATAACTATATGCATTTATTAAAGCTCATAGAAGTGTGTATGAATTACATCTTTTTAAAAAACTGCTTATTGTGTTTAAAAAGAAATACATTTAAGAAAGAAAAAGAACCGAGGTTTTTAAAAAACCAAACGAAACCTGTTGCCATCAAGTCAATTCTGACTCATAGCAACCCTATAGGACATAGTAGAACTGCCTCATAGAGTTTCCAAGGTGCACTTGGATTAGAACTGCTAGGGTTTTGGCTAGCAGCTGTAGCACTTAACCACTGTGCCACCAGGCTTTCCACCCAAAAGTTATTAGGCTTCTTAAATTCGCAATCTTTTTGTAAATGGAAACCTTGGTGGCATAGTAGTTAAGAGCTACAGCTGTTAACCCAAAGGTCATCAGTTCAGATCCACCAGGTGCTCCGTGGAAACCCTGTGGGGCAGTTCTACTCTGTCCTATAGGGTCACTATGACTTGGAATCGACTCAGTGGCAACGGGTTTGAGTTTTGGGTTTTCATAATTAGAAGAAAATTATCTCATGAGGTAAGCTTGGCATAGAAGAATGATCATAGATTTTGGACTCATACAGCTCTGAATTTGAAACTCAGGTCTTTTGGTTTGCAGTTGTTTGACCTTTGAAAAATTATGTGATGTGACCTTATTGTACTCAGTTTCCTCAGCTCTTAAATGGCAGTGTTAATTCTTTGTGCACACTGTAGGATCGATTACCTAGAATAACATGTAAACACAGAACTTGACAAATTCAGTCACTTGATATTGTTATTATTATTTTAAAACTCAATGCAAACAAAAGATATCTATAATTTTTCTATGTCTCAAGAGAAAAAGGTCTAAGAAATAAAGACATGAAAGTTGGGTGTGGGGGAGACAAAAGGTGGTTTGGGCCGTCCCTGAGGTAAGTAGTGTAATTCTTTTTCAGGGGAGTGTCTTAGTCTTTGTTCATTTAAGAGCAAGACGTTATTAAGAGGGGCAAATTCCCGAAGGGCTGCTAAGGGACTGTGAATGAGCAGCTCAAATTTCTAACTTGTGGAAACTTTGTGGGTAAAAGAACATTTTCTTCAGAAGATAAGAATAACACATATAAGTTTTTTTTTTCTTAAAGGAAGTTTCCTAACTCTGTCCTTTATAGCATATATTATATTTTTGTTTCAAATTTTTAGTTTTTAGTGAGCAGTTAATTTAATAAACAGTTTTATTTTATAAAGCAAATATTATTCAGTGCATTTTGTGCCTTATGAAATCTTTTGGGTATTCATAACTGGAGAGGATCGAATTGTTGATGGTATGTATGGTAGTTCAGGACACCAAAGTTCACTTTAGGACACCAAAGTTCACTTAGTGGCTGCCATTGGAATTATAGTCAAAATACCCAAGAAGAAATAGTCTCTCTTAAGTTTACCTTGTACCTATAACCACTTCAAATAATAACTATCTTAACAGACTTTTCAGCTGTAAACACCAAAATACAAAAAAACTAAAGAAAGAGTGGACCAATTTGGCATTACCAAAACCAAACCAAACCCAGTGCGATGAAGTCTATTCTGACTCATAGCGACCCTAAAGGACAGAGTAGAGCTGCCCCATAGAGTTTCCAAGGAGCGCCTGGCAGATTCAAACTGCTGACCCTTTGGTTAGCAGTCCCTAGCACTTAACCACTATGCCACCAGTGTTTCCTAATTTGGCATTATTCCAGCTTAATTCCAACAGACACTTATTTAATGCTTGCTGTGTGCTGGGTGATGTACCTAGGTGCTAGCAGTACAGGGATGAATGAAACTCGTTCCCTGTCCTTGAGCAGTGTGCTATTAGTACCAAGACCTTCTCTAAGATCGCTATATCTGAAGCCACTCTTTCCATCCCTATTGAGGTGGAGGGATAAACTGAATCACAATTAGCGTGTCCCTTTACTCCACCATTTTATACAGGTAAAATACCAAACAAAATCTGTTGTCATCAAGTTGATTCCGACTCATAGTGACCATATAAGTCAGAGTAGAACTGCCCCATAGGATTTCCAGGGAGCAGCTGGTGAATTCAAACTGCCAGCCTTTTGGTTAGCAGCTGTAGCTCTTAACCACTGTGCCACCAGGGCCCCAAATCACTCTATAAGGAACATTAATTCAAATACATGAAAATTTGAAGTTTTGCGTGTCACAAAATAAATGAAACCACAGCCTAGAAAAAGGTATTCATGGTATGCATAATAAACAAAAGACAGAAACATATGTACATACTTATATGTATACATACATATATTGTTGTTAGGTGCCGTCGAGTTGGTTCTGACTCATAGCGACCCTGTGCACAACAGAACGAAACACTGCCCGGTCCTGCACCATCCTTAACAATCATTGTTATGCTTGAGCTCATTGTTGCAGCCCCTGTGTCAGTCCACCTCGTTGAGGGTCTTCCTCTTTTCTGCTGACCCTGTACTCTGCCAAGCATGATGTCCTTCTCCAGGGACTGATCCCTCCTGACAACATATGTGTATATATGCATATGTATATAGTCATATGTAAAGGAACCTTGTTGGAGCAATGGTTAAGTGTTTGGCTGCTATCTTAAAGGTTGGTGGTTTGAATCTACCAGCTGCTTTGTGGGAGAAAAGACTTGGTGATCTCCTCCCATAAAAATTACAGCCTAGGAAACCCTATAGGTCAGTTCTACTCTGTTCTCCAGGGTAGCTGAGTCAGAATCAGCTCAGTGGCACACAACAACAACAGCATAGTCATATATATGTATATGAATATATGACCAAATGGTTATATCAAAAGTTAATAGAAAAATATCATGAATTGAGTTGTGTCCCCCCAAAATATGTGTCAGCTTGGTTAGTCCATGATTCTCATTACTATGTGGTTGTCTTCCATTTTGTGATTGTAATTTTATGTTAAAGAGGATTAGGGTAGAATTGTAACACCCTTAGCCAGGCCACATCCCTGATCCAATGTACAGGGAGTTTCCATGGGGTATGGCCTGCTCCACCTTTTATCTCTCAAGAGATGAAAGGGAAAGGGAAGCAAGCAGAGAGGGGAAACCTCATACCACTAAGAAAGCAGTGCTGGGAGCAAAGTATGTTCTTTGGACCAGGGGTCCCTGCACAGAGAAGCTCCTAGTCCCAGGGAACATTGATGAGAAGGCCGACAGAGAGAAAGCCTTCACTTGGAGCTGACACATGAATTTGGACTTTGAGCCTACTTTACTGTGAGGAAATAAATTTCTCTTTGTTAAAGCCATTCACTTGTGGTATTTCTGTTATAGCAGCACTAGATAACTAAGACAAAAAGTATAAGAAAAAATATTAAGACTTGATTAGATAAGTAAAGGACATAAAAAGATAATTCATAAAGAATGATAAATAAGTAAATAAACAAACCAAATATGTTGCTGTCCAGTCAATTCTGATTCATAGTGTACCCATGTGACAGAGTATAACTGCCCCACAGGGCCTTCTAGGTCTCCTAGGCTATAATCTTTATGGGAGAAGATCAGTAGATATTTTCTCCCACAGAATCGCTGGTGTGTTCAAACCCCTGACCTTTTGGTTAGCAGCTGAGTGCTTAACCATTGGGCTACTAGGGTGGTCACTCTCTCTCTCTGTTTCATGTAAAACTTTCTTTAAGGAGTGAACCTGCCATTGCCATGTTTCTCAAAGCTTTTGTTAAGTTGGTATAGGTCTTTCAGAAAGAAGTTTTGCTATGTGTTTTAAAGCCCTAAATATTTTTTTATGCTTTTGGACTATAAATCCTACATCTGAGAATAATTTTAAGAAATAACACTATACCTTATTTCAGAAAATCTAAATCCACCAAGATGTTAATTATAATAGCAGAAAAGAGGAAGCAGAGTAAATGCCCTTTATAAGGGAATTGAGCACATTGAGTTATATTTACTTACTAGTCCTTTGCTAGCTCTCACCAATTGTTGAATGTACAATATTGTATGCCATTTAAAAATGACAATATTTTGAAATGTATGTATGCTTTAATGTAAATAGGAAAAGTAGGATATAAAAGTTTATATGCACTATGATTGCAACTATTAAACCTGAGGAGCAGAATAAATGAAATCATAGCAGTTGTTTTAGGGCAAGGGACTCCTGGCTGATTTTTTTCTTACCTCTATTTTCTAAACTTTTTATGAGGTTAGTTTGGTTTTATAATTAAATAGTAAATTTATTTTCTGTGAGACTAGTTCATGGAGAATTTAAAGTACTCACCATTACATGTTTGCAAAATTGTACAAAAACATGGTGCATTTCCGTATCATACTATACCAAACCAGTTGCTGTTGGGTCAGTTCCAACTCATTGCGACCTCATGTGTGTCAGACTAGAACTGTGCTCCACAGGGTTTTCAGTGGCTGATTTTTTCGGAAGTAGATCACCGAGACTTTCCTCCAAGGTGCCCTTGGTGAACTTGAACCTCCAGTTTTCTGTTAGCAGCCAAGTGCACTAACCATTTGCGCCATGTAGGCACTCTATGATACATAACCCAGTGCTGTTGGTTAAGAACAGTTAAAAAGTAGTTTTCAAAAAGACGATTCTTTGTCTTGGGGACAGAGGTCTCTGGACATGTTACTGTCTTTTATTGTACCAAAAACCTCATGTCTTTTATCATACCAATTTTTATTATCACTTCCTTTTCCTTCACATGTGGTTCCCTGTGCATATGCAGTGTATATACTTATGTATATATTCAGGTTTTCTGGTTGTGCATTTTCAATTATCTAGTCAGTATATTAGCAGCATTATAAGAAACCTAGGTGACCTGTTCTGAATAATTGTATCCAGTTATAATGGAAAATTTAAATTATAATTTTATTAGTTATGCTTTAGTAAATTATATGTTCTCTTTCTAGAGCATAGAAGATGCAGAAGACTATGATCATACTTTCAAAACCTAAGTCAATAGAAAAGGAATTGAATGTTAGTTGAAATTTCTTCTTCACTTTATTAACATGTTTTTAAGTGAAAATAGATGGGAATCATATGGCCTTCTGAAACTGAAACAAACAATGTCTATCTAGTGAATAAATAAACAAATGTAGTGTAAGCATAAGGATCACTAGTGGTGTGGCCATTAAGCGCTTAGCTGCTAACCGAAAGGTCAGCAGTTCATACCCACCAGCCACGCCACAGGAGAAAGATGTGACAGCCTGCTTCCATTAGGATTACAGCCCTGGAAACCCTATGGGGCAGTTCCGCTTTGTCCTATAGAGTTGCCATGTGTTGGAATTGCCTCAGTGGCAATGAGTTTGGCTTTTGATTTTGTACAGGCATACAATATAAATACTATTGAGAAGTCAAAAGGAATGATTAGCTGGTATCTACAACAACGTACACAAAGAAGCCGTACACAAAAGCCTACATATTATCTGATTCCATTTATATGACATTCTCGAATAGACAAAAGTATAGGCACAGAAATCAGATCAGTGGTTTCCAGTGCCTAGCGATAAAAGGAAACAGACTGCGAAGGCACAGAAGGAAACCTTTTGGAGTGATAAAAATATTCCATACCTCAGTTGTGGTGGTGATTAAGGAATGTTTGTCAGAACTTAGCAAACTATACTCCTAAAAAGGGTAGATTTTACTATATGTAAGTAATATCTCAATTTTAAAAAAAAGAACAGGATTCTGTTTCCTCCCTCGCTCTTTTCTCCCACCCCCCCCCCCCCGCCCTTCCATGAAAAACTTACTTTGGAATTCAGTTTAAAATACACAGAGTTTAATAGCATATTTTAATTGAAGTGATAACTAGACAGCTTTGGTGTACTAATACTTAGTGACTAAATAGTAAATGCATTGTTTGTGTAGATTACTCTGGTGTCATTATTCTGGCAGTTGGTAGATACCACAGCGGAGAATAGATGGGGGAGGGAGAAGCATGTTAGTGTCCTCCCCCTGAACCGTGTGACCCTTTTTCATAGCTGTCTCTTAGTTATTTCTATATGCCTTAGTGATTCTTTGTTCTTTTACCTATCTAATGATCTGTCACCAAGAAATTAGTCATAATAACTTTCTAACTTGAGTTAATTCCTTTGCTTGCTTTATTCACATTCCTACAGGAGCCTTACAGGGAGTACTGGATCCTTGTAATCCTGGTCCCACAATTGGAGTCAAGCCCTTTGTGAATTTGCCATTTCTGGTACTGCGGCTCTCTCTGTCTGTCTCCTGGGTCCCTCAAGCACAGGGATCTGCTCCTGTCCTTCTTCTCGGTGGTAGTGAGGACCCCCCCTTTCTCCCTCGGAGATGGTTAAGCCTAGCAGGATGGCGGAAGTGACCCACGCACGTGCTTGTTGGGCTTCCATGTACTTCATTTGCATGGGCCCACCTCCACAGGTGTGCATTGTTTGCGTTATTGACAAACTGTCCAGTTCCTTTGTTAGGCCAGAAGCCCCTTGTTAGCATAGTTCCACCCAGTCATTTGGTGAGCCTCTTAGTTATCTAGTGCTGCTGTAACAAAAATACCACAAGTACATGGCTTTAACAAAGAAAATTGTATTTTCTTCCAGTCTAGAAGGCTAGCAGTCCAAATTCAGAGTGTCAGCCCCAGGGGAAGACTTTCTCTGTTGGCTCTTGGAGGGAGGTCTTTCTCATCAATCTTCCCCTGGACTAGGAGTTTCTCCACCCAGGAACCCTAATCCCAAAGGACGCACTCAGCTCCCAGCGCTGCTTTCTTGGTGTTATGAGGTGCCACCTGTCTCTCTGCTGGATTCTCTCTTTTATGTCTCAAAAAAGATTGGCTCAAAACACAATCCAATCTTGCAGATTGATTCCTGCCTCATTAACATAACTGCCGCCTTTCCCACCTCATTAACATCGCAGAGGTAAGATTTGCAACATATCGGAAAATCACATCATGTAACGAAATGGTGGACAATCACACAATACTGGGAATCATGGCCTAGTCAAATTGATACACATTTTTTGAGGGGACACAGTTCAATCCATGACAGTGGGAATTACGACACCTTGGCAAGAAAGGCTGTATAAAAGCAGTCCATCACACCGCAACAAATTATTGATGGACTATAATGTTTTAGGCTATATTAGTATTAATTAATGGAACTCTGCCTCCCATACTCCATTTTAGATAAGATATCAGGACATAATTAGGTTTCTATTTAAAAGAGAAAAACCCTAGGATATATTTTGAGGTCATAACAGCTTTTCATTTTTTATGTTGTCTGTATCTTTTTTTTTTTTGTATCTATAGCCCATTCTAATAACTGGTCATAATTATAACCTAGCTTCATTGAGAAACTTTTAGATAGAAAAGTTTACAAATAGCTTACCAACTGGTCTCCTTGCCTTTAGTCTCTTGACACTATTGCAGCTTCCATAGTAATGTTATTATATATACTCTCTGTTTAAAAATCTAAAGTATGGCTTTTCAGATCACAGAATGCCAGTCCTTAAATCTCCATTGCCTTTCATTTTTCTTGCATCTTTAGGCACACCTGGTAGCTTGCTGTCTAGACACACCTTGTATTGTTTTTTTGTTTTTTTCTCATGCTCTTCCTGTGTCTTCAATTCTTTTTCCATCTTACCTGCTTGGAAAATTCCTATTTACCTTTCAGAATTTATTTGAAATGTGAGTGCCTCTATATACCTTATGAGCTTTTGCCTCTTCTTTTACTTTATTTGGTAGATTATTTCATTCCTTCTATGTTGTCTTAGTTATCTAGTACTGCTATAACAGAAATACCACAAGTGGGTGGCTTTAATAAACAGAAATTTATTCTCTCACCGTCTAGGAGGCTAGAAGGGTAAATTCAAGGGAAGGCTTTCTTTCTCTGTCATCTCTGGGGGAAAGTCCTTACCATTAATCTTCCCCTTGACTAGGAGTTTCTCAGCACAGGGACCCCAGGACCAAAGGACACACTGTTCTCCTGGCTCTTGTTTCTTGGTGGTATGAGGTCCCCTTGTCTCTCTCAACTGCCTCTAATCCTGCCTCATTGACATCATTGTTGTTAGGTGCTGGTGAGTCGATTCCGACTCATAGTAACCCGATGCACAACAGAACAAAGCACTGCTGGTCCTGCACCATCCTTACAATCGTTGTTATGCTTGAGCTCATTGTTGTAGCCACTGTGTCACTCCACTTCGTTGAGGGTCTTCCTCTTTCCCACTGACCCTGTACTTTGCCAAGCATGATGTCTTTCTTCAGAGACTGATCCCTCCTGACAACATGTCCAAAGTATATAAGACGCAGTCTCATCATCCTTGCTTCTAAGGAGTGTTCTGGTTGTACTTCTTGACATCATAGAGGCAGGATTTACAATACACAGGAAAATCACATCAGATCACAAAATGCTGGACAGTCACACAATACTGGGAATCATGGTTTAGCCAAGTTGACACACATTTTTGGAGGACACAATTCAATCCATAACGTATGTGTTCTCATAGCACTTGATAACTGTATCTGTCAAAGCTCTTACCATATTATGGTACACATTTTCTGTATTTCCTATTGTACTCTAAAGTACTTGGCAAATGGAAGGCCATAGCTTTTTCATTTTTATATTCTCAATCCCTGAACTAGTACCTGGCATATGCTAGGTATTCGGTATTTGACACTGAATGAAGAAAAGAACATGATGGGTGTGAGATTCTATGGATACCTCTTCTTATACTTTTCTTTTTTTCTGTTCTTTAACAGGAGAGGTATAGGCGGAATAATCCTAAATTGAATTGTAAATATAGTATAACTGTATGCTTGGGAGTGATATTTATTATATTCAAAATTGTTCTGGTACTTTTATATCAGATTTGCCATTCTGCCAAAGTTTTGTAGGGAACAATGGAGATGATACCCACTGGCATATCTTCTTGCATCAATTTCACATGCTTTTGCCATCTTACTTGACCCTAGCCTTACCTAGACTTCTCTGCCTTCGTAGAATTATGGTGTCTACAAAGTTTTCTCTGAAAATTCAAAATCCGCATCCTAGATCTACCATTGTTCTCTAAATCAGCTCTTCTCTCCAGTTAGTCAGAATTATTATTAATTGAGAGTGACCTTATTTTTAGCTAGGTTGTATTTTGTTAAATTACAATGAGGTACAAATATGAGCACGTCAATAAATTTACCTATTGAAGCTTAATTTGAATTTTTACAAAGGAATATGTTAACCTCATTAAATTACTAGTTCGTAAAGTTTGTGGGAGCTTTCCACTAATCCACCTCTCCTCATCCTTTGTAGATTTTGGAGTAAAATATACATAATCACTTGTGTTATCAAACAAAATTCTCATTTTCCTACCATGCTCTTGCTTCTTTTTACCAAATCTTGTACACTCATATCTGCACCCTACAGCAGTAGTTCTCAACCTTGTCTGTATAGTAAATTTGGGAAGCTTTAAAACATCCGTTTGTCCTTCCTGTACTCTGAGAGATTTAATTGGTCTGCTGTGTAACCTTCGTATCTGGATTTTTAAAAATTCCCTAGGGATTCTTTTTCCAGACAAGTTCGTGCTTTGAGAGGGAACAAATTGCTACAATGCTGTAGGATACAGGTGATATCTTGCAGTTTTATGGAGCACCCTTATCACATTGACATATTTGCAAAATGACATTTTGGGTTAATCATATGGATACTTTCACATATTCACCCTGTCATTCTTTGCTCATAATGGATGTTACAGTATTTATACAAAGTTCTAAGCTTCTTGTAAAGTTTAATTTTATAATTTTGACAATAATATTTATAATCTTCCCTGGGTTACATTATATTTGATGTAATATGAGCTTCAATGGAAAGAAAAATTACTGGAATTCAGATTAGATTTTGCTTTCTTTTTAATTGCCTTTTTCAGACTTTGAAATGTGTTTCAGATACTTACCTTTTAGTTATAGATACTTTAAATGCTGTCTGTAAACACTCCAGAATGAAATGGAAGAACTGTAACTTTTGATGTAACTTAATAAATTTAACTATAACTCTTTTTCGATGGCACTGGGTCTGGGTTAAGGTAATAGGAGTCATTATGATAGATACAGTCTAAGGATTTAAAATAAGGTATGATCCAGTACATTGAGGAAGATTTTAATGTGAGTATTTATCCTATAAAATCATTATGCAAACTATTTTGTAGTCTTAAAAGTTTTTTTATTTTTAATTTTAAAGGTTCTTTCTGCATGTTTTTTACATAGTCAGATTATTGGCTATTTAGTAAGTAACAAATTCAGTGTATATACTGTGAAATTTAGAAATTTTATGATAGATTTGTCACGTTTTCAGTCTTGGGATACTTACCTGTCATATGTCAAATATTATCATAACTTGGTAGCAGCCAATTGGTAAGGCATGTTATAATAACAAAATAAATATTTCAGTAGTTTTTTTTTTTTTTTTGCTTGTAGGACTGTCTTCGTAATAGGAATGTGTTAAGTATCCATTAAAAAGAACAATCCAGAGATGGAAAGGATTTATGTGTTTCATATACCTTTTTAAGAAAGTATTGCTCTCCCAGAATAAGGTCAAGATAGGTCTCTGATCAGTATCAGAAGAAGGGGGGAATCTATTTTCAAACTTTTTTAGAATTCAATTGTTTTTTAGAGCACAATATCTGTGGAGTATCGATCGTTGGGGTCCCGTAGTTAGTCAAAGGCTATCTCCTTTGACTTACCCCTTAGCGTGGTGTCATCCTCCTTCATGTGATAGATTGTCACAATCTCAGCCAGTGTAATTACACACTAGCCAAGTGGGTCATTTATTTCTTTACCTTCACCATTTACCAAAAATCTCCTTTATCTTTGGGAGCCAGATCTTCCTTTTGCAGTAAAAGCAAAATAATGGCACATAAAACATTAGCTGTAAGAACTAAGCACCTTAAAATTATTAGAGAATAACTTCAAAAAGCAAACTGTTACATCTTGTATTATTAATTCTCTGACAATTATATGCAAAACACTTAGAATAGTACCTGGCACATAGTAAATATACATGTGTTAGTAGTAGTAGTAGTACTAGTAATGGTAAGTTAAAAACTTAAGTTTTCAATATTCTTGGGAAAGAAAACGTGGAAGTACTTTGTTTTACTCTGTTAGACTTTAAAAAAAACAAGGTTGAAAATCATCTCTATAAAAATATTAATAATTTTCATTTTCTGGGAAAGCATATTATGAATACATTTTTAAATTTATTTTTACACCATGTTCCTTATGAGCTTAATTTTTTTAAATATAATTTGAAGTGTTAATCTTCATAATAAATGTTATTCTTTAACTTTATAAACACAAATGCTTCAACTTATCAAAATAAGTCATGTTAATAATATAGTTATAACCCATTAAGATTATTAAAAAACAAACAAAAAACTTAAGTTTGCCAGAACCATTTTAACATGATTATTCATTATAAAGAGAAAATCCTTTTGTGTTTTCTTTTAAGTACATTTCAAGCTTTCAGTGTGGTTTGCCTTAAAAAACGAAAAGATTTCATTATAAAAAGTCTGTTCATGGTGTCCATTCTATCCGCTTTTCTGTGTTTGTTCACATTATTCCATATACCTCTATTTCCTTCTTTACTTGTCTGAGACCTACTTTCATTAAAATCCACGCATGAGGTGATTGCTCCACTGGGTCATGGTATTTGCAGTCTATGAGCTCTTACCACATTGACTGTTAGCACCATTCATTTAGCCTATATATTACATATTTGTCTTTTTATATGCATTACCTGTTCTACCAAATGAGCAGTTCCTTATGGCAGGTGCTAGTAACATTTCCATAGATATATATATATAGCCATGAAAATTTTATATAATTTATATAATGCTCATTTATTTATTCATTCAACAAATTTTTGAAACATTTATTGAATGTCACTGTATGCAGGCACTATTCTATGCACTGGGGGATGTGCCTGTGAATTAGACCTGCCCACATGGGTGTTACATTTTAATGTAACGTTTTATTGCTCAATAAACATTTATTTAGTAATATTTATGGTGACTTTTTTGACGTCTGCAACCAAAGGAATTTTGTGATAGTAAATAAGGATATTTTTGTAGACTGTGTTGTTCTGAGCAGTGCTGTGGCAGCCATGGATGATGGTTTTACAGTCTGATGAAATGTAGTTCTCTGGTATAGGCAGAGATTGGACAGTTTAAGCTGGTTCTCTTAGTATTACCTAACATGTGCTTGCTTTGTAAGAAAAGAACCAGTAACTTTGAAGATTGGCCTTTTGTGACCTCTGGATGTAAAAGATTTCAGGGGAAAACACCAAAACCGCAGTACATATGCACACTCATCTAACACAATAAGCCTTTTCTGACATTATAGAATCAAATCCTGAGCAGCTAGAAATGAATGTCCCTGAGAAGGGTGTTGTATGAGATTCATCATTTTGCAACTAGATGAAATGAAAAGCCTGGCTGATACTTTTAATTGAAAACCCAGACCTTTCTTTCAAGGGCTGAGAAGGATGATAGAAGATAAAAGCAACACCCCAACAAACAAAAAAACAAACAAACAAAACCCAGAAGCTGGAAGGATAATGGATCTTCGTGGCAAATTGCAGGTATTTTGAAAGCAGTTAAGTGAGGAGTTTAGCAAACAAAAACTGAAAATGTCAGAATCTTGTCATCATATCTATTCCTCTTATCCACCGTATGAAAAGATCCTACAGAACAGTCTTTTCAGAATGGGGAGGGAATACAGAAAAGATGCTTGAAGAGCAACAATTGGCAATAATATATAGTTACCTTGATGACTAAGGTGCGCCTGACCCAAGTTGTCATGATTTCAGTCACCTCGTATGCATGCGAAAGCTGGAAGATAAATAAGGAAGACCAAAGAAGAATTGATGCCTTTGAATTGTGGTGTTAGTGAAGAATGTTGAATATACCATGGACTGCCAAAAGAACAAACAAATTTGTCTTGGAAGAAGTACAACCAGAATGCTCATTAGAAGCAAGGATGGTGAGACTACGTCTCACACACTTTGGACACGTTATCAGGAGGGCTCAGTCCCGCGAGAAGGACATCATACTAGGTAAAGTAGAGGGTCAGTGAAAAAGAGGAAGACCCTCAACAAGATGGATTGACACAGTAGCTGCAACAGTGGACTCAAGCATGACAATAATTGTGAGGATGACACAGGATCAGGCAGTTTCTTGTTCTGTTGTACATGGGGTCACTGTAAGTTGGAACCAACTCGACAGCACCTAACAAGAGCATACAATATATCAGAAGCCCTGGTGGTGCAGTAGTTAAAGTGCTCAGCTGCTCACCAAAAGATGGGCAGTTCAAACCCCACCAGCCACTCTGCAGGAGCCACTCTGCAGGAGAAAGATGTGGCAGTCTGGTTCCGTAAAGATTTACAGCATTGGAAACCCTGAGGGTCAGTTCTACTCTGTCCTATAGGATCACTATGAGTTGGAATCAACTTGACGGCAGTGGGTTTTGTTTTTGGTTTTGGCATACATCAATATACAGTAGATATGGGATTCCATGTCACCAAGATTTTTATTGAATAGAATTCAGTACTTTAAAATCATATGAAAACCTAATCATTAGACCATTATTTTCATTAAATTGCTGGTTGTTTCTGTCCTGAGTGGAATATGTGACTAAAGATTGCTCTTGCCAGTAGTTTGAAAAGATGGAGACATCATCATGGCCATGTCTAGGACATCTGTGAATCTTGACAAGTCGTGGTTTGATATATAATAATGTTTTGAGTAAATGCCCTTGGAGTGAATTGCTTTTTGAAGAAGACATATGTTACTGGAATTACACAATTCATGTAGAGGGCATTTTGGCAATATCTACTTGTCTGAGACCTATGTCTATGTTAAAAATTCATTGGCAAAACTAACTTAAGAAGACATTTGCACCAAGACTGGTCTTCACAGGACTGTTTGTAATAGTGAATGACTATAAACAATCAAAACATCCATCCATAGGAAACAGATTGAGTAAACTAATGTACATCTACGCAATGACAAATATCTCTATAAACTGTTTCGGATATGACCACTGGGATAAATGGCGGTGGGGGAAACAAGGTAGATAAAAATATGTATAACATACTGTCCTTTAAAGAAGCAAAGAAGGGGGGCATGACTATATAGAGATAGTTGATTATATTTTTTAAAGGGTTTAACCAAAAACTGATAAATATGACTTCAACATGATAGAGGAGACAAGATAGAGAGATAGGAATCAAAAGTAGACTTCTCCGAATATAGTTTGCTTTATAGATTTGACTTTAAATACATACTTATAAAACGAAATAAGAAAGCACTAAATTGGAAGCCATATGTAACAAATGAAGTATGTATTATGTAAAGATAAATTATTTCAGGTAACTTTAAAACACAATAATTTGAGTTTCCCTAGTGGGGCTTTCTCTGTCTCCGTCTCTGTCTTTGTCATACACAAATATACACAGACACATATAACAACATCAAAAAATCTGTAAAGGAATATTAATTTTTTAAGTAATTATATTGTTACTATTATTAATGTTGTTCTGAAATTCTAATAATTTTCTGAAAAGTAGCACCTTTTTTATTCATTCATTCACTTACTTATTTCACAGATATTTGAGTGAATGCTTGATATGTGCTGAGATATAATTATGACCATGTTGTTGCAGCTGCTGTCAGTGGGCCCCAGACTCATGGCAACCCAGTACACAACAGAATGAAATGCTTCCTGATTGTGCAAAGTAAATAAGTTATTATGTTAATGCCACTAGAAGTTAAGATTTTCAGAGGAAGTGAAAAGAATAAAACCAAGGTAGAGAAAAGTATGTATAATACAGACCAAATACAGGAAGTTAAGTAAAAACCCTTCAATTTGAATTTTTTTTTTGAAAATATCAGTATGAACTCATATTTCTCTGTTAAAAGTATCTTTTCCAGTTCTGTTCACTGGAATGGCATTGAAACAACAGTCAGTATGGGAGCAGTGAGCACCCCTAACAACTAGAATGTGGTCTCTAAATGCCATTTTCTAATAAAAAGAATCAGGGCTCCTTGGAAAAATGACTGATTTGAGGACTAAACAAGATCAACTCGGATCATCGTGTAACACTTCCATGAAAGCAAGGAAGCTATCAAAGATTCCTGGAATCATCAAGTAGACACATGAGACTGTGTTGGCATCTCCCGTCTGAAGGGGAGATGAGAGGGCAGAGGGGGCCAGAAGCTGCCCGAATAGACATGAAGAGAGAGAGTGGAGGGAAGGAGTGTGCTGTCTCATTAGGAGGAGAGCACCTAGGAGTATATAGCAAGGGTATGTAAATTTTTGTATGAGAGACTGACCTGATTTGTAAACTTTCACTTAAAGCACAATAAAAATTAATTAAAAAAAAAAAAAAATCCATAGATAAGAAAAAAAAAAAAGACTCCTGGAATCGGATAAAAAAGGCTTCAGGAGCTAAAATGAACAGGCTTCTGTTGGCCAACGATGGGACAATCTAAAAATCTAAAGCAATAATTGCAGTGGATTGAAACACATCAAATTATGTTTAAGCTTATGAGTTCATAAATTTAGTCATAAAAATCTTTATAGCTCGTCTTCAAAGGATTCTAGGGAACCAACTTAAAAATTTGCAAAATAATTATTAAAGAGAAAAATAAAGCATTTATTCTGCTTTACCCATATAAACTATATAATAGTAAGTTGATGAAGGAAAGTTCTTTTTTGCCGCTAATAAATGTGTAAGTAATTATAGAATTAGCGTAGCAAAAAAGGGATGTGGACAATGATCATCAATGTCTGCTAAAATCACTAGGAAAAAGTTGATTTGGAATTTTCTAACTAATGAACTATGTTTACAACACCAATATGCAGACCATTCTTAACATCACAAAAGGAGAAACAACCAGACATTATGTGTCCTCACCTATTCTTGCCAGAAAATCCTACCTCAGTTTGATTATCTGTGCGGTCTATTATGGTAGCTACTGGCCTGCATGTAGCTATTGAACACTGGAAATGCATTTAGTCTAAACTGAGATGTGCTTTTTTTCTATCTTGTGCATGTGTAAAATACACACTGCATTTGGAATACTTAGGATGAAAATATTTCATTAATAAGTTTTATATTAGTTACATGTTGAAATGATAATTTGGATATACTGGATAAAATAAATTATTAAAATTAATTTCACTTTGTTTTCTTTTTTAATGTGACTGCTAGAAAATTTCAAATTACTTACGTGGTTCATATTATATTTCTGTTGGACATTGCTGCTCTAGATTTACCAACCAGTTTATACGAAACACAGGGTAAAGGGATGCAGTCATCAAAATCCAGAATGTAGGTAAACAACTCAGTTTCTTCAAGAACTAGATGGCCAAAATAATAATAACAATAAAAAAGAGGAGGACACTGATAGATTGAAAGAGTCTTAAAAAATATCTCCATAGGTACAAAATGTGAACCTTGTTTAGATCCTGATTTGAACAAAACAGCTGCAAAACAAAATGAGGTAGTTGGGGAAATTGAATATGGATTGGATACTTGGTGATATTCAGAGATTTTCCTCTAACGTTTTTTTTTTTCTTAATACATTTTATTATGCCAATTGACTTAAATGTCCCCTGAAACCATGGTCCCCAAACCCCTGCTCCTGCTACACTGACCTTCGAAGCATTCAGCTTATTCAGGAAATTTTTTTGGTTTTGGTTTAGTCCAGTTGTGCTGACCTCGCCTGTATTGTGTGTTGTCTTTCCCATCACCTAAAGTAGTTCTTATCTACTCTGTAATTAGTGAATACCCATCTCCCACCTGACCTCCCTCCCCCCTCTTGTAACCATGAAAGAATTATTTTCTTCTCTGTTTAAACTATTTCTTAAGTTCTTATAATAGTGGTTTATCCAATATTTGTCCTTTGCAACTGACTAATTTCATTCAGCATAATGCCTTACGGATTCCTCCATGTTATGAAATGTTTCACAGATTCCTCACTGTTCTTTATTGATGCGTAATATTCTGTTGTGTGAATATACTATAATTTATCCATTGATGGGCACCTTGGTTGCTTACATCTGTTTGCTATTGTAAACAGTGTGGTAGTGAACATGGGTGTGCATATATCTGTTCATGTAAAGTCTCTTATTTCTCTAGGATATAGTCCAAGGAGTGGGATTGCTGGATGATGGTAGTTCTATTTCTAGCTTTTTAAGAAAACGCCAAATCAATTTCCAAAGTGGTTGTACCATTTTACATTTCCACCAGCAGTGTATAAGTGTTCCAGTCTCTCCACAACCTCTCCAACGTTGGTTATTTTGTGTTTTTTGGATTAATGTCAGCCTTGTTGGAGTGAGATGGAATCTCACTGTAGTTTTGATTTGCATTTCTGTAATGGGTAATGATCATGAGAATTTTCTCATATATCTGTTAGCTACCTGAATGTCTTCTTTAGTGAAGTGCCTGTTCATATCTTTTGCCCATTTTTTAATTCGGTTATTTGTCTTTTTGTAGTTGAGTTTTTGCAGTATCATGTAGATTTTAGAGATCAGACGCTGATCAGAAATGTCATAGCTAAAAACTTTTTCCTAGTCTATAGGTAATCTTTTTTCTCTTTTGATGAAGTCTTTGGATGAGCATAGGTGTTTGATTTTTAGGAGATCCCAGTTATCTGGTTTTTCTTCTGCATTGTTAGTAATGCTTTATATACTGTTTATGCCATGTATTAGGGCTCCTAACGTTGTCCCTATATTTTCGTCCATGATCTTTATCATTTTAGATTTTATATTCAGGTCTTTGATTCATTTTGAGCTTGTTTTTGTGCATGGTGTGAGGTATGGGTCTTGTTTCATTTTTTTGCAGATGGATATCCAGTTATGCCAGCACCATTTATTAAAAAGACTGTCTTTTCCCCATTTAACTGTTTTGGGGCCTTTGTCAAATATCAGCTGCTCATGTGTGGATGGATTTATGTCTGGATTCTCAATTCTGTTCCATTGGTCTATGTATCTGTTGTTGTACCAGTACCAGGCTGTTTTGACTACTGTGGCGGTATAATAGGTTCTAAAATCAGGAAGAATAAGGCCTCCCACTTTGTTCTTTTTCAGTAATGCCATATTTATCTGGGGCCTCTTTCCCTTCCTAATGAAGTTGGTGATTTGTTTCTCCATCTCTTTAAAAAATGCCATTGGAATTTGGATCGGAATTGCATTAAATATATAGATTGCTTTTGGTACAATAGACGTTTTTATAATGTTAAGTCTTCCTATCCATGAGCAAAGTATGTTTTTTCACTTATTTAGGTCTCTCACGGTTTCTTGCAGAAGTGTTTTGTAGTTTTCTTTGTAGTAGTCTTTTACATCTCTGATAAGATTTATTCCTAATTATTTTATCTTCTTGGGGGTTACTGTAAATGGTATTGATTTGGTGATTTCCTCTTCGATGTTCTTTTTGTTGGTGTAGAGGAATCCAACTGAATTTTGTATGTTTATCTTCTCTAACTTTTATAGGTGTGAAAATGATATCGTGGTTATGAAAGGGAACAAAAGCCATCCATGAGAACTGTCCCTTGGCTTGTTTCACCTTTTGTATGTGTAGATTTATTGTCCATTAGGCCATAATATTTTGCCTACTAAAGAACACAATGGCTCAGGAAATTACAACCTCTAGTAGTTGCAAAAAGAGTATACCCTTTTGTGCACTTATTCTTTCCCTATCTCCCTCCCTTTCCAAATATTTAATGACCGCTTGATTGATGCTGGGTGTTGGGATATTGCTATGTATCAGACAAACTTGGTTTAGGGCCCTCACGGAGCTTATAGATATGAAATAAATAAGTATGGAGATAGTTGTTTACGTAATTTTACATCATAATTTGGGAATTTGTACAAAAACTAATCAGTGAATGTACCATGTGGTAGCTCTTGAAGATCCAGAACTTGAAAGTGGATCATGTCAGATTATACACATTAATCATCAAGTGTATATTTTCATCCCCCAAATAGTTTCTCCAGTAGATACTTACATATGCTAGGTACTGTGGTTTTGGAGTTCACGGTCAACAAGATGGGCATGTCCACATGGAGCCTATAGCCGGTAAGGTATTCTAGTGCTAAAAGTCTGAATTTGTAGCAGGAACCCAGGCTGGGCTTCACACTACATGTGTTTTTGGTTTTGTGAAATTTTTAGCCAGTGTATCATCTAGAATTTCATATTTTATTATTTATTGAGCCCTTAGTAAAAGTACACACTTAACATGTACTTTACAGTTCAATAATTAGCTTATAATTTTCAACATTTCAATGAACTTTTGTCAAAAAATTTAAGAGGATTTTAATTGTGAGTAATAAGGAGTGCTTGATAATCACCTGTAGATAATTAGGGAGCCATTTGCATTTTCTCCCCACAAATTTTATTAGTGTTTTGAGCTTCACTTAATTCATAACTTTATCTCATGAGAATTAGTTAATCCCATTTAGTCACAGTAATAATAGATATGATGTTTTCTCCTCATAAGCATTCTCCCAGAGTTGTAATGATTCTTTTGGAAGGATTATAGCATTGATTAGGTTTATTTATTATGAATAGAAGTAGAGTATTTTTCTTGGCCTTTTACTCTAAAGAAGGAAAACATCATGGTAAGTAGCACTGACATGCGTGGCAGTTTATTTCAGGTTTGCAAATGTAGAATGTATTTTTCTACGGCTTGTTCAATTGAAGTATTGACAGGTTACTGTCAGACCAGAAACTTCTATAGAAAAGTCTAGCATGTGTGATTTCATACAGTTTATACACTTCATCATATCTTTTTGCTAGCCCTTTCACTATATTTTAAAATAAGAAATAAGGTGGTTTTTCACTTAATATATGTTATCTTCAAGTATTTTTTTGGAAAGACATATCACCTCAAATAATATTTTTTAATGTATATTTTAGGACCCCACCTCTCACATCCACTGGAGAATGTTTGGAAAAATACAATATTTTCTCAGTTACTAGATGGATTATTAGATAAAATATTTTATAGATATTTACTTCTTAATATAAAGAAAACAGAAAGAGAAGTGTGTGCCCAAATTTGTGTTTCTTTTTCTTTTAGGCTTAGGCTGTTTGGGGCTTATTACCAGCCTAGCGCAAAAGCTTTGAAGTCAGAAAGGCCTGGGTGTGTATATATCCTGGTTTGGGGCCTTGGCTTTATAACTTAAATTCATTAAATTTTAGTTTCTTCACCTGTAAATTAGTGATAACAATAAGTACTGTAAAGGGTTGTTGTGAGTATAAAATAACAGTTTATGGAAAGTGCTGTACACAGTACCTGGCAAATAGCAAGTGATCAGAGTAAATGGTAACTGTTAATATTATTATTTGAACATACACTCTTACATATTATATGCTCTTTCTTTTATCATTTTTATTTTTTGAAGCTCTGGCTTTAGTTCATATAAAGTGAAGCATACCTTTATTTTGGAAACATTTAGAGTGATAGTTCATCTTCGAAGTAATCATTAATTTAAAAAATATTTATTGAGTACTTGCTTGTCTATGTAATTTTGTTAATTTCTCAGCCTGTATTTTTACTTTTATCAGACTGGGATAACTTGTAGAGTTATGTGGTATATGTAAGTACCTAGAATTAATGCTTAATAAATTGCAGCTCCCCCACTTGTCTGTGAGTTTGTGGTGCTGTGGTGCCTTGTGTGTTTCAGTGGTGCTGGAAGCTCTGTCATCAGTATTTCAAATACCAGCAGGGATACCTGTGGTGGACAGGTTTCATTGGATGTTCCAGATTAAAATTAGGGAGAAGGACCTGATGATCTACTTGTAAAAATATTGGCCAGTGAAAATATTATGAATAGCAGCAGAACATTGTGTGATACAGTGCCAGAAGATGAGTCCTTCAGGTTCATCTTCAAAAATACGAATGCAGAAGAGCTGTCTCCTCAAAGTAGAGTCACTGTTAATGACACGGATGGAATAAAGCTTTCAGTACCTTCATTTGGTGATGTGGCATGACTCAAAATGAGAGGAAACATCTGCAAACATTCATTAATAATCAGAAGTGAAATGTATGGAGTATGAATTGAGAAAAATTAGAAGTTGTCCAAAATGAAATGGAACGCTTGAAGATATCTTAGGCATTTGTAAGCTGAAGTGGACTGGTATTGCCTATTTTGAGTCAGACAGTCATATGGTCTACTATATCGTGAACGACAAATTGAAGAGGAGTGGCATCGCATTAATTGTCAAAAAGAACGTTTTAAGGTTTATCCTGAAGTACAACGCTGTCAATGATAGGATAATATCCATACACCTACAAGGAAGACCAGTTAATACAAGTATTATTCAAATGAAGAAATTGAAGATTTTTACCAGCTGCTGCAGCCTGAAATTGATCAGACCAGCAATCAAGATGAATTGATAGTTACTGGTGATTGGAATGTGAAAGTTGGGAACGAAGAAAGATCAGTAGTTGGAAACATGGTCTTGGTGATAGAAACGATGCCGGAGATCGCATGATAGAATTTTGCAAGACCGATGACTTCTTCGTTGCAAATACCTTTTTTCACCAACATAAACAGTGACTATAAACATGGGCCTCACAAGATGGAATGAACAGGAATCAAAACTACTATGTCTGTAGAAATAAATGATGGAGAAGCTCAATATCATCCGTCAGAACAAGGCCAGGAATGGACAGTGGAACAGATCATTAGCTGCTCATATGAAAGTTCAAGTTAAAGCTGAAGAAAATTAAAACAAGTTCACTAGAGCCGAAATGCCAATTTGAGTATATCCCACCTGAACTTAGAGATCATCTGAAGAATAGATTTGATACATTGAACACTAATGACTGAAGACCAGGTAAGTTGTGGAATGACGTGAAGGACATCATTAAGAAGACAGGAAAGAGACCAAAATGGATGCCAGAAGAGACTCTGAAACTTGCCCTTGCATTTAAGAGTAGCTAAAGTGAATGGCAGAAATGATGTAGTAAAAAGCTGAATAGATGATTTCAAAGGGTGACTCAAGAAGACCAAGTATCGTAATGAAATGTACACAGACCTGGAGTTAGAAAACTAAAAGGGAAGAACACACTCAGCATTTCTAAAGCTGAAAGGACTGAAGAAAAAATTTTAGCCCCAAGCTGCAATATGGATTAGGATATAGAACAGAATAGGATTCTGTGGGCAAAATATTGAGTGATGCAGGAAGCATCAAAAGAAGATGGAGGGAATATACAGTGTCACTGCATCAAAAAGATTTAGTTGTGTTCAGCTATTTCTGTAGGTAACATATCAAGAACTGATGCTATTGAAGGAAGAAGTCCAAGCTGCGCTGAAGGCATTGGTGAAAAACAAGGCTTCAGAAATCGATGAAGTGCGAATTGAGATGTTTCTTTCAACAAATGGATACAATGCTGGAAGAGCTTACTTTTGTATGCCAAGAAATTTGGAAGACAGCTACTTGGCCAACCCACTAAAAGAGATCCATATATGTGCCCATTACAAAGAGAGATGATCCAACAGAATGTGGAAATTATCAAACAATTATCATCGTTATTACACGCAAGTAAAATTTTGCTGAAGATAATTCAAAAACGGTTGCAGCAGTACATCGACAGGGAGCTGCCAGAAATTCAAGTCAGATTAAAAGAGGGTATGGAATGAGTGATATCATTGCTGATGTCAGGTGGATCCTGGCTGAAATCAGAGAATGCCCGAAAAATGTTTACCTGTGTTTTATTGACGATAAAAAGGTGTTCAACTGTGGATCATAATAAATTATGGAGTACATTGCAAAGAATGGGTATTTGAGAACACTTAATTATCCTCATGTGGAACCTGTACATAGACCAAGAAGCAGTCGTTCAAACAGACCAAGGGGATGTCCATGAAGAAGGACATCATGCTTTGTAAAATAGATGGTCAATGAAAAAAAGGAAGATGCTCACAGGATGGATTGACATAGTGGCTGCAACAGTGGGTTCAAACATAGCAACGATTGTGAGGATGGCACAGGACCAGGCAGTGTTTCCTTCTGTTATACATTGGGTTGCTGTGAGTTGGAACCAAGTCAGTGGCACCTGACGTCAACTATCACGGTACGTACATATATGTGTGTATTCATATGTATACATACACATATACTTTATTTTCCTGTCTTCATCTTTTATTCATTTTCAGGTTCTTTTTCATAAAAGTAATATATATTAAAAACATCAAGCAATATTTTTATTACATTGGACCACTTCTATCATGGAATGGGCAACAGTTTGTTCTTACTTTAATAGACTTAGGATATGAGATATATATTTAAAATATACTGTGGATTTATGGAGAAGCAGATTGCCACAATATTTTCTTTCATTAAAGAAAGAGTAACAACTACTATTAAAATTTTATCTTTTTCCCCCATCATCGTTGGTCCATTACCTACCTCTCCTCCAATCATCTAGCTTTTATCATGAGAAATACCATGCCGAACGAGGACACAACAAAACCAAATACTACCAACAGTAAAAGACAACATTGAAATGCATGCTGAATTTACATACAAATTTATTCACTGAGCTTTTGAATCGCCTCTTAGTGCCAGAGTGAGATTTTGCATTTCACAGTCAGCATATTTTCCTAATTAAAATGTCTGAAGCAATTTTAACTTTTTATTTAAAACTTGAAGTAATAAATAGTATTTGCATTAGCATAATGTAGTGCTGTGAATTAAATTTGATCCCATGGTTTAAAATACAAGTGTCAGGAATTTTTTTTTTTAAATGAATAACATTTATGTAGCAAATACCATCTAGCGTGTAAGTGTATAAACATTGATATTAACCTTTATTCATGAAAGGGTATAATAGCCTATGCCTCACTTAACTCTGTACTTTAAAAATGATTTGCTTGGTCTGATAAATTATGCAGTCTTTCATTTCAACCTCATAACCCTTTAGAGTTTACATAAATTGAATCTGTAATATTTGGCACATTAGAGCATAATGATTGTAGCTAACTCCACTAGTCCTAAACTTGATTCTTTCCATTATACATATAAACAAGAACGTATAAAGGTATTGTTTGGTGTGAAATGAAGGTTAGGTATTTCTAATTGAACAGTGAAGGGCTAGAAGTTTTCCATATTTTGCTGCAAAGGAAAAAGGGGAAAGTAGGCAAATGAATAATTGGTTGCAAATTATTTCTTCTATTTTAAAGTAAGTAAAAGTGCTAAAATTCTATTTAAATTGAGAAATGAGTATAAGATTATCAGCAAATTTCTTCCTGACAGTTAAAAGAAAAATCATGATTTCCATGTTTCCATTGATCAGATTTGAGTTACATGTCATTATGGATATATTTAGATATTTGTGGGTTACATTTAGAATTTCAGGAAAAAAAAATTAGAATTTGAGAAGGATGAAGAATTAGTTAAATATTCATTAAGGTCCAATGATAGAAATTGTTATCGCAGGGTATGAAAAGGCTGCCATTTGAGGATCTCACAGTTTGGTGTGCATGTCATAAAGATAGTTAATTATATTGCAGTGGAATGTGTATAGTATCCCGCACATACATCTGTGTGATGCAAGGCATGGTTTAGGAGAAGGAATGGAGTGTTAGGGCGTCATAGTAAGTGAAGTCCAGACATATACACGACAGGGACAGGGGTGATGATGGGAAGTCATGTCAGAATAGGGAGTAGGATATGCGAGACACTGTGGTGAAAAAACACGGGAATTTTAATAAATTCCAGAATGAAGGTTTGGCTTGGATACAGTATATGTGTTGGGGCATGGTTGTAGATAAATTCCTAGAAGTATAGGTAAAAAGCTAGATTGTTAGAGGTCCTAAATGCCATGGGGGAAAATTTGTACTTTTTTCCAAAGGGGAATGCGAATTCAGAGAAATATTTTGATCTGATTTGCATCTTAGATAGCATTTTTTTTTTTTTAAGCAAAAACTGGAACATTTTGGCAATATGAGGGTTATATTGGAGGGGAGGTTTTCAAGTGACAGAAATGAGCTAGGAGGCTGTCAAATGAAATTAGATGAGAGATAAGAGCAGTATTAACTATGGCAGTTCAGGGGGTGTGTTGGAAGGGGCCTGATTTAGAAGGGAGCATGATGTAGTGTATGGTTCTCCACCCTTCAGATTTAACACCATCACTATTTGTCAGATACTTTGTGATATTCCCTTATCTAGGCTGTAATCTTTACAGGAGTAAATTTCCAGGTCTTTCTCCCGTGGAGTTGCTGGGTAGGTTTGAACTGCCAATCTTTTGGTCAGCAGCTGACCTCTTAACCATGGTGCCACCAGGGTGCCATTGAAACCCTAGGTTAGTAAACTTTGTTTCTAAGTTGGTTATTTTAAATAAAGTTACAAATTTGAGAATTTTCACAGGTGATACAGATAATTTTGGTAACAAAAATCTTATAGTGATGGAAATATTTCTAAACATGTTTCCAGAAAATAATATGTGTTTTTTGAAACCAAAAACCCATCACTGTCGAGTCAATTCGGACTCATAGCAACCCTATAGGACAGAGTAGAACTGCTCCACAGGGTTTCCAAGGAGCAGCTGGTAGATTCAAACTGTGGACCTTTTGGTTAGCAGCTGAGCACTTAACACTGTGCCACCAGGGCTAAAGGGATATATTAGATGTGTTATTTATTTTCAAATAGCTGATAAGTAGCATATATTGACATAGAAAGCTTAGCAAATTTGGAATGGTTGTCTTTTAAGAAAAATAAGTACCATCCTACGGTTCAACCATTGTCAGGTATTTTTTGGTCACTGTTCATCCTATTACAGAGTGTTGTAAAAATTCTATTGTTTAAGATGGTATAACTTATAAATCTGCTCAACTAGGTACAAATAAACTTCAGTATGTCTGAAAATGCTAGAGTTGCATGCCACATACGACATGTGATTATTGACTTTCAGATTGTGTAAGGGTGCTAGAATTAAGCTATATATATTAAACATTTGCTGTTGTTAACTATTGTCTAGTTGGCCGCTGACTCATGGCAACTGCATGTGTAATGGAACAAAACATTGCCCATTCCTGAACCACCATTATGATCTGTTGTGGATTGGATCTTTATAATCCATTGGCTGATTTTTGGAAGTAGACTGCCAGGGCTTTCTTCCCAATTCATCTTATTCTGGAAGCTTTGCTGAAACTTGTTAAGCATCATATCAACATGGAAGCCTCCACTGACACATAGGTGGTGCCTGCTCATGAGATGCATAAGCAAGGAATTGAACCTGGGTCTCCCACATGGAAGGCAAGAATTCTGCCTCTGAACCACCGGTACCACCATTAGTAAAGCTTAATTTCTTACCCTTTTTTTTTTTGGTCTGTAAGAGAGCCAGAATATGACCTTGAGTGTATCCCACCTGAATTTAGAAACCATCTCAAGAATAGATTTCACGCATTGAACACTAGTGACCGCAGACCAGACAAGTTGTGGAATGACATCAAGGACATCATCCATGAAGAAAGCAAGAGGTCACTGAAAAGACAGGTAAGAAAGGAAAGACCAAGATGGATGTCAGAGGAGACTCTGAAACTTGCTCTTGAGTGTCAAGCAGCTAAAGCAAAAGGAAGAATTGATGAAGTAAGAGAACTGTACAGAAGATTTCAAAGGGCCTCTCGAGAAGACAGGGTAAAGTATTATAATGACATGTGCAAAGAGCTGGAGATGGAAAACCAAAAGGGAAGAACACGCTCGGGGTTTCTCAAGCTGAAAGAACTGAAGAAAAAATTCAAGCCTCAAGTTGCAATAGTAAAGGATTCCATGGGGAAAATATTAAACAATGCAGGAAGCATCAAAAGAAGATGGAAGGAATACACAGAGTCATTATACCAAAAAGAATTAGCAATATTCAGTCATTTCAAGAGGTGGCATATGATCAGGAACTGATGGTACTGAAGGAAGAAGTCCAAGCTGCTCTGAAGGCATTGGCGAAAAACAAGGCTCCAGGAATTGACGGAATATCAATTGAGATGTTTCAACAAACAGATGCAGCCCTTGGAGGTGCTCACTCTTCTATGCCAAGAAATGTGGAAGACAGCTTCCTGGCCAACTGACTGGTAGAGATCCATATTTATGACTATTCCCAAGAAAGGTGATCCAACCAAATGTGGAAATTACAGAATAATATCGTGAATATCACACTCAAGCAAAATTTTGCTGAAGATCATTCAAAAAGGGCTGCAGCAGTATATTGACAGGGAACTGCCAGAAATTCAGGCCGCTTTCAGAAGAGGACGTGGAACCAGGGATATCATTGCTGATGTCAGATGGATCCTGGCTGAAAGCAGAGAATACCAGAAGGATGTTTACCTGTGTTTTACTGACTATGCAAAGGCATTCAATTGTGTGGATCATAACAAATTATGGATAACACTGCGAAGAATGGGAATTCCAGAACACTTAATATGTGCTCATGAGGAACCTTTACATAGATGAAGAGGCAGTTATTCGGACAGAACAAGGGGATACTGATTGGCTTAAAGTCAGGAAAGGTGTACATCAGGGTTGTATTCTTTCACCATACCTATTGAATCTGTATGCTGAACAAATAACCCGAGAAGCTGGACTATATGAAGAAGAACGGGGTATCAGGATTGGAGGAAGACTCATTACCAACCTCCGTTATGCAGATGACACAACCTTGCTTGCTGAAAGTGAAGAGGACTTGAAGCACTTACTAATGAAGATCAAAGACCACAGCCTTCACTACGGATTGCACCTCAACATAAAGAAAAAAATCCTCACAACTAAGACCAATGAGCAATATCATGATAAATGGAGAAAAGATTGAAGTTGTCAAGGATTTCATTTTACTTGGATCCACAATCAACAGCCATGGAAGCAGCAGTCAAGAAATCAAAAGACACATTGCATTGGGCAGATCTTCTGCAAAGGACCTCTTCAAAGTGTTGAAGAGCAAAGATGTCACCCTGAAGACTAAGGTGCGGCTGACCCAAGCCATGGTATTTTCAATCCCATCATATGCATGTGAAAGCTGGACAATGAATAAGGAAGACCGAAGAAGAGTTGACGCCTTTGCTTTGTGGTGTTGGCAAAGAATATTAAATATACCATGGACTGCCAAAAGAACGAACAAATCTGTCTTGGAAGAAGTGCTGCCAGAATGCTCCTTAGAGGCAAGGATGGCGCGACTGCGTCTTACATACTTTGGACATGTTGTCAGGAGAGATCAATCCCTGGAGAAGGACATCATGCTTGGCAGAGTACAGGGTCAGCGGAAAAGAGGGAGACCGTCAACGAGGTGGATTGACACAGTGGCTGCAACAATGAGCTCAAGCATAACAACGATTGTAAGGATGGCGCAGGGCCAGTTAGTGTTTCATTCTGTTGTGCATAGGGTCACTATGAGTCGGGAGACTCGAAGGCACCTAACAAATTGTACTGTTATATTCTGGCACTCCAAATGAATTTTCTTGTGTATCCTCTGGGTACAAATAGTCCACCTTGGAGATCACTGCCCTGAGTGATAGGACTGTTTCAGTTAAGCTGTTAATGTCAGCAGACTTCATAGATCATTCGGGCATCTCTTTTTAGTAATGAATTTGATGAAGAAAAATATTGCCAATAATGAAACCATAGAAAGGTATCACAATAGCAGTAGCCTGGGTAAGAGATGTAGTACAACTGTGGGAATGGACATCAATTTGAGATTCGTTAGGAGGAAAAATCTTTGGGGTTTGGGGCTCGGTTGTATGAAGGTTAAGGAGAGGTAAGGATCAAGAATGATACCTAGCCCTCTTGCTTGGTCACTGCATGGAAGATGATGTCAACATGAGATAGATAAGAAATATAAGGGAAAGGAGCTGGTTTTGCAAATGTAGTTCTTTGTATGTCTTTTTTTTTAAAAAGAATTATTTGTAATTGGTGGACTGTTTTAGTTTATATTCACAGTCTCTGTGTGTTAAAATTAAAAAATATGGTTCTAATGAAATAATATTGGAATATCTTCCTTTATTTGAAATGTTAGATTTTTACTGAAATAATTTGAAAGCATGTGGTAATACTTGGTATCTATTAAAAACTTAGTGCTAATTATCCACCATGCTTTGAGCTTGAAAACTAAAATGATCACCAGTAACAAAACAAAGAAATAGAGCAACCAAGTACAATTTTAAAAAGTAGATTTTATTTTCTTAAATCCTATAGAAGTAACAGGTTAAAGGAAGAAGGACTCAAAATGATCAAAGGTCCTTCATATCTTTCTCTCAGAACTTTAACACTTTGCCATGAACATTATAAATGGCTGTTTTTCCTTTAAAAACTGACTTGCTTTAAAATGATGTTTGAAATAATATGTGTTTTGCATGTCCTGTTGTAATGATAAAGGTCATATAGTATCATTTACATATTCTCTAGCCAGAAATGAACTCAGTAATATCCTTGGTATAACATATACATTATCTGAGGTTTAAAACTCTCATTATTCATGAAAGTTAATTTTACAGTGGGTGTGAATGATCTATCTTATGGCTGCTTTTTTGATCATTCTATAAAATAATATGGAGCAAAGCCTGCTCAAATAACAGGAAAACCAGTAAAGAGTGATGCATTCGCCTGACTCTCTGTATACCCGATTGGATCTTGATTGATGGCAATCATTTGTCTTTGTCAAAAAAAGGAGAAAAATTCAGACATTGAAATAGGAGTGCTATCAAACTTTCTACAATGGCAGAAAGATTCCATTAATGTGGGCTTAGAGTATTAACTGTCTCTGTTGGGAAATGATAAAGAATGTTAATTTTTTTTCCTTGAGCATATTTAAGTATAAAATGCATTATTTTGTCTACTGTTAGGATTAAAAGAATACTTTTGATTTATGACAGACTGAAAGTAGTGAAAGAGAAAAAAGCTTTAAATTGATGAAAAAACGTAGAGCTTAATTTTACTTTTTTTCTCAGTGAAATAATAAAAATTTAGCATAGTGTTTTAAAAATCCTTATTGCTGTATTCCAGTTGATACGGAAAGATTGACTTCAAAGAGCTTTGAAGTAGACAAGGAAACATATTTTTTAACTGGTTGAGTTGTTCTTTGGAATTCCATTTTCTTCCCAAATATTAGGGGGAAAGTGACATTCTGGGCAATTTTGTTTTAGTATATTTAAATGTATTAAATGTTCTTGATTTGGAAAGGGAAAGAAAATGTTATAGCTGCACTATACTAAAAGTTAGAATTGGTAAATGACATTTAATATCAAGGACAAAATGACCTTATATAATTTCTTATAGTAAGAAATATAAATGTGAAAATATGTGTGATATAAAAGTTGGCTATACTTTGCATTTAATTTTGGAGGTTTGTTATCTTTTAATTACAGTATTTAAGTTGGTAATTTGGCCTTTATTTTAAAGTTATATTTGAAAATACTTAACAATGCAGATGATGTTTCATAGAAAATATTTCTAAAAATTAAGTGGCTGTGTGTTTATATGAATAATGTTTTAACATTTTTAGTGTAAAATTTGAAATAAGTTAAAGCTTTTATGCATGTATTGTGGAATTTTCTCTGCCCAAATACTTTGGAATAAGTGTGTTGAAGTTATATTATTAAATAGTTAAGCACTGCTTGAGGCTGGTAGTTTGAACCCGCCCAGAGGCGCCTCATGGACAGGCCTGATGATCTGCTTCCCAGAGGCCACGGCCCTGAAAACTCTATGGTGCAGTTCTACTCTGTATATATGGGGTCTCCATGAGTCCTAAACGACCCTATGGCAACTGACAACAACAACAAGTATTGATTAACTATTGATTAATATTCAGCATATAGTCTGGTTCTCATTTTCTTTCCTGCTGGAATGTGACGTGTAATGCTGAGCAGCCAAAAACTGTTTGGTTTATCTTTAAAATTAACTTTTTTTCCCCCACGTTTGTTTTTCTAAGGCTAATGTAAAAAGATGAACATGAATTTATTTTTTTTTCACACACTATTTTATGGTTGAAATATTTGCTGTTGATAAATGCATTCTGATAAATGAAAGATGATTATATATTTAAATTTATAAGTTCCCCATATGCATGGTTTGGAAAGAATTTAATCATTTAAAAAAGAAAATCATTATGAGTATGATCTTTTAAAAAAGAAAGTAATAATAAGGCAAACAGTACATAAATCTCAAATTATGTGAACTTTAAAAATTTTGAAACTCGGACCTTGGGTTTTCATGCCCTTGTGATAATTTCATTCTAAATGTTTAATTAGAAGCAGTTTTACTCCTTTCTAATATGGGGCAGAGTCCCTGGGTGGTGCAAGTGGTTGAAGTAAGTGCTCGGCTGCTAACTGAGAGGGCGAAGGTGCACATTGACCCAGAGACATGACATAAGGAAGGCCTGGTGATCTACTTCCGAAAGTCAGCCATTGCAAACACCATGAAGCACAGCTCTGCTCTGAGACACGTAGCATTGCCATGGGTCGGAGCTGACTTGAAGGCACCTGGTGGTAATATGAGGAAATGAAATGTTAATTGGTTAAAAAGGTTTTGTTGGTGTCTTATAACTACTTGTTCACGTATGTATCTAGTTTTTGAAGTCTAGTGGCATTATTCTATATAAATTAGTTGTTGGTTTAGATTAAAACCCTTCATATAAAAATTGCAGTCACTGTCTTTCTCCTTTTGGTATCTGTTACATTGGAAGAATAAATCTTAATGGTGTGTTATACTGAATATGTATCTAAAACAAAAAAACCAAAGCCATTGCCTTGAAGTCAATTCTGACTTACAGCGACCCTATAGGGCACAGTAGAACTGCCTCATAGGGTTTCCAAGGGGCGGCTGGTGGATTCGTACTGCCTACCTTTTGGTTAGCAGCCAAGCTTTTAACTACTGTGCCACCAGGGCTCCCATAGAATATAATAATGACTTTAAGACCTTTCTGTAAAAGATAGAATTTCATTGTAACTAACTTTGTCATTGATTAAATACATAGTAAAAACCTTCTGAAATATTTGTTCGAGGACGAAGTACCGTTTTTGGTAAATATGGTTCTTCACATGGGATCTGCAAATGAAGGAAGGGTTGACATGCACAATTTTAGTAGATGTGGTTAAGCAGTTTCACTTGCATTTGAAGCACTGTTTAGATGTTGAGTGCATGTAACAATTTTGGATGGTCCAATCACACAATTTTAAAGCCAAAAGGATTCCTAGACGTTATTGTCGTTAGATGCCATTGAAGTGGTTCCGACTCAGCGACCCTATGTACGACAGAACGAAACACTGGCTCGTCTTGCACCATCCTCACAATCGTTGTTATACTTGAGTCCATTGTTGCAGCCACTGTGTCAGTCCATCTCATTGAGAGTCTTCCTCTTTATTGCTGACCCTCTACTTTACCCTGGTTTATATGGTTTTCTTCCAGTTGGTTGGCCAGGTAGCAGTCTTCCAGCATTGTTTGTTTGAACATCTCTTTTGGTATTCCATCAATTTCTGTGCAGCTTGGACTTCTTCCTTCAGTACCATGGGTTGTTATCATTTGCTGCCTCCTGAAATGTTTGAACATTGGCCAATTCTTTTTGGTAACAGTGACTGTATTCCTTCCATCTTCTTTTGATTCTTCCTGTGTCTTTCTGTTTTTTGCCCATAGACTCCTTTAATATTGCAGCTTGAGCCTTGTATTTTATATTCAGGTCTTTCAGTTTGAGAAATGATAAGTGTGTTCCTCCCTTTTTGTTTTCTAACTCCAGGTTTTTACCCATTTCATTGTAATACTTTACCTTGTCTTCTTGAGCTACTCTTTGAAATCTTCCCATTCAGTTCTTTTACTTCATCTTTTCTTCCTTTCACTTTTGCTATTCTACATTTAAGAGTAAGTTTCAGAGCCTTTTCTGACATCCATTTTGTTCTTTTTTTCTTTCCTGTCTTTTTAATGACCTGTTGCATTCTTTGTGTATAATGTTGGTGTCATCCCACAACTCGTCTGTCTGCAGTCATTAGTGTTTCATGTGTCAAATCTAGTCTCGAGAAGGTCCCTAAATTTAGGTGGGATATAATGTAGAAATAGGTGTATTTTAGTGATTTCTGTCCTCCCTACTTCCAACAGAAATATACAACAGTAAGGGAGAAAAGATTAATCCTTACGTTTCCTTGCCCTGAATTAGTATTCTTCAGCGTTGTGAGGAACTGAAATCAATAATATTTTGAATATACACACAGACAGATGTTTGTTGTACACTAAGATTGGAATATATATATATATATATATATATATATATATATATAATAGATTATTTAACTTAGCCATTTTATGTTGTAGAAGAAGAGACTGAGGCTCAAATTGGTTAAATGGGTTTGTTTAGAATTCAGCAGCTAATTGTGAAGCCACAACTAGAATCTAGATACCCTTTCTCCCACCTGGTGTTTTTTTGTTTTTTTCTTCTCCAGATACCATCTTGTTTGATAGTAGTATTACAGAGTGACGTAATTAAACTCTTTATTTTTTGGGTATATGGCAACACAATCTAGAATATTAAAAAAATTTTTAGCGAGTAAAGAAAAAAGTCCCTAACCTACAGATTCTCTAATAGAACTTAGAAAGGTTAAAAAAAAGGTTTTTAAGGGTAGAGGAGATCAGGTGTAAAAACGGCATTTGAATCATTATAAAACATCTTTCAGAGCACATGTTTGGAGACCACTTGTGGCAGTAAATTCCATTTTCATGTAGTGTTTTTTCAATCACGTTTACTGATAGTTGACAAATGGATAGACCATCACCTTTTTAATACTTTATTCACTTATATTTTTCCTCAAAATTGGGAAAGAAGTTAGAGGGGAAGGAGGTAAAATGTAAGAGCTTACTTTTGAGTACTTTTATCTAACGGAATAAAATTCTTTCAACAGAAAGGAAAACAAATATTTACTTTCTTAGCTGTTCTGTCTTAGTTTACCGTCTTTGTTTAATTCCAGTGTAATATTTCTGTTCTCAATTTAAACATTGAAAAATTTATGTCAGTACATTTTAACAAATTGCCTTTCACAGGCAATTTCTCATATTTTTTGTGTTAAATTACACTAAATTAGAAATTATATGTGTCAGTAGTAGAGCACGGATAATCCAGTGTTTTCCATATTTGTGTAAAATTGAGCTACTTTAAAATTTTTAGCCCATTTTCTACCTTGATTTTGATAGAAGAATCATTTTAACTTTTAATATGTTAACTTCATTTTAAGTCTAGGAAAGAATGATTAGAATAAGGAAATTACACACTTATCAGTTGACTTTATTAAGCACATACTAGATGTTAGGCATTGTGCTAGATAGAGGTTGAAGGGTCATACAAAGTAAATAAATAAAAAAAAGACCCTACCCTTAATCTTACGGCCTTGTCATGGATTGAATTGTGTCCTCCCAAAATACCATTCAACTTGGCTGGGCCGTGATTCTCAGTATTGCATAATTGTCCACCATTTTGTCATCTGATATGATTTTCCTATGTGTTGTAAATCCTGTCTCTATGGTGTTGATGAGATGGGATTAGCAGCAATTACATTAACGAGGCAGGACTCAATTTATAAGATTGGATTGTGTCTTGAGCCAATCTCTTTTGAGATATAAAAGAGAGGAGCAAGCAGAGAGACATGGGGACCTGATACCACTAGGAAAGTAGCACAGGGAGCATAGCTGGCCCTTTGGATCTGGGGTCCCTGCGCTGAGAAGCACCTCATCCAGGGGAAGACTGATGACAAAGACCTTCAGCTGAGCTTGCAGAGAGACAAAGCCTTCCCTCGGAGCTGGCTCCCTCAATTGGGCTTCTGGCTGCCTAGACCGTGAGAGAATAAATTTCCCTTTGTTAAAGCCGTCCACTGGTGTTCCTGTTATAGCAGCACTAGGTAACTAAGACGAGCCTAATGATATTATACATGTATAAGTAGTTAATTATAACCTACTGTTATAATCTTAACAATAGAAATAATAAAATTATGTATGAATCTACATGATAATAAATACTCAAAGAGGGTTAAAAAGTATACAATATGAGATACATATAAACCCAATTATATAGGTATACCTTCTTATGCTAAGCTTATAAAAATATCTTACAGTTAGAAATTAGAGATTAGTGTTTATTTTAAACTCTCATTGTGAGACTCTAAAGACACACTGAATTTTTTCTAAATAACTCAGTGTTAAGCAGGTGTTAAACTTTTCTTTAGTTGGTAAAGGTCTATTTCATTTCCCCTGAGAATGATTCAAATCTGCATGGAGAGAAAAAAAAGCCACATCAGCTTCCAATTGTCAAAATTCAGTTCTTAAAAACTCAAGTCCTTTTCCCAGTGGGTTTCCAGATTGAAGAACATATGGACTCTATCTTCTGAGTAAAATACTTTCATTTTCCTATTGAATTACTTTTAAAACTTCACCCTGATATGAGAGGTGTAAAATGAAACCATAAGGTATTTAGACATCTACCTTTCTGTGGTTTTTTTTTTCTTTTTCAACTTGGATTGATAATAAACTTATAAAAATTAGAAATAATGCATTCTCTTTGAAAATGTAATGCATTTTCAGGCATAGATGGATTTATTTTTCCAGGAATTGAATATTTAGAGGCTATCCTTGGTATTAATAATTCTTTAATATGGTTATTGATTTTAATGAATTTTAGGTAGATACTTCATTGTCTTCTGATTTAAACAACTGCTGCTTTGGAAGATGTATCATGTTTGTTGCAAATGTATCGTTACATAATTGAAGTAAATAGGTCATCTGTGTATTTTTCACACTTCTGTAATCAAAGAAAATGCTGTGGCAGACCAGGGAGTTTTCTCTTCATATTTGGAGTAAGACTAATAGACTAGGACATAATTGCTGTTTGATGGGTTTAAGATGGAAAGACTGTTACTGAGACGATGCAAATAATTTATTTTATATGAATTATTTTGTAACTTAGGAGTTTATAGCTTTTGTGCTAATTTTTTTTTTTTTTTAATGACTTTCCCAAAGGTTGGGAGTTAAAAGCAAGGAGGTACAAGTCAAATAACGTAATTTCCTGTTTCTTAATGAAAGCAAAGTTGAGGGAAGCACTTGAACCTTTTTGAACATTTCTACATTTCATTTATATTTTTGCTGGTTTGCATATTTTTTTTTTTTTAAAGTGACTTTTTTGACAAGATCTTTTTGGAAAAGGTGGATAATCAGACAGACAAGGATATGAGTGACAGGAGAACCAGATCTTTGTGGTTTTTTTTTTTCCTTTTCTGTATCCCTGTTGTTGCTGTTGTTAGTTGCCTTCAAGATGATTGCGATTGTGTTAAGTAGAAGCCGTCTATAGGGGTTTTCAAGGCTGTGACCTTTCAGAAGCAAGACACCTCTGGGTGGCTTTGAACTACCAAACCTTTTGGCTCGAAGTACAGTGCTTAACCGTTTATACAACCCAGAGACTACACTAGCCCAGCACATGAAACTGAAGGAATGAAGTAGAATAGTAAAAAGTAATTGGTAACTATAGTAATCTGTGGAAGTTGATTCTATGGGTATAAAGGCAAGAATCAAAACTATCATTGGAGGATCTTCCAGCAGTGCACTGTAATGTGGCAGCATTTTAATATAATTATGAGGCACAGTGTAGTGGCTACAGGAAAGAAATTATACAATAAAATGGTCATGTAGCCAATGTGGCTTCTATGTACTCTGGATAGAATGTATGAAAGATCTGACACAGACGTTAAATTGTTCGAATTTGTGGTGGTGGTATTCATTTTGAGTGTTCAGAATTCTACTTTTTTTCCATTTATAACCTTTCTTCTCAGTCTATATTATACTGTATTTATATAGTATTCAATGTTTTATTAGTAAAACTTTAAAGACAGTTCGTCTTTTAGTTATTTATGTTAATATAGACAGTAATGCTGTTTGTTAGAGAAAAAAAAAAAATTAGCTCCCGTCAATAGTTTTTTTTAAAGAAACCATTTATACTTAATCTTTGAGTTCCTGTTCAAAATTGAATATTTGTGCCTTAGTATCACTATTCAACTACCACCTGTCTGTCAGCTTGTTGTACTGTGTGGTTTGTGTGTTTTTTTTTATGATGCTAGAAGCTATGCCATCAGTATTTGAAATACCAGCAGATCCATGGTGGACAGGTTTCAGTGGAGCTTCCAAACTAAGAAGAAAGACCCGGTGATCTATTTCTGAAAATTAGCCAATGAAAACATTATGAATCACAGCAGAATCTTGTCTGATACAGTGCTGGAAAACGAGTCCCCTGGGTTACAGCCGCAACAATGGACTCAGACATACCAGTGGTACTGAAGATGGCACAGGACTGGGCAACGTTTTGTTCTTTTATACATAAGGTTGCCGTGAGTCAGAGCTGACTGGATGGCAGTTAACGATGACATCATCATCAGTATTGAAAGTATGAGCCCTAATTGACAAGCTTGCCAACCCAATGTACAAAAGTTGTTGCCTCTGTAGATTGACGAACATTTATATAGCTATTGTGATTTGGACTTTTTGTATTTTCAAATTAAATTTATACCTAGTATATTTTACTGTTGTATTAAGGTCTGGTAGAATCTCCTTATATTGTAAAACTTATGTGGCACATGTATGGCGTTACTTGGTAGAGTTATTTGCATTATATTTTATAATGTTTATAATGTAGTAATGTAGTAGGTAGTAGGTCCAGTATAGACTATACATGGCTTCTTTACTACACCTGAAGATTTATCTCTTTTTGCTGTCTCCAATTTTAGTTCTCTCATTCTCTCTTGAACTCACTGCACTTAGCCTTTGTTTTCACCATTCTACTGAAACAGTTCCTTTCAAGGTCACCAGTGACATCCATGGAAACCCTGGTGGCGTAGTGGTTAAGAGCTACAGCTGCTAACCAAAAGGCCAGCAGTTCAAATCCACCAGGCACGCCTTGGAAACCACATGGGGCAGTTCTCTACAGGGTCGCTATGAGTCGGAATCAGCTCGAAGGCAACAGGTTTGGTTTTGATTTAGTGGCATCCATAGTGTTAAATACAGTGGTTAATTTTCAGTCTTCATCTTTTGATATGGATGATTACTGCCTCCTTCTTGAAATACTTTTTCATTTGGTTTATGTGACACCATGTTCTTCTACTTTTCCTACCACTGGCCAACCCTCAAAATTCTTTGCTATTTTTTTCTCACCTTTTCAGGCCCCTTAATAATAACTTGGGTTTTAGTCCTTAGACTTCAGCTTTTCCCTTCTCTTCTCTGGCTCTGCTCACTTCCGTGAAGATCTCAGCCAGTCCATACTTGTATTATAGAAACACTATATAAAGTCTCTATGAGTCAGAATTGACTCGAGGGCAATGGGCTTTATATATTGATGACTTCCAAATGACTTATCCTGTTAGGCCCTTTCCTTTGAAATCCACTCTCATATATTCAGTTTTCTATTCAACATCTTTGCTTGGATATCTGTATTGTTTAGGACACTACAGTTGCTTTAGTAGATAAATCCCAGCATCTCAGTGACTTACCACAGTAGAACTTTTTATTTTTCAAGTAAGGTATAAAATAAATGTTTTTGATGGATGATTTCTTCCATCTTGTAGTTTTATAATCTTTAATCCTTGGCTTCCACGAATGCCCTGTTCATTGCATCAAGGTAGTGGAAGGGGAACAAGCATGAGCAATTGTGTGTGACAAATTTTTATGGGCCAGGCTTGGCTGTAGCTCATATTCCATCAGCTCACCTTCTATTGAGTAGAATTCAGTTAAAAGGCTACACGTAATTACAAAGGAGATCGGGAAATGTGGTGTAGTTGTGTGCTCAGGAAGAAGAGGAAAATGTGTTTTGTAAATAGCCGTTCTTCTACAGATTTCTTATAGGTACCTCAAGTATAACATGTTTAAACTCAAATTTCTGACCTTCTTTATTAAAACCTATTCCTATCTTGTTATCTCCCATTTCAGTTAGTGTCAATTTTAGTCTTCCAGTTTCTCAGACCAAAATCTTTGTACTCTCATTGTCTCCTCCTCTCTCATACCCTGTATCTAATCTGTCAGCATGTTGTTTTTTTCTGCATCATTAACCAAAATGAGTTTGAATTATTTTTTTATTGTGGTATATATGTTACAAAGCACTTGCTATTTCAACATTTTTTACATTTACATTTCAGTGACATTAATTATACTCATTATGTCGTTCAGCCATCACCACTATTCATTTCTAAATTTTTCCATCACTCTTAACAGAAGGCACAGTGTTCTCTAAGCAATGAGTTCCTTTTACTCTCTCCCTTCTGCCCATCTCTGGTAACCACTAATGAACTTTGCTCTCTACATTTGCCTATTCAGTTATTATATACAAATGGAACTGTACAATATTTGTCCTTTTGTGACTGATTTCTTTCACTAAACATAATATTTTCAGGGTTCATCCATGTTGTAGCATGTATTGAGACCATCCCCCTTTATGGCTGAGTAATATTCCTTGTTTGTTTGTACCACATATTGTTTATCCATTCGTCTGTTGATGGACATTTAGGCGGTTTCCACCTTTTGGCTGTTGTGAATAGTACTGCAGTGAACATTGGTATACAAGTATATGTTTGCTTGCCTTGCTTTCAACCAGCATGTTCTTTTTATTCAACCTTCAATTGATGATTTTTCACCACTTCCACTGCTACCACCTGGTCCAACCCTTCATCATCTCTCTCTTGAATTACTGCAAAAGTGTGAAAACTGTATCTCCTGCTTCCAATATCACCTTCCTACCCGCAGCTGGATTCTTCCAGCAGTCAAAGTTACCATGTTAAAACATAAGTAAAACTATATCGCTTCTCTATTTCAAATTCTCTAATGTTTCCTTATCCCACAGAGAATGGCCATATTCTTACCATAACCTATGAGATCTTACATGATTTGACCTTTTCATTAACTATCTGATGTCTACTTATTTAGTTACCCTTTACTCAACCAAAATCACCGCCTTGCTGTTCAAGTGACTTTCTACCTCATATCCTTTGGAATTACCCTTGTTCTGCCTAAAATTCTCTCCCCTAAGATATCTACATAACTGATAGTTTTACCTCCTTCAGGTCTTTGCTCAAATGTTACCTTCTTAGAGAACCCTTCCCTAATTATCCTATTTAAGACATCAGCATGTCCCGTTTTCTCTCCCTGGCATTTTCTATTCCTCTTTTCTGTTTTACTTTTCTCTGTTGCACTGATCATCTTCTATAGCAAATATGGCTAGCGCACCACCATAGTTTCATGCTCTGTTTCCATAGGGTAAAGTTGTTGCTGAGAAGTGGCCACCAGTTGAGGATTACATTTCCCATGTGGTGTCATGTGACTAAATAAGACCAATGGGATGGGAGCTGAGGACATGTATGTCATTTCTGGTTAGGGGTGATATAGCTTATAGTGACTGGATCTTTTCTATGTTCGTTTCTGCTTTCTATTCTTATCTTCAGGTTTTGATCTCTTTACTTCAGCTCTAGGCCTATTCTACTCCATGCAACATTTAATTAGCTTTTTATATCACACGCTTTGAAACCTATTTTATTATGAATAAGCTGCCTTATATCCTTAAACTTTTCTTTTGTGTCCTTCATGATTTGTTTATTGCCCACCTTGTATCACAGAGAGTTTTTGGCAGATTTCAATAATATACTAATAGGATAAATTAGAAAAATAGATGTTTGAAAATTAGTGTTGAAGACTCTCATTATATCTTGCTCAGAATATAGCAATAACTTCTTTACTGCGTCCTCATTTCAGATACTTCTTCCCTTTAATCGAACCGTGATATTTTTCTCAGAGTTATTGCTCTGCAGACACAATCTCAGCTTAAAACTCTTCAGTGTCTCCCCATTGCTACAGGATAAACTCAGGCTCCTTACATCTGGTCCCAATGTATTTCTGTAGTATTTTCTGTTGTCACTTCTTGTCTTATACTCCAAAAATTTTGTTAACACTAATTTAGCATATACCAAGTTGTTTCTTACCTTTTAGGCTTTGTTAATGCTATTCCCAATATGTGTTTGTTGATTAAATAAGTAAGTGAATGAATGAATGAAAGATAAGCTCATTAGTTTTTCCATTCCTGGCCTTTCATGGTATGGCCCCTGAATATCTTTCATATTTCATTTCCTGCTGGATCTGACCAGATAAGACCACTTCCCATTTTCTCACTTTTACTTTTCTTTAGGCTTTCTAAAAAGCCTAGAATGCTGTCTTCTTTGTGTATCAATTGAAACTTGACCCCTTCTTCAGGAACTTTCTCAAAAATGTTTTGCTCCTTGAAGCGTTTCCTGATCCCTTTAAAACAGATGCAATTGTTCCTTCCTTTGAATTTCCAGAGCTCTAGGTTTTTACTCTTGTTATGGCAACATGGATCTTATGCTGCCTTTGAGTGTCATTTTTTTGCTCACCTTATTCCACTTATTAGAATGAAAATGCTTTGAGATTAGAGACTGTGTTTTCCCCATATGACTATATTCAACCAATGCTTTCCAAATAATAGTAGACACTCAGAAAAGATTTTAAAATGAATATAATTAAACAAAAACAAAACTGGTCTCTGAGAATCCAAAAAAAAAAAAAGCATAGCAAAGAAAGAAGGCAAAATAAATCACTTCAGAATGTGAATAATTGCTTCAAAATTGAAAGTACTAGGAAGTTTCTAGGAGATGACAGCAACTATTGAAAGAATTGGCTTCCAACTGTCTTAAAAACTTGGAAATGTAACATAATAAGCTCATTCTCCCCTGTGGATAAGGAACACATACCTTTTGCTAGTGCTTTAATTTTATCTAGGTCACAAATATAGTATGTATTTTTCTATTTTATGCTAGTTAAAATCAGTTAGTTATTTTCACTAGTATTTTCCTGAGAAGTGTGCAAATTTGTATTAAAGGTGGGAAGTGTTGGATTATGTTGGGTTTGCTGTTGCATTTAAGCTTTAAATTATTTATTTAAAGATAAAAGTGTCATACTAAGAAGGCTGGTATTTTTTTGCTTTTCCTTCTCTCTCTTTTACTTATGAGCTGTCTTTAGAACAACAACAACAACAACAAAAGAGATGTGGTATAAGGCCTGAGTTTGAGAGAAATGGAGGTTCTAAATGCCAAAAGAGTCATTCTTGGGTATAAATTTGCTACATGTATGTTCTGTTAAACTATGTAGGTCTTATAAATTTGGAGGAAGTGATGGGGGAGGTACTAGAAACATTCAGTGACTATTAATGGCTTCCAGGCTATCCATTAAAAAGCAGCAGAACTCAAAATGGATCAAAGATCTAAAGATTAAACCTAAAACAATAAAGCTCATGGAAGAAAACATAGGGACATGCCTAGGAGCCCTAATTTTTTGAATAAATAGACTATCAAGCATAACTAAAAATGCATAAAGCACAGAAGTTAAACTAGATAACTGGTACCACTTATCAAAAGACTTCAACAAAACATTAAAAAGAGAACCTACAGACTGGGAAAAAAATTTTTGACAGTGATGTATCTAACAAGGGTCTAATCTCTATACAAAAAACTTCAACACCTCAACGACAGAAAGACAAACAATCCAATTAAAATGAGCAAGGTACATAAACAGATACTTCACCAAAGAAGATCTTCAGGTATCTAACAAACACATGAAAAGATGCTTGCGATCATTAGGCATTAAAAAAAAAAAAGTGAGATGCAAATCAAAACTACAAGAGATACCTATCATTTCACCTCAGCAAGAATGGCAATGATCAAAAAAAAAAAAAAAAAAAGCAGAAAACAACAAATGCTGATGAGGATGTAAGTAGATTGGAACTCTTACGCACTGCTGGTAGGAATGTAAAATGGTACAACCACTATGGAGAATGGTATAAACCCAGTGCCATCGAGTAAATTTGAGAATGGTATAGCGCTTCCTTAAAAAGCTAGAAATAGAAACACCATACAATCTAGCAATCCCACTTCTAGGTATATATGCTAGAGAAATAAGATCTGTGACATGAATAGACATATGCACACTCATGTTCATTGCAGCATTATTCACAGTAGTAAAAAGATGGAAACAGCCTAAGTGTCCATCAGCTGATGAGTGGATAAATTGTGGTACATACATACAACGGAATACTACACGATGATAAAGAACAATGATGAATCCAAGAAACATCTCACAGCATAGACGGACCTAGAGGACATTAAAAACCAACCAAACCAAACCCGTTGCTGTTGAATTGATTCCGACTCGTAGTGACCATATAAGACAGAGTAGAACTGCCCCATAGAGTTTCCAAGGAGCACCTGGTGGATTTGAACTGCTGATCTTTTGGTTAGCGGCCATAGAACTTAACCACTACACCACCAGGGTTTCCTAGAGGACATTATGCTAAGTGAAATAAGTCAATCACAAAAGGACAAATATTGTATGAAACCACTATTATAAAATGATAAGAATAGGCTTTCACGCAGAAAGAAATATTCTTTAGTGGTTACCAGGGATGGCAGAGAGAGGGAGGGGGAATAACTAGACAAAAATAGGCTTACACACAGAAAGAAACATTCTTTAATGGTTACCAGGGATGGCGGTGGGGGGCGGTGGGGGAACACTAACTAGATAGTAGGCGTGCACTAATTCTGGTGAAAGGGAAGGCAATGTACCATGTGGAGGAAGTCAGCACGACATGACTGAGGCAGTGTAAGAAACTGAGAGGGATGCAAGAATAAAGGGCAACTAAGGTAAATACTATAACATATACAATTCTGCAACAATAGTAATAAACAGTAATTTGTGAGTAGATACATGGGTAGATATGCATGCTGAATGTGTGTGGGAGGACATATGGAAGTATACCTGCGTGCATATATAGGTATGGTTGTGGATATTTCTACATACATACCTGTAAGGGCTGCATGTATATTCATATATATAATAGAGCACAAGGGGGCACAGTTGTTGAAACTTCTTAGATGTAATCAAATAGCTTGCAGGACCGAGCTACTTGAAGCCTAAGTACCCTAATCTCGGGGGACGTCTAGGTCAACTGGCATAACATAGTTCATAAAGATAATGTTCTACATCCTAGTTTGGTAAGTAGTGTCTGGGGTCATAAAAGTTTACAAGTGGCCATCTATATGATTACTGGTCTCTTCCCATCTGGAGCAAGGGAGAATAAGGAAAACTGAAGACTCAAAAAAGCAGTTAGTCCAAAGAACTAATGAGTCATAAACCACAGCCTCCTCTGACATGAGACCAGAAGAACTAGATGGTGCCCGACTACCACTACAGACTGCTCTGACCAGGGTCACAGTAGAGGGTTCCAGTTAGAATGGGTGAAAAATGTAGAACAAAACTCAGATTCATAAAAGAGACCAGGCGGATAGAGACTGGAGAAACCCCTGAGATTTTTGCCCTAAGACAACCTTCTAACATGGAGCTGCAGTTACTCCGGAAGTTACCTTTCAGTCAAATAATAGACTGGCCTATAAAATAAACAGTAACACCAGTGCAGAATGTGTTCCTTAGCAAAATCCACTAAAAAGACCAAAAGGGCAGCATTTGCCTAAAAGCAATGATGAGAAGGTAAGGAAGGACAGGGAAACTGGATGAATGGAAACTGGGGACCCAGGGTGGAAATTGGGAGAGTTCTGATACTTTGAAGGGATAGCAACCAATGTCACAGAACAATTTGTGTATGAATTATGGAATGGAAAACTAACTTGCCGTGTAAACATTCACCTAAAGCACAATAAAATGTTCAAAAAAATAAAGCAACAGTCTTATAACTCCCTCCCCCTCATCTAATAGCCTCGACTCATAGAGACCCTATAGCACAGAGTAGAACTGCCCCATAGGGTTTCCAGGGAGCAGTTAGTGGATTTGGACTGCCGACCTTTTGGTTAGCAGCTGAACGCTTAACCATTGAATCACCAGGGCTCCATTTCAATTTTGGGAAATGCTAATACTGGGAAAAACTATGAATTTCATAATTGCTCTTTACTGGAATGTGCACTAATAGTTTTTCATGTAATGTATAAAATTGTGGGATCTTCCTATCTTATTCAAGTCTTTCACTTTATTAAACTTATAACAATACAGTAAGCTGTCATAAAGAATGTGTTAATGAGCCCAATATGAACATCTTAGCCAGAGTAGCATGGAAAGATTTGGGTAATGGAAAGCCCTACATGGTGGGTCTAGCCCTGCGTTTTAGTAGCAGAATAACTTGCCTTCTCTTCCTCAATTCTTCGTCTGTTATGTGGGAACTATAATTTCTATTTTATGGTGTTATTTTTGAGGATTAAGTGAGATCACATATAAAATACTTAGTAGAGCATCTGGTACATTAAAAACAACCAGTATATTCTAGTTCTCATCCCCCTTCGAGTCATTTAACAGAATTTATTTCTCAGAAGAAGAGTGAGGCCCTGTCTTCCTGAGGCTTCAGATCGCTCTCTGCGTGTACGTTGTCTCGCCCTGTAGTAATTTATAAAAGCTCCTGATCCCTGTCATCGTCTTGTGGCCAGTAAACCTATCACCTGAAGACTGAAGAAAGTCTTTTAGTATAGTAAAAGCTTCCATTCTTTCATTTTACACATGGTTCAGTATAAATTGAAAACTTACAACGGGCATTCAATAAAGGGATTATATATATTGATTAAGGAGTTGGTAATGCTAAATACCCTTATTTTGAATTGACCAGCACTGAAGTAGAATATAAATATCTTAGAAGAGTATTTTGAATGTCAAGTGTAATTTATTATTAATTATTATCAATATAAGTTGTTTGGGTAGCACGGTAAATTTGGTTTCTTAATTAATCAGTTTTTAATAAAGCCTATATTATTTAATAAACCCCGGTAACATAGTGGTTACGTGCTATGGCTGCTAACCAAAAGGCGGCAGTTTGAATCCACGAGGCATTCCTTGGAAACCTTGTGGGGCAGTTCTACTCTGTCCTGTATGGTCGCTATGAGTCAGAATTGACTCGACGGCAATGGTTTTTTTTAATCTAATGAGGTCCATAAAAATCATTTTGATGTATCATCCTTACCCATCCCAGACATTCGCACCAGCCTGCTCAGTTTCCTTAACCTGCCTTCTTTTGGTCTGATTCCAGGTTGGTGAGTAACCTGGTTTTAAACCTGTTTCTACCCTAGTTTTTGCCACACAGAAGCTGCCTTGCCGTGTACTTTCTTACCTGAATGTCTTCAGATGGAAGATTCTCTTTGACGGCTCCATTCTTCTGCCCATGCTGTTTCTTTTGCTTGTAACGCCTGTTCCTTTTGTCCAGCAAGTTCCTGCATATCAGTTTGTGTTTAAAAGTCATTTGTTCATTTTTTAACTGATTTTTTTTTTTTTTTTTAATTCCTGCTTTGTTCATGTTATGGTGTTTGATCAGCAAATTTAGATAGGCATAAACCCTTGTCCTCGTGGAACTTACAGGATAGATCCTCATCGAAACATTAATGAAATCTTCAAACCTTCCAGGCAGTGTTAATTAGTACTTTGGTCATATCTATTTATAATAGTATAATACCTATATCTATATATAAAAACAAACCTGTCACCATTGAGTCGATTCTGACTCTTAGCAACCCTATAGGACAGAGTAGGTCTGCCCCATAGGGTTTCCAAAGAGTGGCTGGTGAATTTGAACTGCTGACCTTTTGGTTAGCAGCCCTAGCTCTTAACCACTGCACCACCAGGGCTTCATATATCTGTACCTGTATCTTTATATATATATGTCTGTCTGTCTATCTAGCTATCCTCTCTATCTAATAGTACCCAACAAGTTGTGCTATGTAGTGAAAACCTAAAAGGCTTTGAAGTAATTAGCCTTTTGTTATTCACTACCGTGGTTAAGCCTCAGTTCCCTCATCCTTAAAATGGGAATGGCAATATTTAATCATGGCGGAGTTGTTGTGCGGCTTGGTGATAATGTATATAAAAAATCACAGCGTCTGGCATGTAGTAGCCTAATTAGCTGTTCTAAAGGTATATTATTTTTAATATTTAGGAAGTCCCTTATCCCACTGTACGATAAAAAGTTTTTAGGGTTAAAAAAATTTTTTTTTTTTTTTTAAGGCCCGTATAATTTATTTTTCTGTACCAAGCTCTGGTACATAGTTGACACTCAACAAATGTTTAGTGTTTTTTAATTAGATTTTTTGGGGGAAAATTTGTTAGATTTGTCTAAATAGTACAGCTACTGAGGTGAGTTTTAACGCCTTTAGTATCCAATAACATCATTTATTTTAATGTTTTGTTTTTTTTCTAGTTGTCTTTTGTTAGTTTTAACGGGTATTTCAATTAACACTAGATTTTTATTTTCTCATAATTTTGCTTACTCCCTGGTAAAAACGCTAAGTGAACAGAGACTAACAGCGGCCAGGAAAAGCTTGGGCTCATTTCTTAAATCGTTAACTTGTTTGCAAAATTATATTTTTCTGTAAAATGTCTTAAATAATAATTAACTAAATTAACTAAAGCTGGGTGTCCAGATGACCCTAAACAGCAAACAGAGAAATGCATTGAATAGTACAGAAAATCATAATTACATAAAATATAATTTTATATTAAATGTGTTTAATATAATATTTACTTACTATAATATAATTTTATGTAACTTATATTAAATATTTATTTAATATAATTTGTATTTATTTACTATATTAAATATATATATTTTTAAGCGTTTGATAAAGAATTCTACTTTAAAAAATGTTTTCTCTGCTGCAATCCAGACAATTGAACTTTTTTCCCCCCTTTTCATTAAGACAGTGTGAAGCATAGATCTCCGCACTTGATTTAGAGTTGAAACTTGGTAAACAGAGGTTTTAGTTAATATTCTTTCCATCTATCTGTGTGAAGGCACGATAGATTTCAGTTTGTGAGATAAAGCATTCTCTTATATTGTATGATACCCTATAGTATCTGAGTGTTATTTCACCAGGATTTATGTAGAAAGTGAAACCTTTCTAGAACTTAAGCATTTTTATCTTCTAGCTGACAGTGCACTGAAAACGTTTACTACCTTTTAGGATTTACCATTCATTTAAGTCGTAGCTAATGTCTAGCATAAATTTCTAATCTAAAACTATGGAAACAGAAGCTAGCTAGATATAGGAGTTAGAAAAACACATAACATAAAAATTTAAAAACAAAATATGAAGTGCAAATATTTTCTAGGATTTAAAACTTTTCTCTAGCCAGAAGAATTTATTACTGACTTCTGTTAAGGTCATCAAGATTTATCAGGTATTGTCACAGGAAAGTGGTTAAGATGGAAAATGGGAAATTTTTCTAATATGATTGCCTCGTGACAGTTTTTCTTAGTATACTCACATTCTTTTATCAATGTAGAACCTACCTGCATTAGAATGACATTAAAACCAGCCTTGATAATGATCATGCATGTCTTACTAATTTGATACCAGGTGTCAACACATTTAGATTGTAGAATAATTGGGATAATTACATAGCTACCACTGATTTCAGCAATAAGTATTGTTCTGGAAACTGTTCTACTTTAACAGCACAGTATCCAGAAAGCAATCTACCTTTGTAAAGCAATTTGAACCTAATGACTTCAGTGAAATATTAATGTTTCTCTTTTTTACTTGATCTTTTTATTCTGCTCTTTGAATTTTGCCTGCTTTTTGACAACCTTACTTCTTCCTGGTCTGACCACCTTTTCCTTTATACAGCAGGGAAAAACTGACTATGTGACTGCTTTTGGTAGTCTTCTGAAGGACCTTATCCTATTCTCTACCCACAAGTTTAGATTTAACTTTGGGATAGAAAGAAAGGGGCCTAAGCATTGTGTAGGGAGGGAAAAAGATAGGGTGTTCCCATAGCACTAGGGCTGTGGCATCGAGCAGTGCAGAATGAGTGCTGCGCAAGTTCAGGGAGCACCGTTCATACCCATTTTGATGTGAAAGGTATCCCTGGAGATGTGCAGTTTAATAGCTGTGTGATAGAGCCTGGTGGAGGCTTGGTGGTGCAACAGTTAAGTGCTTGGCTGCTAACTGAAAGGATGGCAATTTGAGCCCACTGAGAAGCTCTGAGGGAGAAAGTCCTGACAATCTGCTCTGGTAAAAACTAGGGCCAAGAAAAGCCTTTGGGGGCACTTCTGCTCTGTCACGTGGGATCACTATGAGTTGGAATGGACTTGATGGCACCCAACAATAGTCTTGCTCTTTCACACATACTCTTTTGAATTCTTTTAAATTTCATACCTGTCTTCATGAGATCAGGGAAAATATCTTAATATGTACTCTCGGCAGATGACACAAGGTAAACAGTCAATAATTATTATTAGAAAATATTTGAGGATTCTATCTGAATATTCATCCATTCATACTATGTTAATAGGCTAATTGGCTTGCCACATTTTCTTTGAGGAAACTAAACTTTTAAAAGCTCTTGTAATTTACATGTGAAAAATAATAATCAGATAGTTGAGCCATTCAACTATTAAAGGAAAAATGTGGATTATATTTTATTTACTGGTTCTCTGTTTTAATACTTCTACCACCTCCAAATAATTTTCATTAGGTACATTCTTATTCATTGGTTTTTCACTAATGAAATCACTAACCACAATGGGCCTAGGAAGGAGAATAAATAACCTGTCTATTGATGCTTGAATTATATTTGTGAGGTTTCAAAAATCTATTCTGTTCTTGTAGAACAGAAAATATATGTTCTGTATGTTAAAATGGTATTGTTTTATATTCTTTATTATAGATTGTAGTCATGTTAAAGGTTTGTTTATACAAACACATAAAAATGAAGTTTTATTAAAAAGTAGATATATATGTATTCATCTATATAATAGAACACAAAGAGGGCAATTATGGAAACTTCTTAGATATATCCAAACACCTTGTGGGACTGAGTTACTAGACTTGAAGGCTAAGGGCCTTAGTCTTGGGGTATATCTAAGTCAATTAGCATAGCAGAGTTCATAAAGATAAGGTTCCACATCTTAGTTTGGTAAGTAGTGTCTGGGGTCTTTAAAGCTTGCCAGTGGCCATCTGAAAGAAATCTATTGGTCTTTTCCCGTCTGGAGCAAAGGAGAGTGAAGCAAGCCAAACACTCAAGGGAGCAGTTAGTCCAACAGTACTAATGGTTCACATGAACCACAGCCTCCTCTAGCCTGGTTTCAAAAGAACTAGGTGGTGCCCAGCTACTACTACCTACTGTCCTGATCAGGGGCACAATAGAAGGTCCTGGTACTATAAGGTCACTAGGAGTCGGAATCGACTTGAGGGCACTGGGTTTCTGGGTTTTGGGTTAGAATGGGTGAAAAATGTAGAACAAAACCCAAATTCATTAAAAAAAAAAGACTTACTGGTCTGATAGAGAATGGAGGAACCTCTGAGGTTCCAGGTTCTCTTCTAACCTGGAACTGAAGCCCCTCCCTGAGGTCCTTTTAACCAAATAATAGATTGGCCTATAAAATAAACAATAACACCTGTGAGGAATGTGTTCCTGAGAGCAATCAACTATGGGAGATCAAACAGGCAACATTTGCCAAAAAGCAAAGATGAGAAAGCAAGGAGGGGCAGGGAATCTGGAAGGATGGAAATGGAGAAGGTGGGGTGGAAATGGGGAGTGCTGCCAATTTGCCAGGATAGCAACAAGTGTCACAGAAGAATTTGTGTATGAATTGTTGAATGGGAAAATAATTTACTGTGTAAACCTTCACCCAAAACACAGTTAAATGTTTTAAAAAATCAGTTAAAAACAACAACAAAAAAAAACTAGAAATATAATCAGATGGGAGCCCTGGTGGTGCAGTGGTTAAGAATTAGACTGCTAACCAAAAGGCCAGCAGTTCGAACCCACCAGCGGCTCCCTGAAAACTCTACTGGGCAGTTCTCTGTCCTATAGGATCGTTACGGGTTGGAATCAACTCAACAGCAGTGAGTTTTGGGGTTGAGTATAATCAGATGACTTATGCTTATACTTAGAAAAAGTTAGGCCTCTGTAGTAATTTTAGTCTCAGGCTTTGAAATTAGGTAATAGAATTAAAAAAAAAAAAGGAGGTAAAGTCAGAACATTAATTGCCATCTACAACTTTTCAAAGACCTCTGTATCCCTATTAAGTCAAAGATCTTGGTACTTGAAGACAGTGCCCTAAGAGGGGACCTACGTACAGCACCTTTGTAGAGAAGGCTTACTGTCTTTTGCAGTAAATAGTAAACATTTCCAGATCTTATAGAATCTAGGCTCACAGCCTTAGTTTGATTCGTTTTTGGATCTTAGTTTTCATTAATTAGTGGAAAGCAATAGGGATGTAGTTCGTGAAAGTTTTAATATAAGTTTTTGGGTAGATATAGATATATATAGAGGTATAGGTATATAGTGATGAGGGATATGTGTTTCTAAAGTCTCAGAATAAGTGTTTTCCAAAAAAAAAAAGAATGAATGATTTCCCAACTTATCCATACTTGTGTTTGGTCAACAATTTGTTTCTGAATACTTGAAGTCTTTTCAACCTTTCTGACCATACAGCAATGATAACTAAAAAAACGAACAAATAACCTTTTTAGTTAATTAATAGCCTTATGGGAAGAGTTGGATCAAGTATGTGAAATTTGACAATTTCTTATTCTCCTGCCCCTAGAAGGGGCTTTGTGGGAACCCCGTTGCTGTCGAGTGGATCCTGACTCACAGCAACCCTGTATTTTTGGGAAGAAGGGAGCAATGACTCCTAAACAAGAGTAAAATCTTTAAGTGGATGATCAAAACTTGCAGTAAGTTGATGATCAAAGCTTAACACGTGCCCCTTTACAGTACTGTTTTAAAATAACAAAGTGTGTCTCATTTTTTTGGTAGTAGTGCTTTATTGGAAATACATGTTATTGGAGGGGAGTGGGGTTAGGGGGGTGAAACATTAGATTTTTAGGTCCTGATCTGTTACTATGTAAATTATTTTAAAACCTGCTGGTAATTACCCTCATCTAAATGTGACTTTTTCCCCAAAGAATGTGCATTACACTCAAGACCAGAAATGGGATGATAAATGCTATTTTTTCAAATGAGAGCAATAACTCTTTGATTATTAGTAAGCTCCTTGAGGGCTTTGTATCCTATATCACCTAGAGGAGTGATTTATACACCTGGAGCAGTGATTTAGATAGACTCTCAAAAAATTGTATTGAAATTGTTGGCCTGTCTATAAATAGATTTTTATAATCTATTCTAGATCTGAGATCTGAAATAAGTGAGTTTTGCTTTTCCTTCTGACTATATTAAATCATTATAATAGGAGATAGACTTGTGTTGAGAAGATAGTCTCTACGTGATACAGCTTAAGGATATTGTAAAAATAGTCATGCTGAGATATACAGTTCTTTATTTGGGTTGTGTCCTAAGTATTTTTTTATTTTTGGTAGAATGTTTATAGTAGAAGACAGAAATGCATAGTTGGGGTAAGTGAAAATTTGTCTTAAAATGTTCTTCACTATGTGAACAAATGATCATTTCCTGGTGAATTGGTGTTTCTCTGTCAGCCATATGTCACCATTTTGACCAATTTTGTTGTTGTTGTTGTTAGTGTCAAAGAGTATGAAAATAAGTGTTAAGTTTTACATCCTCCAAATTTTAGTCATTACTCTTAGAAATACTGTTTTTTTGTTACTTGATAATTTGTGACTGATTTTGTAACTCCTCTGGTTTTCTTATTGCATGAGAAAATAATTGGGCACGTGCTTTAATAGCCATTGAGTTTGACTTCACTGTTGTGCTTATACTGGAATCTGTTCTTACCTAATTTAGTAATAATTTTATCATAGCAGTTTAACATCTCTTATAATTTTAATTGTTATCAAGAAGAATGACATCATTTAATTTGACTCAAAATGCAGAAGGATGGATGAATGACAAATTAATAATTTACCACCTTTGCATAATACTAAAGCATAGACTATTAGAAGGATTGATGGCAGAAAAGGTTAACAAATTTTAGCAGCTTTCATTAGCTTTACATCGTCATATGTTTGTGGTGCTGACTGAAATAGGCTTTGTAGGAGATCTCAGTCTAGGGAACTAATTACTTGTGCCGATTGCTGCACTGATGAATAGACCTTCATTGTATCATTCCCCTGAAGACGAGGAGCAGCCTGTGATTCACGACTGCATCCTGGCTGATATTTGATAATAATTTTAACAGATAAATGTAGGTAGGCAGAATGATAAAGTGCCTATCCAAGCTCCACGACTATCAAAGCCATACACATAGCCATCTGTGTACCGCCTTTTCCTCTCTGGAACAATCACCTAAAGAGAATTTTCATGAGCTCAAATGACTGTTGTCTTTGGCCTGTATGTGTATACTGTGGGTATTTTTAATTTATTTTTATATGGTACCTTAGTATTGGTGTTTATTTAAAATCTAGACAATAAAATAATGAAAAATAGCATAAAAGAGCCTTTTAATTTTTCTTTTTGAGAACTACAGCTCTTACACTATTCTTCCATTTTGATTATATTATATCTCCTCCTCCTCGTGTGTGATCAACATCAACAAAGGAAATCTTTGATGTTCTTATTTTCTCTCCAACACTCTCAGAAAAGAGCATTGGGTTTCTATGGCTTTTTAAAAAATTTTCTTTGAATAATATGTTATTTGTTGCCTATGCTTTTATTAACCCGAGACGTTTTTTAATTAGCAAAAGTACTTATTTACAAATTGATTTTGAGTCTTTAAAGATATCTTTAAAACATCAAAATAAGAGTAACTTTTATTTGTATATTTTGGAACTGTCACTTGGTCAAAAATATTAATTTGTCAGAGCTGACAGGTACACAATTTTATTAGCTCATGAAATACAAGATTTTATTTTGTATTAGTCGTTCCTGTAGAAGTTTTGATTATGAATAAAATTTTTATTTCATTATTGAAACTTACGGGTTTTCATGTGTATTTTTTAGTGAATAAAAAATATTCTATAGAGATTTTTTCCTTACTGTAATTGAAAAAAATCTTCATACTAGTATTTTCCCTGTAAAATATTTTCTAGCATGCTAGATGATGATTAGCCAACAGGAGAAAAAGTTGACATTTATATATTGCCACATGAAAGATCTATGTAATTGGGGAAAATATAGTAGAATTTAAATTGAGTGAACCCTTTTTTTAAAAATACATTTCCAAAAGTATGCTTTCGATATAGCATAGCAATTATTGCACATCATATAGCATGTAGTTTTTAATTAAATATAAAAACAGACTACATAAAACAGAAATCCAATCTGATTTGCTTGAAAATAGATTGCTATTTCACTCTACAGGAATGGTTTATTTAAAAACAGTAAATGGAAAAGAAATGCATTTTCTTGTGTTGTTCTAAGCCTCAGGGGCTAAATGTAATGAATATTTTAAGAGATTATTTTAATTAAATTCCTGCACATCTAAACAGAGTAATATTTTATTATCACATACATAACCATGTAACTGAGATATTCATTAAAGTTAACACTTTCTGGACCAAGAATTCATGGTATGATTTACTGACCTTGTGCAAAAAGGCACAAATTAGGAAGAAAAATGAAGGGGGACAGACTTTGATTAATATAGGTAATGCTATACCATATTTATAATAGCCTTTTCCCTATTCTGGTTTATAAATGCAGCCACAGAGAAAGGTGCCCTGCTGAGGCTGAAATGAGGCTGAAATCAGAGCACATGCCACTAGAGTGTGGGGAAACTGATCACACTGTCAGCAATTCATTTCAAAATGATGTATTTAGTGCTCATTTCACCTTCCAAGAAAAAGGGAAAGGAGTTCCTTAGACTAGAAGGTGATATTGTTATTTTCAAGGACATACCTAAGTTAAAGATTGCAAAAACGGGGAGTGTGAAGTGGAGGGAGAATTAAGAGGAAGGGGAGGGGAAAAAAAGGCAGTGCAAACAAGGAGAGCTTTATGCAGAAAATCAGTGCTACCACGCTGTTTGATAATTGCTAACATATGTGGCTTCTCTGTTTCATTGTAGTCGTCCTCGTGAGTTCTGGCGCCTTGACTACTGGGAAGATGACTTGCGGCGCCGGCGACGATTTGTGCGTAACCCTCTAGGATCGACACATCCTGAAGCGACACTAAAAACAGCCGTGGAGCACGGTCAGTGTATAAACCACTCCTTGCCAATAGCAGCAGGTACAGTGCGTGGTCATGAAGAGCAGAACTTATTACAAGGCACTGTAAAATGCCCAACACTGTATTTCATGGTTATTCATCCCAGAAAGAGGAGTGAAATTTTGTATAGTTAGTGTAGGGTCCGTAATCTTATGGTGTAAAGTGTATTTATTTATTTTTTATGTCACACGTGCCAAACTTACCACAGACCCTTTGTTTCAGAGTAGGAGGAAAAAATATTTCTCCTTTTAAGTGACAAATTCAGCTTTGAGAAGATTATCCTAGGAAGACTACCTTATCCGTGAATATCAGAAAGACAGCATTTACAAACCAAATAGGTTTCTAGGTTCTGTCATGTGTGTCTGGTTTTCCCCCACCATGGTATTTTAGCATGAGATTATGAAGTGGGAGAGATGGTAATAAATGTCCACGTGCCTAGACACTTCCTCAGCCTTGATTTGTAGATGGTTGTGATAGATGACTCTCAGAAAAAGAGAATGGACATTATTTTCATATGTTCCTGTTCTGCATCATCTTATTATCAGACCTCAACAAAACGTTTTTCCTTTTTTGATATAATGCATACCACTATGATGCGCTTTTCGTAGAAGTCTGATAAGCAAACGGGAAAAACTGAATAGGTCCACTGATTAGTCCTTTGGATTTGCTAGTGTACTTTCTTTGATCGTGGACTTTCATTTATTATTTTATGATTTTTGAAAGCCAATTAAGATATATATACTGATTAAGGGGGGGAAAGGCCCTCCCAATTTGAAAATTATTTGGATTTTATAGAGTATAAATTGGTTATTTTTTAATAAGGTAGGAAATAGTTTTCATTTCCCTTTTTTCTGGATATTAGTTTAAATATGCAGGAGTTTACAGTTAAATTATAATATACAGTATACAAAATAAATGTTAAACACATTTAATGAGGATATTAAGAATTTAGATTAAAATCTGTAATCTTAGGTTTGGCCTCAGTCAGGCAGCTTAACCTCTTGCACTCAGCCTTAAAGAGCCATTTCTGGGAGAAAATGTCCACAATATGTCATCAGATATAACACCAAATGTGACATCAGTCCTTTAAAATAAATGACCATACAGAGAATAGTCAATAACAAAGTGATCTGAAAGCAATAATAGTCCCAGGGCCCTACATCTTCAGCTACAGGAGGTGGAGAAGGAGAAATAAGATGTAGAATTAATTAGGCCACTTTTGCTTTTAGGCTTCGAATTCATTCTGCGTGATGCCGCTGTAGTATAGATTTCAGAGTTATGTATTTTTTTCTTCACTTGTTTTCTTTTTGGTTAATGATCCTTAACCTTAAAAAGTCAGTCTTGCATTTTTATCCTTTTAAGCCAAATGGATGTTACCATGTGTACTTAAAATTTGAAATTTAATAATTAAACTTTATTTTCTAAATTATCATTTAACAGCAACTTTGTTTTTTTCTGAGGTCTATAAAAATATATTTTTATAAACATTTTTCCTTTTATATCTGAAAAGGGAGGACTGGTGTTCTAAAATCACACATAGGCAAACTGTTAATCCTTTATGTGGGAGATAACGTTAGTAACTGAATTTAAAATTTGTGGTGTAAATTTAATATAACTTCTCAAAATACATCCTTATCAAAACCAGCAAATTTAATCATTTTGGGGAATTGTGGGAGTCTTCATAATGAACAGATTATAATTTTATTATTGTTGAATGTTACCTTTTAAAATATTGTGTCAGTTTTTTAATGTTAAGAGTCTGGATTGGTGTTGGATAAAAAAGATATTTATTAGCATTACTTACTGTATTTTAAGACTTTTAAAATCCTATATAGAAGCAGATTTCAGCCTAATTAGTCCCAACAGTAGCTGAGGAGTTAATATATTAGTTATCTATGTTTATTATGCATTTTTAAATCGAGAGAGTGAGAGAAACAAACATTTCTATGTGATTTCATATTTGATAATTTTTGCACTAATCTTACAATGAGTAATATTTAAACAAATTATAAAAATTAAAAACAACTTATATCTGAAATATATTTTTTAAAAAACTAACCAAATATGTAGGAGATGCTTCGAAGTCTTACTATTAAGGAAATATGTCATCTTTAATGTAACATTTTTTGAAAAAAGACATGCTTTAATTTATATATATTTGTATACACACAAATATATTTTATTTGAAAAATATTTGTAAATATTTTATTTGAAAAAAGTAAGGAAATATTAGATAATTTCAGAACTCAACACATAGATTGTACTGTGGTACTGTTTGATGTCAGCATGATTTATGGTAATATATTCTATAAGCAAAAAGCTTAGTTTTTAAATGTTTTCTTAAATGAAGTATTTTGTAGTTGAAATATTCAATTCTAATTCTCTGATAATTTTTAAATTTCCTCTTTAAATACTTTTTTGAACATTAAGAAAGCTAATCAGAATAAACTTAGAATCATGTATGTACAACAAAATAATATGATCAAAAAGTAGTCGAAATTGCAGAATTTAACGTAGGTAGATACTATATTTCATTGTTGAATTCAAATATTTAAAATAGATATTACTCAGGAGAGTGTGCCAGTTTTATATTGTTTTACCACTTCGTCTCACTTTTATTTATAACTTATCTAAGGAGACAGGGCATTTTAAAAATGCAAACTTTCGGAACATCATAAACTATATTATCATTATCAAAGGAAGACATCTAAATAGAAGTGCAGTTGGAGATTAGTTATGTATTTTAGTAGCAAGAGCCATCTTTTTTATAGATTGATTTGAAGGAAAGCCTCTGGTGTAAAGGTGGCAGAGTAAATACCTGAAGAGTGATGTTCTCTGTTCAGGCGATCAATACCAGCCCCATGACTCTACTTCTGGCTACCTTCTAGTTAAAAACAAATTTTTTAATTCTGACAATTTAATTGCCCTTCCGAAGTTCACATTAACTTGCTTGGGGAAAAGAGCTTTAGGTAATTTTTCAAAAAGAGACCCTCCAAAGTGGTTATTTATAAAAGTCATGTTGTAATGGGAGATTTCTTTAACTTTGCAGAAACCGAGTCATATTTTAAAATTAAAATTAATACTTCCCTCTTATGCTTAAGTATTCTTTATGGAAATTAGCAGCAGCAAGCAAAGGTGGTTATTTAATTCCTGAGAGCATTTCTTTCCATTTTATAGTTTCAAAAGTTATTAGAATTTAGTTGTGACGATTCGTAACATTCTCCTAATGCATAGAGCCCAGTTTGTCAGTTATTTATTGTCAGAGCATTTTAGATCTGGAAGGAACCTCAGGCTAGAGTCTAGTCCAACTTTATTCTTTACAGATAAGGAGACTGAGGACCAGAAGCTGTGCATAATTCATCGTAGATGTAGGACTAAAGCCCAGGCTGACTGACTACTAGTCATATTCTCCTACCACTGTGCTATGCTGTCTTCTAAAATTCATTGTTAAATATAATGGGAATTTTATATTCACATTAAAGCTGCAGAAAATATGTTTTAAATGGTGGAAAGATTGGTTTTAATTCCAGTACTAAAACAGTTTAGCAGTAGCATTCTATTGCATTCAAGACATTTTTATTTTCTATAGAATGTATATGCCAAATGGAAATACATGAAGAGGATTTAACATTATTTAAAAGTATCTTGTAAGCCTGTGGACTAATATGAGTAACTCTTCTGGTTTTCTAAGGATGACAGACCATGTAAAGATACTAAATGATGCCATGTGCCCATAACCTCAGTAATTCCAAATGCTAATGTTTTAGTCATCAATATATACCAGGTTCTCTATCTAAAACTTTTGGGAAACCCATGATCAATAGGAGAAGCACTTGTTCCCCTAATCATCCTGGGTAGTTTCACTAACCTTTCTCGAGCATGTTTTCTTAACTTGGAACTTTGTGGAGATAGCATAACCGTAAAAAAAAAAAAGGGAATTAATTAGATCAGCGCAAGAATTGATTATAAGATGGTCTTTATATGTCCTGGGTAGAATACAGTTATGGTGTGTGCTTCACATCACACTAAATGAATACCTGTATTTATTTCATGAACATTTGAGGTCACTTTGTTATTCTAATAGTAACCTTAAAAACATTCTAATTTTTAATGTATACAATTTTTTTTTTGATGTAACATGGACTATTAGAAAGGGGATTTGTATATCATAGGTGGAACAGGTTTTCTGTTTCTGTTTTAATTGTTCTTACCAGCCTGCGTTGGTTAGATAAACCAGCTCATGCGCAGAGCTAGCTCTACGTCAGGGCCAGAGAACTTCAGGCGCACGTTCGGCGGGGGGGGGGGGGGGGGGGGGGGCAGCCTCCTTCTGGGCCCTCTCATTGCTCCTGGCCTCAGTCAATTAAAAGTCATGTTTCAAGGAAAGCATTTCTGATGAGTTTCTATGATTATCATAACAATTGAAGTTTAATTATTAAGTTAGGATAAATATTAAACTGGGGGGCAATGATGTTAGATGAAGGCAATCTGTTTAACAATAATATAAAAAATTTAAACAGTTACCATTTTTAGTAGCAATTTTATTAGCCAGAAAATTTCTGAATCAGGCTTTAAAATTGAACCAAAGTATGTTCTGACTTCATCCAATTAAACTTTTAGACTATTGTAGAATATACTCACAAAAAAAAAAAAGAAGGTATCAAAATAGTTGATACTTGTTTATAGTAGTTGATTGAGTGAGTATAAGGCAAACGGAAGTTAAAAATATACTTTTCCCAGCATGTATAAACATGATAGTTATCTTTTATTTTATGCTTGGGACAGTTTTGTTCTAATTTTGAGGGAAAAAAAAAAAAAAGTTCTTTAGCAGAAAGCTATTAGACCACTGAGAATTGAACCCCAGCGCATGTGGTGTGTATTAGAGTACTGTTGGTAATTTTACTGCTGCTAACTTACAATCCTCAAGGGGGAGTTAATTACAGGAAAACCATTCTAAATATCAGTAAGCTGCATATTTTCCATGACAAGAGGTTTTTCTGTTGAGGTTGAACAATTCCAGAATCTTAGCTTGTAAAAATAAGTAAATAAATAAATTAAAGTGGGTGTTTGTATGCACAGGACACCTAAAGTACTTAAAAAATTTTTTTTTCATAAAACTTTATTTAATTCAAAAGTTATTGTAGTTTAACATGAGTCAGCATAATGAGAATATATTTAAAATTTAAAAAATTCTATTTGGAAGGCATCACTTAAATAAAAATTATACTTAGGTGGTCATGTAAATGAATGAATATTTACTGAGGTGTTTTAAATCATTGTGTGTTGCCACTGGGTATTCTCTTTTTTGGTAAATGTTTGCAGATTAAAGGCCTTTTTTTTTTCTTTTCCTAAATAAGCTTGTGGTACTTCAGCACGTGTGGCAATAATCAGAGAAAGTGAAGTGCAAGGTGTCGAAGTTAGTTGTTTCTAATGCGTTTGGCATATACTTATCAATTTTAGGTTTGGAAATTTTTTTTATTCTTTACATGTTTATTATTATTCTGATTTAACTTTTTAAAATGCGCTATGGAAAACATAATCAGCAAACTAGTAAATTATATATACATACATATACGTATACACACACATATGTAATGTTTATTTTCATTTTTTTCCCTTCACTTACATCAGAGAGCTAGTATGTTCACTGCATAGTATCTGTTCTCAGCAGAGTTGTGAAGAGCCAAAATTCTAGCACCATTATGCCTGGATTTATACTGGGTCCATTTCTTACTAGTTGTATTACGTTGGGCAAGTTATGTAACTTCTATGAGCCTGTTTACTCTTCTGAAAATTAGGAATTAATACAAGGTTGATGAAAATTAAATGAGTTAAACTATGTACATACTTTGAACACTTCTTGGCACATGGTAAGTGCTATCTATATAAGGTGAGCCCTTATTACTATTGTTATTATTATTTCTTCTTTGAAGAAGGAATTTAAATCCAGAAAATGAAAACCATGTAACATACTGATTTCACTCTAAAATCTAACTGGCAATTGATCGTTTATTATAATTTACTTTATAGAAAAATTTAGAAGATGGTACTTTCTTTTGTATTTCTCAGCAAGCGTTTATGTGTAGTAAAGTTGATAGGAGGAGCCCTGGTGGTGCAGTGAGCACTGTTGGTGCAGTGATAAAGTGCTGGGCTACTAACTGAATGGTTGGCGGTTCGAACCTACCAGCTGCCCCATGGGAGAAAGATGTGGCAGTTGGCTTCTGTAAAGATTTACAGCTTTGGAAACCCTATTGGGGCAGTTCTGCTCTGTCCTGTAGGGTCACTGTGAGTTGGAATCAACTGGACAGCAATGGGTTAAAGTTGATAGTAAATTGGAAAGTGTATTGTTTGGGCTAAGGTCAGTGCTTCTGATTTCAGAGTAAGAAAATATAAATACTTGAAATATAAATAATGACATAAAAAGTTATACTGCTATTTTCCTAAAAATTAGTGGTTAATTATATATTTTATAGCTTTTTTGAAAAATAAGATTTTCATTAGATACTTTAATCTTCTTAAAATATTTACTGAGCCTTTTAAATGTGTGCAGCACTATGTTGTATGCAGGAATAAGATTTTACTTATTTATAGAGGTTATTCTAAGCTAAATATAGAACACCTGTCTTGTTTAATAGAAAGTGCCTATGTTCCTTAAGTAGTGCCATAAGTGGTTTACATGGTAAATTCACACTAAATAGGATAAAAATAAATTTTTACATTTAACATTATCCACACCATACCTGTTAAATGCCAACAATCTTTGATTTTGCCAAGTCAACCAGAGAGCGCATTCAGTTTAACTATTTAGAATAAATTGTATAGATAAGTACTAGTAACGTTACTGCAGACCGACTGCTTTCGCCTTTCGGGGTCTGGGCGTTATGCCTAGGCCGAAACTGCAGTGGAGCAAAAAACCTAGCTGTCCAATTTCCATATCAATAGCTGCTGCCTGGGTGGGTCAGGTGCTTTACCTCTGGGATTTTCCTAGCTGGAAACCAGGAATGTCAGTGGTGTAAAGAAGATTCTAAACTTTCCCTTTTAAAAAATAACGTTTGGAAAGGACACACACACACACCCCCAAGCTTTAAAAAAATCACAATCCAGAAATTCATATCAGCATTTACGCTCTTCTTAAGGAGAAAGCAGCTCAAATCCCGTCACCCTGAAGGGATGTGCGTCCTGGAAGTCAGAATTTAGAGTTTCATTGTTTTCTTCTTTCATCTGCCCCTCTGCTCCCCTCTCTGGTCACATTAGTGGCCGTAGGTGCTCCGCAGAGCATCTGTGGAGCCCCAGACCTGGTGTTCTTTCTCTCCTCTGTGTCGCAACCCCCGCCTGGGCACAGAGCCTGAGAGCCTGGTGCTGCTGCTCTCCCCAGGCTGCTCTGGCTCAGGCCGACCGAGGCCCTTTGCCCAGACGCCTCTCATCCTGGGCTTTCTGTTATGTTTACCCCCGGGGTGCCTTAGCCCTTTAGTTTAAACACTTGGAGGAGGTAGTGTTTGAGCCTCCAGCTTCCACACTGCCTTACTCACGGATATTTGTATAAGGGCCAAGGCGGGTGGGGGTGGGATGGTGAATGTTGGGGAGGGCGATGTGAAGGAAGGAGGGAGGATGGAATAAAGGGGAAGGGAACGCAGCTTCTGAGTCGCTGTGGCTTTATTAGTGTCAGACACGGCTTCGGTATCTGGGCTTAAATCCTCATTGGCTGTGAACCTCTTCAGCTTTGACCCATCTTACCTCTGGATTCTCCTCCCTAGCCACTCCCCAGCCCTTTGAAAATGTTCCTCAGTATAATACGATTTGCAGAAATGAATCAGTAGTCCTCCTTATTTTTCAGTGTTAGATGAGCATTGTTTCAAAAACTAGGTTTTGATTTCTTTTACTGATTTCCCAAAAAGTGCTGGTTTTGAACCTCTTCTTGCCGTAACTATAAGTAAATAAATGGTTCGGTGAGCGGTGAGGGGTCAGATTTAATGGGATTAGGGTGCTTGTTCAGGGTAACATTAGACTAGGCTTGGGGAATCGAGTTTGTCAGAGCGAGCCTGTACGCCATCCCAGTCACTTTCCCTCCGTGGACGAGTTTCTGTGCATAAATGATTGATCACCTTTACCACTACCCTTCCTTCAGCCCCTGCCCTCTGCCGGAGCGCTCTTACCAGAGCTGATGGACAGCTTTGTTTCCTTTTCATTTCAGCTGCGGATGAAGATATCCTTGCTAAAGGAAAACAGTCCATCAAGAGTCAGGCTTTAGGAAATCAGAACTCAGAAAACGAGATCCTCCTGGAAGGGGACGACGACGGTCTGTCATCCGTGGATGAGAAAGATTTAGAGAATCTTACCGGTAAATGCACGCTTGTGCAGATACTTCAGCCAGCTCTGGGCCAATAAGCATCTAATTACTTACTTTTTCAGCGGTGACCGCTAGGACTACCAGACTTACACCCACAATTGCATTAATTAAAGATTGTTTTTTGTCCTACCAGACATTTCCCCCCTCACCTTCAACACTGTGTCCCCATTACTTTTCGATGGTATGAGTCAGAATCGACTCCACTCGACGGCAACGGATTTTTTTTTTTTGTATTGTTGCCTTACCCTCCTCATTTTATTGTTTTTGTTTTATGATTACTTTTCACTGAAAAAGGAAAAATTTAAAAAGCAGCAACAGCAAAACATAATTGCTTACACATCCCACACGGGGTTACCAAGTCATATAAAACGGGCTAGAAGTGAAAATTCTGCCAGTTGTTTTGTAAATAAGGCTCAGAGGCAGATGTACTGTTTGCCTTGGTATATAAGCCTTGGTGAACGTGCCGCATGCGCGTTTAGCTCTCTCAAAAAATCAATTCCAAGAGTGCTGTGGCTCTTCACAGAATTTGCGTATTTTATGTGATGTTGGAATTTTGATTTGCCCTCTGCAGATTTTCAGTTTTACTTCTCTTATGGGAAAAATTCTCTTATTTAGCCTGAAATTTTAGTCATTCATTCAGTGGTTTTTTGTGTTTTTTTTTTTTTTCCCCAATGCCAATTGCTCTGTCCCTCAAGGAGAAAAGTCTGAAAGATTCTACAGTAATTTCTATTGGTGAAAAATTATATAATATTTCATTTTAATAATTTTAATTTGAGAGAAAAAGTGTTAGAAATCTTTTATTTGGCTATACATTTGCAACCTGTGATACCATATAAAAACAGAAGATGGTATCTTCTCTGATGACTGGAAATGTCTCTGTAAAGTAAAATAAAATTAACTGGAGCATATTGTTAAAGGATTTCTGGTGGTAGTGGAGGGTAAGGTGGATACTGCTGTTCTCTAGTCTTTTCCTTCATGTCCATTTATCCATTTCCTCCTCTATTTTGCCTCTTCTTGCTACTGGTAATACATTCATACAGTAATAGAGGTGAAAGGGGAGTTTAATTATATAATCTTGACAATGGCAATAGGATTAAGAAGTAATCCACACTAATAAAGTGGTGTGGGTTAGAAATGAAGTGGAAATTGTCAGGGGTCTTCTGTAGGGCCTAGGCTGCCCCAGCTTCTGCCACTGTCTGCTTACCCTGTAATTGAATGTCTGAGAGTGATTGAAAAAATGTTATTTCTTCTCAGGATTACATGCTAATGTACAGAGGGCAAAGGGAGACAGCAAAAGAACACATAGCTGCTTATTTCATCCATTTATAGGGATGAGCTTTGGGAAATCATGACTGTTCTGTAGCTATCTGCTGCCCATCTGCAAACACAATGTATTCGTACGTTGGGAATAGAGGGCAGAACCTGCTCTGATCTCCACAGACCATCCCTTCTATTGTCCTACTGGCACACATTAAGATTGATGTGAGATTAAGGACCATCCCCCTTCTAACAATTGATGGAAATGTCAATTCATCTGAATTTTGAGACACGTATTCACCCATTGATTACCTGAATAGGTGTACCTTGTTTATAGGCACTATATTAATTCAGAACTCTAAGTGCCAATCTTCTCTTTTGCTGTTTTCTTCCCCTGTAGGGTTTGTATAGTGAGGAATTGGCATGGGGTTTCAAATTCTTACTGTATCTCTACATTAATATATGTTATAAAATTATTACTCTCAGTCCTTGTTTTAGATTTATATCTAATATACTTTATGCCGTTCTATCTTTAGTGAATCTATTGTTTTCCGTAGCAGTCTGATTTGTCTCTTTGATAAGCCCTGTGGAGATTTGATTATTCCAATAAAAATTCATTCACTTGGAAACCCACCCTCCAGCTGTTTACTCCCAGAGTCCCTGAACTACACTAATATTAGATTTGTAAGCATTGAACAATATTTAACAGTAGAAAAGAAGGCTTAGAAAAGAAGTATTTTTACCAGTCTTTCATGAGGTGAAGTTACTATGGAAGAGGTTTTGTGTCAACCTGGCACAAGATCTTTGTATCAGAGAATATGGCCTAACATTTCCCACGTCACCAATAAGCCAGTGATCTTTTTGTAGTCATGCCTCAGCCAAACTCTAAGCTAACCTTTGGCCTTGGGAGCCTGTGGAGGTTTCCTGCTCCTGGATGTTGTTCCATGTTGTTTGATAGCCTGAGGCTTGTTTTTTAAATGGAATGTGGTTGGACTTATTTAGGCAGAGCCACCTTTCTTACCGAGAGGCGAACACCAAAGCTTTGCAGACTCCCTGTAAAATAATTGCATCCTAGTTTACTGTGATCTTTAACCATATGTTATAAATCTAATATGAGAATCCTGACTTTTCAGCAGAAGGTTCGGGATGGATCAGATATGTAAGTGTAGAAGGAGTTGGTAAACAAGTTGGTACTAGAGGTGTGAATTAAAAAATTACATAGTCTCTGATCCAATCTATTTGATTTTTGAGAACTGTCACTCCAACTTGTGTGGCTTGTCTTTTTCTTTTGGCAGGTCCTGTAAGCTTGAGCACGCCAGCTCAGATTGTGGCCCCCTCTGTTGTGGTAAAGGGCACTCTTTCTGTCACGTCCTTTGAGCTCTATTTTGAGGTAGATGAAGAGGATCCTAACTTCAAGAAAATCGACCCTAGGGTGAGGAGATGAAGAGGGGGGTTTCATTTTTATGAAATTTTCTTATGGTGGGATGGTGGGCCACTGTTGGGTGGGATTGGCATCGGTAAAATCTGGCAGATTTAGTTTGAATTTCTTGCTGAGTTTCCTCTGCTTACATGCAAGGCAGCTTTTTTTTTTTTTTAAGCTTATGATTCCCTTACCAGCTAGTTAGATTATTGAAGTTCATTGAGATTCAAAAACAATTTCCACTTAATTGCATCTATCATTAGCTCATTCGAAGAGGATAAAAAACCTTAGGGAACATCGTCTATAAATGTATTTTGCCTCAAAGGGTCCAGGGTGAATTAAGCTACAAAATTCAGTGAGATTGAGAGTGGAATTATTTTCTTTAGCCTTTATGTTTTCTGGATATAATACCAATATATCACTCTCCTTGCTTTGTCTCTGTGACTTACTACTCTGTTGTGCACGCACGCATGTTTTGTGTGTGTGAGATACCTCTGTTTCCTATTACCTAGCGTAGATTTTACAAGGCACTGCATAATTTCCTATTCTTAAATGAAAATGTAATTTCCCCTTTAAAATGTATTTCTGATTACCTTTCAGACCTTGGCAACTTTATTTTTACTAAGAAATGTTTGTGGCATAGCCGTAAAGCCAAAATTAGGTTTTATTTCAAGAAAGTGAATGGTAGAATTCCTTCAGAGAAGAAAAAGTCTCTTTAAAAGCAAGCAAAAGAGGAAACCTGTAGAAAGAGAAGTTGTTTGAAAAATCGGAATAATTTATTTATAGACTGATGGCTAACACACATACACATACACACATACATTCTGAGTTTATTGGTAGAAGGTTTTTTAAAATTGTATGTGAATTATTAAATCTTAATGATTTTGGAAGCATTTCAAAGTAGCTCTTAATGAAAATGTTATAATTTTATTAAACACCTTGCAAACAAACATGTTTTATGCATGTTTCCAGCGCTTTGTTTCAGTATTGCTGCCTTTATTAAGATGATTAGATAAACTGTGTGACAGGAAGGCTGTGATGGAACTATTGTGTTGAGGTTGATAATTCATCTAATCTGATGTAGAAAAAACTTCACACTAGTTCTGAATTTACATCAGTCAGTAAAATTTTCTACTTTACTACGTGGCTGAAATGTTTGACAATGTATTTTACCTTCTTTAGGAAAGGAAGGTAACCAACATTACTTAAAACTCTCATTTCTGGTAGTTTTTGAGTTTAATTCAGAATATTTTATTATGCTTTTGGACACAAATGGCTTAAAATCTAAAATCTGATTAATTTAAAGATGTCTCATGAATTATTCTCAGAACCTCCGACAGTCTTTAAGATTAAGCTCTGTGAAGTTATTTGCTCCTTTGGGTGAAGTTATAACTTTTATATCTCTCTGGTCTTATTCTATGCAGCATCATTAAAATTTTTTCCCTGTTGCTGGTGAAGTACCAGATCTTTAAGCCGAATCACAGCAGTCATCTTGTACTATTACAACTTGCCTAATACTCCAGAAATCAAAACTCTTGGTAATTTATACTTGCTAGAAAATTTCTCCTAATTAGTTGAAGAATTTTTTATTTCGTGTAGACATTTGTACTTTATGTATTTTGTAAACGAGGAAATTTGTGCTGCTGCGTTTTTTTTGTTTTTTTTTTTTCTTGGTGGTATCTGCATTAAATGAAGAAATGAGGATACTGAATTTGGGGGATTTTTGGTCTTTTGCAGCATTGTCAAGACTTAAAAACTTTTTGTGGTAGGGAGATTTGTGTCTAATGTAAATTTGTGACTAATGTTGTAGATGCTTTTGTGAGTTAAAAAATGATCATCTTAAGATACTATTTTTATCTTTTAAACTGAATACTCTACCCTTAGATCATTTCCTTTGTAAATATAAGCATTTACTGATTGCTTTGTAAATGCTGTTAAGAATCAAAAAACATTTTCCCCAGAGAGTAAATGTGTTTTTGTTATTTAAAAAAAAAAAAAAACTAGTATATTTGTCTGAACAACTTAGTATTATGGTGAGTTTATTCTACATCAATAGCCTGAAAGACCAGAAAAATAGACATAAGTAATGTAGGTTGAAAGAATAGAGACGATTCAGAACTGATAAGGTCAAAGTTTATATTTCTACCAGAAAACTTCTTTTACCAGCGGATAGTAGTCTTAGAACTTAAGCCAGTTTTGTCTAGTGAACTGAGTTTCAGAGCCTGAGCAGCTTCCTCGTTTTTCATCCACCTCTGCTGTTGCGCAGCTCATCTCTGATGCACCTCCTCCCCTACTCAAACTTCTTCTGATCTTGAAAATTGCTGTTCAGAACACTTTTTCCTATACCTCTCATTAACGGATCTTCTCAATAAACTAAGAAACAGGACTGATTTCAAAGAACACGTTTTAAATATTATAGGGTCACATCTGACATATATTCTGTACCTGTGTGTGCCTCATCGTTAGCATATTTAATGGCATATATAGTTGTCTTCAAAATGAGGAAGACAAAACAGTTCATTTGGGATGTTCTTAATGTTACTAATTAATTTTCTAATCAATTATTTCCTTGCATTAGAAGGAAACCTTTGTTAAAGTTGAAATCGGTGCACTGGGTTGTCACCTCAGTAAAGCAGGAAGGGAAGGAAGGTACTTTCCTTAGTTGCACATTCTTGGAACAGCAATTTGTCTGTGGTCATAAAAATGATGGCAACATTTTTTTGTTTGAATTGCACATGAGCAGTTTCAGAATAATTTTTGAAATTTGATAAAGATGAGCATAGTTATGGGATTTATAATACAGCCATTTTAAAATGGAAGTCATTAAAAAATCTGGTTTGTTCCTATCACCACCATATGGGGGGTAGGAGTATTCTGCAGTAACTATTGCATTGTTTTGTTGGTGTGATTGTCTGAAGTTTTTATCATTCAAAGCTTGAATAGCACATATGACTAAAAGTAAAGTATTGACTATTCAAAAAAGACCCATAAATATTTCCTTTGCCTTTCAGACACAGATTGAATTTTTTAGACTTATGGTAAAAAAAAAATCGTATCAATTTTTAACATGAAATGGTGTTTATTTTCTGTCTCAAAAGTTAGGATAGAAATATATTTTTTATACTATTTTCTTTTTGCAGATGTGAAATATTACTTTTAATCTTAAAACCCACAAAAATATATTATAGTTGGGTAAAATTAGTAGTTTCTCTTTTCTAAGGATTTTGGTGGCAAATTGTATAGCTAATGGACTGTATTTGTAAATTTTCCAAATCAGACTTTCAATAGAAGCTCCTTGCATTCAGTTCAAGTTCAACTTCTCTTCACTGTAAATTATAACCCTGTGATCTCACCTGCCTTTCTGTAAGAACAATCCACAAAACAGTCAGTGTAAAGTTAAAGTCATATTTTTATTACTGTTTTCAACAAGACTGGTTAAGGTGAGGGTAGAGGTGCAATAGAAGGAAGGGCGCAGTCTGACATTGGCACTGAGATACATTTAACATCAGTAAAACTGTTTTTAAAGAGAAATTTTACATATAGTTAAATAATTTTTTTCACTTGGTGACAACATACAGGCAACCAAAAACAAAATGAAAGGAGAGAGAGAGAGCGCGCGCCAGAGAACGAAGAGGGAAAAGAAGGAAAAGGGGAAAAACTACTATACATTGATTTGAAAATGTACCTTGGGTTTCATTTCGTGGTGGTAAAGTCCGATCGCTTCTTTTGCGTGACCTTTTAAATTCACATTGTTTGGAAGAGAACGATTTTACTTTTGTGCAAGAACGTGATACGTTTTTGTTCGTTTGCCCTCTTTTTGTTTGCTCGTGAATTAACGCAGCTCTTCAGCCCGGTTCATGTTTCTCTCAGGTGGCTTACATAAAAGTTTGTGTGCGGAGTTTCCGCTGTTTGTCGCCGAGTTGTGTGCATTGTGTGTCTGCGAGAGGGAGCCGGTCTGTGTCGCTTTTCAAGCAGCCCCAGCACCCTATAGCTTGTCCAGGCTTTTGGGATTGGTGAGAATCTCCCTGGCCAACCTCCAGGTCTGCTTGGCAGCGCTCTCCAGGGCCGAGTGGGGCTTGCCCTGGAAGAGGTCGAGGTTGGGCAGAAAGTAGTGGGGGCAGCGGCGGCACTGCAGGCAGGAGATGAGCTGCAGCAAGATGCCGTTGAGCCGGTCGCCCAGGCACGCCTCGTCCCAGTCCGTTTCCCGCGGGTGTTTCTCGCACTCGTACAGCAGCAGCGTCTTCATGTGGTAGTTGTTGAGCGGCTGGCCGGGCAGCTCCAGGTGGCGGTCCCTCAGCGTCTTCAGCACCGAGAGGCACTTGTTTCGGCAGCCGCCCATCAGCAGCCGGTTCTCCGCCTCGCCGAACTGGAGCACCCAGGCGTCGCTCTCCGCCGAGCTCTGCTTGCCTGTCAGCGAGTAGCACTCCTTCGAGAGCAAGTTGAATCCCTCGGCCTTGACCTCCGCCACCCGATTGGGGCCCGGCCAGGGGATGTGGGGCATAGGCCACTGCGCCGCGCTGCGAGGCCAGATCCCGGTGCACTTGAACGCCGGAGTGATTTGCACCACGTAGCGCTCGCGGATGCGTAACTTGACCTCACTGGTGTCGGCGATCATTTTGACCACATCCCGATAGCTGCATTTGTCCACCGCCTGTGCCACCAGCGTCTGGAAGCGCGAGCGGATCTTGCGCGCCGAGAGGTATCCGGACGCTGTGATGAACTCGACCCAGAGAGACATGCTCCGCTTCCGTCCATCGCTCAGTTTGAGCACCGCGCAGCCGGGCAGCGAGCCGTCGTCCACGAAGTTGAAGACGCCCATCTGGTTTAGGTAGAGCACCACCTCGAATTCGGTGGGCGAGATGACCTCCAGCCCCTCGTAGCGGGCATCGATCTCGCTCAGGGAGCTGATGAAGCGAGGCTCCTGCACCTCCACTTCCTTGAGCACGTCCGAGACCACCTTACAGACTTCTCGGATGGTCTTGGCGATGGCCGCCTTGCGCGCCTGGCAGCGCTCCGTGTAGTATTTATTGAGCTGGTAAACCAGCTTGGCCTGAGCGGCGATCATGTTGGGGCACAGGTCCGGGCTGTACACCGGCGTCTCGCAGTACGTTGAGGGATCCAAGGCTCACGCACTGGTGGTGGCCCTGCGGCTTGCAAAACAGGCGGTGCGCTCCCCCTACGCCCCACTTTCACTCTTGCTTTCCACCTGGGTTGACCCGCCGACGCTGTCGCCGGCTCACTCTTTGGAAAGCTCTTTTCTCCTCCAGAAAATAAGAAAAAATGTGATCTTTGAAAAAAGTGCCGGCTGGGACTTTTTGTTTTCTCTTGATACGTAAAATGAGAATGATGGTAGGCGACAGAAGGGTAAAGAAAAAAAAATTTTTTTTTTTTTTTTTAAATTTCAGGTTTTCAGGGGGTTGGGCTTAGTTCCCTGCATTCGTGGAAGAGATTGCCCAGAAATCTGAAAACGAAGTCTTTTAAGTGCCAAAGTAAATTTAAAGATAAAAGCGAAACATTTCAGTGGTTCTTTCTTAAACTTCTCTCCCACACTGGTGTGGCTTCTTCACTCTGCGTAGGTGAGTGCCTTCTTCCTCACCCTCCCCCAAATGAAAGGTGAAGGTTGTAATTAATGCCCTGAGAGCTGCGAAGTGCAACTCCGTCCGCGGCACACTCGGAGGTTGCCGGCGCCCTACGCTCTCAGCGTGTTGGTCTCGTCTCTTCTCGGGGGGTCGTGTTGTCGCGCTGTTCCTCTTTTCCTACTGGAGGCGTTTCCTGGACTGGGTTTGTTTGTTTGTAGTGGGTTCGTCTTGTCATTCTCTAGGTGCAAACCTCAGGAAGTTGTTTGATATTCATTTCTGCTTCGTAATTTATAATTTTGGCACTCAAAAAATCTACTTTAATGTGACGAAGTCGTTGCTTGCGTTGCATCTGGGTTGTAGTTATAACGATTCGGGGTTTTCTTCTCCCCCTTTAGGTTGCCTGTACGGATTCCACTTTCGGAGTCGTCTTTCCCTCCTCCCCTGCGACGTCTCTCCCTCTTTCCCTTCAATCTCAATCTCTCTCTCTCTCTCTCTCTCTTTCTCTGTCTTGCTGTTTCCTGGAGTTATTTAGTTTATGAATGGTCCCAGGGCCATCATGAGGGAGGTGGAGCTTCAGTTCCTACAATCGCTATCCGAGCTGTCAGTGCTTTAGCCAATCCCGGAGAGAAGACAGGCACGCTTGGCGGACGGTAGCAGTCACCGCTGCACATGATAAAGAAAGGGGGTAAAGAGAGAAGAAAATAAGAGGGGATGGTACAAGCCAAACGCTCGCACACATTTCACAGCCTCCTCTTCTTTATCCTCCTTTCTCATCAATTGCAAGGAAGAAAAAGAGAAAGTCTATGTAAATGAGACTCTCTTGAAGATGGCAGGAATAATCAGGGAGAGTAGTTCGGGAAGGTTTACTTTTTTTGGTAACCTATCAACACTGTAAGGAAGAGGCACAAACTCTAACAAAAATTACTTTGGCGTGAAGGCAAGTGGGAGAAGGAAAGGCAATCTTGGAAAGGACCCAGGGCTTCGCCTTGTGCAAAGTGTTCCTCTTTCCTTCCCCCCCTCCCATTGTTGCCTAGAGCCCGAGTGATTGCTGTATGTGTGTACCAGTGGGGGGTGGAAGGGATATAGAATGAGGATGTATGACCATAAATCTCCTTTCAGTCATTTCCATAGCTGTTGAAAAAAAGGGGCAGGGCAAAAATAGTCCAAGCACCTTGTTTGATAATTATTTCATAATTAAGATTCAGATATATTTGATACCATTATTTTATTGTTACCGGAACTAAAAAAAAAAAAACTAGTTACTAGAGGGAAAATATTCTGATTAAGTTGTGAGGAATGGTGCAAATTTATATATGGTAGAATTTTGTAGGACATGCTTTTAAATTACAATAAGCCCTTAAAATTGTTTGAAAAAATAAAAATGAACGGAAGCAAATGTGAACCTGAGTTAGAGTTTTCTTAAAATGTTAATGAAAATCGAATTTTGCATATATTCTCAAGTAGTACAGAGTTTCACTTACAGAATGATTTTATTTTCATAATTGACTCTTGCCTTAAAAGACTTTAGTGCTGCAGAAATCTATAACTACCCTGTTATTGATTACACAGATGGCTTACCTCCCTTGGCATTTCGGTGAAACTCATGCGTGTGTCTTTAGTATATGCGTTCTCCTTACAAGCTGTAATCATTGCAGCCTTTTGGTATTTTAACATTGATGGTTTATGTTTGAACTTAAGGTGTCTGGATTCTGAGTCTTTTTAAAAGACATATTGGTGTGGTGGAAATAGGATTAATTTTGATTTGATTTCGGGGGTTATCTTCCAGCCTTGAAGTATGCGGTAAGAATAAGAATCTTGGAAGCCGACAGGCAAAAACTTCGTTTTGCAAAACCCCATTGTGCGTCTTTGGAAAGATTCGAGGACTTGGCTTGGCCTCCTAAAGGCGGACCAGGAGAACCTGCAATCAGTTGTCTGGGGAAAGTTAATTTCTTCCCCATTTACTTGATGTCAGACACTTGGGCTTTTTACTTCTTTCTTAAGTCTGTGGCGTGGACCACCGGTGCCTCGTTACCTTTCCACTCTTGTTGCCCCTAAGGCCCTTTCTGAAGAACTAGTTGGCTTAAAAAAATTTTTTTTTTTTTTAAATCGAGTCGGAGTTATTGTTTAGGATCAGTCTTCAGTGGCGAGGAGTTGGGAAGAACAGTCCTAAGTAAGCGTACGCGAAACTCTGGGACTGAGAGTTTAAGGCAATTTCTCCGGAATGACTGGGATTTGGGGCGGATGCGGTCTCCAGCCTTCTTGCGGGAAGCAGCCTGTGTCCCGGAACACTTGGCGGCTGAAGGATCGAGAGGAGTCGCGGCGCCTTTGGGATGGGCGCTGGTGGGAAGCCAGGACCCTGTCGGTAACCCGGTTATTCCCCGCGCGGTAACACCCTCGCCCTGGGAAGTATCACTGGGCAGGAGGGGCACTTGGTGCAGGAAGTTGTCTGACCCGCCCGGAGAGGATCCGCGGCAGTCTCTGCAGAGGGCAGTTACTGGGCGGAGACTGATGGCGGGGCTAGAGGGTGCGGCGCTTTCCTTCCCTGCCCCTCGAGGCGGCTGCTTCTCTCTTGCCTCTGGCCGGGAGTGGACGGGAGCGGCCCACGATCCTGCTGGGAGTGAGTGTTTGCAAACAGCCCCGGGGTGACGGGCAGTTGTCCGTTCTCAGGCCTCTCGCGGGGCGCCGCCGGCCCCGGGTCCTCTGAAAGGCTCGGGGCGCCCTCTGCCCGCGCCCTCCTTTCTCTGGCTGGGCGGCCCGGGCCACGCGGGTCTTCGCGCCATCCCTCGCCGGACACCCCAACCCTGCTCTGATCCAGGCTCTGTTAAGCACCACCGAGTTTCCTCGCCCACTTATCCCCGCGTTTCTCCACTTTTCCATACAGAGACTGAGCGATGATAAAAACGTTCCAAATGTTTTGATTTAAAAACAATTCATTACCAATTTACCCTGTCTAAGGTAGATGCTCTAGTAAATAATAAATCAGTTAAACAAAGGCGACTTTAATTTATTGCCCTGCTACTAATTAGAAACATCATTCGAACAATAAACTTAAACACTTCCAGCAATAATGCACCCTCTTGCTGGTCCCCCCACCCTCTCCCCCCATCTCCAGCTCCCTACTCCCTAGCTGCCTGTGCTGCGAGAGCTGCTTCAGCTGTGTGTTTGCGGATCCGCTCTTCCTCTGGCTGAATAATTGAAGGGGGAAACGGTATCTGAGGAGGCTGTAATTGAAGAGCCCCTGTCACCTCTGCTTTTATGTATGTTAGTGTAGAAGTCCATCAGCAGCTCCTTGATGGTGTATTAAAATGAAGTGGCAGCCCCTTCTGCAGAAGATACCGTATTCTATTAAAGGAGACCAAGTGAGAGGGAGAGAAACTCTAGAGGCTAAAAGCCACTTGAAGTCTTCAGACCGATTGATCTGTATTCTCTTGTTATAATCCGTCTCATCATACTTGAGTTAATGAGGCAAAGGAGGGGGAGCGAAATCTGATGGTCCTTGACAAATTCATTAGGGAGGCTGCAGGACATTTTATTTGACTGTTAAACATCTTGTTTGTTTGGTTTAGGCAGTGCCAACATCAGCATGCTTCTGCCCAGAGCTATGGTGTTGGGCTAGCTACAGTTCCTGCAAGGAGAAGGAGGACGCTAAGGGTGTGAATGGGCTTTTTTGTTTTGGATTGCTTGTAGTCAGAACCTGCAGACTTCTCTAGGCTGTACCATCACCATCATTACACTAGGAACATTTTATGAGGATGTAGATAATACCAAGATGGGCATGCTTTTGGTAACTATAAACTAAAGTATGTGTATCTTTAAAACTTCAGTCTGAAAATTCCAATCATTTAAAAAAATTGAATCAAATTATAGCAGTTACTGTATTAGTTGTTACAATTAGTTTTAGTTTTTTGAAATGTAACTGTTTAAGGTCCAGAGAAGTAGCCAGATTACAAATAATATCCTGTTTTTGCTTGCTTATGATTAAATCAACTGGTAATTATCAATTGACTATTCTCTTTAGTGATGAAAAAAAATTAGCTACTTAAACAAATATGATAATCCCAAAAGGCAATTGGCATATTTTAATTTCAGGGCCAATTATACCGGGTACTTTATAAATAGTGCAAAAATAAGGTGATAGGTTGAGGGAGAATATATTTTACAAACCAGAAAATACTTCTAATTAAAGAACAATAGGCAAATAAGCTAAAATGCTAACTTTATAATTTTTTATTCTAAGATAATATAGTACTTGATTTTCTCAAAATTCTCATGAAAAGAAGTAAACGATCCAATTGCATAGACACTTCGGTTATGTATTTCCTCAGCAATTGACTTAAACAGTCTCAGCTGAAGTGCTTTGAGAAGCAAACCCTGTCTTCCATTTATAGGACAACAGTATGGGAGGAAAAAGAAAAAGTAATGCCCTTTGCCTGCCATTTTTGTACATTCCTGCCCTGCTGATGAAGCTTGAACTGCTGTAGGGAATGTATGGATTTGAAAAGAAATGACTCAGTAGTTCATGTTGTGTTTCTCAGAAGCAAAACCAAACTAATGGCTGAAGTCAGTGCTTCTGTACATCTGACAGTTATAATCCTGTTTACATTTCCAGAACATACAGAATTCTTAAACTGTTTTATTTTTTGCTGATCTTTCCTCAGAAATGTGTGTATGGAGTTACAACTTGGTGCATTCTCTATTTTATCAGATCACCGAGACTTATTTTACTATCTGTAGAAATAGTATATAGTATTTCAGTAATCTTTACTAAAGAGTACACACATTTTAGATTATATGATTTTGTTTTCCAGGAAAAGTCTTTAAAAAATAATCAGATTATTTATTGACTTAATATTCTTTGAAGCATTTATGCTTTAGAAAACAAAGGACCACATGTTTACCTGCACTTATTTTATTCTCTAACTTTGAAGCACTTATGTGGTTGCTAAATCTTTATCTACATAATCATTTGACATGTTTATAAAGATGTTTGATTCCTAAGAAAATTCATCATGTTAGGTCAGTGAAAGGTCAGAATGTAAATGGGGAAATAAAACATTATTAAAATCTCTGACTTTAAAAACTATTCCAGTAAAAACGAAAAGTAAATAACAGGTACAATTTGTTAGTGTGTAGTTGATGAAATTTTATTGAAGCAATTATATCAAAATATCTGTAAGAAGCTTTAACAAAAATAGTGGTGAGATTATACTATCCAAATTAAAAGTCAAAGTAAAATTATATTTCATTCTCTTGTCAAGTGATCTAATTTTACAAAACTCTGAAGTATCATAGAGACTGTTTCTAAGCTATTGGTACTTAGTTCACTTTAGTGTCTATCAATTTAAATGGTCAAACATAGTGCTGAAACAAAAGTTTTTTTCCGTCTCACAAAATAGTTTTTTTTTTTTTAAATCTTGTAATCTCTTGATTTGTAACCCAAGGGTATTGTTCTTTTTGAACAGTTTGAATTTAAGATAATGTTCTGTCAGGTAAAAGCAATAGCTTCAGCTTTGCATGTGGTAAGTGTATCAAACTGTACTGAAAGAGAACTTTTTTATGTACTTTTGACTGGTATTGTTTTGTGGGGGCCGTGTAAGTTTGTTTAGATTATCTTGGATAAAATATATGATTATCGATGTTTCCACCTATTAGGCTATTATTAAAGCATAAAAGTCTAATTGTAAAATTTTGGTAGGATGAGAAAAGTGAGAGTATGAAATATGTTAGGTTTTTTCCAAGTTGAATAACGACTGTATATATGAATACTTTATAAACTATACACAATTTGATCTCACCAGATTGTACAACGATAGAGTACAGTACTTGTACTCAGAAACATTAAGTGGCTTTTAACCTGACTGAAAAGTAAATATTGTGTTATTGAGCTAGGATATGAAATTTTAAGAAAACCAAAGTTAATTCAGTGTTTTTTTTTCAGAAGGTGTTTTCATCGAATCTGTGACAGTCTCACTTATGTTGCTGTATGTCTTTCGGGCTTACCAAGAAGTCATTTAGCTTTATCTGATTTTAAATATACACATTTTTTATTTGTAGCAATTAGATTGTTTCCATATATAGTTAAACAGTTTTTCTGGAAATTTAGAGCAAATGAAATTCTTTTTCTTTTAATAATTTGGACATATAAATGTACTTTGAGGTAAATATTAAATTTTACCTCCCAACACACTTTGGCTTCCATAACTCAGTATAATCCTCAACAGATGAAAGGGTATTTTTAGTACATTCAATTCTTAACTATTTAAGGAATGATTATATAATTTGTGGATTATTGTTTGAGGCTCTTTCTTATAGAGAACCAAATTTTACTGATCTTTAATTTTCCAGAAGATGTACAGGAAAATCAGTATTAGTCAATATTGAATTTGATGCTAAAGAAAATCAAAAGCTAATTTTATGATTTAGAGAAGGTGTTAGAGTCTTTGTTTATGAAGATAATACTTTTGACCCACATTATGCAGGATCTGTTTCTTGGGGTTTTAGAGCCACTCATGTTTCCACTTGCCCTTGCGATCAGTGCTAGACATTTATGAAACAGATGACTGAGATTAGGGACATAGATGATACCAGTGCGACACAGTGTTGAAGTTAACTGGTTGGTTCATTTGGAGTCTAAACTGTGACCTTGTCTTAGTAATTCACTGAGCTCCATGTTCTAAACTACCAGTGAACTGAGCTGTACTTTGTTCAAAGTCTAAGGCTTAGCATTATGTTCTATATTTCTTTCAGATTATATGAGACTTTTTTGTTTAAAATTATCAGGAAAGTGTATCATATTGGGTATATTTTGGTATACTTTATGAAAACTAACCATTTTAAATCTTAGTTTATTTTAAAATACATTGGGCCTACAGCACTCTATATTATTGTTGTTAGTAGTAATTTGGCATCAATCTCCTAAAATTACAGGGAATTTTAAATAGACTTAGTGTTATTTTTAATGGAAATGTTAAAAATCTAGCCTATTTCTTCCTTCAATCCTTGTGACTTAGAGTAAAAGTGATGCACAGAGAAGTTTCTCTGATTCCTTGTAGTGAATCAGAGGGCAGCAACCAAAAAAAAAAAAAAATCCTTTACTGGCTCCAATCTATGTATAGAAGACATCTGTGTAGTATAATTGAAATAATATTTGATGATCTAAGGAATGGAAACTTTAACCATCTGAAATAAAGCTAGGATATAAAACAGCTGTCTTGGCCTATGGCTATCAAGGTTCTGCCAGTCTGTTTCTTTTCTGAATTTTCTCTATCTTCCCTTATTATCTTTGGATCCTAAAGAGTCATTCTCTTATTTTCTGACTAGTTTTGTCTGTAGACAAAATCTGGGTTAGTAGGTTTAAATCAGCCTAGATAGAGTGGAAGATCTTTGATCTATGGCTATGACTGTTTGCAAATGATTTGCTTGCTGGGACTAGACACTGTCCATGCCCTTTCACTTTGCTATCAGATAGGTATATACAAAGGACCAGAAAGGCTACCAGATGCATAATTAATCATCATATTAGATCAGTAAAAGGTTTCAACCATACTTAATTAGGTCCTCTATTTCTAATAGTTATTTGTTCTACCTTGGTTTATTGGTCCAGCTCTCTGTATAACATGTCTAATCTTTTCTGCAAATTAGTAAAAAACCTTCTATAAATTGTAGCGTCACTTGAATGATGCAAACCTCTGCATTTTTAAGAAATGTAAGATTGTTGTTGTCACACAGCTTAGGTGATTAGATAAAATAAAAGAGGGCAGTATGAGAGTGTCAGAAGAGCATCAGTCTAGAGAACAAAAAGCCCTGTATTTGTCTCCCGGCGAGGCTACAGACTGTGTCGGTGACCTTGATCCAGTCATATCGCTGCCCACTGTTTTCTCATTTGAAAATGAGGGGTTTGAACAAGATGATCTCTTCTTTTATAGGTAGAAAAGTCTATAATTTTCTACCATTAACATGATCCAAGTTGTTGATATCTTTATTAGTTTGTTTCAAATCAGAAGTCTTTCTGGGGAAGTTTAGACATTTGATGCTTCTCTAAGGTAGGTGGGACTGGGTAAGGTAGGTGGTAGGTGGGACTGGGTAAGGTAGGTGTATGAGTATTTTAACATGAAAAAAATCATAGAAAAGAGTAACTGACAGATGGGTGTAGTCTATATTCTAGATTTAAGGGACAAATTTATAAATTATAGATTGGAGCTAGTTGTGAGACAGATCAAGTAGCAACTTGGAAGAAATTCTAAAAATATGCTAATGATTGCTTAATAGGAGTTGAATCATAATGTGAAATCGAAACAGGTCTTTGCAACACTCTTCTTGTATATTTAGAAGAATAATATGTTTAAAGATGTGCATGAGATTAGCAGGTGTGTTTTTTTCTGAAATGTTAAATAAGCTCTCACTGTTTCTGACATTTTCATTAAGATTGGATGTTCTGTAAATATTAGCTCTTGAAGCCAAAGGAAGTTCAAGTTTACTATAAACTTTTTAAAAAACAGAGTCAACTTTCTCCTTAGAGAGGAAACATTGCTATAAGCAGTTATAATATTACCATGTTCATATTGTGTTAAAAGATAGATCTTAAGCAGGGAAATGATTCTCAAAACATGAGTCACTGAAGAAAGGAAAGTTTTGTACTACTTTCTCATACTTTTCACTTGTTTTCACCAGGAGATCTGACAAGCATAAAAGTGTTAACATCTTTTATTTTACAGATGTTCTTAGTTTTCCCTCAAACTGTAAAAGATGCTGTATCAGAGTACCATGGTAGGAAATAATTTCAACACCTCCTCTCACTTACGTGATAACTTATTATTTGTGCTAAGCTTATGGATATTTTTTGAGGGAGGGAAGGTGAAGCAAGGAAAAATTACGTATTGAGATCTAATTGTTCTCATTTGTAGATACAAGTCAGTCAATCTGCTGTATTTTAAATTCCCTCCAAAATAGTTTTAAATCTGATAGTTGGGTTATTTTTACTTCTGTGTTCATTGCAAGTCCCTCATTAACGCAAGGCAGTACCAGGTGACCACCGAGAGAGTTGTTTGATGGACACTGTGAGTTTGCGAAGTGCAAACCTGAAAGACTGAGAGATGAGAAATGCATTGCTATTTGTGAATTTATGTTTTATCTCACTTCACTTGAAAATTTATGAGTAGCATGGCTTAAGGGTGCTGGAGTTGTGTGTTCTAGGGCTTGCCCCTACTGATAACACCCTTGTTGGCGTGAAAGTGCAATGCAAATTATGACAGTTACAACCTTCTGTTTTGTTTAACCTGTCAGTAGATTTCCTGGCTCAGTGCTGAGGGCAATGGTGTGTTCAGCTAGTCCATATTCACCTAAACTTAAAAGGTCAGGTTTCTACAGGCAAGCCTAGTCAAAGCCTAATTGATGAGGAGGGCAGGGAGACAGAATTTACTGTTCTGTTGGCTAGTTTCATATCGTTAGGTTGTCCTGAAAGCATCAGGCAGTCACAGCCCCTTTCATGTAAGTGCTGACCCTAGACAGGAGCTGACAATCAAAGGAGGCAGCCACAGGAACCAGTGCAAGTAGGCTATTGATTTTTCAGTTAGGTCTAAGTAGTTTGTAGTATGGGTAATGGGTGACAGAAGCAGGTATGTCATTATCAATGAGCTCCAGAACAGTAGCGACAACCCAGCCTCATATTTCCTTCAGCACTGACAGTATGCATCCAGAGGCAGTCAATAAATCGCCCAGCCTTTAACTGACAAGTGACTTGGAGGCTTAGGTTGAGAGGTGGAAGTTATAGAGCCAAACTTCTTTACTTGAACATGTACTAGGTCTTGCGGTGGGGTCAGTAATTATATCGTAACTTTTGGAAGTTTTGTTTTGGAAAAGTCTTTGCAACTTTGAAAATCAGAATATACTTATAAGCTTTTGAGAACTTAAGAAGCCGATTTCCTTAGTTAAGAAATAAAGTTAGAAACAAGCCAGTCGTTTGTAAGCATTCTCTGCGAGGCTATTAAGCTGGGTTATTATGGAATAGTTTTGCTTTTATGTTGTACCAGCTTCTTCTTTAAGCAAAGATATCCCATTTGAAAGTTCAGCTGTTAGAAACTGCTTTTCAAAATCCATTTTACTTCTTAACCTCTTAAATATTTTAACTGCAGACCAACTTTTACTTAAAACTTGAACCATTTGTAAATATGATGTATTAGCCACTAAGCAGTTGCTATTTGACCTTCAAATCCATTTTATATTACTTTTCACAATAAAATAGTCAGAAGGAACATTTCATGATTAAAGTTTGATGAATTATGGTTGCTTCTGAATTTGAAAAGAAATGAGACTGATTATTTTGAAAGTATTTCATATGAATATTTACATTTAAAGATAGATACGATTTATGTTCACTTAAACACAGAAAGTGTGAAGATTTTGCCTTAAAACTACACATGTTGTAAAAGGAATATTAAATAGAGTTATTTTAAATTTAAACCAATCTTTTTTGTTTTTTACAATATGTCAGTAATACAAAGACACGATAATATTTATAAGTAGAAGTAGGAGTTTGGGCTGTACTGGGATCCTTGCAAACTCTATCACATGCTTACATTTAAAAAAGAAACCTTTAAACAAATTGAAATAGAACAGGAAAGTAAATGTCTTTAAAACTTCCTTAAACAGGCTCTCGCCACAGTGTCTTGCTTCGCGCGATGATGGCGCACAGAACCAGAGTGTAAGTGAGGTTGTGGCATCGTCTCTGCAGAGTGCTGTGCATGGCCGCGTGAATCATTTCATTTGTCCAATGCAATTAGAAATTCTTTTTTTTCTCTCTTAGTTACAGAATGGCACAATGAAGGTATGGCTGCCGAAATACTGAAATAGGTTTTTAAAATTTGCAGTGATGTGTCTGTGTGAATACTCACTTTTTTTTAAAAAAAAAAAATACAAATTCACAGTGTAGTGGAAGAAGGCTACTCTTGAAGTGTTGTTGTCTCCAGTTTAAAGAAGCTTTGGGGTTGTGTAATTAATGTATGAGGGGAAATCTTATTCAGATCTTTAGAATTAGGCACTTTTTGTGACTTACTGAGTCTTAAAGCAGGATTCGTTTTAGATGAATCATTTTTCCTCTATTAATTGTTCACCTAATCTGTGTTTTTCTTTTGGCTTAGGTAAAATATTTAGCTGAGTATCTTGGACTCTTTTATCATTAGCCGTATTATAGGTACAGCTTATTTTGCTGCATTTGCAATCTTTGCTGGATACTGTGTTTTTTTCAAGAATGAAAAAAAATAAGCTGCAGAAAGGGGGACAAATTAAATTTTCATGAAAGAAAATCCTAATCAGCAGTGACAGTGTAAGAGGAAGATGATTGCCACTTGGTCATTGTGGAGAGGCACTTAGATTTGGTGTCAGTGCTTCTGTTAATGATGACTAATGTCTTTCTTGGAGCAAGTGCACGCTCAGACATACTGCTGCAGCCCAGAGAGAGAGGACTCAGCCACAGGCAGCCTCGGCAGAGACAGTAGGCGCCCTAAAACAAAGACTTGTAAAGACAATCAGCGTGGCAGCCTGTTATAAGGAAAAATGCAAATGCACTTCTAAGGCATTTAATTTACAACTTTGAAACTATCTTATGTCCAGTATTAAGAGAGATTATTTTTAAATTAAAATGTAAAAAAAAAAAAAAAAAAAATCAAGGAATGTTAATAAGATGTGCTCCCTGTTTTGCTCCTTACAGGAATAGGTACGTATATTGCCCACTGCGTGGAATCGCAGGTGTTAAGAAAGTTTTAAAAAGAGACAAACTTGCGGCAGGCTTTTTCACACCACATTGCAGTATTCTGAATAAATGCTTTGTAGTTACAAAAAGAGAATGAATGGCTCAAAAGGCCTTTTTAGATCTTTTAATCTTAAATATGTTGCTTACAAAAAGAAGATGACATGTATTATTTCTCCAGCTTTCCCCCAAGTGTAAGACCTTTCAGGAGGGCATTTGCAATGCTTGTCATATTTTTTCATATATGTCTTATTGGCCTGACATGTCTCGAGAACCATGAGAACACAGATGTCATTGCATTCAGACAACACTAATTACTCTGGGATTTTTGCAGCCTCAGTGCCTGCATGTAACTGTCGATTATGATTGTTCATGCAGCCTGCAGTGGGGACACTTTGGACATGAAAATAGTGAGACACAAAAATAGTGAGACAGGCCTTTTAGTCCCCCATTGTTCTCCAGAAGAACTTAGAAGAAAAATTTCCTGACACATCAATTTCATTCAGTGTCTTACATTTTAACCATGTTTTGGCAGCATTTTCCTTCCTGGAGTAAGTGTGTCATGCTTTAGAGTTCAGTGAAATCTATTATCCATCTGTTCTTTAACCTTCTTCAACAATCCTCTATTACTTTTGTCTTCGAGCTTCATGGGAAATTTCTTTATGTAGCTTATAGTTTGAGATAAACACTAATTGTGGTATGAGTCTCTTGAAAGTGACAGTGCAAAACAATAAATATGTATGACGTGTTCTTCTGGTGTGCAATTTAATGTTTAATGAGAAGCTGCTGCAAATATGGTTAGTCTCAATTTAGATAAGTGCAGTCATCTTCTGCTTTTAACACAGGTCAGTTCTTTTCTTTGTTTAATTTTCTCTGCAACATTCTGGATTTCAGTTGGTGATTCATGGTGTTTAGGTGCTTTTGAAATATCAGAGGTCAAATGGTGGTCAGATCCGGGCCCTCACTGTTAAATGTGAAGACCAAATACATGTTTTGATAAAAAGCATAATCTGTGTTAATCACCGATTGGAAAATAGCTCCAATAATGTAACTTCATATGCTGATGAAGCAGAAATTGAAGCAGCTTGATCGAAGATGTATGATGGGATAAAAGTGCAGTCTCTGCTGTACAGTTATAGTAATTATGACTAATGAACCGTCCCGTCTGGATGAAATGCCATGCCCACAGGGACTGTGTCCAATCAGTTGTGACGTATGCAAGCTGAACAGACCATGGGTGGAGTTCCTGATTCTGTGTCACAAGAAGTAGACTCTTTCTTATCAATATCATTTTTATTAGGGCAATGTAAAGTCATTGGAAGTTATTGAAATTTTGTTAAATATAGAATGTAATTATTAAAAAAAAAAAGTAAATTTATTTAAAAATAAAAGCAGGTTCATTGTGACCTATGCTTCACCTCTGCTTTCTTAAATACTCCTACGTGACTGTCTGGACAGTTCTGTGACTTCCTACCTGTCCCTGTATTGTGCTACTTTTGAACACTCCCTCTATTTAGAGCTATTGTTTACTTTTGTCAGGATGTATTGTTCACTAATCAGATATTGGAGAGATGCTGTAATAGCGTGTATGAGGCATTTATTGTGTGCCAGGCTTTACCTGTAATAACTCCTAAGTCCTCACAACAACCCTTTGGAAGCAGGCACTGTATGTTACCATCAGTCTATAGATGGGGAAACTGAGGTGTGGGAAGATTGAGTAACTTGTCTAAGGTTTCCAGTTTTCATAAATCTTGGAATGCTTTGTTGAGGTTAGTTGTATTTGTTAGGCCCAGATCTACCTCTAAATTGTCCTTTCTTTCCCTTTTTCCTACCAGGGTTAATTGTTTATTGTTGTTTTCTGACATCTGACAAAATTGCTTTGATATTTTAAAACTAAGGGCTCATGTCCAGGTCTAGAGTAGTAGTATTCTGCCTCTTCTTATGTTCAGGTCCCTAAACTTCCTCATTCAATATACTTTAAGTGGCCAGAGTTTTCAGGATGGAGTTTCAGAACGCATGCTTTTGATATATATCTGAAATGTAAAAAAAAGTGCAAATATGCAATCTTGAAAGTGTAAAATTCTTTAAGTTGTAATGAGAAAGCAACCTAGTCATTTAGAAGAAAATGAAATAGTGCTGGTAAAATAAACTTGCCTAGTTTTATTCTGGGATTATCTACAAAAAAGTTTTTCTAATCAAACCAGGTATAGTCATCATCTGAGTATCCTGTTATTCCCAGCACCTTACACTACCTGTTAGGTAGTAGGCATTCAGTAAATATTTGTGGGAGGAAGGAGGGAGGAAAGGAAGGAAAGAAGGGAAACTGTTGAGTGATTCAGTGATGTCATGAGTCCATCAAATACATGCTTATATTCCAGTTCTGTGGCAGGTTTTTACTTCGAGGAATAGAATAAACCAGGCTGCCACTAATTGTCACTATTGTTTAAAATCCTTAAAACCCTAACTAGTCCACTTCGTTTTTCACAGACCCTCAATCTAAAGCCCTTGTGTTTCCAGGCTAGCTTTCTTGCATCTGCTGTGAAATGCCCAACAGAGAGCTCACCTTGATTTGAACTAATATTCCAGGTATTTTTTTTTTCAATCTCAGTTAATACCTACGGGGGGAGGGCATCATCCCTGTACTCCTCTCCTTCTAATACTAATTAGAAGAGTTACTGGGAGGCAGGTATCATCTTACTTACTCTGGTAGTACTCTATGACTAGGTACGGTGTACACGTTCAACAAATATTTGTAGATTAATAAATTTAGTACCCTCGTCTTCACAGTAAATTTTTTTTTCCTGTCACCAGAGTCAACTTTTTCAATGTGAGGTTTCTGAAGTTTCCAGAAAGCCTTTAAAACTCCATTGAAGAGAGATAACAAGAATAACACATCGTTTATTGAGTTGTTATTCTGTACCAGGCACTTTGCTAAGCACTTTAACTGCCTTAATCCTCTCAACAAATCTATGATGAGTTATATTTCATGGTTGTACCTATATATATAGAAACTGAGGCAGTGAGAGATTAAATAACTTGGTTCATGCAGTCCGTAGCTAAGAAGTAGTAACGCATGAATTGCAGAGAGATCGACAGTTTATTTTAAAGCTATCAAATTTTTATTGGTGTATGTCAGTGCTATTCTATTTTCTACCACATTTAAATGTTTAGGCATAGCCAATTCATTTCCTCATTCCTGGACTGGTTATGTCCTATGTTTGCTTAATAGTGACATGATCAGATAACACAGAGGGATCCAGAGATAATCTGGCTCATGTGTTGTTGTTGTTTGTTTTAATTCATGGAGGAAAAAGTGACAGTTACCAGTATCATCATTTTAGGTAAGTTTTTAGGAAAGGGTTGCAGTAAAAACCACATTAGGTAATACAGTTAGGAAATTTCCAAAGTGGTATATAATAAATCATAGGAAAAATCTTGAAATTTAAATCTGACTTTAAAGTGATTGATAGTTATAACCATGGTTGTTTGTAGAAGATGGAAGTGGAGTTAATAAACTGCTGCATATTTTATATTTAGGAAACATTGTGGCTTATAATGAGTCTTTATTTAGAACTGAAACCATGGTGCTATCAAAGAGGAAGCAGTTTGCCAAGTATAGCAAGTTCTCAGAAGTAAACTGACATCAATTTCAATTTCTATTTAGATTTCAACTTTTCCATGGAAGTTTTTAAAAAAAATTTTGTTGTGTTTCAGATAAAAGTTGGAGCCCTGGTGGCACAGTGGCTAAGAGCTTGGCTGCTAACCAAAACAAAAGGTCAGCAGTTCACATCCACCAGCCACTCCTTGGAAACCCTGTGGTGTAGTTCTACTCTGTCCTGTAGGGTTGCTGTGAGTCAGAATCAACTTGACAGCAGTGAGTTTGGTGTTTTGGTTTTTGGTTTAGGTGAAAGTTTACAGTGCAAATTAGTTTCTTATTGAAGAATTTGTACACAAATTGTTTTGTGACATTGGTTGCGATCCCTGCAATATGTCAGCACTCTCGCCCTTTAGCTTTACACCCCAGGTTCCCTCTGTCCATTTATCCAGTTTTTCTGCCCCTTTCTGCCTTCGTGTCTTTGTTTTTGAGCAGGTGTTACCTATGTGGTCTTGTATAGTTGACTGAACTACGAAGCACTTTCCTCACGTGCGTGATCATTTTATAGGCCTGTCTAATCTTTGACTGAGAGGTGGACTTCAGGAGTGGCTTCAGTTCTGAGTTAGCAGGGTGTCTGGGGCCATAGTCTCCAGGGTTCCTCCAGTTTCTGTCAGACCAGTAAATCTGGTCTTTATTTGTGAATTTGAATTTTGTTCCACGTTTTTATCCTGCTCTGTCTGGGACCTTCTATTGTGATCCCTGTCAGAGCTGTTCCGTGGAAGTTGATAACGTTCGATTGCATGAATGCTGCAGTACTGTCTGTGTATTTTTAAGTCATACCTGTGTTTTGATTGCAAATATTTAGTCACTCAAGCTCTTGCTCACTCATTAAAGGTGAATTCATATTTAGGTAAACATTTTGTCATGGTCAGTATTATTTGTGTTACTAAGAACATTTTAGTCTGAAGTCAGTATCAGTTATTGATCTTCCTTTAACTTTTAAGATTAAAATTATAGGCAGTCCCAATTGATGAGCAACTCATACTTGCCCTTTAATATTATGTAAATTTACCCTCACTTTGAAACGATTGAACCAACCCCTACTCAAAACAAATTCTTTATTCCAGTCACCTTTACTTGCTTACAAGTGCAGCTTTTAAATCACTGAAAATGTTTAGAACCTTTTCTTGCACTAAAGTAAGGCTTAGTAAGAACTGTATGCACCTGTTCCGACTTCTAGAAATTCTTGAAGACATAGTTAGGAATGAATCTCTTTCATAACCCAGGGACTGTACTTTATAACTTTTCCTAAATAGTTCAATTAGAAATCTTTAGTTGGAACAAAATCCAGCAGGATCACAAAATGGCAACTTGTTATTTTGAAATCAGTCTTTGTTTAATATTGAGCTTTATTAAATTTTACTGATTCATGAATAATACCTTTGAGTCAGGTATAACTCAGACATTATGACAATTTTCAGAGGTCACTGACATGCCATATTCTTTCTTTCCAAGTATGTTACAGGGGCGTTGAACTGGTAGATTTAGGTAGTGGAACATTAGTTATCTCTAAAATATTTCAAAGTAATTTTAAATAAAAAAAACAACAGTATCTCTGTACTATGATTTTACATATATTAAACTTACATTAATGAAGAAAGATTTGAGAATGAGCAAAATATAGAAACAGTTGAATTAAAGTATACAAATAGTGGTTAAATTTGGGGGGCTTTAATTTCCTTTATTGTGTTTTAATATTTGCTCAGTAAATTTAAATATTTGTGCATATGTAAATTAGTAAATATGTTTCAAACTATAGTATGTATTTAATAATCCTTCACCATATCTTAGGGATTGAATTATGTTGTTGGTTGTTGGTTGCTGTCCACTTGATTCCGACTCATGATGACCCCGTGTGTGTCAGAGTAGAATTGCTCCCTGGGGTTTTATGGATTGAATTGTGCCCCCCCAAAATTTATGTTGATGTCCTAACCTTTGGTACATGTGAAGGTGACCTTGTTTGGAAATAGGGTCTTTGAAGATGCTATCAGTTAATAGGAGGTCATACCAGAGTAGGATGGGTCTTAATCCAATTTGAGTGCTGTCTTGTAAAAGTGGAGAAGAGACACAGAGAGACATACAGAGGAAAGATGGCCATGTGACCAGAGAGTTATGCCACACCTGCAAACCAAGAAATTCCGGTGGCTACCAGAAGTTGGGAGAGACAAGACAGGATGTTTCCCTAGAGCCTCTGAAAGAACATGGCCCCAGCAATGCCCTGAATTCAGGCTACTAGCTTCCAGAACTGAGAGACAGTAAGTTTTTGTTCTTAAAATTTACCTACTTGTGGTACTTTGTTAAGAAAGCCCTATAAAACAAATTAAAAAAAAAAAAAAAAAAGTTTGTTGTCCTGGAGTTACTTCTGACTTCTGTGGACTCTGTGAGTGTCAGAGTAGAGCTGTGCTCTGTAGAGTTTTCATTGGCCATTGTTTCAGAAGCACATCACCAGACGTTTCTTCTGAGGTTCCTCTGGGTGGACTCGAACCTCCAAACTTTTGGTTAGCAGTAACAAATGTTAACCATTTGTACCACCCAGTCAACCAGTACATCATGTTTTTATAAGTCTTTTATATATTAAAAAAAGAAGCCAGGATTCTATTATATACAGCCATGGAAATTGTCAACTAGAATTACCATTGGTTATCATATTAAATCTCTATCTAACCATAGTGCATATGTTACCAATCTACAGTGTTGTGTGTGATCAATATAAAACATAGATTTTGAAGAGTCTGATACTGTATTATTTCAGCCTTATCATTGAAATGCTAATATTAAGTCTTACTGTTGCTAGATTTCAAAGGTCTGAGTATCTAGGCGTATGTAAAAAATTGCCACAAGGTTAAAAAAAAGATCACTTCAAAACAAACTGAATTCTGGGCAGCAAGGAAACAAGAATGCATAAGACCTAACTTTAGTCATCTACTGCTTCTCAGCTTAGTAATGTTCATACTGTTCAGATATTTGAAGGCCCTTAATGTCTTGAATGCAGGTTAAATTTTACAGAAATATTTTGTGGATTAAATGTATATTATTATCTGCTCAGGCATTGCATGTGACTTGACTCTGCTTAGTTCTCTCTGCTTCTTATAACTTTCACACTAGCAAGGTAAGAGCTTATTTTTTCCTCTGTCGTTTACACATTTACTGAGAGCATACAGGGCAGGGGATGCAGGGTGCCCCCATGTGTAGAGAAAACGACTGTGTACTTACAGTGCCATTTATGCCACCTGCCTCTAGCAGTGAGAGAGTATGTGTAACTGTGCTGCCATTACCGCTGCTACTCTACTATTCAAGGTGACGGTAAAGCAGGTACAGGTATCCTTCTACAGAAAAATCTCAGGTTCAGATTGCAAAAAGGGGGAGAGATATCCTTGGAAAACAACCAATGAATACTCAGCAACAATGTAAAGAGCTGAGATGAGCAGAATGTTATATGCTGATTGATAGATTTGCAGACAAGGAAAAAATGCATTGACTAGCTTTGTGCATTTAAATCCAGCCTTTATGCAAGCGTTAGGAGATACCGAGTGAGCAAAAGTGACAGGAAAGAATTAAAGGTAAGATTAAGGGGGAAAGAGAAGAGTATAGATTGGGAGATAGCAAATGACGTTGAGGGTAATGAGAGAGGGGCCATTCAAAGTGAATGAAAGGTGTAGTGGGTAGGAGGTAGGTAGAACATCTCTATTGTCACGATACCGTGTGGATAATATATATATATAATATGACATATCTTATAAGATGGAAACCCTGGTGGTATAGTGGTTAAGAGCTACAGCTGCTAACCAGAAGGTCGGCACTTCGAATTCACCAGGCGCTCCTTGGAAACCCTATGGGGCAGTTCTGCTCTGTCCTGTAGGGTCGCTATGAGTCAGAATTGACTTGACGGCAACAGGTTTTTGTTTTTTTTTTTAGTATTGTATGACTTAGATGTTGGATTCTCCTATGTACGTGCTTGGAGGCTGGGGTAGGTAGGTTGTTGCTCAGTACAGTAATTGATTCCCATAATGATTCCTTTCTGTTTTCAAGATTAAATTGTATGTATCATACTTTTTATAAGAGGAAAGAGAGTATGTATTAAGTTTCTTATTGCTGTTTGTTTTAGTTACCTATTGCTGCCATAACAGAAATGCCCACAAATGAATAGCTTTAAAGAACAGAAATTTATTTTCTCACAGTTCAGGCAGCTAGAAGTCTGAATTCAGGGTGTGGCTTTAGGGGGAGGTCCTTCCTTGTCTATTTCAGCTTCTCATAACTGGCAGTCTTTGGAGCTCCTGGACTAGTAGATTATCTCATTGTTACATGGCATCTGTTTCACCCCTGGATGTGCCTCTGTGTCCATTCGGTTCTTTTTATAACTAAGAAACAGCAAAGAAAACCTCGTTTCCAAATAGGATCACATCCACAAGTATAGGGGCCAAGGTTTCAGTACACATGTTTGGGAGATACAATCCAATCCATAACATTCTACCTCCCCTTCATGTCTTCCTGTCTTAGTTATCTAGTGCAGCTATAACAAATACTGCAAGTGGATGGCTTTAACAAAGAGAAATTTATTTTCTCATAGTAAAGTAGGCTAAAAGTCCAAATTCAGGGAGTCAGCTCCAGGGCAAGGCTTTTTCCCTCTGTTGACTCTGGAGGAAGGTCTTTCTCCTTATATCTTCCCCTGGACTAGGAGCTTCTCTGGGCAGTAACCCCAGGTCTAAAGGCTGTGCTCTGTTCTCAGCACTTCTTTCTTGGTGGTATGAGGTGCTCGCTCTCAGCTAGCTTCCCTTTTCTTTTATCTCCTGAGAGATAAAAGGTGGTGCAGACCATACCCCAGGGAAACTCCGTTTACATTGGATCAGGGATGTGACCTGGTAAGGGCATTACAATCCGACCCTAATCCTCTTTAACATAAAATTACAATCACAAAATGGAGGACAGCCACAGACTATTGGGAATCATGGCCTAACCAAGTTAATACACAGATTTTTGGCGGGACATAATTCAATCCATGACACTTCCCATTGAGAAAACACATTCACTCTGTCACATTTTCCCCCAGAATCTTAACCCATTCAGCAAAACTGTGGTTTTCAGGCAAACCCTGAGCATTAGCCACACTCTGGATTCTGGGCAGAGCCCCCTTAACCCTGAGTGTCAGCCCTGCATTCTATGTCCCCTGGATGGTGACCCTGCCCCCTTGGCCCTGAGTGGCTCCTTTTTCCAGCCCACCAGCAACTTCGGGTGGTAGCCGCATTCTCTTGAACTAAAGGAACAGCAGCCCCACCTTCTGAAATCAAGGTGGCAGTGACTCTACCCTTTGAAACCTGGAAACCTAGGGAGAGGTGCCTCCATCCTTTGAAACTGAGGAAGCAGCAGTGCTGGCCACTCCCTCCGCCCTCCTGTGCTCCTTCTGACATCTCTGCTGGTCCCTGAACGGCTGGGGCTGGGGATCATCGGTTCCTTTTCTTGGAAGACTGCAGATGTTCACAAGCAAGTAACTCATTGGTCGGTTTCCTGTCTGTAGGATTCCAGGAGGCCATGAGCTTTCCTTCATTTAGCCCTGTTTCTGTCCTTTTCAGTCTGAGCTGACTAGATTTCTGCTGTAGTGTTGATGAGATCCATTGGTCACAGGCCTAGTCTCTTTAGGAAAAGTTTGTGTACCTACACCCTTGGTGTCCGTTCCAGGACAAGCTCTCTCTTACTTTTTACAGTAGAATTTTCCATTTAAGTTCTGAGTTTTTTGTCTCTTTGTTTTTGCACAATTCATTTCTAAATCTCTTTCATCCCACATTTTACAGTTAGCAATGAGGAGAAGCCCCATTGCCTGTTTAAGATCTTGATTAGAAATCTACTCAGCCAAATATCCGAGTTCATCACTTACATGTTCTGCTTTCCACAAAACATTTAAATATAATTTAGACAAGTTCTTTGCTACTTTATAAAGATTGATTTTTCTTCAGTGTCCAATAAAATGTTCACCATATCTTTTTAAAGCCTGACCAGAAGCACATTTATTGTCTACAGTTCTACAAACTTTCTGTTCATGATGATGGAAACTTTCTCTGCAGGGGTCCTCATTTCTTTCAGAGCCCTCATCACAATTGCCCTTAATGTCCATAATTCTGTCAAAGTGTCTTCAAGGCAATCTAAATTCTTCTATCCTTTACCCACTACCCAATTCTAAAGCCCTTTCCACATTTTAGGTATTTGTTAGGGTAGCAAGCCCACTCTGTAGCCCCAAATCTGTTTCAGTTACTTAGTGCTGTCGAAACACGACTGTCACATGTGGGTGGCTTTAGAGAGCAGAAATTTATTTACTCACAGTTCTGGAGGCTAAAGGTCCAAATCAGGGTATTGACTTCTTCCCTATAGTACTGGAAATGCCAAGTAACTTAGCTGTTTGGGAGTCAGGAAAAAAAAAAAAAAAGGAAGAAAGAAAAAGGCTATGGGGGACCTCTGTTTAATCTGATCAAACTACCTACCCTAGCTTTCCTCCTTACCATCTCCCCCACTTTTGGCCTGACAAACCCATAGTTATAGAGCCCACGGTATCCATTTACCAAAACACATCATTTCCTTCACCCTCTCTCATGCATATAACATCTCCCTCTCCTCAGGGTATAGATCACATACATGTCATGTCATATACATTCTGACATTCGTTCAACAAATACGATGAGAACAGGAGAGAACCGCAAGAAGTCAGATAAAGTTGAACTCTTGGTAAATTTTTGTAAATGTCTTATAAATAATGAACTTCTTTGTTCAAGACATAAAAATTTCCTCATTTAAAATTAAAGAACCTTTCTAGGGATTTGGGTAAGTGTATTTGTGCATGTGTTATTTATAAGGGATATAGTTATTAGTGGGGAGACTGGTATGATGTTCTTTCTGACTTCATCATTTCTTTGGATTCTGGCACAAACAAGCACCTCTGTAGTCTGTCTTGGTAAGGGTAAGCATAACATTTAAAATATATCTATATGTTTTATATATATATATATAACATATATATATGTTAAAACTCACTTTATGTCTTAAAATGCACTCTAATGTAGAAATTAAAAAAAAAAAGTTTGAATCATTCTTTTGCCCACAAAGTTTTATTAGTCTTTTTTAAACTGATCTGGTAGAATAGACTTATGTTTATTTCATTTGTCTGCATGTTTATTTTGTTGGCTGGTTTCATATTAAATATTTTATAACAAATGGCCCAATCTTATACAATGTCTGGGTAATCTCATAGTAGGAAGATAATGGTATAGTCCCTCAGTTAAAGAACTATTTTCCATGTAAGGTTAATTGCCTCTTGCTGAGCAGCAAGTATAGGCTTGAGATTATTTTATTTGATGCCCTAGAAACAGTAATTTATTGTGGATGAGCACTCACATGGAAGATAATTTCTAACTCATCATAGTGTTTGGCCAACTGTTTAAAACTAAACCACTGTGTGTAGAAGCTTAGCTGAAATTACGAAGAAGCACATATGTACTTGGAATGTGATTAAATGTATTACACTTTACTATGATTTTACATATTAACTACTGAGATATTTACATGCTAACTTATCAGAAGAAAATAGTTGGATTTCTTAATTTTAATGGGCATCTGAAAGCCTCCAAACCTTCATTTTGAAGGTGTCTTAGAGTGGGAAAAATAGAACAATTTAACTGCTCCTTAAAATAGATCATGAATGCTCATACTGTTTTCAAAAATATAGTTTATGCAAAATACTTTTAACTAATTAAAGCTTATTTTTGAAAATCAAAATGTAGTGTTTAATTTTTTACCTAGATAGAATTTTAATATATTCATTCAACATGTATTTATTAAGCCCCTGCTAATATGCCTGCCATTGTGCCAGGAAGTTAGCTAAATTTGCCAAAAACTGAATCTTTGTGTATTAAAGATATCCCAAATTAGCTTGTTTATTCTTACATTTTACACACTATGTGGTGCCTAGCATGAGGGGGCCTAAGAGTGCTGTGGATGGCCAGGACTCTCAGCTTCCGCACCTTCTTTCTCTGACTCAGCCTCTTAGCCTCACCTCTAACCCTTCACTCTTAATGCTCCCAAGCATCTGAATCTGACTGGGATAGGTGCTGGCTCTCTTCTCCATCTTTACCCCAGCAGAAATCTTCTCTGCCCTCGCTTCCTTCAGCTTTAACAGTAGAGATCTGGGGCAGACAAATAGACATTCCTTAAAGTGTTGATACAAAGACAAAATGAAAACTGGCCAATTTAAACTTCACAAATTTTCCGAAGTATTAAAACGATTCTCAACCAGTACATATTACTTCGGAAATAGGTAAAAGTGGCAAAATGATCCCAAATATGATAAAATGTTGGAACAAGAGAAAAGACCTTGAAAAGAATTAGAAACCAGTATACACTGAAACATCCACATATGAAATACTAACATTTCAGTTGTGTTTGAAATAGGACAGAACCATCACATAATGTTAATTTTAAAAAATGGAATCATTCTTAAGATGCTCCTAAGAAGAACATGGTCATTAAATATTCGAGAATAACAATAGTCATACTTATTTAATATACTTAAGGAGCATGTTCTTTAAATATTTATAATTAGTCAATAGGTAATTTTGATAATTTAGGCAAGATTTTTTTTTTTTTGGCAGATTGACTTGGGAAGTTGGCGTGATGTTCTGTGCAAAACATTTACAATACAGTAATGAAAAAGTTATTTTCCAGTAAGCTGTGTAATCTTAGACAGTTAATTGAACTTTTTCAAGCCTTAGTTTCCTCATTTGTAAAAACCTGGTAATAGCATCTACCTCATAGTGTTGTTGAGAGAATAAAGTGAGATAATTTCTTTAAAAGCGGTGAGCATCATACCAAGCACTTAGTAAATGTTAGCAGTTATTATTAACTTGTAATAAGTGTTCCAAAACCAAGTAGATACTTTGTGAGAGTTTTCTTTAAATTAATTTATTTTCTTTAAAAAACAACAAATCTGTTTTCAAAAGTACCATTAATTCAATCACTAATACTGATTTTTTTTTTTTTTTTAAATAATAAAGACCAGTAAGCCATAGAGTCACTGGCAAAGTCAATTGGAATGTATAGCTAGCATTTGTCTTCAGCAGTTCCCCATTGTTTTGACCAAGAGCATGTGGATTTTTGAGAGGAAAAAAGTAAATAAAGGAAAAAGGTTAATTGAAAATTATTTAAAATTGGTAGGTACCTTCTGAATTTCAGTTTACTTCGGGTGTCAGATTTGGCACTAAAATGTCGTTGGTGCTGGAGCTTGAGTAAACACGGGCTCTAGCCCCATCTCATCGTTGAAGACAGCCCAGATGCTTGGATGTGCCCTGCAGAAGGGGCAAAGGGCAGAAGTACTACAGCCTAACAAAGGATATTTTTTTGTGTGCATGAGAGCAGGCGTTTGGTGTGAAAGTAGAGGGCAAGATAGCTGGCTAAAGGAAGAAGAGCGACTGCTGATAGCTATGATCCCTTGTAATAGGTAAGAACAAAATATATTTTTGTGTGGAAAGAAACTTTTGTTTTATGGCAGTGCTTGCTGCTTCAAGGCTGCACCGATGGCATATGTGCAGGAATTAATTGATTATTTTTGCGTTTCTGCCTGACTTTTTTTTTTTTTTTTTTAGGGAAAACAAAAGATATATGTAGAATATGGGCACAATAAATGCTTGAAGCATTCCACTTGTTCCCCAGTTGTGAGTAGCAAAAAAGCAAGTACTGGTTGCTTATAGCACCAAAAATTGTTAATATAAGTGCATTAGTCTCCTTAAAGTAAAATTTCAATTTCAGTTTTGCTCTGTTGTTTATTTGGAAGGTTACCTGTTTAAGGAAGCAATTCATTTGGGTTTTGGAGTTGATGAGTTTAGGAGACCCACATTTTAATCCTTGATTCCCTGAGGATTTTCTTTCACAATACCTTTCTCCTTTAAGTCCCTAAAACTACAGTCCTTTTGAGTGAATAGAGACTATTTTATACACCACCCTGCTCCCAATCCAATTAAAGCTTTCATAATAGATGGATTAGGGAAAGTTTACTTCTTAGCAGAAATAAAGCTTTAGAAAAATGGTACCCAGATAGCAAGAGGGAATGTGAGGGAAAGCGGAGAAAATTAAGGAGATAATGGTCAGCGATCTTAACTTGTCTGATGTTTGCGCTGCTCACAATGTAGTGGGCTTTTAGAATAAGGGGAACAGTGCTTCAGATTCTTTAACCATTTTGTTGCTGAAGTTTGGCTGTCTCTTCAATTTTCTTCACTTTTGCTTTTGTTATCTGCATCTTGGGCAAATATGTCTAATCCTTTACTTCAAGTGTCTGTGTGTTTTGTCACTTTTTTTTTTTTTTTTTCTTTTTGTGTGGGAGTGATTGTTTTGGAAGGAGGTGAGGAGATAGAAAAGTTAATCTGGCTAACAATCTGCTCAAATAATTATAAAAAGTAACCTAGTATCAGTAAGTATATTTCAGGTTACATTTTAAAATGTGTATATCTATGACTGTGTATGTGTTTGAGAAACTAACAAATTAAAGATTTTAATATTTTACAAGTATTTCTCTGTGGATTTTGTTTCCATTTGGCTATAATAGACATGATGTTTGAGTATGTTGATTTACTTGGACAGAATTAAAATTTCAGAAGTAATTTTTCTTGATTTAAAAATATGTTTATTACCTGTTGTCACAGATCAGTCAAGTGTTCTTTACTTCAGATCTTTCAAGAGAAACTTGGGAAGTTTTGTATTTTAGTTGCTTTAGAAGATCTGGTCATTTTCATGTATTATCAACAAAGTATTAAAAGCAATTTAGAGAGTTGACTAAGGACCACTGAGTTAAATGAAGTCTTTCCAAGTTTATAAAACAATTGGGAGTCATTTTTTTTTTTTTTTTTAACTATTTTACTATAGTGTATTCAGAATTTTCTTTCCCAAGAATAGCGGATTGTGGTAAGACTAAATGTTTAATGAGTCTATGTTAAAGGCTGCACTTATCTTCCAATTAACCTCAGTACCACTTTGGCAATTTTGTAAATCCACAGAAGTATTTTGAGTGAGGCCTAAAGGGTAAGCTGCAGGCAGCCTGTGAGAAATGTAAAAAGACTAACCTGCTGACAAACCCTGTGCAATGGGACAAAGAAAGTTTAATCCGTATTATGGTAAATGCAGGCTTAGTGTCCCAAAAGGGCTTTGCAGAGTGGAGCAAAACAAAGAAGGGGCAGCGCTAATAAAAATCCAGTGCTTTTATTTTTATACACAAAATTGTTGCAAAAGAAAAACTGATAATAGCATTAAGAAAAGGTTTGAATGGTGGTTTTAAATATGATACTAAACATTGTATTTGTTCACCAATTGAATGCAGTTTGTTGTACATAAAGAAGCTAAAAGTAACATGTGCATTCTGGCTGTGTTAATATTGCTAAAGGCACCTTTAGGTGAACAGTATAATTTTAGAGCTTTAGCTCAAAGTCATAATATCACGGTTAATATTTAAGTTTTGCAAACTATAAAATAATTTCTGTGTATGAAAAATGAGGATAAAGAAGACTTGTTTGTCTAAGCTTTAACTATAATAATCCATTACATGCCTTCGGAGCTTTTGTTGGAAACATATGCCGTTTATGATTATACCTGTAGTTTTAGACTCATGTAGCCCAAATGAATAGCAAAAAAAGAGAGCTAGAAAACACAAACCTTTTCCTTTGCGGATTAACCATTCCCTCAGAAGGATTATCACTAAAGTTTGGAAAACTTAAATTTTCTAACATTCAGCAAATCAAGGATCAGAATTATTTGTATTCCTAGTAGGTAATAGGTTCATGAAGTGACGTAAAAGAATTGTCTCATTTTTAACCACAGTTTGCAATAGCTATGTTGCTGAAGCTTTAAGACGAGTTTTTAATCTAGCTTTTTGTTTCCTTCAAAGTAAATCCTTGACCCCAAATTTTAATTTTAAATAAAATATTTACTATCTTAGCTATAACCAAGAACATATATACTTATTTAAAAGGCATAAAATGATTTTAGAGTTTACATAACAGACAGTTCTTATTTACGTGGGGAATTCTTTTAAAAAATACTAAAATATTCAAGTTGTTATTTAAAAGATTATGACTATAGCCTCAGAATAATAGCACCATCCATGCGTAGGATTTTAAAGTATAATGAGTAAAATAATTTATAATAAGTTTAATCAGTATCCATACAGATACCACAAAGGATAAGAAAGTTCAGGAATAGATATACTGAGACTATAGCAAGGAGATGTTAGACTATTGCAATTTATTTCACAGTTGGTTTTTAACCTTCTTTTGACTGTGAACTTCTGTAGTTTTTTTTAATGTATATTTTATTTCATACATGTCACAAATTTTCCAAAATGATTAGTAAACATTTATGTAGCTGAGATTGCCGTAATTGTGCTGACAGTATATCTGTTCATAGTTCCTTTTATTGTGATGTGCTTCACAGTTTTTAAGGGCTTTCACAAGCTGAATTTTACTAACACTTCACAATTCTCTGAGATCTGTTGGACAGGCATTAATATTCCCTATTTTACAGACGAGGAAATTTGAGGCTTTGTGAAGTTGGACAGCTTCTACAACATCACAGAGATAGCAGGTAGTGCAGTTTGAACTTAAACCGAAGGCTTCTGACTTCAGATCATTATTTTTTTTTTTTTTCCGTTGAACCAGACTGAGCGTAGTGTCAAAGCATGTCACAGTTTCCTCTGTACTTTGTTTTGTATCAAAATATTTTACTCACAGGAAGGGATTTATAATGATGGGAAGATAGTCTAATATTTAAAATGGATATTATAGTACTTTTTAGCTTTGTTTCAACTTGATGTATGTAAGCCCAATTTTAGAAATCAAACAATTACCTATGGTTGGGCCCATTTATATAGGCCTTTGGAATCCAGCAGTGAACAATACAGACGTGGTTTTTCTTACAGAGCTTACATTCCAGCAGAGGGAGATCAAACAACTCCAATACATTGTCATAAATGCTATAAGATAGGGGCAACGTGGAAATGTATATTCTAGCACCTAATATATTTTGGGGGGATAGAGAGTTTATGGAGGGCTTCAATGAAGAAATGACATTAAAACTGTGAACTGAAGGATAAGCAGGAATCAACTAGGTAAATGGGAGAAGTGTATTCCAGGCTTAGGGAATGATGCCAGTGTGAGAGGAAGCTTGGTGAGGTGGAATAGAAAGGACTATAGCATGGCGGGCATTTAGGGTATAGGGTGGAGGTTGCAGGTGTCATTGAAAGAAGTTGAAAATTTTATGAGCATGGTGAATGACTCTGAAAAGTTTTACGCAGGTAACCCAGTTAGACTTGTTCATTAAAAAGTTTCATTTGGGGATGATGCTTGTATTTTAAGAGGGCTCTTTGCTTTGCACATTGTCTTTCATGTTACCTTTAAAACAATATAAACCAAAACCAAACCAAACCCGGTGCCGTCGAGTCGATTCTGACTCATAGCAACTCTATAGCACAGAGTAGAACTGCCCTATAGAGTTTCCAAGGAGCACCTGGCGGATTTGAACTGTCGACCCTTTGGTTAGCAGCCGTAGCATTTAATCACTGCGCCACCAGGGTTTATTAATAGATTGGATACATTTAGTTGCTCGTTTTTTATATATATATGACTGATAGTTTTTTAAGTGCTCTGGTAATAAAAAGCTGTACTTCAACAGATTGGAACACGTTTGACCATTTTGAAGTGATGATTGTCTGATATACTTCTAAATAAGAAATTAATTATTTCTAGGGTAGCTGCTGTTGGAAACCCATTCTAGGCAAACCATCATTGATATGGTGACCACATATACCTAATTTTTAGAATAGATTCAATTTGAAGTATTTTTTTCTTTATTGTAGTCAGATGACGTGTTGAATGAAATCTCCCAAATTTCTAGTTCAGAAAATATATTCACTGTACTTTTCTGTAGTCATCCTGAAAATTTTTAAAGAAAAATGAGTGCTGTTTCTGCTTTTGTTTCAAGAAAATATTAGATTAAAACAGATAAATGGGTAAGTGAATCATTTTCAAAACTACCTATTTGACTGAAAAAAATGAAAAGAAGGCATGGCAGTTTCAGTTCACATAGCTGGCGGTGGATAGTATCTCCTTTCTAGGTGTGAAATGTTATTCCTAGACATTAAACAAATTCAGGATGTATTCCCTGGTGCAAGCTGCCTGCTGGCAACAAGATACAGGAGTTCAATGTGTATTCAGAGATAAGAATGACATGTAATTTGTGTTAGAATTTGACTGTTAATTGTGTATAAAGCTGTGGCCTTTACAAGTCCAAACATTTGGCAGGCTTGTTAATTGGGGGAAAAAAGAGGAAGTTTGAATGAAATTACATGTAGAAAAGATAGACATTTACATAATTTACAAAGCTTCTTGAGTTAATATGTATTTGTTTCAGTTTTTTGGGAAAGGGAAGGACAGATCAGTACTTTCACTTATGTTTTTGGTAATACAGATGGCAATTTATTTGCAGTTTTGTGTTTGAGTGGTAAGACTCAAAATAAAATTATTTTCACCTAATTTTTTAATACCACAAGGGGATCCTGAATTTTCTTAAAAGTTAGCTATGAAACTCAAAAAGATTTCTTCATACGGTTATGGCTATTTTACTATCAAATTCATAATGATAGGGAGTAGAAATTTTGAAAAGACTTGGTGACTATTCAGGTAATTAAATTATTTTTGTTTGAATCCAGATTTGTCCAGTGAACTCTCAGATAGGTGTTACAAGGAGCAGGAGCTGGATAGAATTGTCAGTCCCTTATAAATGCTTTAAGTGCTTTATTTTTGTAATAATTTTCCTTACTGTGTTCCTTCTCCATAGTTTGCAAAAACAAATACAAAACTCAACTTTTTGTAGTAATAAAAGGTAGTAAAAATAATGTTTAATGCCTGTGATCTGTGTGAAGGCAGGGCTCATGTCTGTTCCTGTCATAACGAGCGTTTCTAATTTTAGAACAATTTTTGGTATATATCAAAAAACCAAGCCCGTTACCATTGAGTCGATTCCGACTTATAGTGACCCTAGAAGACAGAGTATAGCTGCCCCATAGGGTTTCCATGGAGCGACTGGTGGATTCGAACTGCCGACCTTTTGGTTAGCAGCCAAACTCTTAAACCACTGCACCACTAGCGCTCTGTCATATAAAATAACCAAAGCAAACCCGTTGCGGTTGAGTCAATTCCGACTCATAGGGACCCTATAGGACAGAGTAGAACTATCCCATAGGGTTTCCAAGGAGTGCCTGATGGATTTGAACTGCTGACCTTTGAGTTAGCAGCCCGTAGCTCTTAACCCCTATGCCACCAGGCATATAGTAAGTGCTTAATAAGTATATCTCAAATGAAGGAAAAGGCGTTAATTACAAGAACAAAACATGATGTTATAAAAAACATGATGTGATAAGAGCTTTAAGTATGTTAACTCACTTAATTCTTACAGTTACAATTATTGTTCCTATTTTATTGTTGAAGAAACTAAGATCCGGAGAAGTTAAATAATTTGCCCAAGGTTGATAGAGTCAGGATTTGAACCCAGCTAATCTTGATTCCAGAATTCATACTAAAAAAAAAAAAAAAATTTCTGCTACCCATTAATTATACTGCCTCTGACAGACTGGCAGGTAGAACAGAAGAGGGATCTAGAGGCACCTCTGTGAGGCAGTGAGCCTATTTATTTGAGATAGATTACAAAAATTGGTTAAAAAGTACTACAAATTGTGAAATACTATTCCAAAATACAAAACAATGACTCACATATAACGTAGTACCTGCTGTTACTTAATTTTTAAGAATAGCACTAGAAACCATAAAAAATTTTGAAATTAGCACCTTTTGCAAAATCATTTTATTCTATCTTTGATAATTTATTTCCCTTTTAAAGATTTTTCAAAAAAGAGTAGTATATATATTTGGCATTGTCTTAAAAACTGTTACATAAAAGATGGTTTGCATGAAAATAGTTTCAAAGATATATGTAAAGAAAACATTTAAGAAAACTGACAGAACACTGAATTTTAAAAGGAACCCCAGTGTTCCCTGATTAAAACACACACACACACACACACACACACACACACGAATTTCCTAGCTTCCCTTGTAGCTAGGAATAGCTGTTAGATACCGTTTTTGCTAATAAGCTATGAGTGGAAGTTGCCCTGTTGGGGCTCTGGGAAAGCTTTACAAAGGTGGGCTGATTCAGGTCAGACAGTTCATTTGTTCTTTGCTCTTTGTCTTTCTCCTTCTCCTTATTACTGCTTGAGATTTAAACACAGTAGCTGTAAGAGCAGCTGTCATTTTGAGAACATAAAGAAAATACCAAGAGAACCACAGATTCCTTCGACTTTATGTTCTTGAACCACTGAACTAAATCTGCTGACTACTTTTGCATTTCTTATTTGACATCAAAGAAAAATTCCCTAATTTGCTTAAAACATTTTTTGGTTGAGTTCTCTGTTACTTTTGTTGTTAAGTGCCTTTGAGGGAGTTCCAACACGTAGCAACCATACGTGTAACAGAATGAAACGGTGCCTGGTCCTGCGCCATCCTCACAATCGTTGCTATATTTGAACTCATTGTTGCAGCCACTGTGACAGTCCAATTACTCTAGCCAAATGCAATTGATAACTGATAAAGCCACCACAACTTGTGATATAGTAATGGTTATAATTTCCACTGCTCTACAAGTACAATTGTAAAATCCGTACAGAAAATCAGAAATGTTGATATATTTAATAGTATATCTAGATGTTTAAAAATTTTAGGGCAACAAAATAGCTTAAAAATTTGGGCATTTCTATATAGTATCCCAGCAGTATACTCTGTAAAGTTGTTGTTGCTGACATCACAGCCCCTTTTAGAACCCCTAAGTTCTATGGCTATATTTCTTCTGCTAAATAATTGCACAGCCCATATATCCCATGTATATCACTCAGGTGTACATTTTAAAAGGTCTAAGGCTATGGCTGCTAACCAGCCGCTTCTTAGAAACCCTATGGGGCAGTTCTGCTTTGTCCTATAGGGTCACTATGAATCAGAATCAACTCGATGGCAACGGGTCTGGTTTAAAGGAAAAGCGTGTTTAAGAAAGTATAAATTACTCTTTTATTAAGGAATGTGTTATAAATACTGTATAATAGCTTATTGTTGAATGACTTTGCAACTATAAAATTAGCCCAGGTTATTTTGTAAAACTTGACAGCATGCTAATAAGGGTTAGAATATGCATTTTTATTACTTTTCAAAATGTTGCCCAGCATAGTGTCTAATATTATAGTCTCATTTTGAGAAAGCAGAAATAATTCTCAGTCTGTATTATTGAAATATCCATTCAACCTGGAATATTTGGTATTCTTTTTTAAAATGGCAGGAAATATAATAGAAAATACTTAGTAATAAGTTAGCAATGATTTAATTTAAACTATTTAACATGCTTCACATTCCATCAAGAATAAAAATTTTAAATATAAAGAATAAAATACTAAATATTAGGAAATTTGTTTAAATATTGTAGCACTGTTTCTAAAGTACATAAATGTTTTTATTCCTTTATTACATTGTTTAATGAACTGAAATTCTGAAAAGTATTCCTAGAGTTTCATTTCTGGTAAAATATACACATTTTGAGTAGTGATAAAATAGTCTTGAATAGTCTCAGCAACACCTCTTCACTTCCCCTTTATGAACTCTGAGACATATATTCATCTCAGTTTCTGTTCTCCAGGTTATTTCACGTGCCAAGTGCTGTTCAGGTCAAATTAGTGTACAGCATTCTGGTATGTGTTGCTTTATACTAGAGTTGGTCCATAGAATCACTGCTTGTTCCTGTCTAGAGCAGACAGATCCTTTCAGATGCCATTGATATTGTGAGTTTTCTTTCAATTTTGTAAGATTATAGATGTTTATTTCAGTTCAACACCCCTAATCAAAATTATTTCAGAATGTTTTCAATTTTTAGAGGTAGGGACTTAGAACTCTTTTTTGGTCCAAATAAGGAAGGTAGTCCAAACACAAAAAATGACAAATAAAAGAAGATACCTTAGATTTAGACATTGAGATTATTGATGTAAAAAAAAACAAAAACCCTTATGTCTAGCATTTTACAGGTGAGGAAATTGAGGTAAAGAACAGTTAGTGATTTACCCATGGTTGGAGCCTAGGCTATGGCAGAACCAAAATTTAAACGTAGGTGGTTTTGTTCTAGAGCTGGTGCAGTGTTTTTTTAATTTACTCAGTTATTTTTTATGCTTATGAATGAGTTTTAAACTTTTTGTTGAAATATATACAGAAAAGGCCACATATCATAACTACACAACTCACTTACTGTTTATAGACTGGACAGACTTGTGAACCTAGCAGTCAGAATAGAAAATAGAGCATGACCCAGACCAGAAGCCCCTACAGTACCCCCTTTCAGTCACTACAACAGTTGAAATACTGAAGGATTTTAAGTACATTGGGCACCTCACAGTACATCTCTATATGCTTTTGTGTGTTTCTCTAAAAATGGACATTTTCCCACAGAGAATAAGAAAATAACCTAACAAAATTAATGAAAACATTCCTTAATGTTATCTATATTTGGAGTTGCTGGGTGACACAAACAATAAAGAGCTCAGCTACTAACTAAAAGGTTGGTAGTTCGGACCTAGCCAGGGAGCTTCAGAAGAAAGGCCTGGTGTTCTGCTACTGAGAAGTCACGACCTTGAAAACCCTATGGAACACATTTCTACTCTGCAGCACATGCGCTTTCCATATAGATCCTCTTGTCCCAAAAATATCCCTTATAGCTTGTTTGCCCAAACCAGGACCTGATCCAGGACCACACATCTGGCTTCTGCTACTGGTAGTGTTCTCTTTCCTAATCTGGTTGCTAGTTTAAAGAGTCTGTCCAGTCTGGTTGTTTTGTCTCTGAAGTCTCTTGTTCTAGAACAATGCTTTATTATGACACTGACTTGCGGAAGATAATAGACCATTTGTCCCGTAGATGTTCTCACCTTCTGCATTTATCTATTTGCTTTCTTCTAGTAATTATTTAGCTTGCCTCTCTATTCTTTGTAATTCATGCAAACTGGAAGTTAAATGTATAGGCTTGATTAGATTTTAAAGTAAATGTAGATAAACTATGACATAGATTGTGCTATGTACCTTATGTTGCAACACATGAAGACGTACATAATATCCATTGACCCGTCATCTCATGTAGAGCTTGCTCTTAACCGTGGCACCTCTGTGAATCTGTGGACGTAATACTAGCTAATGTGTTGGCAAAATGGTAGGTTTGGGATTTACTCTTTAACAGCTCTTCTGTCATGAAAACGAAACAATTTTATGCTACGTTCTGCCTGTTTCTCACTGGACTTTAGGATACTTTGGAAACAATAGCGTTGGAAAATGAAGAATGCGGAAGATATTTTCCATTTTCAGTTTAGAGTATTCTCAACTTTGTAAGGTAGATAGTTCTCTAATTTTTAGCCTACAGTCAAAATACTTTAAGTAATAATATGTTTTTTACCAGTAAGTTAGGTGTTCATATTTTTGCATGAATGAAAATTTGTGATTGTTCAAATGGTGACGTTAGGTGTATGTTTAAATACAGAAGGACAAGGAGAGAGACATGAGAGAAAAAAGTTAAACAGTAAGGATAGATTTGTAAAGGTAAGAGAAGAGAATATAAAAAAATGAAACCATTATATCTAAACATACACTTTAAAACATAAAGAGTATAAGTGTTTCAAGTTTCTCACACATTGATATTTACCATTAATTATATGCAATGACGATTTTTGAAAGAAATGGGTTTCAATCAGTTTGTCACCATTTGATCACACCGATGTGATGTTGTCAGCACTGAAGCAAAACCTCTGCCACATTAGCTGGGAGTTCTCATTAAGCATTTGATTTGCTGAATCCTCATTAAATTGATGAACTCATTTGCTTAGAGGCAGTGGCATCTGATATTGTTCAAGGATGTGTTTAGAGATTAAAATCAAAACTGTTGCACACATGGACTTATTTATTGATGCTTTCCCAGTATTTTACATTTTAAATGGTATTAAAATGTTAATTTCACCCTCTCCTTTAAGAAAGAGCATATATTCCATATATGTAATATCAGCTCAGAAACACATTCTTATAAGTTCTTTGTAGGAAAGAAGAGTTTAAGAACTTTTCCATATTGTTACTGTAATTTTCTCTTGTGCAGTTTACAGGAAACAAGGACTATCTGTAGAGAACATAATATAGCCATCACACGTGATTCACGCCTAACATGACAGGTATCTTAAAAATTTTCCACCTACACAAGAAGCGTGAAATGCAAAAAGAGGGTAGACTTATTCACCGAGAACACTGCATGATATTCTATGATGTCTTAAAATAAATGTAGACAAAAGTGTATGCATTTGATATACTACCTGCTTTTCATTCTGGAAAACCAAGAACTTTAGTAAATACTATAAAATTTGATTACCTGTAACTATTATCATGTGCATATTTTACCACAAAAGAATTTAATGGATAAAAAAGAATTTTTTTTTTTTTAAGAAACAGAGTAAGAAAATAGGTTTACCAGTGTGTGTGTGTGTGTGTGTGTGTGTGTGTGTGTACTGGTTAATATTTATGTATTTTTCCCCTGTATGGATGAGTTTTGTTCTTAACAAGTCCAGCAGTTTGGGACTAAATTACTGGTATTAAGTCAGTAGCTAAAATATTTTCTAGAGCCAGAGAACAGTTTTTTAGGATGGCAGGCAGGTATCCAGTGAGTCTTGATTATTTGGTTAAGTTTTTCAACATTTGCTGTAGTTCTGTTTTTTCATCAATTGGTGAACATACCCATTTACAAATAAATGGAAGACACCCACCCAAATAGTAGACAATCTTTTCTCGACAAAGAGACTGATATATTTTCCTTAGTAGTTTTAGGACTGTTTGAAGTCAGTTCAACAAGTACTTGTTATGATGTATGTAAAAATTTTGAATAAATTCAGAAGTCATTTTCCCTTTCCTCTTTTGAAAAACATAGTCTAGTTTCATATTGAATCTATTCCTTTCAAAAGGTTATAGTTTTAAAATCTTAAATCATTTTGTCTTTCTATTTTATACCTGTTCTTCTCTTTCTGTTTTATATGACAGTTATAGACTTCTTCACTAATAGGGCTTGCATTTCAAGATAAGGCTGCATGTAAACAAATTAACTTTTAAAAAATAGAGAGCGATTTCATTTGTAATAATATACCAATTTTATAAATTATCACTAGCATTTTTTTGAGAGATAAATGACCTATCATATAACACATACTGTTAGGTAGTCTAGATGTCTGTGTTCTAGGAGATAAGGCTCCTGTGTTATTATGCCCTAATAAAATGAGTTAATGTTTTAGTATTATAGATAAAAGAGCACTTGGATATATTTAATAACCAAACTGAGAAACACTTAATTTTAGTTGTCTGTAGCAATATAACACAAATTCTCCTGTAAAACAAATTGCACTTTTGGAATATATTTTAATGTGTATTCAACAAAGGAGAAAATGAGGTGATTGAAGTTCAATTTGTAGCATGTTATTAACCATTTCCGCTTGACTAGATGAGTAAAAGGATAATGGATGAGGGTTTTATTATTACCTTTTTGCTAAAATGAAGTGGTATAAAAGATAAGGTGACGAGATTAATGAACATAAGGAAAAGGAGTAATCAATCAAGCTCCAAGAGCGAGATGAGAATGACAGTACCGTATAAGATCTGAAAGAGCACACCATTTTAAAAAGTAGTCTTTATCATTCTGTTTTCACTAAACTGTTGTGAAAATTAACAGTTGTGGCTAGACAACTGAGCTAAAAGTAATAAGATTGTATTTAATCAAATGTGAAGTTTTGCATTCAGGTTTGAGAGATAGCACATGGTAGAGACCTGGCAGAGCAGCTGAATTTTTTACATCTGAGAGCTAGAAAGCGTGTCTTTTGAGTTCATGTGCTATATCTTACTTTAATCAATAGACTAAATATAAATCCCTTCCGCCGGACTGCATTTACAGCTAAGCATGAAATGTCCAAGTTTCCTTAGTTGTGTATTTATTTTTTGGTAGTTTCTGAAGAAGATTTCAGGAAGCCAGAGTAATTTTTGGAGGTTGTTGATTTCACAACCATGTGAATTCTGATTGTAACCATCCATTCAGTCAACAAAATTTGTTGAATGTCTGTATGTGCCAGGAACTGTTCTAAGTATTGAGAGTATACCAACAAAGAAATTTGGACAATATTCTCTCATTGAGCTTATAATCTAGTAGGATAGAGGTGCACATAAATGTGTATGTCATATGGTGATAATTACCAACGAGAAAAGTAAAACAGTAAGGCCCTAAGGTGCTATTTCAGAAAAGACCTAAATGAAATGAGGAGCAAGCTATGGCAGAGGGAACAGTAAAAGTTCAAAGGCCCTGAAGTAAGAGTGTGATTGGAACAGTAGGGCAGTATGGTGTTTCCGGGAAGTCAGCAAAGTGGAACTGAGTTACAGGACAACCTGGAAAAGATTAAAAAAAAAAAAGTTATGGAGGCCAAAATATTTTGTATGATTGGAATTATAAATCATTCACTCCACAGATGTTCATCGAGTGCCAAATATACCCCCTAGCTTAGGAAGGATATACTAATGAAAATGAGAATCCTTGCTCTTATGTAGCTTGCATTCTAGAGGGGCGGGGAACACAGGCAGTTTATAAGTAAATGAATAGATTAACAAGATAATTTCAGATAGTACAATGCTTTTGATAGTAAAACTGGGTGAGATTGGCTTGTGCAAAGTGGCACATTGTGACCTTACCCCTCCATTCAAATCCAATGGTAAGACCATGGATACAACATTCTGAGCTTTTTTATCTCCATAATTCTTGCCTTACATTGTTGTTATAAGGATTTAATGAGATATAATATTTTTTAATATATGTAAAGACCCTAAAATAGGTAGGGAAGTGGGAAAGTGATACAGGGAAAAGGAAGCCAGTGATGGGCACCCTGTTAATAAGCGAGCCACAGGAGGAGTTTAATCCTATGGGGAACTTTCGGACACTGTGCAAAACATGTCATAGAATTACTCAGTCTGAGAGTTGAGAGAGCTGGACTATTTATGCAGTAACTTTTGAGAGTTATTCCAGGTAAGTGTTTTAACAAGTCCAGGTAGTATTCCCTTTAGGTATAAAGCCTTCAGGCACAGAGGTGCAGATACTGGCAGGTAGGAGCCTTTAGGGAGACACTGAAAGTTCCAAGCGGTATGAACAGAGCGGTGACACAGTCAATTATAGTAACTCTGTCATATTTTTAGGTAACAAGGTAATTTAGTGTTTGTCTCTAAATTAATATTTTCCCAACATCCTTGATGATTCTTTTCCAAGATCTTTTTTTTTCCCTCTCTTTTCTCTATGTTTTCTGGTTCCTTATTAGCACTTTCATGCCTTTGTAGGTACCCTGGTGGCACAGTGGTTAAGAGATTGGCTGCGAACCAAAAGGTCAGCAGTTCGAATCCACCAGCTGCTCCTTGGAAACCCTGGGGGCAATTTTACTGTGTACTATAGGGTTGCTATGAGCCAGAATCAACTGGATGGCAATGGCTTATATACCTTCATAGAGAATAGATGCTCTTAAGGGCTAACAGCTTTTATGTTTCATACCTGAGATTAGACAATTCTTCTTTTAAATTGTTTTTTGAATTCATTTGAACCATGAAGGGAATATATAACATCAGCTAAGATACATTTCTCTTTATGCTGGAACACATCTATTTAAATATTAATTCTCACCAAAATTGGCAAGGATAGCTTGGTCTATGTTTTAGAATGCAAGGATTGTGAAATGACATGATGTCTGAGATTAGCTGTAAAATACTCTACAAAGTCTGGTGGGCAATAGATAAAACAAGATTGGCCAAATTGATAATTATTGAATCAATGTGAATGAGCACATGGGAATTCATTATATTTTTCTCTCTATTTGTATGTTTGGAATTTTTCAAAAGAAAAAGGTAAAAAAAAAAAAAATACCGCTTGTTACGCCCTACTCTCTCTTAAACTGAATTGTAGCCTTTTTATAATCCAATAATTAGTGTTGGTCTTTACATGGGGTTACCATGAGTCAGATTCTGCTCAGTGGCAACTACCTGCCTTTACGTGGAGTCTCATCCATATTCCCATTCCTATCAGTACTCCCACCAAACAAAGAAACTAACAATAACAACAAAAAAACAATGGAAACATTGGAAAGTTAACTTTTACAGCAGCACAAAATCTGAATGCCGTTCAAATTCTCATGTGAAAATAGGAGTAATGTTTTAGCCAGGAGCTCTGGTGGCACAGTGGTTAAGAGCCTGGCTGCTAACCAAAAGGTCAGCAGTTTGGATCCGCCAGCCGCTCCTTGGAAACCCTATGGGGCAAGCTCTACTCTGTCCCCTAGGGTTGTTATGTGTTAGAATCGACTAAACGGCAGTGGTTTTGGTCTTAGTTAGGGGACTCAAGCTCCCAGTTATTTTTGCAGCTATATTTTTGTTTGTGTTTGTTTTAAACTTTATGGCTATTTCTTACTTTCATTGTTTTTTTCTCTGCTAATCTTTTAAAATTTCTTTTAACAAAGTCAGACATTATCTGCCACCCAAAAATCTAATGTTTTTAAAAGGCTCTTTAATTATCTAAAAGGAATTCTCTGACCCATCCCTTGACCCATTCATTTAAGGAAACTTTATTGCCCTTTTTGTTTTGTTTTTAATTATACTGCCTTTAAAAAAAAATTACCAATTTTAAATATTACATACTGACTTCATTTTATGGAAGTTGAGAATGTGTCCCTCTTTATCATCATATTCCTCAAGTGTAATTTCCCCTGTCCTTGTCCTCCAAATACAGGTATATCACTTATTAATTAAATCATTAGTCATTGCTTATAGTATAGTGATATAATTAATGGTTATTGTTGAAGCATCAAATAATCCAGCACTTCTGGGTTATTACCTAAAGTATCTCTGAATCAGTCAAGGTTAGATCAAGAAAATAGAGACTGCATTAATTCAAAAAGAAAAGAATTAATACATGGGATTTGAGGCTAACACAACCAGTGGAAACCGTTGCTGGCTTTCAAGAAATGTAGAAGCACAGGAATTGCAGGTGAGGCAGAGCTACTACTATCAGCTATCTGGCATCTGGAAGCCACTGCTTCTGCCCTGAGGTGCCCCTGGCGGATAATGGCTTCTAATTTTCCTCTGCTTCTGGATCTTGTATGAACGGTGTCATTGTGGGCTCTGAACTAACAACCTGCTGGCAAGGGATGGGGGAATCAGTTTGTAGTTTTTCAGTCCCTACTATACAGGTGATAGAAATGACATGGAATTATTAGAATTAACAGAATGCAAAAATTACTGAACATCATCAGTTATCACATGCAGGTAAAATTTTGCTGAAGATAATTCAAAAATAGTTGCAGCAGTACGTCGACAGGTAACTGCCAGAAACCCAAGCCGGATTCAGAAGAGGACGTGGAACGAGGGATATCATTGCTGATGTCAGATGGTTGATGGCTGAAAGCAGAGAACACCAGAAAGATGTTTGCCTGTGTTTTGTTGACTGTGCAAAGGCATTCAACTGTGTGGATCATAACTAATTATGGATAACCTTATGAAGAATGGGAATTCCAGAACAGTTAATAGTGCTCATGAGGAACCTGTACATACACTAAGAGGCAGTCATTTGAACAGAACAAGGGAATACTGCATGGTTTGAAATCAGGAAAGATGTGCATCAAGGTTGTATCCTTTCACCATACTTATTTAATTTGTATACTGAGCAAATAATCTGAGAAGCTGGACTATATGAAGAAGAACATGGCATGAGGATTGGAGGAAGAGTCATCACCAACCTGTCATACGCAGATGACACAACCTTGCTTGCTGAAAGCTACGGGAACTTCAGGCTCTTACTGATGAAGATCAAAGACTACAGCCTTCCGCGTGGCTTACACCTCAACATAAAGAAAACAAAGACTCTTAAAACTGGACCAATAAACAACATCATGGTAGATGGAGAAAATATTGAAGTTGTCAAGGGTTTCATTTTTACTTGGGTCCACAATCAATGCCCATGGAAACAGCAGTCAAAAAATCAAACAACCTATTGCACTGGGCAAATCTGCTGCAAAAGACCTCTTTAAAGTGTTAAAAAAGCAAGGATATCACTTTCAGGACCAGGGTGTGCCTGACCCAAGCTATGGTATTTTCATTTCCCTCATATGCATGTGAAAACTAGACAATGAATGAGAAGACTGAAGAATCGATGTCTTTGAAATTACCAGCAGGTTTAGTTTTGGTTTGGTATATACATATGTATGTCATGTAGATATAAAACAAACAAATAAAAAAAAAACTCATTGCTATTGAGTTGATTCCAGTTCACAGCAAGAGTAGAACTCTCACAAAGGTTTTTCAAGGAGCAGCTGGTGAATTCAAACTGCTGACCTTTTGGTTAGCCACCAAACTCTTAACCACTGTACCACCAGGGCTCCATATATATATATATATACACACACACACACATACATGTATGTATATATATATTTATTTATGTGTGTATGTATATGTATATAGATAGATAAGTTGCTTTTAGGTGCTGTTGATTTGGTCCCAACTCATAGTGACCCTGTGCACCACAGAACAGAACACTGCCTGGTCCTGTGCCATCCTCAAAATCGTTGTTACGCTTGAGCCCATTGTTGTAGCCACTGTATCAGTCCATCTTCTTGAGGGCCTTCTACTTTTTCACTGACCCTCTACTTTACCAAGTATAATGTCCTCCAGGGACTGATCCCTCCTGATAACACATCCAAAGTATGTGAGATGTAGTCTCTCCATCCTTGCTTTGAAGGAGCATCCTGGTTGTACTTCTCCTGAGACAGATTTGTTTGTTCTTTTGGCAGTCCATGGTATGCGTGTATATATATGTATATGTGTGTATGTGCTCTGAGGGCTTCAATCTCCAGTTAAATGTTTTGGTTATTTCCTTAATGTGTGTCTTATTTTATTAATTTTTCCGGGCACCGGGGATACCCTTCTACCTTGAGATTTGTGACCGTCAGCTCTGAATTTTTTCTTTATTGTTTCCTCCTCTCTTTATTCTCTAAATTATTGAGTATCCTAGATTCTTTTAGTCTTTGTGCATTTTCTGTCCTATTCCACTCTCTTTTTCTCTCACTCTTTTTCTGTGAGATTTTTCTCAACTTCATCTTTCAGTCTTTACACTGACATTCAATTTTAATTGTAAATATCTTATTTTTCCTTTATTCTATTTTGTAGCATCTCGTCGTTTTATTGTTGCAAGGTCTATTAGAGCTTACTTTAAGTTTCCTTCTATTCCCTAAATGCTCTTTCTTCCCTTTTAGGTCTTTTTTTTTCCCTGTTTAATTTGATTTTTGTCTGTCATATTGGAGGCTTTCCTGAAATTACTACACATGTTTAGGTGTCTGTCAGGAGTGTAGTCCCTCCAAACCTAATTGGAAGCTCTGTGTGTATAGGCAGGTAGGTTTCTGAGGCTTTTCCTACAGCGTCAGCAGCCTACGAGCTGTCCTGTTCGCTGGAAGACCCACCGAACATCAGCATCTGGATGCTTTTTCTTTGGAACCATTCAGTTTCTCCAGAGAACCCTTCAGTTACTTACCTGAGAGTTGTGTGTGTAGGGAGTGCATCATGAGCCTGCTGGTAGCCTGACAACAAATGGAGGGTGGGATGGAAAGTACGTTGAAGTCCTCCTTTCTGGTTTGTGTTACCCACGTGCCTTATTCCTGCGTGCCCCTGCGGCTGGTCTCCCTAATTTCTCAACAGATGAGCCTCAGGTTTCCCATGGAGGAGGGGACAGAGAAAAAGAGTTAACTGCCTCTTCAGATTGAGGGAGAGGTTTGGGGTCCAGCTACTCTGTATAGGCTTTGACTCCATTTTCCATTTTTTATAAATTCATTTTCTGTGTCCTCTGGTACTTTTACGGTCTGAGTATCTTGGGAGAGCTATAGGGTGAATTAGGTGACTTCTTATCAGACCCCTCTTGGTGAATACTTAGATTTTAATTTTATTCCTTCTGTTTAATTGCCACTGCCCATGTCTTTCTTTTTTCTGAAGTGTTAGTTACATCTTTGCTGCTGTCTTCATTTCCATTCTCCTTTTGTCCCTTCACTGGGTTTTTGCTTTTTGTATTCCCTTCCAGATCGTTTTAATGAAGTTTAAGGAGTTTAACAGATATGAAGGCATTTGGCTGCAAATAACTTAAAAGTGTTTTAGATAAATAGGAACTTTATTTCTCATCCAACAGGTAGTTGTTGGTGCCATTCATCTGTTCAATCACGCTGTCAGTTAACAGGCTTTTTCTGCTTCCGTAGTTGTTACACTTTCGCTTGTGTTTTCATGCGTATCTTCCTCAAAAGATGATATGTCACAGACAGGAATAGGAAGGGAATAAAATTTGAAAACAATTGGAAATAAATGAACTTATCTGTATATCAACTCTGTGGCAAAATGACACAGAGAAGAATTCTTTCAAGTGACACTAAAGCACAGTATTCTGATTATAGTTTCTAGCTGGGTGTATCGTAAAAGCAAACAAACCAAGAAAAAAAAAAAGCCCACAAATACATTCTTAAAGTTGTTGTTAGATGTAATATAAATATTGCCATTTTGAAACTTTTATAGGTATTTTCCAAGCTAAAGCAAATAAAGGAATTACAGTAATTATTGGTAGGAAACAACATTTCCAGTATAAGAATAAAAAAGATTCAAATATAAAATAAAAAAAGTTAATTAAAAACACTATGATCATAACTTTGAATTGAATTAAAAGTTACATTAGTTTCCCAAACTCTTTGGGTTCAATATATATATATATATATATTTTTTTTTTTTTCTTTTCTTTTTCACAGTGACTCTAGGCCATTGGTTTTCAATGTGGGCAGTTTTGCTTCCCAGGAGATATTTGGCAATATCTAGAGATAATTTTGCTTGTCCTAACTGGGGGGAGTACTTACAACATCTAGCCAGGGATGCTGCTAAACATCCTATAATGCACAAGACAGCTCCCACCAACAAAGAATGTCAGTAGTGCTGAGACTGAGAAACTGTACTTATAGACTAAAAGAAAAAACTCTTGTTTGTTAAGTAGCTAGGTCCAAACAATTTATAAAGCATTTATGCAGTAGTCATTTTAAAAAAAAAGTGCATAAATGGAAATAAAAGTATTTTTACTTTCTTTTTAACAACCACAATGACTTACTAATGGGATGTATGGATACCTTTGGCACTGCACAACTTCTCAAACCTTGGAAGCATATTAGACATCTCCAGACTCATTTTCTGTTCCAAGTTGATTTTCATGTGACAGTTGCTTTTTATCCCAGCAACTGCTGAAAACCCAGCTCTGAAAAAATATAACATAATTGGAAGAAATATGCTGTGCCCTAGTACTGAAACAATGAATTAACTTGAAATATTACATTGCATCTTACAAATGTCAAGTACTGCTGTGTTTCCTTCAAAACTTTAAAATATCTTGCAGTGCTCTCCTGAGTTTGCTGCAGTAATCTGGGATGCCTCAGTGAACATGTTTCCTACTTCTGACTACTGAAATCAGTCTGGAAGCAATGAGTGCCTCTGCTGCACATATTATGGTCTCTAAATATCATTTCCTACTAAAAGGAAATTTTTTTATATTGAGAAAGCAAAACTTTTTTCCTGGAAATCACTGAGTAGACTGACTTACATCTTATTTTGGAGAAATGTCTAATTCCAGGATAAAAAAAAAAAAAAAATTCCAGGATAGAACTCATTAAATGATACCATGAAGAAACAGTGAGCCAAATACAGAATGTGGGAAATTTCATGTGATAAATAACCCAGTTAAAAAAAAAATGTGAAAAAGGGGGAGGAAAAACTCTAAAAGATTAAAAAAGATAAATAACATATCAACTAGGTGTAACATGTGGATCTTGAATGGTTGCTGTTTGGAACCAGTTAATGAAGAAGGACATTTTGGGAAAATCGGGATTTTTACATGAGGATAATTTTAAGGAATTGTTCGTTGTTAATTTTGCTATGTGTGATTGTTAAGGTTTGAATTGTGTTCTCCCTGTGAAAGTGACCTTGTTTGGAAGTAGAATCTTTGGTGATGTTATCAGTTAACATAATTCATACTTAGAGTAGGGTGAATCCTAGTCCAATCTGAGTGGTGTCTATGTAAAAGAGGACAAGAAATACAGAGAGAAAAACAGAGAAAAGATGGTCATGTGAAGTTGCACCTACTAGCCAAGCAATGCCTGGGACTACCGGAAGTCGGGAGAAACAAGAAAGGATCTTTTCCTATGGACTTCAGAGGGATAGTGGTCTGGCTACAACATTCATGTGGACTTATATCGTAAAGAACTGTGAGGCAATGGATTCTGTTCTTATTAGCCACCTAATTTGTGGTATTTTATTGACAGCCCTCAGAAACTAATGCAATGATAATGGCATCGTGTTTATATTAATTACAAAGAAGTCTTCATCTGTTACAGACCCATACTGAAGAATTTATGGGTGAAGTGTTACATTGTTTTGGATTTACTTTAAAATATTTCCAAAAGAAAGAAATGATGAGGGAGATAGATGACAGAAAATTGTCAGAATTCTTGAAATTGGGTGATGAGCATAAAACAGTTTCGTTATACTGGTGTATTTTTGTGTCTGTCTAAAAGCTGTCATAATTAAAAGGTTAAAAAAAAAAGGAGAAAGAAGTGCGACAAGACATCTGTCTTTCTGTTTATTGAGAAAACTGAACTTTTCCCACAGTTGCCCTCAGCAAATTTCTCTATACCTCTTATTAATTAAGAGTGTTTACCGGAAATTCCTAGCTGCCGCGAAGGCTATCACAGAAGAAGGCAAGGAAGACCAGAGTCGGAAAAAAGGGTTACGTAAGCCAACTTTCAAAGTCTGCCACAGGGTAGGAGAAGAAATAAGGATTTATGGTCTATTTCCCAAGTATAACCGGAAAAGAGCCATTATATTCCTTCTTTAAAATTAACAAATGGTCCTTCTGAATTTAACTGGTCTTCTTTGTCTCCCATCCCTTTTTCCCTATACGTAAAGAATATACTACGTCTAGTGTCCTCGTTGGCAATTGTGTTTACTATAGGTTTTTCAAAAGCCATTCTTATTTTATATTAAGTCTTTATGTACTTGATTAATAGGAGCCTGCCTCTGAGAGATGAATCTTGTTTTATGCTAACAAGTTTGATTTCCAAACCTGTAAGATTAGTGAGTAAACTCTGGATTCTGAAATTACCAAGGTAACTCAACCCTATGAGGACCTATCAAGGCAGTCAGTCCATCTCCCTTCCTAAGTGTTTACTTTCTTCTAATAGCAAGGTAAATGAGAAATGAAAAGAGATTAGAAATTTGAGAGAAACAAAATAGAGTATATTTTTATATGGAGAGGAAATGTATGCTTGTAAATGGTGTTTCTTGTCTACAACTCTAGCATAATATGGTTTATATACTTCTAGTCAAACTGAAATAGCAGGAATTTAGGAGATGCCCTGTTGTGAAACAGAAGTCAGGTGTAGGAATGTATGGAATAATTGGTATTTTGTAAAATTTATACTTCTGTCATTACCTTACTGAATCTTGGTTTTTCAAGCATATGCGATGATACTTTGATGACATTGTAACTAAAAGGAAGAATCTACACTAAAACAGGAACATCAGCTAAAATGAGCCTGCTTTTCTTTGTATTTGTTCTAGAGATCTGTGGTTAGTTTGAATGATGACCTAATCTGTTTCAAAGACAGGCCATTTGTTTAGGACACAGCCCATTTTCACACACAGTCACTGAGGCTGAATTATTTGTTATCTCAGTCAGTATTACAGATTGAACTTGAGCCTCTGATAAATGGTCATCAAAGTAATGAATCTATGGAGTTATGAAAAAAGAACACAAGTAAAAATCTGTGAAAACAAAAAGTTCACTATTAGAAGGAAAAAAAAAAAAAAAGCCAGACTATATCATCTGCAGCATAGGAACAGCATAATGTAACATTTTGTTCAGTTTCCCACATGTGTATGACATGGCAGTGCCTCCTGATACTCACTTTATAGCTGATATGTTGCATAAAAACAATAATAGCAAAATGTTGTGTATAAATCTGTTTTCAGTATATATAGCTGTTTAGAAAGAAATTCACCTAATCACAAAGATCCCAAGTGGCACAGTGGTTAAAGCACTTTATTGCTAACTGAAAGGGTGGCAGTTCAAATCCACCAGTCCCTCTGTGGGAGAAAGTTGTAGCAGCCTTGGAAACAGTAGGGCAGTTCTACTCTGTCCTATAGGGTCACCATGAGTTGGAATCAACTTGATTGCAGTGAATTTGGCTTTGGTTTAGAATTGGACCTACTTATTAAGGAGTTCTTGGACTTTTTGAACAAGTGTTGATATATACAATGGCTACTTAGAAAACTTGAATTATTAACTTCTGTAAAAATGATTGCTTCTTTAGGAGTTAGAGTTTAGATGTGGAGAAGTTTAGAGGACTTCAGCCCTTAAAAAGCTTAGAATTCAGAGGTTTTTATATGATTCAGTAACTTCTATGGACAAAATAGTACTTTGTGAGCTAATGAGGGAATCTAATATTTATAATATTGTTCCAACTAAGAACTAATTCCTAGTTTATAGACTGCATTTTGAAATACACCCCATTTGTAGATCAAATGGACCATCTGCCTTTAGTCTAAATACAAAACTTAAAGAGTATTTTTTACTTAGGATATTACCTACTATATTTCTTAATCAATAAAATCTATATCTACAGAGTCTGTTACCAGAAAAACCAAACTCAATGCTGTTGAGTTGATTCCAACTCATAGTGACCCTATGGAGTTTCTAAGGAGCACCTGGTGGATTTGGACTGCCAACCTTTTGGTTAGCAGCTGTAGCACTTAACCTCTATGCCGCCAGGGTTTCCACAGACTCTGTTAGCCTTTAATGAATATAAAATCAAGTCTAAGGAGCAAAATCCATATTATTGATAAATGTACAAAATGCCTGAATTGTGCAATTAAGTTTATTTTCCATTGGGTAAGACATAGTGAAATCAGGATCTATGCACATTGATCTTGGGTCATTCTTCGGAAAGGCCAGGACCCAAATTAGCCCCTACACATATAATTTCATATTCACTTCTCCCTCCATGTTTATTGAGGTATAACTTTAAAAATAAATATTGGAAGAAGCCTATGGATTAATTAGTGCGAGGGCAAATGTGGAGGGCAGTTATTTGCCCTGGTGAAGAGTATCAAGAAGAAAGATAGTGTAGATTGTTAGTGACCAACTCTAAGATAAAATTTACTTCAGCTCCCATCCTGCCTTAATTTTTTCATTTTTATGCCCAAGTGTAGAAGTGCTATAGGAAGACTGCTCACTCTATAGCTGATATGTTGGATAATAAATACTACTGTATACTTGTTTTAAGAAAGCTTGAAACAACCCTGAAAAAGTACAATCTGATCCACAATTAATTCCCTGCTAGATTAAAGCTTTGCTTCTCTCTAAGGAAAAACAGCAAAATCTGGACAAAATAATTTTGAGTTCATAATGTCCCATATGCAAAAAAAAAAAGATTACATACAAAGAAGCAGGAAAATGTGATCCCCATAAAAAAAAAAAGCTAGGGGAAAAGTCAGTCAAAGCAACAAACCCAGAAATTACAGAGATGGTGGAATTTAAAAAATCAATTACACATACATACATAGACACACGCTCCTTAGGATGTGGAACTTAATTTCCACCCACCTCCCGCTGAGGTGGGCTAGACTTAGTGACATACTTCCAAAGGGTATATGAGTAGGGAAAGTGGAGAAACCTGGCAAACATTACCTTAACCAAGTGATCCAGGTTAACATTGCCAATGGTGTCATGTGGGTGTCATATAAACCCCTCATGCCTCTGTGGTATTCTTTCTAAAATTTTGAATACCCAGTATAATCCTGAGAAAAACAATGGACACGCCCAGGTTAGGGAACAGTCTACAGAATTCCTAACCAGTACTGTTTATAACTGTCAAGGTCATGAAAACAAGGCAACACTGAAACTATTACAGACTAGAGGAAAGATGAAAACTAAATACACTGTGGTATTTTTGATTGAATCCTGGAACAGAAAGAACATCTATGGAAAAATTAGTGAAATGTTAATAAGGTCTAAAATTTAGTTAATAGTAAAAATAAATGGAGAAAATAAAAAAAATTCTGAGGAAAAAAGGCATTATAAATATATTCAAAAATCTAGTAGAAAACATGAACACTGACAAAACTATAGGGAATCTCAAAACAACAATGGAACCTGTATAAAAAAAAAATCAAATGGAAATTCTAGAACTGAAAAGCACATTATCTGAATTGAAAGCTTTAGTAACCCATTGCCATTGACTCAGTTCCAACTCATAGCGACCCTATAGGACAGAGTAGAACTGCCCCATAGGGTTTCCAAGGCTGTAATCTTTACAGAAGCAGACTGCCACATCTTTCTCCTGAGGAGCGGCTGGTGGGTTCATACCACTGACTTTTTGATGAGCAGCCAAGTACTTAACCACTGCACCACCAGGCCTCCTTCAAAAACTTTTCTAGGTGAGCTCAATAGTTGATGAGGCATGGCAGGAGGAAAGATCAATGAAATTAAAGATATGCAATAAAAGTTATTTGAATGGAAGTGCGGAAAGAAAAAAAGACTGATAAGAAAATGAACGGAACTTCAATGAGCTGTGGAAAAATATCAAGTGCTAGGACATATATAATGGGAGTACCAACAGAAAACATCTGTATTAATATGTACATCTATATAGGGTGTCTGTGTATACATGTAGATGTATTGTTGGTGTTAGCTGCTGTCAAGTCGGCCCCTGACTCATGGTAATTCCATGCACAGTGGAAGGAAACAGGCATACCTATATCTGTGTGTGTATAGATATATGCACAGCAATATTCCAGATTTGATCAAAAGCATAAACCCACAGGTCTAAGATGCTCTGGAAAACCTTAGCAGGAAATACAGAAAGGAAAGTAGATCATATTATAATCAAATTGTTGTAAAACATTGATACAGAAAAAGTTCTTGAAGCAGCCACAGAAGATGGACAAATACAGAGGAAGACAAAGATAAAAATGATCAGACTTCTCATTGGAAACAATGTAAGCCAGAACAGTGAAGTGATACCTTTACAGTGCTAAGAGAAAAGAAAAACTGACCAGAATAGTATTTCCAATTCAAATAACCTTAAAAAGTAAAGTTAAAAGTGAAGACATTTTCAGACAGAAGCTGAGAGAGAACTTGATTCTAGCAGTTATGTATTATAAGAATTTTTACAGGAAGTCCCTTGCTAGATGGAAAAATATAACAGGAGAAAACTAGTATCTGCATAAAGAATGAAGAGTGCCAGGAATGATAAACCTATGAGTAACTGTAGAAAACTTTAAAAAATTGTTTAAAAAATAATTGACTGTTTACAGGAAAAGTAACAACATATTGGGGAGTATGTAGAATGACAACAATATCCAAAAAAATAGGAAAGAACACAAAGAATGGGAGAGGTGGAAGTATACTGTCTTATGATCCTTATGTTATATGTCAAGGAGACATATTATTATTTGAGGTTAGATTGACAAGTAGGATACATATAACCATTAAAAAAATTAAGTAATATAGATAGTAGCCAGTACAGGATATAAAATGGAACACCAAAAAATACTCAATTCAAAATAGGCTGAAAAGAAGGAAGAAATAATGAATAGATGAGATAAATAGAAAAAAATAATAATAATAAGGCAGTGGACTTAAACCCAGCCATATTAATAATTACCTTAAGTGTGAATGGACAAAATATTCCCATTAAAAGGCACAGAATGTTAGACTGGATGAGACACAAATTTTGGACATATATTCTATAAGAGATGCAATTAAATCCAAAGATATTAGGATGATAAAAAAATATATACTGTGCAAAAAACAAAAACAAAAAACAACACGGGATTCCTGTATTAACAGTCAGATAAAATAGATTTCAAGAAGACTATTAACAGAGATGAAGAGAAACATTTCATAATGTTGTTGTTGTTAGGTGCTGTTGATTCAGTTTTGACTTATGGTGACCCTGTGTACAACAGAATGAAACACTGCCTAGTCCTATGCCATCCTCATAATCATTGCTGTATTTGAGCCCATTGTTGCAGCCACTATGTCAGTCCATCTTGTTGAGGGTCTTCCTTTTTTTTTTTGCTGACCCTATACTTTACGAAGCATGGAGTTCTTCTTCAGGGACTGCTCCCTCCTGGTAACATGTCCACGGTATGTAAGATGTAGTCTTGGTATCCTTGCTTCTCAGGAGCATTCTGGCTATACTTTTTACAAGACAGATTTGTTCTTTTGGCAATCATCGGTATATTCAGTATTCTTTGCCAACAGCATAGTTCAAAAATATCAATGGTTCTTTAGCCTTCCTTATTTATTGTCCAGCTTTCACATGCATATGAGATGATTGAAAACACCATGACTTGGGTCAGGTGCACCTTAGTCCTCAAAGTGACCCTTTAAAGAGGTCTTTTGCAGCTGATTTGTCCAATGAGAATCGTGTGATTTCTTTCTTTTTTTTTTAAATAAGTGTCCTCTTTTTCTAAACTATTGTTTAATTTCTTGACTGCTGCTTCCATGGCTGTTGATTGTGGATCCAAGTAAAATGAAATCCTTGACAACTTCAGTATTTCTCCATCTGTCATGAGGTTGTTTATTGGTCCAGTTTTAAGGATTTTTGTTTTGTGTTGAGGTGTAATCTATACTAAAGTCTGTAGTCTTTGATCTTCATCAGTAAGTGCTTTAAGTCGTCCTCTCTTTCAGCAAGCAAGGTTGCGTCGTCTGCATGTCACAGGTTGTTAATGAGTCTCCCTACAGTCCTGATGCTGTGTTCTTCATATAGTTTGAATTCTTGGATTATTTGCTCAGCATACAGATTGAATGAGTATGGTGAAAGGATACAACCCTGATGCACACCTTTCTTGACTTTAAAACATGCAGTATCCCTTTGCTCTGTTTGAATGACTTCTTCTTGGTCTTTGAACAGGTTCTGCATGAGCACAATTAAGTGTTCTGGAATTTTCATACTTGGTAGTGTCCATAACTTGTTATAAACCACAGAGTCAAATGCCTTTGCATAGTAAATAAAACACAGATAAACATCTCTCTGGTGTTCTCTGCTTTCAGCCAGAATCTATCTGACATCAGCAATAATATTTCCCGTTCCATATCCTTTTCTGAATCTGGCTTGAATTTCTGGGAGTTCTCTATTGATTGCTGCTGCAAATGTTTTTCAACTATCTTCAGCAAAATTTTACTTGTGTATGATATTAATGGAAACCCTGGTGGCATAGTGGTTAAGTACTATGGCTGCTAAACAAGAGGGCAGCAGTTGGAATTGCCAGGCGTTCCTTGGAAACCCTATGGGACAGTTCTACTCTGTCCTGTAGGGTCGCTATGAGTCAGTATTGACTTGATGGCAGTGGGTTCTTGGTTTGGTATGATATTAATGATATTGTTTGATAATTTCCACATTTTATTGGACCACTTTTCTTTGAAATGAGCACAAAAATGGATCTCTTCCAGTCAATTGGCCAGGTAGCTGTCTTCCAAATTTCTTGGCATAGAGAAAGAGCACTTACAGTGTTGCATCAATTTTTTAAACATCTCAATGGGTATCCTGTCAATTCCTGGAGCCTTGTTTTTTTATCAGCGCCTTCAGTGCAGCTTGGTTGGACTTCTTCCTTCAGTATCATCGAATCTTGATCATATGCTACCTCCTGAAATGGTTGAACATCGATCATTTCTTTTTGGTACAGTGACTTTGTGTATTCATTCTGTCTTCTTTTGATGCTTCCTGTGTTGTTCAGTATTTTGCCCATAGAATTCTTCAGTATTGTAACTTGAGGTTTGAGTTTTTTCTTTGGTTCTTTCAGCTTGAGAAATTTTGAGCATGCTCTTCCCTTTTGGTTTTCTAACTTCAGGTGTTTGTACATTTCATTGTAATACTTTGTCTTCTCAAGGTGCCCTTTGAAATTTTCTGTTCAGCTCTTTTATGTAGTCATTTCTTCCATTCACTTTAGCTAGTTTACATTCAAGAGCAAGTTGTGGAGTCTCTTCTGCCATCCATTTTGATCTTTTTTTTTCCTTCCTGTCTTTAGTGGCCTTTTGCTTTCTTCATAATGATAAGCAGCCCAATTCATTAAGAAAGCATAACAGTCCCAAATATGTATATATTTGTAGTAGGCATAATAATGGTTCCCCAAAGTAGCCCATGTTCTACTCCCCAGCACCTTACAGGCCAAAAAGAACTTTACCAAAGTGAACAAGTCAAAGATCTTGAGATGGGGAAATTATCCTTGATTATCTGGGTAAGCCAGTGTGATCACAGTGGATCCTAATATGGAAAAGAGGGAAACAGGAGAGTTAGAGCCAGAGAAGAAGATGTGAAGTCAGAATCCAGGGGAGATTTGAAGAGGCTGTGCTGCTGGCTTTGACAATGAAGGAAGGGCCTTGAATCAAGTAAAGCAGGTGAACCTCAGAAACTAGAAAAGACAAGAAAGAATATTCTCCCGTAGAAGAAACTCAGACCTGCTAACACCTTGATTTTAGCCCAGCAAGACCCATTTCAGATTTCTGATATCTGGAACTGTAAAATGATAATGTTGTTTTGTTTTAACCTAATAAGTTTGTGGTAATTTGTTATAGCAGCAAAAGGAGACTAATACAGCATCAAATAACAAAGATTATAAACAAAAATTGAAGGAATTGAAGTGATAAATATTCAAATTCATAATCATAGCTTTCGATTTCAGTAGTGTCTCAGCAGTCAACAGAATAGGTATTAAATCTGTGAAGAGATTATTTTGACTGTCCACAATGTAACTAAAATAGAAAGATATCAAAAACAAGGATATTTGGAAAATCCCTGAATATTTAGTAAATCAACACACTCTTAATATGAAAATAAAAAACCAGTAAAGAAATTATAAAGGATATCAGGAAATATTCTTAAATAAATCAAAATGAAAATGCACCATATAAAAATTTGTGAGATACAGCCAAAACAGTGCTGCTTCTTATTGTGTGGCATCGAGTCAATTTCAACTCATTGCATTTTAGAGGAGCATATATAGCTATAAAATTGATAACTTTAATTAGTTTATATGAGAAAAATAGATGTGAAATTAAAGATCCAGGTTCAACTTTAAGAAGTTAGAAAAAGAAGAGCAAATTAAATCCAAAGTAGGCAGAGGAAGGACCTAATAAAGAGGAGAAAATCAATGAAAATAAAAATAGAGAAACACCAATGAAACCAAAAGCTGGTTCTTTGTAAAATTCAGTAAGATTTATAAGCATCTAACCAGACTAATGAAGACTGATAAAGAAAAAAGAAAGAAGATATGAGTTATCAATATCTGGAATGAAAGATAAGACATCATTTAGAGCCTGCAGACACTGAGAGAATAAATCTGAGAATTTAGAAAAAAATGCACAAGTTTCTTAAAGGACTAAATCTTCCAAAGCTCACACAGTAAGGAAAAAATAACCCAAATGGCTCTGTAGCTATTAAATAAATTGAATATGTAGTTAAAAACTATTCTGCAATGCAGAGCCTAGCCTGGTGAATTCTATAAAACATTTAAGAAATAATAATTGTTTTACTGTGGTGGTTGAGATTGTATGTCAACTTGGCTGGGCCAAGATTCTCAATGTTCATATGTGAACAGAACACCCCCAGGATAGGATTTTATGTGAATGGCCAATCGGTTGAGGGGGAGTCTCCTTGAGTGTGTGGCCTGCATCCAAATATAACTGGATGTTCTGGCTTTTGCCTGCTCCGGATCCTGCAGCTGCCTCCTGTTTGTCTGACCTCCGGTTCCTGGCTCTTGACCTAGCAGCTTATCTGCTGATCTTAGGATTCATCGACCTTCCCAACTTGGGAGCAAGAGTCCTGCTCACTGACCTACCAATCGAGTTTGCCAGCCCCTGCAGCTGCGTGAATCAAGAGAAGCCTTGTAGTCTTGCCTGCCGATCTTGGGACTCATTGATCTTTACAGCCTGTGAACAAGAGTCCTACTCTCCAACCTGCTGATATTGGGTTCTCCAGCCTCTGCAGCTATGTGGATCAGGAGAAGCCTCTATCTTGATCCACAGACTTGGGACGTTCCAGCCTCTACAACCACGTGAACCCTTTCCTTGATATAAATCTTTCTTTTTATATATTTATATGCTTTACTAGTTTTGCTTCTTTAGAGAACCCAGCCAAAGACATTTACACGAACTCTTTTAAAAAATAGAAGGGGAACCAACACTTAACAGCTGCTTTAATGAGGCCATCATAACCCTGATGATAACAAAACCATTAGAAGAAAACTTCAGACTTGCAGACTATAGGTGATGAAAAAGCTTTAACAAGATAGTGGTAAATTAAATTCACCAATAATTAAAAAGTATAAAATATCACTTCCAAATGAAATTTTTTTCCTCAGATGTGTAGAGTTTTTTAAAAGTTTGAATAACCAACCATACAGTTCACCACAGTAATAGAATAAAAGAGAAAAATCCTATGAACTTCCTAATAGACATAAAAAAAAAAGTATGACAAAATACAGTACTCACTGATAAAACTTTCAGCAAACTAGGAATAGAGCTTTCTTAATATGAGGAAGGACATCCTGGGAAAACCTTCAGCTAACATTTCATTTGATGATGAAAGCTGAGTGTATTTCCCCTAAAATTGGAATCGAGGGAAGGATGTTCACTGTCACCACTTTTTATCAACTTGGCACTGGATTCCTAACCAGTGCAGGAGCACCAGAAAAGGAAATAAAAGCTGTATGAAATGGAAAGGAGAAGTAAAACTCTTTATGTGCAAACATCATGAGGTGTGTGTAGTTTTAGGAAGCTACAAAATGTTGCTAAAGATAGTAAACAGATTTAGTACTGTGGTAACAATTTCTTCTAGCATAGGCAATGTAAGAGTAGAAAGGCTATAGGATCTCAAGTGGTCAGTGTATGATAGAGTGCAAGAGATTCTTGACATTGGAATAGAGTGTGTTTACGGTTTAGGAAACTGATATTTGGGATATTAATTTATACTTGGAGAGCTGGGAAGTTGTATGAAACATTCAAATTATTTTTTCTCACTTTATCTCTGATTCTACCATGTCTCTGTATCCGCCTGTATATCTTTTTTGTGAATCAAATCAAATACATGGAGCTTAGAGAAGTACTGATTTTCGTTAAAGATTCACACCAGTAAGTGTAAAATTACAACTGTGATAAGTGCAATATATAGAGTGGCTCAAGGGCAGAAGAGAGATAAGGATTTGGGACTCTAAACTTACAATTAGTCATAGGTCACTTGTAGGCCTAAATATAGGCAAAACACTTGAGAATTGACTATTAGCACGTAACTGTGTACAGGTAGGTGCTTTACTTATCTAACTGCTGATCAAATCCTAAACTGTGCTATCAATTTAGTGGTTAGAGTAAAGTAGAATAGAAAATACCAGACTACCCTACACATAGTAAAGGTAATTATCATTTCATGAAAATTTTGTTTTTGCTTAATAAATGCATGTATGTATTATCTCATAATGTAAGATACACTTTTTACAGTTAATCAAAGAAAAAACATTTAGAAAATAATGATATACCTTGTCTCATTTAAATAAATGTTTTACACATATATGCAGGAATAGTTTTATACAAATGTGATCAACTCACCTGCTTTTTAAAATTTGTGTGTGTTTCAGTTTGAGGCATGGTGTTTTCCCCTCTTTTCTTGATTTTCTCCTCTTCCTCCTTGACCCTATTTCCTACCCTCCATATCACCTTCCCCCATAAGTAGCACGTACTAACAATCTAGTGGAAACCCTGGTGGCGTAGTGCTTAAGTGCTGCAGCTGTTAACCAAAAGGTCAGCAGTTTGAATCCACCAGGTTCCCCTTGGAAACTCTGTGGGGCAGTTCTGCTCTGTCCTGTGGGGTCGCTATGACCTGTTTGTCTTTGCATATTAAGGCACGCTCTATCAGTTTTGTGAGTATCAACTGCATGGAAAAAAAATAGGAAATGAACTAGGACGGAAAGTATCAGACTGCGTTACAGTCTGATGTTCTTAAAATACATTTGTATGTTTATTTGTTACGTTTGTCTTTATTCCATCTGTATATTGATTAAATACTTCACCCCTTAACTTCTCTCTTTCCACTCTTTTCTTGGCAATTTTCATATGAAGGAGCCCTGGTGGCGCAACAGTTAAATGCTTGACTGCCAACCAAAAGGTCAGCGATTTGAACTCACCCAGCAGCTCTGTGGGAGAAAGACCTGGTGATCTGTGTCTGTAAAGATTTCAGCCTGGAAAATCCTGTGGGGCAGTTCTACTCTGTCGCATGGTATTTCTGTGAGTCGAAATTGAGTTGACAACGCCTAACAATAACATTCTTTCACATAAACTTTATCATTTTATCAAATCTTTAAAAAAAAAAAAGCTATTGGGAGTCTACGTGCAAATACATTAAACATATTTATTTTCAGTAAATTTACATTTTAGTAATATTAAGTCTTACTCTGGTTAAGAGCTCGTCTGCTAACTAAAAGGTTGGTTGTTCGAATTTACCAGCCACTCCTTAGAAACCCTATGGGGCAGTTCTACTCTGTCCTATAGGGTTGCTGTGAGTCAGAATCAACTTGATGGCAATGGGTTTGTTTTTTTATTTTTAATAAACGTTTGTTTTTTTTCAAATCTTGCTTTATGTTCCTTTAATAATGTTTTACAGTTTTCATCCTTTAGCTTTTATGTGCCATCCTTGTAAAGCTATTATAGTTAGTTTTTCTTGCTATTATGTGTAAAATGTTTTCCCATTTCTCTAAATGCCAGTTTGTAAAATGAAGAAAATACATTGCTGTTGAGTCGATTCCAACTCAGTGTCCCTATAGGACAGAGTAGAACTACCCCATAGAGTGTGCAAGGAGTAGCTAGTGCATTTGAACTGCCGAACTTTTGGTTAGCAGGCGAGATCTTAACCACTGTGCAGTATGTTTATTTTACCATTTTTTATTAGAATATTATGGATATACTAAAAGAGTTTCATACCTTTTTCAATGTTTATGCCAGATTTTTTGTTTTCTTGTATTGTTTATTACAATTTCCCTGATTTTGAAGTTCACTGATTGTATTTAATAATAATGGTAATTTGCATGGTTGCCTATCTAGTTCATAATTTTAATTGAGATATTCTAGTGTTTTGCCGTTTGAATGGTGATAGTAATAAAAATAATTGTAATAATGATTGCTAACATATACATAGTGGTTATTATGTGCCAGGCATTATTTTCGTAGCTGTACGTACATTAATTTCATAGTAAGTATATGAGATGTGTACTATTATTTATTCCAGAAGCTACATGATTAGCTAATATTTGTTGTAAGCTTTTGATTAAAAAACAAATAAAAACCTTTTATTTTACGTAATTTATTTCCATTCTGTTTTACTCAGCATTTTTTTTTTTCTTTTACAGTGGTTGCAGGATTTGATCAAATGCCTTTTCAGCATCTTTTAAATGGTTATGTAATTTTCCCATTTTTAATGTGTTGAGATAAAATTTATGTTGTAGGTTTCCTTATACTGAACCACTCTTCCAATTAAGAAAATAATCCTTTTGGTAATGATACGTCATTCTCAGAATGTATTGCTGGATTCTCTTTGCTTATGTTTTATTTAGAAGTTTTAAATCTTTATTCGATGATGAAACTGCTTTATAATTTGCCCTTTTGATAATCTTTCTCTTTTTTTAAGTTTTTATTATTAAAATTATGCTGGCTTTATAAATGAATTATGCCGCTTTCCATTTTTCCTAGAATATTTTTTAGATTGTAATATAAGGTTAAATGTAGCTTAGCTGTGAACCTGTTTTGTGGGAATTTACTTGATGCAATACCCAAAAAATGGCAGCCTTCAAATAACACTACCAGGCAAGCCACCCCAGAGATCAAAAAATAGAAAGGTTCACTGATGAAATTAAGATTCTCGAGTCACATGTTTATTCAAACATCTTAAAACACACAATGAGAAGTAAGGAAAGGGAGATGGGGCAGGTTAGCAGGATAGGGTGCAGGTGGGCAGAAGGATCAGAGTACTGGAACCTTGGTTTATGCATTGTTCACGTGTCCTATCTCTTTCTCCGCCTCATCAGCCTTTCCTGCCGATGGTGTATTTAGGCGAGTTTAGGTATGAGCAAAGGGTTCCGCATGTGGAAGGTGTCCCTGACCAATGAAGCACACTTGCTTTATTGGATAGATGCAGGGACAGGTATTCCTGGCCACAGCTATGGTTAACCAGTTAGCCTCCTGAACAGTTCACTTGCATTTATTATGCAGTTAAAACCCTCAGAGGCCAGAATGAGACCATACTGAGTGTTATGGATTGAATTGTGTCCCCTCAAAATGCATGTCAACTTAGCTAGGCCGTGATTCCCAATACTGTGTGATGGTCCACCATTTTGTCATCTGATGTGATTTTCCTATGTGTTGTAAATTCTACCTCTATGATGTTAATGAAGTAGGATTAGAGGCAGTTATGTTAATGAGGCAAGACTGTCTCCAGGATTAAGTTGAGTCTTAAGTCAATCTCTTTTGTGATATAAAAGAAGTGAGTAGAGAATGTGGGGATCTCCTACCCACAAGAAGCAGTGCTGGGAGCAGAGCATGTTCTTTGGACCCAGGGTTCCTGTGTGGAGACACTCCTAGAACAGCAGAAGATGGTTTTTTAAATGACCTTTTGCTTTCTTCATGTATGACACCCTTGATGTCATTCCAGAACTTGACTGGTCTTTGGTCATTAGTGTTCAATGCATCAAGTTTATTCTTGAGATTGTCTCTAAATTCAGGTGGGATATACTCAAGGTCATACTTTTTGGCTCTTGTGGTCTTGTTTTAATTTCCTTCAGCTTCAGCTTGAACTTGCATATGAGCAGTTGATGGTCTATTCTGTAGTTGGCTCTTGGCCTTGTTCTGACTGATGCTATTGAGCTTCTCCATCATCTCTTCCATAGATGTAGTCAATTTGATTTCTGTGTATTCCATCGAGTGAGGTCCATGTGTACAGTCACCATTTATGTTGTTGAAAAATGGTATTTCCAATGAATAAGTCATTGGTCTTGCAGAATTCTATCATATGGTCATCAGTGTCATTTCTGTCACCAAGGCCATATTTTCCAACTATTGTTTCTTCTTTGACATTCCAGTCACCAGTAATTATCAGTGCATCTCGATTGCATGTTTGATCAGTTTCAGATTGCAGAAGATGATAAATATATTCAATTCCTTCATCTTTGGCATTTAGTAGTCGGTACGTAAATTTAAATGTAGTCCTGTTAACTGGGCTTCCTTGTAGGTGTATGAGTGTTATCCTGTCAAGGACAGCATTGTAATTCAGGATAGACCTTGAAATGTTCTTTTTGACGGTGAATGTAGCGCCATTTCTCTTCAGTTTTTCGTTCTTGCCATAATGGACCCTATGATTGTCTTACTCAAAATGGCCAATACCAGTCCATTTCAGTTCACGAATGCCTAGAATATTGATCTTCAAGCATTCGATTTCATTTTTGGTAGCTTCCGGTGTGAAATTTCACCCCACTTGCAAACTAACAATTTAGCATGCTGCAGTTTCATGGATGTCAGCAGAAGACATGAGACTCCTGGGTCAGGGACAAAAAGATCTTTCTTACAGCGCAACAAACATCATGTTAGTGTCTGTTCTGCTTACCTGGCAAGTCCCTGGAGACAATGTATAGTGGCCCAGGTGAGTACTGCACCCGGTGGATTTTCACCACACCTGAGCATCTCCAACCTTAGGGAACCCACAATTTTTACAGTGGATAGTAAGGTTGGCCTTTGCCTCAGCAATACCAGTTGCCCTCAAATTGGTTCTGACTCATGATCACCCTGTGTGTATCAGAGTAGGGCTGTTCTCCATCAGATTTTCAGTGACTGTTTTTTGGCGGTACTTCTGGCTCTGAGCATGTTAACCTTTACCACCAGCGACTGCATTTGCTTCAAAGGAAGACAGTATCCCTTTCTTCGAAGGCCGTTTGCTTTAAAACATCCTTGAAAAGAGTGCCTGGACCAAAGCACAATGATCGCCTCACTCTCAAGACCTGCAGAAATGTGAGACCCAATACAGAAACAGTATGATTGTACCTTATGGCTTGGTTTTTCTAAGTATAAGTAACATATTCTTCTTCATATAGCCCAGCTTCCACGTTCCAATTACTAATGGATTTTAACAGCTGCTTCTTCTCGTTTCGTATCATGCACATCAGCAAACGAAGGTCCCGAAAGCTTGACTTCCTTCATGTCATTAACATTGACTCTACTTTGAGAAGGCAACTCTTCCTCAGTTGTATTTTGAGTGCCTTCCAACCTAAGAGTTTCATCTTCTAACACTATATCAGTGTTTCACTGCTATTCATAAGGTTTTCACTGGCCTATTTTTTTCATAAGTAGATTGCCAGATCCTTCTTCCTCATCTATCTTAGCCTGGAAGCTCCACTGAAATACGTCCACCAGGGTCATCCTGCTGGTATTTGAAATACCGGTGGCATAGCTTCCAGCATCACAGCAACATATAAGCCACCACAATATTCCAGACTGACAGATGAGAGGCCTATTGTAGGAGTCGTGTGACAATAAATAAACTTTGTACTAAGCCTATGATAACACAAAGCAGAGGATGGTTGCATCTGCTTGGAAAGTCAGGCAAAGCTTTACAAAGAAGAGGTACTTGACTTGACCTTTAAGGATGAGAAGTTCACTCTGGAGAGAGTATTATGTAGTGGATTAGAGTACAATGTTAAGATATCTGTTACACTCGGTTATACCACTTACTAGTTATGTGATCCTGACCAAGTCATTCAACTTCTCAAAGACTGTTTCCTCATTTATAAAAGTGAAAATTACGTCTATTTCATAGTACCATGTTGAGATTAGTTTAAATAATTACTTCAAAACATTTAGCATAGATCCCGGCATATAAAGAGCACTAATTAAATTGTATTTATTGCAGTTGCTAATATTACTATCTGTTGTTGTTCGGTGCCATCGAGCTGATTCTGACTTAGAGCAAATACATGTGACATGGTAGAACTGCCCCATAGATTTTTCTGCCCTGTAATTTTTTGGAAGCAGACCACAAAGTCTGTCTCACAGAGCTGCTGGGTGGGTTTGAACCAAAGTCCTTTTGGTTAGCAGCCAAGCACGACAGTTGAGCCAGTAGGGCTAGTACTCTAATACAACTGCTCCTACCACCTTTTTTATCAGCCAGATTAAAAGATATTCCATTCCAGAGAGAGAGACCAAACACTGGGAGGTGCATAAGCATGAGACAGTATATTATAGCATGTTTGAAAGAGTATGTTGTGTGACATAATTGGAACATGAGATGTTTATATGAAAATGTTCAAAGATGATAAAGACTTCTTTTAAAGTGGGTTTCAAAACAGTAAAGAAGGATGTAAGTGCTTTTAGGGAGATAGAATCTATTGAACTTGATTGAGAGGTGAGTGAAATAAAAAATAATGGAATATTGTAGGTTAGGATGACGCAGGTTTCTGTTTGGTTTACGTGGTTTTTGAGGCTGTTTATCAATAATAGACTATTGGGCTAATGACAGCTGTTAAGAGGACAAAAATCAGTTTGGTTTTGGATGTGTTGAATTTCCAAATTTGGATGCCATTGTGATGGCGCTCTCTACTAGGTGATTGGATAAACCAGAAAAAGCAAACCACTTACTGTCCAGTTGGTGCCAACTCATAGTGACCCTATAGGACAGAGTAGAACTGCCCCATAGGGTTTCCAAGGAACGGCTGGTAGATTCGAACTGCCGAACTTTTGGTTAGCAGCCAAACCCTTAACTACTGCTCCACCAGGGCCCCTGGTGATTGGATATAAGGGTATAAAACTGTCTTATCCAAGTAGAGGTATTCATCTCTTATATTATGTTGTCACTAGATCTTAACACTGTTGTGTAGTTTAGTGAATGAAACATTGGCTGTTGATGAAACCACTCAGTGTAGAGTGAGAAGGCTAAGAATTCAACCAAAAATCACTCAATGTAGAGTGAGAAGGCTAAGAATCAGCCACACTACTAAAATTAAAAAGAAATGCAAGTTGGAATCTTTGACAAAAGGAAACAGGGTAGACATTTTTAAGAAGTATAAGGAGGGGGTTGGCGGTGGGTGTCTTCAGGGACAATTTGTGAAAGTGTAGAAGTAGCAAACCTTCTCTTGGTAGTTTCTTGAAAAGGAGACATTTAATATATCTATTTTATAGGATATCCATAATGTCTCAAGGCAAAGAAATCACAAATATTTAAGCATAGATTGCCCTGAGCATTTCCTTGTGTTACAATATCTTTGGTTTTTGTATCCAGGAAATGCTGGCCTCATAGAATGAGTAGGCAGATATTCCCTCCTCTTTAATTTTCTGGAAGACTTTATATAGAATTGGTATTACTTCTTCCCTAAATGTTTTGTAGAATTTACCAGTGAAGCCATATGGGCCTGGAGTTTACTTTATGGGAAAATTTAAAACTACATATTCAATTTCTTTAATAGATACAGTGCTATTCAGGTTATCTGTTTCTTATTGAGTGAGCTTTTGTATTTGTATCTTTCAAGAAATATGTTCATTGCAACTGAATTGTCCAATTTAGTCATATAACATTGTTCATAACATGACCTTTTTATTCTTTTAATGACTGTAAAATTTGTAGTGATGTTTCTTCTTTCATTGCTGATACTGGTAATTTTTGTCTTCTCTATTTTGTCTGGTCAGTCTGGCATTAATGTTATTTATCTTCTGAAAAAAACAGCTTTTGGTTTCATTGAGCTTTCTCTACTGATATGTTTTCTATTTCATTGATTTGCATTTTTATTATTTGGTCTTTTTACTTTGGGTTTAATTTGCTCTTATTTTTCTAGGTTTTTTTTTTTTTTTTTTTAATGGTAGAGTCCGAGGTCATTGATTGTAGACCTTTGTCCTTTCCTATTAATATAGGTGTTTAATGCTGTAAAATGTCCTCTAAGCACCCCTTTACCTGCATTTAACAAATTTTTACATATTGTATTTTCATTCAATTCAAAATACTCTTCTAATTTTCTTTTTGTTTCTTCTTTGACCCATGGATTATTTAGAAATGAACTATTTAGTTTCTAAGTAATGAGGCTTTTCCAGATATCTTTCTGTTATTGATTTCTAAGTTAATTCCAGTAGAGTCAGAAAAATACTGTGCATGATTTGAATCTTTTAAATTTGTTGTGACTTGGCTTTTGACCCAGAATATGTTGCCTTTGTAAATATGTATTCTGCTGTTGTTGGATGGAATGTTCTACAAATGTCAATTAGGTCAATTTGGTTGATGGTGTTGTTCAAATCTCCCATATTCTTACTGATTTTATCAGTTACCTACTTGTTTTATCAGTTATGGAGAAAAAAATGTTGACACTTTTTATAATGTTAGTTTGTCTTGTTTCTTCTTTCTGTTCTATCAGTTTTTGCTTCATGTATTTTTTTTAATAACATTTATTAAGCTTCAAGTGAACGTTTACAAATCCAATCAGTCTGTCACATATAAGTTTACATACATCTCACTCCCTACTCCCACTTGCTCTCCCCCTCTTGAGTCAGCCCTTTCAGTCTCTCCTTTCTTGACAATTTTGCCTGCTTCCCTCTCTCTCTATCCTCCCATCCCCCCTCCAGACAAGAGTTGCCAACACAATCTCAAGTGTCCACCTGATATAATTAGCTCGCTCTTCATCAGCGTCTCTCTCCCACCCGCTGACCAGTCCCTTTCATTTCTGATGAGTTGTCTTCGGGGATGGTTCATGTCCTGTGCCAACAGAAGGTCTGGGGAGCATGGCTGCCGGGATTCCTCCAGTCTCAGTCAGACCATTAAGTTTGGTCTTTTTATGAGAATTTGGGGTCTGTATCCCACTGATCTCCTGCTCCCTCAGCGGTACTCTGCTGTGCCCCCTGTCAGGGCAGTCATCGATTGTGGCCGGGCACCAACTAGTTCTTCTGGTCTCAGAATGATGTAGGTCTCTGGTTCATGTGGCCCTTTCTGTCTCTTGGGCTCTTAGTTGTCGTGTGGCCTTGGTGTTCTTCATTTTCCTTTGCTCCAGGTGGGTTGAGACCAATTGCTGCATCTTAGATGGCCGCTTGTTAGCATTTAAGACCCCAGACGCCACATTTCAAAGTGGGATGCAGAATGATTTCATAATAGAATTATTTTGCCAATTGACTTAGGAGTCCCTGCAAACCATGTTCCCCAGACCCCCGCGCTTGCTCTGCTGACCTTTGAAGCATTCATTTTATCCCGGAAACTTCTTTGCTTTTGGTCCAGTCCAATTGAGCTGACCTTCCATGTATTGAGTGTTGTCTTTCCCTTCACCTAAAGCAGTTCTTATCTACTGATTAATCAATAAAAAACCCTCTCCCACCCTCCCTCCCCCCCCCCTCGTAACCACAAAAGTATGTGTTCTTCTCAGGTTTACTATTTCTCCAGATCTTATAATAGTGGTCTTATACAATATTTGTCCTTTTGCCTCTGACTAATTTCGCTCAGCATAATGCCTTCCAGGTTCCTCCATGTTATGAAATGTTTCAGAGATTCGTCACTGTTCTTTATCGATGCGTAGTATTCCATTGTGTGAATATACCACAATTTATTTACCCATTCATCTGTTGATGGACACCTTGGTTGCTTCCAACTTTTTGCTATTGTAAACAGAGCTGCAATAAACATGGGTGTGCATATATCTGTTTGTATGAAGGCTCTTGTATCTCTAGGGTATATTCCGAGGAGTGGGATTTCTGGGTTGTATGGTAGTTCTATTTCTAACTGTTTAAGATAACGCCAGATAGATTTCCAAAGTGGTTGTACCATTTTACATTCCCACCAGCAGTGTATGAGAGTTCCAATCTCTCCGCAGCCTCTCCAACATTTATTATTTTGTGTTTTTTGGATTAATGCCAGCCTTGCTGGTGTGAGATGGAATCTCATCGTAGTTTTAATTTGCATTTCTCTAATGGCTAATGATCGAGAGCATTTTCTCATGTATCTGTTGGCTGCCTGAATATCTTCTTTAGTGAAATGTGTGTTCATATCCTTTGCCCACTTCTTGATTGGGTTGTTTGTCTTTTTGTGGTTGAGTTTTGACAGAATCATGTAGATTTTAGAGATCAGGCGCTGGTCGGAGATGTCATAGCTGAAAATTCTTTCCCAGTCTGTAGGTGGTCTTTTTACTCTTTTGGAGAAGTCTTTAGATGAGCATAGGTGTTTGATTTTTAGGAGCTCCCAGTTATCGGGTTTCTCTTCATCATTTTTGGTAATGTTTTGTGTTCTGTTTATACCTTGTATTAGGGCTCCTAGGGTTGTCCCAATTTTTTCTTCCATGATCTTTATCGTTTTAGTCTTTATGTTTAGGTCTTTGATCCACTTGGAGTTAGTTTTTGTGCATGGTGTGAGGTATGGGTCCTGTTTCATTTTTTTGCAAATGGATATCCAGTTATGCCAGCACCATTTGTTAAAAAGGCTATCTTTTCCCCAGTTAATTGACACTGGTCCTTTGTCAAATATCAGCCTCTCATACGTGGATGGATCTATGTCTGGGTTCTCAATTCTGTTCCATTGGTCTATGTGTCTGTTGTTGTACCAATACCAGGCTGTTTTGACTACTGTGGCTGTATAATAGGTTCTGAAGTCAGGTAAGGTGAGGCCTCCCACTTTCTTCTTCTTTTTCAGTAGTGTTTTGCTTATCCGGGGCTTCTTTCCCTTCCATATGAAATTGGTGATTTGTTTCTCTATCCCCTTAAAATATGACATTGGAATTTGGATCGGAAGTGCGTTAAATGTATAGATGGCTTTTGGTAGAATAGACATTTTTACTATGTTAAGTCTTCCTATCCATGAGCAGGGTATGTTTTTCCACTTAAGTATGTCCTTTTGAATTTCTTGTAGTAGAGCTTTGTAGTTTTCTTTGTATAGGTCTTTTACATCCTTGGTAAGATTTATTCCTAAGTATCTTATCTTCTTGGGGGCTACTGTGAATGGTATTGATTTGGTTATTTCCTCTTCGGTGTTCTTTTTGTTGATGTAGAGGAATCCAAGTGATTTTTGTATGTTTATTTTATAACCTGAGACTCTGCCAAACTCTTCTATTAGTTTCAGTAGTTTCCTGGAGGATTCCTTAGGGTTTTCTGTGTATATAATCATGTCATCTGCAAATAGTGATAACTTTACTTCTTCCTTGCCAATCCGGATACCTTTTATTTCTTTGTCTAGCCTAATTGCCCCGGCTAAGACTTCCAACACGATGTTGAATAAGAGCGGTGATAAAGGGCATCCTTGTCTGGTTCCCATTCTCAAGGGAAATGCTTTCAGGTTCTCTCCATTTAGAGTGATGTTGGCTGTTGGCTTTGCATAGATGCCCGTTATTATGTTGAGGAATTTTCCTTCAATTCCTATTTTGGTAAGAGTTTTTATCATGAATGGGTGTTGGACTTTGTCAAATGCCTTTTCTGCATCAATTGATAAGATCATGTGGTTTTTGTCTTTTGTTTTATTTATGTGGTGGATTACATTAATGGTTTTTCTGATATTAAACCAGCCTTGCATACCTGGTATAAATCCCACTTGATCAGGGTGAATTATTTTTTTGATGTGTTGTTGGATTCTATTGGCTAGAATTTTGTTGAGGATTTTTGCATCAATGTTCACAAAGGATATAGGTCTGTAATTTTCTTTTTTTGTAATGTCTTTACCTGGTTTTGGTATCAGGGAGATGGTGGCTTCATAGAATGAGTTGGGTAGTATTCCGTCATTTTCTATGCTTTGGAATACCTTTAGTAGTAGTGGTATTAACTCTTCTCTGAAAGTTTGGTAGAACTCTGCAGTGAAGCCGTCCGGGCCAGGGCTTTTTTTTGTTGGGAGTTTTTTGATTACCGTTTCAATCTCTTTTTTTGTTATGGGTCTATTTAGTTGTTCTACTTCTGAATGTGTTAGTTTAGGTAGGTAGTGTTTTTCCAGGAATTCATCCATTTCTTCTAGGTTTTCAAATTTGTTAGAGTACAATTTTTCATAATAATCTGAAATGATTCTTTTAATTTCATTTGGTTCTGTTGTGATGTGGTCCTTCTCATTTCTTATTCGGGTTATTTGTTTCCTTTCCTGTATTTCTTTAGTCAGTCTAGCCAATGGTTTATCAATTTTGTTAATTTTTTCAAAGAACCAGCTTTTGGCTTTGTTAATTCTTTCGATTGTTTTTCTGTTCTCTAATTCATTCAGTTCAGCTCTAATTTTTATTATTTGTTTTCTTCTGGTGCCTGATGGATTCTTTTGTTGCTCACTTTCTATTTGTTCAAGTTGTAGGGACAGTTCTCTGATTTTGGCTCTTTCTTCTTTTTGTATGTGTGCATTTATCAATATAAATTGGCCTCTGAGCACTGCTTTTGCTGTGTCCCAGAGGTTTTGATAGGAAGTATTTTCATTCTCGTTGCTTTCTATGAATTTCCTTATTCCCTCCTTGATGTCTTCTATAACCCAGTCTTTTTTCAGGAGGGTATTGTTCAGTTTCCAAGTATTTGATTTCTTTTCCCTAGTTTTTCTGTTATTGATCTCTAGTTTTATTGCCTTGTGGTCTGAGAAGATGCTTTGTAATATTTCGATTTTTTGGACTCTGCAAAGGTTTGTTTTATGACCTAATATGTGGTCTATTCTAGAGAATGTTCCATGTGCACTAGAAAAAAAAGTATATTTTGCAGCAGTTGGGTGGAGTGTTCTGTATAAGTCAATGAGGTCAAGTTGGTTGATTGTTGTAATTAGATCTTCCGTGTCTCTGTTGAGCTTCTTACTGGATGTCCTGTCCTTCTCCAAAAGTGGTGTGTTGAAGTCTCCTGCTATAATCGTGGAGGTATCTATCTCGCTTTTCAATTCTGTTAAAATTTGATTTATGTATCTTGCAGCCCTGTCATTGGGTGTGTAAATATTTAATATGGTTATGTCTTCCTGATCAATTGTCCCTTTTATCATTATATAGTGTCCTTCTTTATCCTTTGTGGTGGATTTAAGTCTAAAGTCTATTTTGTCAGAAATTAATATTGCTACTCCTCTTCTTTTTTGCTTATTGTTTGCTTGATAAACTTTTTTCCATCCTTTGAGTTTTAGTTTGTGTCTCTAAGTCTAAGGTGTGTCTCTTGTAGGCAGCATATAGATGGATTGTGTTTCTTTATCCAGTCTGTGACTCTCTGTCTCTTTATTGGTGCATTTAGTCCATTTACATTCAGGGTAATTATAGATAAATAAGTGTTTAGTGTTGTCATTTTGATGCCTTTTTATGTGTGTTGTTGACAATTTCATTTTTCCACATACTTTTTTGTGCTGAGGCGTTTTTCTTAGTAAATTGTGAGATCCTCATTTTCATAGTGCTTGACGTTATGTTAGTTGAGTCGTTACGTTTTTCTTGGTTTTTATCTTGAGTTATAGAGTTGTTTTACCTTTTTGTGGTTACCTTATTATTTACCCCTATTTTTCTAAGTAAGAACCTAACTTGTATTGTTCTATATCGCCTTGTATCACTCTCCATATGGCAGTTCAATGCCTCCTGTATTTAGTCCCTCTTTTTGATTATTGTGATCTTTTACCTATTGACTTCCATGATTCCCTGTTATGTGTATTTTTTTTTTAATTAATCTTAATTTGTTTGTTTTTGTGATTTCCCTATTTGAGTTGATATCAGGACGTTCTGTTTTGTGACCTTGTGTTGTGCTGATATCTGATATTATTGGTTCTCTGACCAAACAATATCCTTCAGTATTTCTTGTAGCTTTGGTTTGGTTTTTGGAAATTCTCTAAACTTGTGTTTGTCTGTAAATATCTTAATTTCACCTTCATATTTCAGAGAGAGTTTTGCTGGATATATGATCATTGGCTGGCAGTTTTTCTCCTTCATTGTTCTGTATATGTCGTCCCATTCCCTTCTTGCCTGCATGGTTTCTGCTGAGTAGTCAGAACATATTCTTATTGATTCTCCCTTGAAGGAAACCTTTCTTTTCTCCCTGGCTGCTTTTAAAATTTTCTGTTTATCTTTGGTTTTGGTGAGTTTGATGATAATATGTCTTGGTGTTTTTCTTTTTGGATCAATCTTAAATGGGGTTCGATGAGCATCTTGGATAGCTATCCTTTCGTCTTTCATGATGTCAGGGAAGTTTTCTGTCAGGAGTTTTTCAACTATTTTCTCTGTGTTTTCTGTCCCCCCTCCCTGTTCTGGGACTCCAATCACCCGCAGGTTATCCTTCTTGATAGAGTCCCACATAATTCTTAGGGTTTCTTCATTTTTTTAAATTCTTTTATCTGATTTTTTTTCAGCTATGTTGGTGTTGATTCCCTGGTCCTCCAGATGTCCCAGTCTGCATTCTAATTGCTCGAGTCTGCTCCTCTGACTTCCTATTGCGTTGTCTAATTCTGTTATTTTATTGTTAATCTTTTGGATTTCTACATGTTGTCTCTCTATGGATTCTTGCAACTTATTAATTTTTCCAGTATGTTCTTGAATAATCTTTTTGAGTTCTTCAACAGTTTTATCAGTGTGTTCCTTGGCTTTTTCTGCAGTTATCCTAATTTCATTTGTGATATCATTAAGCATTCTGTAAATTAGTTTTTTATATTCTGTATCTGATAATTCCAAGATTGTATCTTCATTTGGGAAAGGTTTTGATTCTTTTGTTTGGGGGGTTGGAGAAGCCTTCATGGTCTGCTTCTTTAAGTGGTTTGATATGGATTGTTGTCTCCGAGCCTTCACTGGGAAACTAGTTTTTCCAGAAAATCTGCTAAAAAAAAACTGCAGTCAGATCCCTATCAGAGTTCTCCCTCTGGCTCAGGCTATTCAGATGTTAATGAAGCCGCCTGGGGAGCGTGGGGGAGGGAACAGAGAGATAGGAGAGTAGCACCTCAGAATATAGCCAGAGTTGCTTGTCTTGCTTGGAATGACTATTATATCTGAGATTCCCGCGGGCGCGTCACCTATGTGTGCTGGCTGTGTGGAGATTGCCCCCGGGGGTTCTGGCCCGCTGGAGTCACGGTCAGATCCTCCGCTTCCAGCCCCACGCCCAGCGTCAAGGCTCCCCTACTGGGACGGTGCACTCTCGACTCCAAAATCAGTCGCTGCCTCCCGGGGACTTCTCGTCCCTCCAGCCACGTGGCCGTGCCGCCTCCGAGAACCAGTTGGGCCTCCTCCCGGGGTTAGTTCAGATGGGTGGAGGAGCTCCTCGTGCTTGTGCCGTGACCGAGTGTCCCGACTGGGACGCTGTTGTCCCCGCTCCAATACCTGTCGCTGCCTCCCGGGGACTTCTCCTACTGGCTGCGTTCCACGCCGCCCGCGCGACCCGGCTGGTCCCCTTCCCGGGGTTAGTTCAGGGGGGTGGAGCAACTCTCTGTGTTTATGGCGTACCTGCGTCCAGTCCAAATCCCTGCGGGACGGTTCCCCGGCTCGGATGCTGATCTTTCTGCTCCAAGACCAGTCACTGCCTCCCGGGGACTTCTCCTACTGGCTGCGTCCCACGCCGCCCGTGGAACCGGCTGGTTCCCCTCCCGGGGTTAGTTCAGGGGGGTGGAGCAGGTGTCTGTGCTTGTGCCGTACCTGACTGGTGCGCTGGCTCCAGGCTCTGGAAACAATTGCTGCTTCCCCGTATTAGTTCGTTCTCCGTCTCTAAATCTGTGTTTGTTGTTCAGGGTTCGTAGGTTGTTATGTATGTGATCGATTCACTTGTTTTTCTGTGTCTTTGTTGTAAGAGGGATCCGAGGTAGCGTCTGTCTAGTCCGCCATCTTGGCTCCGCCCCCTGCTTCATGTATTTTAAAGTTCTGCTATTAGGTGTGTAACACTTAGGATAGTTATGGCCTCTTGATAAAATTATTTATCATTATGAAATGACCCTGTTCATTTACTTTTTTTTTTTTGCTCTAAAATCTAGTTTGTCTGTTTCAGTGTCCTTTTCTACTACCTTGTTATCTGTGTCATTTCTAGTTCAGTTTGATTGGTTTCTCTCATTATGGGTCATATTTTCTTGCTTTTTTTGAAACCTGATAATTTTGAATTGGGTGCCAGCCATGGTGAATTTTACCCTGTGGTGTACTGGATGTTTTTGTATTTCCATAAATATTCTTATGCTTTGTCCTGGGATATAGTTATGTTACTTAGAAATAGTTTGATTCATTTCTTAGGCAGCACCAGAGCACCAAAATCCTCCTGAGTACTTTACCCAGTGCCCATAAATTATAGGCATTTCACTTAGGCTATATGTGTTTTGGGTCTGATTTCCTGTAATTTTTCCGTTAATTTTTTCCCTGCCCTCAGGTCGTTTTCTCATACACGCAAGTTGATCAGTATTTAGCAAAAGACTGCAGATCTCTGTTTCTTTGTAGCTCTCTCTGATCTGCTACTCAGCCCTGTGAATTTTAGCCCCCTCAATCTTCCTGTACTTCCAGCTCTGTCCCCTCTATTCCAGTAGACCACTGGTTCTAACTAGATTACTCCTATCTGCTCTGTGGCCTGGAAATTCTTACTAGGCAGGAAGTTGGGATAATGGTAGATCTCACCTCTTTGTTTCCAATCTCTGAGGGATTCCAAAACCAAAAAATCCAAACCCAGTGCCGTGGAGTCGATTCTGACTCTGAGGGATTACTCTCCTTTATTTCTTGATTTCTGATATCCTTAAGGATCCCTGGTAGCATAGCACAGTGGTTAAGAGCTTGACTACTAGCCAAACAGTTGGCAGTTCAAATCCACCAGCTGCTCCTTGGAAACCCTATGGGGCAGTTCTTCTCTGACCCATAGGACCACGGTGAGTTCAAATCGACTGTGGGTTTGGTTCCCTTTTTTTTGTGTGTGAATACTCTTAAAGGAGCACCGGTAAAGCAGTGGTTAAAGTGGTAAAGGTTGGCAGTTCAAACCCAACAGCCTTTCCGTGGGAGAAAGATGTAGCAGCTTTAGTCTGTAAAGATTTATGGTCTTAAAAACCCTATGGGGCAGTTCTCCTCTGTCCTAGATGGTTGCTATGAATTGGAATCAATTTGACAGCAATTTTTTTCTAAATGTTTTGAAAACTGTTTTTTCCCCTTATATTTTGTCTGTTTTCAGTGTTGTTTAGATTCAAGAGTAAGTCCGGTCCCTGTTACTCCATCTTTGTCAGCTGTGGAAGTACTCTTGACATTTGAATTTGATCTTTTAAATTTACTGTGTTATAGATTCCCATTTCATTTGTCCACTCTTTCTTATTTTCTACAATGTTTGTGTTCATGTGTTCTTAGAATCTTAGAAGGTAGGTAGTTTGTGAGGCTGGGGTGGCCCTCTATCCATGAGTCAACGTCTTCTGTGTTTTTGGTACCATTCTAAGTATTGGGGAAAGAAACATGACTTAGATCCAGCCTCTGAGAACTTCACTCAAGTAGGAACTCCAGTATAGTTGGGGGAGGGGTGGGAAGTATGCAACGGTTTGGAGTTACGCAGTGAAATCAAGTTAACTTGAAAATTTTATTTAAATTGTAGCCATAACGTTTTGAGTAATACAGATCTTTTAAGAAAAGCTTTTTTGGGGAAGAATATATCTGAAGTAGAATGTGAGCACAATATTTAGTTTCATGCTATATTATGGAAGTAAATAGGAAAATGTACTGCTCATTTTTCACTGACTCCAACTAAAGCTGAGCAATTAGTAGGGGACAGAAGGTTAAAAAGAGAGAGAGAGAAAAGTATTTCGCTCTGATTGGGAAAAAAATGTCATGAGAACTTTCGGCTTTTAGCATCAAACTCATTGCCATCAAGTCAATTCCAACTGATAGCAACCCTATAGAACAGAGTAGAACTGTCCCATATGGTTTCCAAGGAGTGCCTGGTGGTTTTGAACTGCCAGCCTTTTGGTTAGCAGCCGTAGCTCTTAACCACTGTACCACCAGGGTTTCCTTTAGTATCAAGTAGTATGTAATTTATTTTCCTTTCTATTTCTTTTCCTGTTATATTTGAAGGAAGCCCTGGTGGTGCAGTGGTTAAGAGCTTGGCTTCGAACCAAAAGGTTGACAGTTTAAGTCCACCAGTTGCTCCTTGGAGACCCTGTGGGGCAGACAGTTCTACTCTGTCCATAGAGTCGCTACTGAGTTGGAATCGACAACGGCAGTGGGTTTTGTTTTTGTTTTTAAATAAATTTGAAGAACAAAAGCAAATTCTTTAAGCAAAAGTTTTCTGTTTAATTAGCGTAAATAACTTAGGCATCAGAGAAACGTCAACGACTAAATCATACTGTGTTTGCTATGAAGAGATAAGTAGCCTAGCTATAGGCTGTTAATCCAACTTGAAGATTTTGTTCATTTTTTTTATCTAGGGGGGACCTTTGATGCCAATCTGAGACTGAGATTGAGTTCATAAAGGAAGAATTGGCTTTAAGAAAGATGATATTGACCCTTAGTTGATTTAAAAGTATATATTATAAAATATTTCAACCTTTTTTAAAATAATCTTTTATTAGTGCTGATTTAAATTTAATTCTTTAAAGAATAGAAAGCACATGACTTTACAGAACCATTGTGTGCCATAATAGGAAAAAATATTGTACACCTTGATTTCAGTACTGTAGTGTTACTCCCACAGGTCTTTGAGAAGTGACTAGGAATCTTTCCAATCTAAAAGAAAAAATGATGAATCATAATGTATGTTTTCTTTTTTCATACCATATGTATAAAAAAATAAAAATGTATAGGAAGAATTAAATATAGATGTTTTTGAATCAGTGAAGAAAGAACAATTTGGATGTTGTTAGCATGAAAAAGGCGAAAGTGGTTTTGAGGGTGGAAAAGTTAGGCAGAGCAGTGTTAAACCATTTTCGGCAGAAATTAGCCAAATTAAAGAAATATCTTTCTTGGCCTCTTTCTAATTTTGAAGAGTATTGAATAAAGCATAAATTGTATGCATATTTATTTGCATTTTTATACTTAAATTATCTTATTAATGCAATGGAAGGGCTTGGGTGTGGTGATTGTAGTGTTAAGGTGTTATCTGAATTAGGCAAAACTCTTTACCAGATAAAGGTAATAAAACTGGTTAGAACACCAAACTATATATCTTTAGTAACATTTTTACTGCTTTATAAATTTTTTTTATTGGAGTTTTTCTCTTTTGTACAGATACAAGGTAATTTCTTTATTTCCTATGCTACAATCAGATAGGACTCTTTCAAACCTTCTTCATGTTAAAATTGACATTGTGGCTTCCATTTTGTTATGTTTTTATTTTAAAAGGAATCTTCTAGCCGAAATACCTCTATTTTAATTCAGAATCTGCTCTTTCTCTGCAAATATAACACCTAGCTCCTTACCTTATGTGTTGCTATCAAAAATGAAATAAAATGCATTTGTGTTCCTTAATATTGTTCCTTAACATTCTTTTCTGGTATGTTTTTGATTCTTGTGTTCTTTCACAGAAACATCAGACTGCAGTTATAGTTGCAATTAAAAAAACTTGAATTAAAAATGAGTTGTTTTGCTTCTTCATACCACATTTGATTTTTTCTTGTACTAATTAAGATATACATTGAATGTTAGTTCAATAAGAAATGGCCTTTATGACATATCATTTAGAATGTAAATTATTTTTAAGCAGGAGAATATTGAAAATAAAACAGAACTAGCTAAAAAATCTGAATTATTTACAGGCCAAGGGCTTAAAAGTGCATCGCCCCTGCACAAATATTACATTATGAAATGGGAATTTCAGTTTGCTGTAAATCTGTCTGGCATAGCAGCTTAAAATAAAATAGTTTTACCCATCTAAAGCAACATCAATTTGCCAGTCAGTGCTTCATGTATCAAAGAGTGTTCTGTGAAAATATCAATATCATTGGTTAATATAAATGAAATTAATTTTTAAAGCTGGGCTAAAGGTTGACATCTGAAAAATTGCATTACTTTGCAGAAGAGAAATTTCTGTCTTCTAGTGAAATTTCAGGTCATAAGGGCAAGTAATTTTCACAATCTTCAATGGGAGCCAGTGAAATATGAACTTCATTGTCACCTAGCCCCAAAGCGATAAGATAAAATGAGCTGATACATCATTTGCTGTGGTTTTATCATCTCCCTCAGTAATTGGAAGAGAAAACATAAGAGCATGTGTGTTTGTATGCTCCCCTCTTGCCCCTCCTGGCTCCACCATCATCCACACCCAGGCTAAAACCATTTTAGCCCAATCAATACAAAGGTCACATAGCATTTTATTTATATATTTTTAATTTTTCATTCTGACTAAAACTGCCAAGTAGAACATTAGAGTAATGAATATGTTTAATTGAATTTGTCACCCGTGAAAATGCTAAGGAGAACACTGTACCACATCATAGTACCAGTAAGCAGAAGGAGGAAATATACTATATAGATGAAAAGATTTTAAATAACAACTCATAATTAATTTAAAGGGTAATTTTCTGTCCTATTCATAACTTTCATATTTTTTATTATTATCAGTTTTTGTATTCTTTCTGAAATTTGGTGACATTCTAAGTGTTCAGGGATATAGATTTAATAACAAAATTACCGAATTTTCCACCATACTCAACAATATGCCATCTTCAAATTCAAGGAAAGACCTTCAAGTTTTGTTTCAAGGATATATATTTGAAAACTTCAAACTAAAAGTCATGTGGTCTAATGATGAAGTAAATTCTTTAACTAGAATTCACTATGATAAAGTAAATCAAGTGTTATGCTTTGATATCAAGTTCCAGAGAAAATTATATGTAGCAAAATGCAAAAACCATGATAATAATATGGAGCTACAACTTTAAAATACTTGATTTAAATTCCTTTAAACTAGTTAAAATTGCAGTTATTGTAAATAAAACATTATTGTACATGTATTTAGTGGTGATTTGATATGAGAATATTTCCCTGTGTTTTTATCCATTTCTGTTTGCTGTTTTTTCCATATTAAAATATATGCCTTCTGACTGTAATTTATAATTATGTTCCATGAAAATGGGATGTAGAGAATATTTCCTAGACTTTTCCTGTAAATGATGTTGTTAATTGATAGCATGATTTAGCCTGTATTTTGTATACTAAATTTAAAACATTTTTATTGATGTTAAATATATCCATATAGTTTGGAAATGGTTTTGTTGTGAAATTTCAAATACTACTGTTAATATGTATGATTTTACTCTTACTTACAAATTCTTCAGAAGTCAGTGTGGAATTAATCTGAAAGAGTAGAACCTCTTCAAATAGTGGCAAATGTTTGGGACTAGGATATGCTGTGCTAGTTTTAAAAATTACGAGTAGTGTTTTTAAAGATATTTTTTATTGATGTTATATATGTGAGTGTATATATATGGATTTTTTTTTGTAAATACTTCTTATTTTTCAGGTAAAACATTTTATTTTTTTCTCTTGACAAAAAATTGTAAAACCTTTTAAGTGTATTAAGGGTAGTTTTTGTAGTTCGTGAAACAAAGCCCCATTTTTTTTTCTTAAAACAAATATGGCTCTATTTTCAGAGACTATTTTCAGTCTACCTAAAAAAAAAGTGTGATATTTAATAAGTAAGAGTACCATTTAGTTAGGCAATAAATACAGGTTTCTAGTTTTGTTCTTTGGTTAAGATGAGAAAACAAAAGTTTTATTTTGATAAACTGGAGAGCTAAAGAGAAAAGTGAAAATGCTTTACTTTCAATTCAAGAATATATGCAACAAGGTAAAGAAGTTTTCTTGTCTGTCCACAGTGTACTATTTGAAGTGTAGAAGAAAGAAATGGGCACATTAGTTAGGGAGAATGATATATGCTTTTTCAGAAGGTATGGTTTTCAGATAATCAAATGTATCTTCGTTAAAATTTTTAATATAAAGTAATATATACATATATGTATGTGTGTGTATATATAATTAAATACTGGTTTCTTTCTCTCCTTTCTATCTCCCTTACCTAAAGTTTAACTAATAAACCAACTTTGTTGAAACAAATTATATATACATATGTACATATATATATGAAGAAAGTTGAATTTGCTAATAATACCAACAGTATCAATAAAGCTAGGTAGTAAACATTCAAAGAGAGTGCTGTGGGCTTAAGCTTTCGAGCTATTCTCCACTTTTGGTCATAACTGCAGCGCAATGGTAATGATACTGTTTCCATAGCAACTGATTCATTGGAGGGCTAGACCTCTGTCTAGGGTGCTGTCAGTGTATGTAGAGTTTCAGTGAACAGAAAGTCCCAAAGAAGGGTCTATTTCTACCTAATCCAGTTTTAATTGAACTCTAGAGACTTTGAAGTGAAGCCTTGGACCAGGCATATACTATTCCAATAAGAAACAAACCTCTGGTTTAGCTAGGCCTCAGCTGCTTCTCAGTACTGACACCTTTTCCTAATGAATACTTTAAAGAAATGTTATTATGTCCATTTTAGCAAGTAATTTTACTAGTTAAAGGATTCTTCATTTTATATCAAACCTCAACTTTCTCTTCCATAACTGTAAAATTTCACTTGTTAATTTTTTCTTTTAAGAAATCAGACTAGTTTTTCTAAGTAACATTTTACTTTTTTGATTCCTTTGACAATGTTAAATAATTTTCTCTCTCCTCCTGTTTCTCCTTTTCTGAGTTTTAAAAAATTACTATACCTGATTATATTTAACATTGAAAGTACTATCATTCAGTTTGTTGCCATTTATATCAAGTTCGAAAACATACAAAACAATACTAGATTAAATCAATTATGGATATAAATGTACTAATAGTGTAAAAATTTACATGGGAATTATAATCCCAAAAACGAGGGTAGTGATTGGCTCTGAGGAAGGAGGAAAATGAGATCAGGAAAGATTAAACATAAGAGTTTCAATACTATTTATAATCTATTAATTTTTTTTAAATATATGCAATAATATAGCAAATGGTAGGATTTGATAATGTTGAGTAGCAGATACATGGACTTATTTTGTTTTCTGTACTTTTGAATATGCTTGACATCTGTTAATAAAACACATTTTGAAGGAGCATGCTACTTGCTGTGTTTCAAGTAGATGTTTGAATAACTATACTGCTTAAAGAAATGGAATATAAATTGAATTTTCCAATTAATCATAATTATTTTGGTACATTAAAAATGTTATAAAATGGTTTAGAATCTTTATTTTTATTACTAAATGGAATATCCTAGAATATAATTAAATATTTAGACAAATGATTTTGACCTTACAGTGATTGGCATCACCATCATGAAAACAGGTTTATATAGTTCCATAGATATAAGGGGTAGAATTTGCAGACCAGTGTGTGATATTCCTAGGATATCACAGAGCTTCAAAAATCTTTTTTTTTTTTTTTTTTGCTTTTTCTCTTTCACCTGTAACCTATGTGCAGGAAAAGAAGAAGAGTTGATTAAAATTCCTAATGAGTTGGATTCTAGTTTAACAAAAATTCATCCCTCTTGGAAATGTGTCAGTGTGGTATATAATGGAAGCTCTAGGCTTGTGGATTAGGAAATCTGAGAGTAGCTGAGACACAGCCACTGATTTGTCAAGGAATTTTGTATTAAGTATTTAATTAGTCTGAGCCTCATTTTCCTTATCAATAATTGGATAGATTGGGTTTATATGGTGTTATGGAACATATATTGAATTGTCTAACATTTGAAAAATATAGGTGGCAAACTCAAATGCTGATGAAATGAGGCAGGTAATAGCAAATGAGTAAATGAGGGCCAAATGGAGAGCGCGTGCCAGTTGTTACCATGCGGCATATGGATCCAGATTTGCAGCCACGTAGTCCAGTTTTTCCTGACATTTATGTAAATATATAAGTATGTATTTGTGTAAATATTCATTTTCTCCAGTATTTTCAACTCATTCAAATTTGGTTAAAACATCCTCTGGGGCAAACAAAATGAATTTGGGACATGTATATGAAACTTGGGTTGCCATTTATTGATTCATTTAATCATTCAGAAAATATCTACTTTGTGCCAGACATTGTTTTGTTGTTGTGTACCATTGCCTAGACATTGTTCTGTTGTTGTTGTGTACCATTGCCTAGACATTGTTCTGTTTTTGTTGTTGTGTGTCATTGCCTAGACATTGTTCTGTTGTTGTGTGTCATTGCCTAGACATTGTTCTGTTGTTGTTGTTGTATGCCATTGTCTAGGCAATGTCTTTGCTCTAAAGCAACTTAGATTCCAGTATTCGAGTGATGAATAGAGGGAACAGACAAGTAAGCCGATATTAGAATTCAGATCACAGTGTTATGAAGAAAACCTGGTAAGGGTTTTGAGTAGGATGAATGGTGGTAGAGGAAGTGGGATTTAGATCCTTTGGCTTCACTGAGGAGATAACATAATGAAAAGAAATCTAGATGTGAGAGAAGAGCATTCCAGGCAGAGGGAATAACTAGTATGAAAGCAGTGAGGAGGAAAGAGGCTCGTCAGATTGTCCCAAATATAAGACTTTACATGCAGTTAAGAGGAGCTTAGAGTTTATTGTGTGTGATGTGAAACCACAGGACGCTATTAAATATAGGACCGATGTGATCTGATTTGCCTTTTAAAATTTTTTTTCTTTGGCTCCCCTGAGCAGAATAGACCCTAGAGGTAAGAATAGTAGGGAGACCAAGTAGAAGGCTACTGCAGACTCTGAAGGCTTGGATCTGCTGGTGGTAGCAGTGGTTGTGGTGAGAGAAAGAATACCTCTGCTTTAAAAAAAACTTTGGGAGTAATACCCATAGTTTTGTCCTCCCTTTTCTCATTCATTTCTCTCAGTATTTGTTACGTAGGTAGGTTGTGTAACAGAGTTAGGATTTCTCAATCAGCAGTTTTCACAGCCGAAAGCGTGATTCTTCGTGACTAATCCTTTGAACTTTTTGTTTTATTTTTTAAACAACCTGAGCCTTAGAGTTGTACTCATTCTTTCAATTCCTGGGCCCTGAAGTGCCAAAAATAGAACCATTTCTATAGAAAAATTAAAGTGGCGACTTTGTACTTACTGAATTAAATAAGAGGTTTTTTCTTTAAAAAATGTATTTTGAATTGAGGAATGTAGATTTATTTGCATTTAGGATCAGAAGAATGGAAGAGTATAGAAAAGAACAGTGTAAACTTTGCATAAAATAAATTCATACTATTCATTGTTTTTCTTCTTTGTGCCCGATCTTTATGCCAACAACGTAATATCATCATCAAATGTAGTTTCGTTTGCATTTTTTAATGGTGGCTACTTTTGAGAGCTAAAACATAATTTTTTAACATACATCACCATGGGTTTTCTTCAGGTACCGATAACAAATGCGTCTCGTTTTCTTTATTAATATTATGGAAAGTACAGAGAAATGCTAAATCTGGTTTTCCTTTTATAACTTCATATTTAAGCTTTTGAAACAAACTTTTAAAAAAAAAACAAAACTTGAATAACAAAGCCACAAAGTGGTTTAGGTTTAAAGACAGGATTACTTTGAATTGGCAAAGTATTCTCAGCATCTGTGTTTGTCACACGGGATGACAAGAATTGTAACAAGTTACTCTGACAACCACCTACTCCATAGAGAGATTATGCTGAGTTCACTGGCAGGTTTGTGTTTAGCCTTAGCTGACAAAATGATACTTAACCTTTTATACAGTCAGCCTTTGTGCTTTCTGAATGAGTGACTTTGACAGTGAACTTGAAAGTGTTTTTTTTTAAGTTATGAACTTAAATTTTTAAAAAGTAAGCAAATGTACTTCTGGGTACATTATTGGCATACTATGTGAAACTGAATTTTTTTTTTTTTTTTTTGTGAAACTGAATTATAGATGTGATTTATAGGCATGTGTAACATTCTCTTGTGGCCCTCCTTGTTTTTAAGGTTTTATCTAGAACTTGACTTCCCAAAATATGACTCAAACATCAATTAATCAAGAATGTAATAAGTGTTTCCTAAAAAAGCAAAGGCTGTGTCATTGCTTTAAAAAGTCCAAATGTGTATTTTTAAATTGAAGTTTTGTAATTTTACTCCACTTTTTCATTTAAGAGTTTTCCTAATATTGCAGACCATTTTCTTAAATCTCTCTCCAAATTATTTCAATAACTATTTATTGAATTCTTTTCAAATAATTTGTTTGTATTAATATGTTTTTCTGTTTTAATTGGAGGGGGGAAACAAAACAAATGAGAAATTCTAGAATCATTACTTACTTGAGATTGTTTTTCCTCACTAGATCCTGGCATACACAGAGGGGCTGCATGGAAAATGGCTGTTCACAGAGATACGATCGATCTTTTCTCGTCGTTATCTTTTGCAAAATACAGCCCTGGAGATCTTTATGGCAAACAGAGGTAAAATGCTGTAGAAAGTACCTTCTTACAGAGCTAACCTCCACCTCTTTAAGATTTCATTTTTGGACTACAATATTGTTTTCATTTTGATAGTATTTTGTATTGCACCCTCTACCTTACTGACCTCCGTTTTTGTACCAAATGCATCTTCATGGGATTTTTTTTCCTTAGGCATTCTTAGACTGATTTATTGTTCTCTTTTTCTGACCCTATTACAAATTGATCCAAGGCTTTATAAATATGGGAGATAACAAACCAAAAAGCCCTTTGCCGTCGAGTCGATTCTAACTCATAGCGACCCTATAGGACAGAGTAGAACTGCCCCACAGGGTTTCCAAGGAGCTGCTGGTGGATTTGAACTGCCAAACTTTTGTTTAACAGCCAGACACTTAACCTCTGTGCCACCAGGCCTCCATGGGGGATAAAATAACTATTTAATCAGCTGTGTAGTGTGGATGTCATCAACATCGCTTTGATGCTTAAACTCCTCCTGGAAGGTAGCTGCATTTGAAGAGGGGAAAGGGGAATCAGATGATTCAAGCATTTATTTAACCTTTTGTCTAATTCATTACTGTTTATAAAGGCACCATCAGAAGATGGCACTGAACTGCCCTAGTTTCTTTGTATTACATGATTCTTGAAAGTGGAACTAAAACTTCAATTTGTAGGTTTAGAATGGAACTTGGTGAAATCCATTAAGACAAGGAGGGGATACAAGGTACATTTGAAGGAAAAGCATTGTTGAGTATGAGTGGAAGCATTCCAAAAAAACCCCAAACCATTGCCTTTTAGTTGATTCCAACTCATAGTGACCCTGTGAGACGAAGTAGAACTGCCTCATACAGTTTGCAAGGAGCGGCCGGTAGATTTCAACTGCCGACCTCTTGGTTAGCAGCCAAGCTCTTAACCACTCTACCACTGGGGGAATGTGTAAAGCCTAGTGCCTCCTTGTACATATTGGCTATAAATGGTTGATGATTTCTTTTTTTATTTTTTTTATTAACTTTTATTGAGCTTCAAGTGAACGTTTACAAATCAAGTCAGACTGTCACATACAAGTTTATATACACCTTACTCCGTACTCCCACTTGCTCTCCCCCTAATGAGTCAGCCCTTCCAGTCTCCTTTCGTGACAATTTTGCCAGCATCCAACTCTCTCTATCCTCCCATCCTCCCTCCAGATAGGAGACGCCAACACAGTCTCAAGTGTCCACCTGATATAATTAGCTCACTCTTCATCAGCATCTCTCTCCCACCCACTGTCCGGTCCCTTTCATGTCTGATGAGTTGTCTTCGGGGATGGTTCCTGTCCTGGGCCAACAGAAGGTCTGGGGAGCACGGCCGCTGGGATTCCTCTAGTCTCAGTCAGACCATAAAGTATGGTCTTTTTGTGAGAATTTGGGGTCTGCATCCCACTGATCTCCTGCTCCCTCAGGAGTTCTCTGTTGTGCTCCCTGACAGGGCAGTCATCGATTGTGGCCGGTCACCAACTAGTTCTTCTGGTCTCAGGATGATGTAGGTTTCTGGTTCATGTGTCTCTTTCTGTCTCTTGGGCTCTTAGTTATACTGTGACCTTGGTGTTCTTCATTCTCCTTTGCTCCAGGTGGGTTGAGACCAATTGATGCATCTTAGTTGGCCGCTTGTTAGCATTTAAGACCCCAGATGCCACATTTCAGAGTGGGATGCAGAATGATTTCATAATAGAATTATTTTGCCAATTGACTTAGAAGTCCCCTTAAACCCTGGTCGCCAAACCCCCGCCATTGCTCCGCTGACCTTTGAGGCATTCAGTTTATCCCGGAAACTTGTTTGCTTTTGGTCCAGTCCAGTTGAGCTGACTTTCCATGTATTGAGTATTGTCCTTCCCTTCACCTAAAGCAGTTCTTATCTACGAATTAATCAGTAAATAACCCTTTCCCACCCTCCCTCCCTCCCTCCCCGCCTCGTAACCACAAAAGTATGTGTTCTTCTCAGTTTATACTATTTCTCAAAATCTTATAATAGTGGTCTTATACAATATTTGTCCTTTTGTCCTGACTAATTTCACTCAGCATAATGCCTTCCAGGTTCCTCCATGTTATGAAATGTTTCACAGATTCGTCACTGTTCTTTATTGATGCATAGTATTCCATTGTGTGAATATACCACAATTTATTTACCCATTCATCCGTTGATGGACACCTTGGTTGCTTCCAGCTTTTTGCTGTTGTAAACAGAGCTGCAATAAACATGGGTGTGCATATATCTGTTTGTGTGAAGGCTCTTGTATCTCTAGAGTATATTCCGAGGAGTGGGATTTCTGGGTTGTATGGTAGTTCTATTTCTAACTGTTTAAGATAACGCCAGATAGATTTCCAAAGTGGTTGTACCATTTTACATTCCCACCAGCAGTGTATAAGAGTTCCAATCTCTCCGCAGCCTCTCCAACATTTATTATTTTGTGTTTTTTGGATTAATGCCAGCCTTGTTGGAGTGAGATGGAATCTCATCGTAGTTTTAATTTGCATTTCTCTAATGGCTAATGATGGAGAGCATTTTCTCATGTATCTGTTAGCTGCCTGAATATCTTCTTTAGTGAAGTGTGTGTTCATATCCTTTGCCCATTTCTTGATTGGGTTGTTTATCTTTTTGTGATTGAGTTTTGACAGAATCATGTAGATTTTAGAGATCAGGCGCTGGTCGGAGATGTCATAGCTGAAAATTCTTTCCCAGTCTGTAGGTGGTCTTTTTACTCTTTTGGTTAAGTCTTTAGATGAGCATAGGTGTTTGATTTTTAGGAGCTCCCGGTTATCTGGTTTCTCCTCGTCATTTTTGGTAATGTTTTGTATTCTGTTTATGCCTTGTATTAGGGCTCCTAGGGTTGTCCCTATTTTTTCTTCCATGATCTTTATCGTTTTAGTCTTTATGTTTAGGTCTTTGATCCACTTGGAGTTAGTTTTTGTGCATGGTGTGAGGTATGGGTCCTGTTTCATTTTTTTGCAAATGGATATCCAGTTTTGCCAGCACCATTTGTTAAAAAGACTATCTTTTCCCCAATTAACTGACACTGGGCCTTTGTCAAATATCAGCTGCTCATAAGTGGAGGGATTTATATCTGGGTTCTCAATTCTGTTCCACTGGTCTATGTGTCTGTTGTTGTACCAATACCAGGCTGTTTTGACTACTGTGGCTGTATGATAGGTTTTGAAATCGGGTAGAGTGAGGCCTCCCACTTTCTTCTTCTTTTTCAATAATGCTTTGCTTATCTGAGGCTTCTTTCCCTTCCATATGAAGTTCATGATTTGTTTCTCTATCACCTTAAAAAATGACATTGAAATTTGGATCGGAAGTGCCTTGTATGTATAGATGCCTTTTGGTAGAATAGACATTTTTACTATGTTAAGTCTTCCTATCCATGAGCAAGGTATGTTTTTCCACTTAAGTATGTCCTTTTTAATTTCTTATAGTAGACCTTTGTAGTTTTCTTTGTATAGGTCTTTCACATCCTTGGTAAGATTTATTCCTAAGTATTTTATGTTCTTGGGGGCTACTGTGAATGGTATTGATTTGGTTATTTCCTCTTCGATGTTCTTTTTGTTGATGTAGAGGAATCCAAGTGATTTTTGTATGTTTATTTTATAACCTGAGACTGCCAAACTCTTCTGTTAGTTTCAGTAGTTTTCTGGAGGATTCCTTGGGGTTTTCTGTGTATAAGATCATGTCATCTGCAAATAGAGATAATTTGACTTCCTCTTTGCCAATCCGGATGCCCTTTATTTCTTTCTCTAGCCTAATTGCTCTGGCTAGGACTTCTAGCACAACGTTGAATAAGAGCGGTGATAAAGGGCATCCTTGTCTGGTTCCCGTTCTCAAGGGAAATGCTTTCAGGCTGTCTCCATTTAGAGTGATGTTGGCTGTTGGCTTTGCATAGATGCCCTTTATTATGTTGAGGAATTTTCCTTCAGTTCCTATTTTGGTGAGAGTTTTTATCATAAATGGGTATTGAACTTTGTCAAATGCCTTTTCTGCATCAATTGATAAGATCATGTGGTTTTTGTCTTTTGTTTTATTTATATGGTGGATTACATTAATGGTTTTACTAATATTAAACCAGCCTTGCATACCTGGTATAAATCCTACTTGGTCGTGGTGAATTATTTTTTTGATTTGTTGTTGAATTCTATTGGCTAGAATTTTGTTGAGGATTTTTGCATCTATGTTCATGAGGGATATAGGTTTGTAATTTTCTTTTTTTGTGATGTCTTTACCTGGTTTTGGTATCAGGGATATGGTGGCTTCATCGAATGAGTTAGGCAGTATTCCGTCATTTTCTATGCTTTGAAATACCTTTAGTAGTAGTGGTGTTAACTCTTCTCTGAGTGTTTGGTAGAACTCTGCAGTATAACCATCCGGGCCAGGGCTTTTTTTTTTTTTGGGGAGTTTTTTGATTACCGTTTCAATCTCTTTTTTTGTTATGGGTCTATTTAGTTGTTCTACTTCTGATTGTGTTAGTTTAGGTAGGTAGTGTTTTTCCAGGAATTCATCCATTTCTTCTAGGTTTGCAAATTTGTGACAGTACAATTTTTCGTAATAATCTGATATGATTCTTTTAATTTCAGTTGCGTCTGTTGTGATGTGGCCCTTCTCGTTTCTTATTCGGGTTATTTGTTTCCTTTCCTGTATTTCTTTAGTCAGTCTAGCCAATGGTTTATCGATTTTGTTAATTTTTTCAAAGAACCAGCTTTTGGCTTTGTTCATTCTTTCAATTGTTTTTCTGTTCTCTAATTCATTTAGTTCAGCTCTAATTTTTATTATTTGTTTTCTTCTGGTGCCTGATGATTCTTTTGTTGCTCACTTTCTATTTGTTCAAGTTGTCGGGACAGTTCTCTGATTTTGGCTCTTTCTTCTTTTTGTATGTGTGCATTTATCAATATAAATTGGCCTGTGAGCGCTGCTTTTGCTGTATCCCAGAGGTTTTGATAGGAAGTATTTTCATTGTATGAATTTCCTTATTCCCTCCTTAATGTCTTCTATAACCCAATCTTTTTTCAGGAGGGTATTGTTCAGTTTCCAAGTATTTGATTTCTTTTCCCTAGTTTTTCTGTTATTGATTTCTACTTTTATTGTCTTGTGATCTGAGAAGATGCTTTGTAATATTTCGATGTTTTGGATTCTGCAAAGGTTTGTTTTATGACCTAATATGCGGTCTATTCTAGAGAATGTTCCATGTGCACTAGAAAAAAAAGTATACTTTGCAGCAGTTGGGTGGAGAGTTCTGTATAAGTCAATGAGGTCAAGTTGTTTGATTGTTGTAATTAGGTCTTCCGTGTCTGTATTGAGCTTCTTACTGGATGTCCTGTCCTTCTCTGAAAGTGGTGTGTTGAAGTCTCCTACTATAATTGTGGAGGTGTCTATCTCACTTTTCAGTTCTGTTAAAGTTTGATTTATGTATCTTGCAGCCCTGTCATTGGGTGCATAAATATTTAATATGATTATATCTTCCTGATCAATTGTCCCTTTTATCATTACGTAGTGTCCTTCTTTATCCTTTGTGGTGGATTTAAGTTTAAAATCCATTTTGTCAGAAATTAATATTGCTACTCCACTTCTTTTTTGCTCATTGTTTGCTTGATATACTTTTTCCATCCTTTGAGTTTTAGTTTGTTTGCGTCTCTAAGTCTAAGGTGTGTCTCTCGTAGGCAGCATATAGACGGATCGTGTTTCTTTATCCAGTCCGAGACTCTCTGTCTCTTTATTCGTGCATTTAGTCCATTTACATTCAGCGTAATTATAGATAAGTAAGTGTTTAGTGTTGCCATTTTGATGCCTTTTTATGTGTGTTATTGACAATTTCATTTTTCCACTTTTTTGTGCTGCGACGTTTTTCTCTGTAAATTGTGAGATCCTCATTTTCATAGTATTTGACTTTGTTGAGTCGTTAACGTTTTTCTTGGCTTTTATTTTGACTTATGGAGTTGTTATACCTCTCTGTGGTTACCTTAATATTTACCCCTATTTTTCTAAGTAAAAACCTAACTTGTATTGTCCTATATCACCTTGTATCCCTCTCCATATGGCAGTTCTGTGCCACCTGTATTTAGTCCCTCTTTTTGATTATTGTGATCTTTTACATACTGACTTCAATGATTCCCTGTTTTGAGCATTTTTTTTTTTTTAATTAATCTTAATTTGTTTTTGTGATTTCCCTATTTGAGTTGATATCAGGACGTTCTGTTCTGTGACCTTGTGTTGTGCTGGTATCTGATATTATTGGTTTTCTGACCAAATAGTTTCCTTTAGTATTTCTTGTAGGTTTGGTTTGGTTTTTGGAAATTCTCTAAACTTGCGTTTATCTGTAAATATCTTAATTTCACCTTCATATTTCAGAGAGAGTTTTGCTGGATATATGATCCTTGGCTGGCAGTTTTTCTCCTTCAGTGCTCTGTATATGTAATCCCATTGCCTTCTTGCCTGCATGGTTTCTGCTGAGTAGTCTGAACTTATTCTTATTGATTCTCCCTTGAAGGAGACCTTTCTTTTCTCCCTGGCTGCTTTTAAAATTTTCTGTTTATCTTTGGTTTTGGCAAGTTTGATGATAATATGTCTTGGTGTTTTTCTTTTTGGATCAATCTTAAATGGGGTTCGATGAGCATCTTGGATAGATATCCTTTCGTCTTTCATGATGTCAGGGAAGTTTTCTGTCAGCAGATCTTCAACTATTTTCTCTGTGTTTTCTGTCCTCCCTGCCTGTTCTGGGACTCCAATCACATGCAAGTTATCCTTCTTGATAGAGTCCCCCATGATTCTTAGGGTTTCTTCATTTTTTTTAAATTCTTTTATCTGATTTTTTTTCAGCTATGTTGGTGTTAATTCCCTGGTCCTCCAGATTTCCCACTCTGCATTCTAATTGCTCGAGTCTGCTCCTCTGACTTCCTATTGCGTTGTCTAATTCTGCAATTTTATTGTTAATCTTTTGAATTTCTGCATGCTGTCTCTCTATGGATTCTTGCAACTTATTAATTTTTCCAGTATGTTCTTGAATAATCTTTTTGAGTTCTTCAGGTGTTTTATCAGTGTGTTCCTTGGCTTTTTCTGCAGTTTGCCTTATTTCATTTCTGAGGTCATCCCTGATGTCTTGAAGCATTCTGTAAATTAGTTTTTTATATTCTGTATCTGATAATTCCAGGATTGTATCTTCATTTGGGAAAGATTTTGATTCTCTTGTTTGGGGGGTTGTAGAAGCTGTCATGGTCTGCTTCTTTATGTGGTTTGATATCAAGTGCTGTCTCCGAGCCATCACTAAGATATAAAAAAAAAAAAAAAGATATAGTAATAATTTATCCTGTATTTGCTCACTGAGTCTTATCTTGTTTTGTTTTCTTTCAGTATACGTGGATGGGCTACTAGATTGTGCTGTCTTGTTTGTTGTAGCCGTTGACTTACTTATGACCTATTACCAGCTGGTTTGGGCTGTTGCCAGATATATATGCCTGAGTGTATTCACTATTCTTGAGTAGAATCTGATTTGGGGTCATCAAGTGTGTGCTGCACCCTAACACCTATCCACCTCGAGAAGTAGTGGTGATAGTTGTGTGCACCAGATTCTATTAGCAGCTGGGGTTCACACTCCAGGGGGGCAGGATGCTGACAGGTTTCCCCCAAGTGTCAGTGGGGTAGGTGTGTCTCTATTGCTATAGCACCTTGGTGTGTGGGCTCTGCAGCTGTACCTTAGGCCCCCAATGCAAGTACCTCTACTGATTGGTAGGTGTCACCCTCCTTAGACCCCTAAGGTGAGACGCTAGGTGGTCTGGGGGGAGCTTCAGCCCTCAGTTCCCTGTTGTTGGTCAGTTAGGGCTCTGTTGAATAAGCAGAGATATCAGACCTGGGAAACTTGTTTTTCCAGTAAATCCGCTAAAAAAAATGCAGTCAGATCCCTATCAGAACTGCCTTTGCATTATAATATCCACCTTGTCCCCTGTAGGGGTGAAAGCCTGAGATTTGGATCATATATGCTTGGCTGTAGCTGGTTCTGTGTTTTTAGTGCAATTAGAGAAGGATTTTTGTTCCCTGGGTTTTTTGTGGTTGCTTCTCTCAGGCTGGAAGAATGGGTTAGGAAAAGACCAGAAAAAAAAAAAATGGAAAAGCGAAGCCGTGGAGCTGGAGCCGTTCTCCCTGTGGCTCAGGAAATTCCAATGTTAATGAAGCCGCCTGGGAAGGGGAGGAGAGGGTTCAGAAAAACAGCAGAGAATAGCACCCCGAAATATAGCCAAAGTTGCTTATCTTGCTTGGGATGACTATTTTATCTGAGATTCCCGAGGGCCGTGTCGCCTATGTGTGCTGGCTGTGTGGAGATTTTCCCCGAGGGTCTGGCCCACTGAATCTGAGGTCAGATCCTCCGCTGCCAGTCCAAAACCCAGCGTCAAGGTTCCCCTGCTTGGACGCTGCACTCCTGGCTCCAAAATTAGTTGCTGCCTCCCGGGGACTTCTCGTCGCACCAGCCGCGTCGCCGCGCTGCCCTTTCAGACTGGCTGGGCCCCCTCCCGGGGTTAGTTCAGGGGAGTAGTGCTGCGCCCCGTGTTTGCACCATTACCAGATGCCGTGTTCAGCTCCCCTGTGCCCAGTCCAAAGCCCGGCGCCAAGGTTCCCCGGCTGGGATGCTGCACTCCCGGCTTCAAAAGCAGTCACTGCCTCCCAGGGACTTCTCCTCCCACCAGCCGCGTCGCTGTGCCGCCCGCGCGGACTGGCTGGGCCCCCTCCCGGGGTCAGTTCAGGGGGCTAGGGCTATGCCCCGTGTTTGCAGCGTCACAGATGTCGTGTTCAACTCCCCTACGCCCAGTCCTAAGCCCGGTGCCAAGGTTGCCTGACTGGGACGCTGGCTCCAGGCTCCAAAAACAGTTGCTGCTTCCCCGTAGTTCTTCGTTCTCCGTCTCTGTCACTCAGTTCAACTCTTTAAATCTGTGTTTGTTATTCAGGGTTCGTAGATTGTCATGTATGTGATCGATTCACTTGTTTTTCCGAGTCTTTGTTGCAAGAGGTATCCGAGGTAATGTCTACCTAGTCAGCCATCTTGGTCCCGACCTGGTTGATGATTTCTTATTTGCTCTTTTATAATCTATAAGTTATTATTTTTAAAATCTACACATAAAAACATGCATTCCATGCACGCTTTTTTTTTTTTCCTGCTTTATGATATCGTATGTCTTTAGGGAATACAAATTTCTTTAGGGAAAGATGTTTTTCCCTTTTCGTTTTAGTCTCCTCACCTACATAAACCTTTTTCCTGATACAAACATTATTCTTCCAGGACAATAATCTAGTGAATGTTTTACACTTTAGTTCAGCCTGCATTCTTGCTATCCCAAAGGAGTTTCAACCTTGTAATATTTATTACTGACTTACCTTCATTTGTTTTCCTTCTTTGAAATTTCTTATGCATCATTCCTTTGTGTGTATATTTTTCTTTTGCCTTTCTCTCATGGCCGTGGCCATCTGCCATAGCTGTGAAAGTTTTTTCTTTTCCTTTTTCTGTATTAAGTGCAAGAGTGGAAAGCTTATTAAAAAGGTGAGGTATGTATATGTCAGTTCTAAATACATTGTACGTGCTTAATGAATGATTAATCACTTTTTTACCTGAAACATGTTGGTAATACCAGTGTTAAAAAGCTATACCAATATTGGTAAATTTCCAGGAATTTTTTGGCCTTAAATGTTTTCTCAGGCAAGATAGAGAGGAAGGGTCTCTTCCAATGAGCATTTGTAGCTTATATAATGTTCTGATATTGAAGCTAAAATGTAAGTTAAATTTCAAGACTGACCAAATTAGTATCTTCTGGTATTAACGACTTTATGACTTTGGTATTTTTAAAGATAAAAATTGTCATTCTGAATACGTTTATATATAGCGACATGTGCTCTTTAATAGTCATTGTAATCATTGAAAAAAATACCATTGGAAAGCACTTAACTTTGACTCTTAACCATAGAGAAAAAGTTTACCTTCAACTTACACATTGTCCTTTATTATATAAAGATACAATAAGCACAAACAAACATTGTAAGGAGAATATTTTAATAACTGTTCACATTGGAACAACTATGTCCGTAGAGTTTTTTGATGTCAGATTATTAACTATATAAACTTTAATTTTTAAAGGTTTTTTTTCTAGTAATTCATAGAAATATATTTGACTTGCCAAAATTAAATTTATCGAAAAGTTGTAGGTAGATAATTTCAGCTTTATGTCATATTAATGCAACAGTCATTGTTAGAAGTCCTGACAGTATTTAGAGAAAGGGCTGTCTTTGATAAAGAAGTTTGTAAGTGAAATGAGTATCACCTCTGGCATATTAATACTAGAACTTGATACACAATATAAAAAAATTAATGAGAATTGGAATTAGTAGATACCCAAATTAAGAATAAATACGGTTTTGGACCAAGAATTCAGTTTTCAAGAAAGGAAATCCTACCATGTTCAAACTTTTTAAAATTATTTTTTATAGTTGCTGTAATGTTCAACTTCCCAGACCCTGCAACGGTAAAGAAAGTAGTTAACCATCTACCTCGTGTTGGTGTTGGAACCAGTTTTGGATTGCCTCAGACCAGGTACTGTATTATATGAGAAAAATATGGAAAATATTCTGCATTGATGTTCTTATAATTTGATTTGAAGTGCATGATCATCTGTTTTCATAATGTGTTTCACAGTAAGTCATGATTACTAGTTAATAAGTTTAATTTTGGGTCACCGAATTGTGATGGCCTCAAGTTTTTGTAGTGCATAGCACAGTATCCAGCACAGAGTATATAATCAGTAACTAATCATTAAATAAGACTCCCCAGCTCCTCTCTCTGCCAAGAGAGTACCTTATAAGATGCATTTTTGAATCCCTTTGTTGAGAAATTTAAATTTTAGCATTTTGAAAAAGCAATATGTTGAGAGGGAGCTCTGGTGGTGTAGTTTCTAAGCGCTCGGCTGCTAACCCAGAGGTCAGTGTTTCAAACCCACTAGGCGCTCTGCGTGAGAAAGATGTGGCAGCCTGCTCTCATAAAGATTTCAGCCTTGGAAACCCTGTAGGGCAGTTCTACCCCATCCTAAAGGGTCGCTATGAGTCAGAATCAACTTGATGCCAGTGGGTTTAGTTTGGTTTTATATTTAGAGAAATTTATTAGTTTTTGTGTATGGATAGAACTTGCAATTTGTAAAGCTTTGTTTATGCTAGTGATATTTGGCATTAAAAAATACGTATTTTACAGTGTGATGCCGCTATGTTGTGATCACAAATGGCCAAAATGAAAAAAGATGAAAGAGAGACAATATGGGATGTGAAGGAGCTAGACTTCTCGTACACTGGTAGTGAGAATGTGAACTGGTACAACTGCTTTGGAAAACTCTCTGAAAATACTAAATATAGCTGAATATATATGCATGCCCAATGATCTAGCAATTTTATTTCTAGGAGGAGGGCCAACAGAAATGCATACATATGTTCAATGAAAGACATGTTACAAGGATGTTTCTGTTAGCATTATTCATGATAACCTCAAACTGGAAAGTCAATCAACAGCTGAGTAGATAAATAAATTGTGCTATAATCATATAATGGGATATACAATAATGAAAATAAATGAACTATTGCAGTTTATAGCAACACGGATGAATTTAGTGAAAGAAACCAGGCACAAATGATTCTACTTACATAATATTCAAAAACAAGTAAAACTAATCCCCGTTGTTAGATGTCAAGATGCCAGGCTACCTGTAGTGAATTGTAGTTTGTGAGTGAGGTGTAAGAGAGCTTCCAGGATGCTGCTAATTATCTGCTTTTTGACTGACATGATGGTTAGTCACATGTATTTATTTTGAAAAAGTTTATTGAAGTGAATCGCTTATATATGTACTTCTCTGTTACACTGCAATATAAAGCTTAAAAAAATCATTCCACTACACAGAAATAATCATTGTTATTTGTTATATCAGAAACATTGATGAGTTTTATTTTCTAAGCTTTGTTGCAAGCACAATTAGGATCATATGCAGAGTTTTGGGTTCTGTCATTTGTACTTAGTAGACCTGTGTATTTTATGAGATCACTAAAATTAAAAAAAAAAAAACTAAAAAGTTTTTTTGGCTGCTAATAATCTGAACTAAGACTATACCAGAATGTAGTAATTTCCCACATTTGGTGAATATTTACTTTATTTCCACTTTTTCATTATTATAAAAAATGGTGAATTAAACATTATTATACACAATATCTTTTTTATTTCAAGTTTTATGATCAATGCTCTATAATATAATAAATGTATTATGCTGTCTTGAAATATTAGTTGTCTAAACATGACAATTCAGAGAAAGAAAAAGTCCAATTGGATACAAAAGCAAGAGTCAGTTACATGCTGCCTACATTAAACCTACTTTAAATATAAAGATGTAGATAGATTACAGGTGAAAGGATGGGAAAAGATATACCATGAAAATAGTACTTAAAAAAAAACTAGAGTGGCTGTATCATTGCCAAAGAAGACTTCTGAGCAAAGAATAGTATTAGGAAAAAGAGGGACATTTCTTTTTTTTTTTTTTTTTAATTTTTATTGTGTTTTAAATGAAAATTTACAAATCTAGTCAGTCTCTGATACAAAAATTTATATATGCCTTACTACATACTCCTAATTGCTCTCGCCCATGAGACAACCTGCTCCTTTCCTCCACACTCTCTTTTTGTGTCCATTCCACCAGCTTCTGACCCCCTCTACCCTCTCATCTCCCCTCCAGATAAGAGATGCCTGCATAGTCTCAAGTGTCTTCTTCATCCAAGGAGCTCATTCTTCACCAGCATCTCTTTCTATCCAATTGTCCATTCCAATCCCTGTCTGAAGAGTTGGCTTTGGGAATGGTTCCTGTCTTGGGCTAACAGAAGGTCTGGGGGCCATGACCACCAGGGCCCTTCTTATCTCAGTCAGACCATTAAGTCAGGTCTTTTAACGAGAATTTGGGGCCTACATCTCACTGCTCTTCTGCTCCCTTGGGTTCTCTGTTGTGTTGCCTGTCTGGGTAGTCATCAATTGTAGCCAGGCAGAATCTAGTTCTTCTTGTCTAAGGTGATGTAGTCTCTAGTTTATGTGGCCCTGTCTCTTGGACTCATAATTACCTTGTGTCCTTGGTGTTCTTCCCTCTCCTTTGCTCCAGGTAGGTTGAGACCAATTGATGCATCTTAGATGGCCGCTTGGTAGCGTTTAAGAACCCAAATGCCACTCTCCAAAGTGGGATGAATAGTGTTATCTTAATAGATTTTATTATGCCAGTTGAGTTAGATGTCCCCTGAAACTGTGGTCCCCAAACCCCTGCCCCTGCTATGCTGGCCTTTGAAGCATTCAGTTTATTCAGGAAACTTCTTTGCTTTTGGTTTAGTTCAGTTGTGCTGATCTCTCCTGTATTGTGTGTTGTCTTTCTGTGCACCTAAAGTAGTTCTTACCTACTGTTTAATTAGTGAATACCCCAAAGAGAGACATTTCTTAATGATAAAGTAGCCAATTTGTCAAGACGATTGTAAATATATATACACTTAACATCAGAGCTTCAAAATTCATGAAACAAAAACTGATAGAACTGAATGAAATATATACAACTTCACAGTGTTCTGTCAGTAGTTGAGAGATCAAGTAGGCCAGAAATTAGTTAGGGATACGGAAGACTGAAACAATATTATCGGCCAACTCGACCTATTTCACATACATAAAACATGCTAGCCAATTTCATAATATACATTCATTTTGAGTGTACATAGAACATTTACCAGATTCACCAAATTCTGGGCCCAGAGTAAATCTCATTAAATATAAATGGACTGAGGAATTCTGGGAAGTTGTCGGGATAAACAAACCATTGAGCAAACCCTCCCCCACAAATACAAGATGAAATGCAAGAAAACATTTGGCTTTGAGGGACTCTGAATCAGGGAGCAGAGGAAAGCAGTGGGAAACTGCAGACAGGTAAGAATCAACAAATCAACGATGAGTCAGATACAGTAGGAAAATAGCCTCTTCCTCTGTCCCTGCCCTTCCCCCAGCGATGTGGGCCATCAGCTGCTGTGAACTGGGGTAGTGGCCCCACAAAAAGAGCCTGCTTTCCTAACAACCATAGCCCCTTCCTGTACAAAGAGACAGGACCCCTAGCTTCTACCCAAAAATCAATCAGGCAGACCTCTCCACGTGTCCGTTTAGAGTGTGCCAGCACCTCCCCCACCCAGACACTGTGAGTTGCAAACCTACTGCAAGTTGCTGCTGAAGACCTGTGCAGTGGAGTCTGTTCTCATAGTCAACACTACCTGCCTCCCTGCATACCCATAGCTCAGGACTCTGAAATAAACAGGACAGACTTCCTGGGGAGTCAGTTCTGGTCTTTCTGCTCCCCCTTTCAGCCAGTGCTGAGGACTGCTGACCGAAGGTGTTGTGTGGTAAGAAGTAGGCATCTTTAGTGGAGGCCATACTCACAGCCAGCATACTCCAGCAGGGGGGTGGGCTCTGATAGCAACAAGGCAGACCTCTCCAGGGGTCCATTTGGAGTGTGCCAACACCTCCCCCACCTGGACACTGTTGGCTTCAAGCCTACGGTGAATTGCTACAGAATGCTCACACAGTGGAGCCTGCTCCCATAGTGAACCCTCTACCAATCTCCCTGAACAACCCATAGCTCAGGCCCCTGAAACCAACAAGACAGACCTCCCGGGGGGTCAGTTCAACTCTTTGTGCTCCCCCTTTTGGATGTTGCTGAGGACTGCTGACTGAGGCTCCTGTGTGTTAAGAAGTAGGCATCTTTAGTAGAGGCTACACCCACAGCCAGTATACTACAGGGATGACTCCAATGGCAACAAAGCAGATCTTCCTGGAGGTCTGTTTGAAGTGCGACAGCCCCTCCCCTACCTGGACATTGTCACCTGCAGGCCTACTGTGAATTTCTTCAGAATGACTGTGTAGTGAAGTCTGCTCCCATAAGCAGCACTCTGCCTGCTTCCCTGTGTGCCCCATAGCTCTGGCCTCTGAAACAAACCTCCTTGGGGGTCAATTAAAGTAAATTTTTCCCCACTTCCAATTGGTGCTAAAGACTGCTGGCTGATGTAGCTGTGTGTTAGGTACTCTTGAGTGGAGGCTGCACTCACAGCCAACAGTCTACCAAGGGAACTTTGATAACAACAAGGTAGACCTCCATGGGGATTTGAACAGAGTATGACACCCCATCCCCCCACCAGTTAATTGCTGGTTGCCAGGCTGTTGAAAACTCCTACAGAATCCCGCCACATTGAAGACTGCTCCTATAGTCAGCACTCTACCTGCCTCCCTGTGCACGCCTCTGATCAGATCAGGCCTCTGAAACCAAGAGGACAGAAATCCATGGGATCATTTGGGTCTGTCTGGTACCCCTTAGGGTCAGCACTGAGGACTGGTGACTGAGACTGCTGTGTGCTAGGAAACAGGCATCTTGAGTGGAGGCCATACCCACAGTCAACATACTACAGGTGGAGCTCTGATAACAGCAAGGCCGAACTCACTGGGGGTTCATTTGGAGTGTGACTGTTCCTCCTCCAACTGGTAGCTGTTGGCTGCTGGACTGACACTAACTCCTACAGAAGGTTTCCTACAGTTAAGTCAGGAGGTAGGTCACCTAAGAGAAGATGGTTGCCCCAACCACTGCAGGGCTACTGGTGCTCTGAAACCAACAAGACAGATCTCTTGGAGGCCCTTTCAGGGAGTGCCAGCCCCATCTCCTCCTGAAATGGAGAATGGTTTTCCCCCGTTTCCACTGAATGCCAGCTCAGATATAAGCATTCCCCATAGAACAGAGAAGGAAACTGTGGGCAAAACTGGAGGGCAACACTCAACCACAAAGGGGAATCACTGGGTATGAGTTTCCTGAATAGAAATGTGATTGCAGGAACAGAGAAGGGAAGGGAATAATAACCAGAGAGAGGAAAATGCACCACCTGGTGGACAGATTGAGTCCTACATGATATCTTGCCTAAATGACAGTGCCTGCTGGTGGACACACTAGCCGAAGAGTGTACTCTGTTGTGTTTGGGAGAGATTGAAAATTGAAAGCAAATCTGGAACTTTTGAATCTGAATTGAATCAAGGAAGAAGGAGCTAACACAGAGAGGGAGAGGAAAAGGTAAACAAAGGCCAAAAGCTCTGCTCACCTGAATTTCTTGCAGAAAGTAGTGTGGGTAGAAACACCAAATACTGGGGAAAACTTAGGAAGTTAACACCCTCAAAAATTCAAATGCCCCAGCAAAAAAATCACAGGACACACAAAGAAGAGAGAAACAATGGCACATCCAAATGAGCATGACAGAGGCGTGAAAACACATCTAGGAATAACCTAGTGATGAAAACCTGGAAAAATATAATAACAACAACATTAACTGTAATTAAAGAGCTAAGGGAAAACAGACAAAAAGCTAAAAGAAATGAGAACAATGCGAGGACAAAATGAGGATCTAAAAAAAGAGATATTGCAATGGAAAGGGACAATAACTGAAACGAAAGGCAAAACAGAAGGGTTTACCAACAGATTTAATCAGGCAGAAAAAAGAGTCAGTGAATTAGAGGATAAGGTAGTTAAAATAGATGCTGAAGAGGAACGGTAATAGACACTTAAGAAGTTTGAGCACAGTTATAGGGATTATGAGATAACAACAAGAGACCGAATATATGCATCATGGGAATCTCGAAAGGAGATGAGAGAAAGGGACAGAAAAAATATTTGAAGACATAATGACAGAAAATGTCCTCAGTATAGTGAAGGACATTAATCTATAAATACAAGAAGCTCAAAGACCCCCAACCAGGATAAACCCAGAGATCTACACCAAGGCACTTCATAGTTAGGCTCTTAAAAATTAAAAAGAGAATCCTGAAAGCAGATAGAAGCAGTCACACATACAAAGGACTCCAGTAAGATTAAGTGCCTATTTTTCTTAAGAAACATCGGGGACCAGAAGGCATTGGAATGATATAAGTGGTGGAAAAAAAAAACTCTCCATCAGGATTATATACCCAGAGAAGCTATCCTTCAAGAATGAGGGTGAAATTAAAATATCCCCAGACAAACAAAAGCTGAGAATGTTCATATCCACCAGACTGGCCCTACAGAAAATACTAATGGAAGTTTTATAGATGGAAGGGAAAAGACGTTAAAAAGGCATTCAAAGCCATACATAAAAAGAAAGATCCCTCATAAAGGAAAATGTATAAACAAGTATAAGGGCTAGTTATAAGGTATTCATACTTGATAATTCTAAATGTTTTGTCCTTCGTGTTTTTTAATAACAAATATATAAAAGGCATTGATGTTGCAGGGCACATGAAATACAAAGATTTAACTAGTGATAACAGCAACAAAAGTGGGAGGGAGAGGAATGCTATAGATATAGAATTTCTTGTATCTTACTAAAGTTAAGTTGTTAACCACTTACCCTAGAATGTTATAAATAAAGAAATTTACAAGCCCTTAAATGTAATATTCATGATAACCACTGAGAAAATATATAAAAAACATACTCAACGTAAAAGAAGTAAACAAAAAAAGCTCACTATAATAAACCAACATCACAAAAGCAGGCAATACTCACTAAGGACAAAGACAAAGAAGGCTTAAGATACACAAAAATCAAATAACAAAATGGCAGAAGCAAGTCACCTATCAGTAATTACACTGAATGTAAACAGGTTAAATGCTCCAATTAAAAGGCAGAGAGTGGAAGAAGGGATTTAAAAAAAAAGATCCAACAATATACTGTTTACAGGAGACACACCTTAAACCCAAGGACAAAAATAGGTTGAAAGTGAAAGGATGGAAAAAAAATTTCAAACAAATAATAATCAAAAGAGAGCTGGAGTGGCAATCTTAATATCAAACAAAGTAGATTTTAAGACAAAATTCTGTCAGAAGAGATAAAGATGAACATTATTATGTAGTGATAAAAGGGTCAGTTATTCCAGAGGATTTAACAATTATATATGCACCCAACGTTGAGGCATCTAAATGTATAGAGCGAATACTGATAGAATTGAAGGAAGAAATAGATAGTACTACAATAATAGTTGAAGACTTCAGTACACCACTTTCAGTATTGGAGAAACTGTCTAGAAAGAAGATCAGCAAGGAAACAGAGGCCCTGAGTCACATTGTAAACAATTAGACTTAACAGATATATGGAACACACCACCAAAAAACAGCACAATGTACGTTCTCCTTCAGTACACATGGATCATTTTCCAGGATAGACCACATTTGAGGTCACAAAGCAAGTCTTGATAAATTTACAAAGATTGAAATCATATGAAATATTTTCTCTGATCACAACAGAGTGAAGCTAGACATCAACAACAGAATAAAACCTGGAAAATACACAAACAAATGGAAGTTAAACAACACACTATTAAACTACCAATGGGTCAAGGAAGAAATCATAAATTTCTTAGTCAAATGAAAACGAAAGCACAATTTACCAAGACTTACAGGATGCAGCGAAGGCAGTACTTGGGGGAAAATGTAAAGCAATAAATGCCTACATTAAAAAAGAACAAAGATCTCAAATTAGCAGACTGACTCGACAACTCCAGGAACTGGAAAGAGAAGTGCAAACTAAGCCTAAGCCTACCAGAAGTAAGGAAATAATGAAAATGAGAGCATAAATAAATAAAATTGAAAACAAAAACAATAGAATAAATAAAATCAGAAGCTGGTTCTTTGAAAAGATCAATAAAACTGACAAACCTTTAGCTAAACTGGTAGTGCACTGGTTAAGAGTTCAGCTGCTAACCAAATGGTTGGCAGTTCACATCTACCAGCCACTCCTTGGAAACCCTATGGGGCAGTTCTACTCTGTCCTATAGGGTTGATATAAGTCAGAATCAACTCAGTGGTGATGGTTTTGATTTTCTTTGGTTAGCTAAACTCACAAAGAAAAGAAAAGACACAAATAACCAAAATTAAAAAAAGAGAGAGGGGATATTACAACAGACCCAATAGAAATAAAGATAATTGTGACAGGATATTATGAACAACTATATGGCAACAAGCTAGATAACCTAAATTGAAATGTCAAATTCTTAAAAACACACAGTCTACCCACACTGACTCAAGAGTAAATAGAAAGTCTCAAAAGACCCATAAGAAGTGAAGAGATGGAATCAGTGATCAGAAACCTCACAGCAAAATAATAGTTCTGGACTAGATGGCTTCACTGGGGAATTCTACCAGACATGTAGGGAAGAATTTACACCAACACTGTCTAAATTTTTCCAAATGATAGAGAAGGAAGGAATGCTCCCTAATTCATTCTATGAGGCAAACATAACCCTGACAACTAAACCAGACAAAGATACCACAAGAAAGGAAAACTATAGGCTAGTATCTCTTATGAATATAGTTGCAAAAATCTCAACAGAATACCAGCATACAGAATTCAACAATATATTATAAGAATCAAACACCATGACTAACTGGGATTTATTCTAGGAATTTAGGGATGATTCTGCATTAGAAAATCAGTCAACGTAATGCACCATATCAATAGAACAAAGAAGAACCACGTGATCATCACTACGAACGCAGAAAAAGCATTTGATAAAATCCAACACCCTTTCTTGATGAAAACCCTAAAGAAGATTGGAATAGAAGGGAAATTCTGCAGTATGATTCAGGGCACATATGAGAAGCCAACAGCCAGTATTAACACTAAATGGAGAAAAACTGAGAGCTTTCCCCTTGAAATGAAGAATAAGACAAGAGTGCCTGCTCTCATTTCTATTCAATATTGTATTAGAAGTCCTAGCCAGAGCAATAAGACAAGAAAAAGAAATAAAAGATATCCAGATTGGAAAGTAGAAGTAAAATTATCTCTATTCACAGATGATATAATATGTAGAAAATCCCAGAGTCTACAAGAAAACTTCTAGAGCTGATGGTGGTATTTAGCGAAGTTGCAGGGTACAAGGTCAACAAACAAAAATTCGTTGTGTCTGTATACACCAGCACTGAGAAATCTGAAAGGGAAATTAGGGAAACGATTCCATTTACAACAGCACCTAAGAGAATAAAATACCTAGGAATAAATCTAACCAGAGATGCGAAAAGCTTATACAATGAAAAGTATAAAACATTGCTGAAAGAGACTAAAGACTTAAATAAATGGAAAGATGTTCCATGTTCATGGATTGCAAGATTTATTAAGATTTCAATACTACCAAAGCAATTTATAGATTCAACACAATCTCAATCAAAATTGCAACAACGTTTTTTACAGAAATAGAAAATTCAATGCTCAACTTTATATGGAATTGCAAGAGACCCCAAATTGCTAAAACAATGTTGAAACAGAAGAATAAAGTAGGAGGACTCACACTTCTGATTTTGAAACATACTCTACAATAATTAAAACAGCTTGGTGCTGATATAACAGTAGACACATAGACCAATGGAATAGATTTGAGAGTCCAGAAGTAAACCCACACATCTGTAGTCAACTGATTTTTGACAAGAGTGCTAAGTCCATTTGATGGGGAAAAGAAAAGTTTCTTCAATAAATGGTGCTGGGAAAATTCGATTTCCACATGCATAAAAATGAAACAGGATCAGCACCTCACATGATACAGAGAAACAAATTCAAAATGGATTAAGGGCCTATATGTGTAAACTAAAACCATAAAAAGCTTAGAAGAACAAGCAGAGGTGATGCTGTCAGGCCCAGCTTTGTACAATGGATTATCTAATACAGTAACAAAAGCAAAGACAGCAAAAGACAAAATAAATTATGGAACCTCATAAAAATTAGAAACTTTTTTTCATCAAAAGACTTTACCATAAAAATGAAAAGACAAGCTACTGACTGGGAGAATATCTTCAGAAACCATATATCCCACAGGAATCTATAACCAAAATATATATTGAACCCTGACAACAACAAGAAGACAAATCAAAACCACAATGAGAAACCATTTCACTCCCGCTAAGATTGAAAAAAAAAAAAACCAGAAAATAACAAATGTGGGTAATGATGTGGGGAAATTGGAAACTTATCCATTGCCGGTGGGAATGCAAAATGGTATAGCCATTTTGTAAAACAGTATAGCATGGTGGTTCCTCAGAAAACTAAAAATAGAACTCCCATATGACCCAGCAATTTGACTTCTTGGTGTATACCCAAAAGACTTGAAAGCAGAGACTCAAACAGAGACTATACACCAATGTTCATTGCAGCACTATTCACAATAGCCAAAAGGGGGAAACAACCTAAATGCCCGTCAGCAGATGAATGGATAAATACAATGTGACACATACATACAATGGAATACTGCTTGGCCAGTAGGAGAAATGGAGTCTTGATTCAAGCCACAGTTTGCATGGAGCTTGAAGACATTATGCTGAGCAAAGTAAGCCAATCCCTAAAGGACAAATATTGTTAGACCTCACTTAAATAATAAGACAAAAAAGGCAGAAGTATAGAGATCAGAGTTTATTAGCTGTTACCTGAAATGGGAGAGTAAGGTAGAAAAAGGGGTTAATGGTGATGGAAAAATTACATTGACTAAGGGTAGGGTTGCACAGCCAATTATTTTAAAAAGTTGAATTGGCAAAAGTAGTGTGACAGATATATTTACTGCTTATGTACAGTCAAACACCTTGTGGGATTTGGTTCCTTGATTTGAAGGTTTAGGGTTATGGTTTCATGGGACATCCCAGTTAATTGTCCTAATAATGTGTTTAGTGCTTCTGTTCTACCTCCTAGTTCATTGCATCATGCCTGGGATCTTAAAAGCTTATAGTTGGCCACCCAAGCTCAACAATTGGTCTCTATTCACCTGGAGGAGCAAAGGAAGAAGGAGTGTTGGGAATAAGAGAAGGGTATGGAATGCGTTGCTAATTGCCTCTGTGAACAGCTGCCCCTTGTTTAACAACTGCTATGATACCAGAAGAACTGGATTGTTGCCAGTTACCATTACTGAACATTTTGATCAAAGATTCCATAGAAAAAATCCTGATCAAAAGCATAGAAATGCATAACAGAATTTCAAATTCTCGTGGATTCCTACTTTCTGGAGCCATGGAGGGTGGACAGCCTCCTGAAACTGTTTCCCTGAGATAATCTTTAAACCTTAAACCAAAAATATCCTTTGAAGTCATCTTGAAACCGAACAGTTGTTTAGCTTAACTAGTGAAAAAGGTTTGCCTTGAGCATTATGCTCTTTTTGGAACTATCTATATGGGACAGATTGACAACAGTTACTCAACGTATTATATAGGAACATTGGGTGGCAGTGAGTTTGTGTTAATGAGGGAGGAACAACTTAGAAAAGGAGGGTAAGAATGATACGCAACTCAAAGAATGTAATTAATGTCACTAAACTGTACACACAGAAACTGTTGAATTGGCACATGTTGTGCTGTGTATATTCTGAACAACAACAAAGTAAATAAAATTCAGAAGAAAAAAATTTTAAGTGGATTAAAATTATACAGAGTACATTCTCTAGCCTCAATGGAATTAACCGGAAATCAATTATAGATGAATATCTGGAGAATTCACCACCCATTTGTCAGTTTGTTGTACTATGGTAGCTTGTCTGTTGCTATGATGCTGGAAGCTATTCCAGTGGTATCTCATGGACCACCCAAGGTGGACAGGTTTTAGTGGAGCTTCCAGACTAAGATAAACTAGGCAGAAAGGCCTAGACAGATGAGAAAATTGAGGAAACAGTTGATAAGTTTCATATAAGATTACTATATATCCAACAATTCTTGAAGGCATTTACCCTAGAAAGTCTTTTAAAGCATATGTTTGTAAAGTGATCTGTTTATGAATGTTTATGGCAGCAGTGTTCATAATCACCAAAAATTGGAAACAGCCAAATGTCCGTCATCTGGTGAATGGACAAAGAAATTGTGATACATCCACACAATGGAATATACTTCTCAGCAATAATATGGAATGGACTACTGATGCGTGCAACATCATGGATGAATTTGAAAAGCAATTTGCCAAGAAAGCCAAGGATGCCATTATGCTAATAAAGCCACCCCAAAAGACTATATATACTGTATGATTCCATTTGTATGAAGTTTTGGAAAAGCAAAACTATAGGGACAAGAGCAAGATCAGCGGTGGAAGTATTTTATATCTTGGTTGTTGTAGTGTTATACAACTATATATGTTTGGCAAAAGTCATTCCAGTGTATTCCTAGAAAGCATGGATTTTACTTTATGTAAATTATGCTTCAATAAACCTGATTTTTAAAAACAGAGAAAGGTATGAGTATGTACAGCATCAGGAACTCTAGTACCATGCTGACAGAAATGCAAATAGTATAGTTGCCTTCAAAAACAATTTCTAGTTTGTTAAAAAGTTAAAGATATACTTAATGTATATCCTAGCATCCCCACTCTTAAGTGTTTACCTGGGATAATGAAAACATATGTATACATTTGCATACGCTTATATGCAAATAATTAAGTTATAGTCATAGTAGTCAGAAAATATAAAAATATAATGTTCATCAACTGGTAAGTGGATAAACAAATTGCAGTTCATACATTCAATAAATTACTGTTCAGAAATAAAAAGGAATCACCTACTGATATGTGCAACAACATGGTTGAATCTAGAAAGCATTATGCTAAGTAAAAGAAGTGAGGCAACATGGGCAACATTTTGTATCATTCTGTTTGTGGGAAATTATTGGTTGCCAGGGTCCAGGAGTTGGGACAAGGGAATTAACTGTGAAAGGATTCAAGGGAACTTTTTGAAGTGTATTTTGATTGTGGTGATGGTTATAAAAAACTGTACACTTCAGTTTGGCAAATGTTATGTTAAATTATATGCCCATAAATATCATTGAAAAAATAAACTTTCTAAGCATACTTACTCTGTTACAATTTTTTTTACTTATTCATATGAATGTACTACTTAACATGTATGAAAAATCAGATCAAAATTTTTTATATCATTTTGGTTAAAATGATTAAATTATGCTTTATTGCATCATACTTGTAATTTTTTCTTTCTTGACATTCATATCAAATCTATATATTAAGGATTCTATAACTATACTGTATTTGATTAAATTTTTATGTTTAACTTCTGGCAAATCAGAATTCAAATATTAATTTTTTATTTACATATGAGCTTAACTAGTATTTATATCATTCAGAATCTCTCACAGTATAGGCAGTTGGAAGAGTGCAGGGGTCTGTGTCTCTTTGCTGTGTGCTGGTCTGTTGGTTATTTTTAAATTGCACCATCACTAATTGTTTTCTTTCATAGAGATATTGATTCACTGTCAATTCAGTTTAGGTAACTAATTTAAGGACTGGGAATGGAGTGAACACTGGGTTTTTCTGTTGATTGATTAAAACATATTAGAAGTAGAAACCTACTGTTTACTTTTAGCATACCTAATTTTATATTGATTTGAGCTGCTTTTGATGAGTGTTTATCTCACTTTTTTAAGGTAATATCTTATTATAAATGCAACTGAAATAGAATCAACAAAGAGTAGTCATGATGCTGGTAGGAGCTCCACTCAGCCTGGGGCTGGAGAACTTTCTGGGATGAGTCACTCACCTGCCCTTTGGCATGACACCTTAGTTCCTCACCAAATTGGCCTCCCTATCAGCTGCCTGAATATCAATATGATGTCTGAGCTGGCCTCCCCCAGAGGAAGTGATCCAAGAAAGAGCAAGATAGAAGCTCCAGTGTCTTTTTATGACCTCCCCTTGGTAGTCACATTCCATCATTTCTGGAACATTCTGTGCATTGCAAGTGATTTGCTAAATACAGTCCAGACTCAAGGGGAGGAGAACTAAGCTTCACCTCTTAAAGAGAGGAGTATCAAAGAATTTGTGGGCATATTTAAAACCACCCTAGGTCTCACAATAAAGTAACCATTCTATGGTTTTGATTAGATAATTTTAGAATTTAATAAGGAATTTCAAGTTTCAAGAAAAAGCAGTTCAGAAAGCATGGTAAATTTTCTTATCGTAATAAAAAAAAAGTCTTTTCTACTAAAAATGTGTTATAAAACCTAGAAACTCTGTAATGATGTTTTTCATGGCCAATGAAAGCTGAAAGCCTTAATTTATTAAATCAGTTACTTGTATAGATTTTTAGCATTTTCAGTGTATTGGGCATTTATAAGATAGATACCATCTCTGCCCACACATGTTTAAACAAATATATAAACAAATTAAGTAGCTCGTAATAAGTTACAGGAAGGATATAAATATAAGGTGGTCAAGAATGTCTTCTTGAGTGACTTTCAGATTTTGATTTGAATAAATAGAATCAGCTAACCTTTGAAGAAGAAATACAACTGGCATGCTCATTAGAAGCAAGGTGAGACTTCCTCTTGCTTGCTTTGGACATGCCATCAGAAAAGACCAATCATTAGAGAACATGATGTTTGGTAAAATAGAGATTCAGCGAAAATGAGGGAAAAACCTCAATGAAATAGATTTACACAATAGCCTCAGCAGTGACTGAAATATACCAAAGATCATAGAGATAGCACGAGACTGGGCAACATTTCGTTCTGTTACACAAAAGGTCACCGTGTATCATGCTATGGGTCAGAGTTGACTCAATGGCAACTAACAACAACAACCTTTGAAAAAAGGAACAGCTTCTACAAAGACCCTGAAGCAAGATAAAGCATCCAGTGTTCTAAGAAATGTTGAATGACTGATCTTAGGACAAGGGTGTCATGAAATGAGGTAGAAGAGAAAGGCTAGATACAAATCAATACAAAGTTGTGTTTAGGATTTTCATCTTAACCTGAGAGCATTAGACAATCTTGGAAGGGTTTTCAGCAGAGCAGAGATGTGATCAAATTTACACATTAATGTTATGCTACTTCCCATGTGGATTAGATTGAAATGCGGGCAGGAACAGGAATGATTGTAGAGTCACCAGTTAGGAGTCTGTGGTAGAAATCCAGGTGATATATGATGTTGATAGTAGAATTAAAGAGATGCATCCTTGTTAGAAATTTTTTTAGGAGATAGAATTTATGTACCTTGAAGATTAATGTGGGGAATCATGAGAAAGGAAAGTATTCAGTATGTCTCCCTGAAATCCATCTTAAGCTGCGTGATGGCAGTTACTGAGATTGGGAACACTGGAAGAAGACTTGTATACGTTCTCCATCCCCATGGCTGGGGTTAGGGAAAGGAGGTGAATGGACAGAATATAAGAAGTTAAGTTTTAAATCTATTGAAATTGAAGTCCCTGAGAGGTACCCAGACTGAAATGTTGAATAGGGCGTTATACATAAGGAGATATATCTAAAATTCAAAGGAAAGGCTTAACAATTGATAGTTTTCCATTTGGATGTAATTTGAAGTCATGAGAAGGAATGAACTCATCTGGGGAGAGGCTGTAGAATGGCGAGAGGAACTAGAACTGCATCCTGAGAAACCTCAACATATTAAAGATCAGTTAGAGGAAAAAGACACCCCCTTCTCCAGAAAACAATCACAGCATCAACAAAAACTAGAAAGAGAGGAAGTCCAGGAAATTGTGATACCAAGGAATGATATTTAAAGAAGATAATATCTTGATGAGAATTCAATAAGGTATAGACTGAAAATTGATCATTGCATTTAACAACATTATAATCCTTGAGGACCTGAAAAAAGAGCAGTTTTGATGAAGTGGGGAAGTTAAAAAGCCAGTTTAGATTGGTTTGAGCAACCAAGTTAGAAGGCTTAGAAGGATGTGACTGGAGAGTGAAATACTGAATTACTTAATTTTGAGAGGAAGCAGTTTCTCATGATTTCATGGTTCTGAATGACTTCGGAAGACAATGAAAATGAAGTTATGAAAACAATCACGTTGAGGCAGGGCTTCCAGCTATGGATGAGTAAGAAGGTCAGCAAATCCCCTTCTCAAGAAGTTGGATAAAATTGACCGATGTAATTATTTGAGAAAGTGTTCTGGAAGTCAGCCAAAGCCATACAATAATCTGAGAAGCATTTCTTCTTGAAATACTGCTGAACTTTGGTTAAGAATAGGAGTCTGTGACATTCTTGCCTGGGATGCTCCCATCCCTCACTGCTCTGTCAGTACAGAGATTCTGCTAGGACAGAGCAGCCCATGAGGACAAGTGGCAACAGTGCCCATGTTACAGGTGCTTCCATTTTGAGCAGTGGGAAATACCCATGCCCTCAGTGTTCTTAATGGAATTGATGATCTTGGTATAGTTGAGAAGGGAGGGACAGAGGTTCACCCAGCCTGAGGTTCCAGTTGTGGTTTAGACAGACATATTACTTGCTAAGGCCACGTGTGTGTGCAGTAGAGACCAGAAGGGCCTGGGTGATCCTGAGTCTTCACATATACAAAGAAGTCACAAAAGGGCCCAGTAAAAAGTAAAAGCTGAAGCCAACTAGAAAATGACTTGAAGTTTGAATATGTAGTTCTAAGCACACACAGATCTGCTGGCAGAGGTTGAAAGCCTTACGGGCTCAACATGCTGTGCACAGCCACTATGCAATTATTGGCTTACCACTAACTACACAGACACAGGGTGATCCCGAGGAAGCCAGGCATAAAAATAAAGACTAAAAAACTGTCTGAGCAGAGATATCAGCAGTTGCACACTGTGGGGAAGACAGATTTCTATTATTTAGCCAGGAGAGATTACTAAACAAGCAAATAAAATCTGAAAAAAATCAGAATCCAGAGCTGCTACAATATATTATTTTAAATGTTCAGTTTTCAATTAAAAAAAATATGTGTGTGTGTGTATATATATATATATATAAGATATACAAAGAGACAGGAAAGTGTGACCCATACTCAAGGGAAAAAAAGTGATCAATAGGAATTGTCTGTGAGTGTCCCCAGATGTTGGGTCTAGCAGACAGGAGACTTCAAAGAAGCTGTTATAGTCAAAGAACTAAAGGAAACTATGTTTAAAGAATTAAAAAAAAAAAAAAAGACTAAATAAACATATGGGCAATCTCAATAAAGAGATAGAAGCTGCAAAAATGATTGCAGCTACTCTTTGACTCGGGCAACAGTGCTGGATCTAGGGACAAAGAACATATTCACAGTCGCCCCCACCACACACGCACACACACACACACACACACACACGCACTCTCTCTACCTGGAGTGTAAGGTGCTCCTTTCCCTGGTGCCAAGGTTATTGTTCTTCTTTCACCAGCACACAATTAGTGGATTCCATCCCAGTACCTGTAACTTTAAATTTTGGGGGGTCATTCTCTATATGCGCCAAGACCTTTTGAATCCTAAATTTTAAAAATAGGTCTCCCACGCCTTTTATCTTGATCATTACTCAGGAAGAAGTTGAGAGGAAGATGGCCGAATTCAGTAACCAAACTTAATTCCAAGGTGTGTCGACCAGGAGCAGATGAGGGAGATGGAGTCAGAAATCTTTTTTGAGTTATTTTCTGAGGAGGTTGATCCAGCCTCTTCAATATGGGTTACCTGTGGGTGGTAAGCATAGTGAAATGGCTGTCAACTGTTTGAACTTCAATCCAGTGCTGGGTGGCTTTTGTGACACATACTGTCAATGGTTGGGAAAGCCAAAATCATGCCACAGATTAGTTTCAGAGGCCACAATGGTGTGGCTGCAGTCAGCGAATCAGACTGGAACAGTAACACCATAACCTGAAAAAATGTCATCAGATGTGAGGCACCACTGATAGTCCTGATGTGGTTAAACTTCAAGAAACAGTCAGGGTGAGTGCCCTGTGCTTGATTCTAGTAGATTGTATCAGAGAATAGACATCTACATGAGTGACCTAGACTGGCTGATTAGTAGCCTTAATCTGTATTCACAATTCATAACCCCAAAGATAAATGTCTTTGATCTTCTAGTCTGTAGTCTTCTAAGTAACAGACCAAATACTTAGGCCATTGGAACAGTCCAAGAGTCAGTAAAAAGGTAACGAGCTTCTTCAAGGTCAGAGCGATGAGAATGGCCTGGAGATCTACTCATTATGTAGAGTGACCTTGTCCCTTTTTGGTTCTGCATATCTGATGCTAAGACTAAATAGTTGGAACAGGCCATCGGACATGGTGCGATTTCATCTTGCCTGGACTGTCAGCCAACTGGCCCCGGAATTTAGGGGAAGCTTTGTGAAACAAGGCACCATTGAACCAGTAGCTGTGCTTTAGCCAATGGAGTGGAGAATACTGTTCTCCCCGAGTGGGGTAACTACCTCCTCTTCATGGAACACTGAGATGACACTAAAACCAACCAAGCCAGCTATACCCCTAAACACACTATTTCCATTTAACTGACAAGGTTTTTTGGACTCTTTCCTTATTATTCATTGAAACTGAGTCGGCCCACCATTAATGGAGATGTCAGACTGAGAGTCACAACTATCTATGGTCAGCCTTCAGTTTTAATAAGAGCTTTAGGTTTAATAAGAGCAGGCCAATGACTGATAGCTGTGTCAGTGAGGTGATGAGTCCAAAACCTTAAGGAGCAGCTCTAGATAGAAGTTGCACCTCCTTGCCAGAAATTACAGTGGCAAAAATCATCAACCACAGATGATTAGGGTTGTAGGTCCCAGAGTTAGACAGCACACCACAGCTTGCTGGGTGACTTTCAGTTCAGCCTGTTGGTCCAGGTACCACACAAATGATACTGATTTGCAGGTTAGGTGATAAAAAGAACCAAGCAGAATGCCCAAGTCCAATTAGGTACCAGATCCCATCAGTCGTTTCACCGAAGAAAATATACAAAAGGCTGATAAGCACATGAGCAGATGCTAAACAATGTACATTAATACTCACTAGAATGGCTATGGAGCCCTGGTGGTGCAGTGGTTAAGAGTTCAGCTGCTAACCAAAAGGTTGGCAGTTCAGATTCACCGGCAGCTCCTTGGAAAGCCTACTCTGTTCCTGTAGGGTTGCTATAAGTCAGAATCGACTTGATGACAGTGGGTTAGAATGACTATGATAAAAAGTACATGTAATAGCAGATATTGGCAAGATTGTAGAAAATTTGGAAGGTCATACATTGCTGGTTGGAATGTAAAGTGATAAAGCTTTGGAAAGCAATTTGACAGTTCTAGCAGCTCCACTTCAGGAATCTACCCAAGAGAAATGAAAACATATGTTTATACAAATGTAGGGGAATGTTCATAATAGCATTATTCATAATAGCCCCAAACTGGAAACCATTTAATACCGCTTGACTGGTGAATGGATGGGCAAAACGTGGTATATTCATGCAGTGGAATCCTATCAGCAATAAAAAGGAAGGAACTGGTGATACATGGTGCCACACTGAAAAACATTCTTAGTGCAAGAGGCCTGGTGCAAAAAACTGCATAATGCATTTTTCCATTTATTAAATGTCCAGAAAGGAAAGTTTATAGAGGCACAAAGCAGATTAGTTGCCCAGAGCTGGGGATAGGAATAGGGATTAACTATAACGGGCACAAGACAAGTTTTTGGGGTGATAGAAATGCCCTAAAACTGGATTGTGGTAACTGCAGAACTCTATAAAATTACTTTAAATGTCACTGAATTGTAATCTTTTAAAGTGGGTGAATTTTATAGTATGTAAATCACACCTCAAACAAGTTTTTTTTTTTTTTATTTTAATCGCCTTGTCTTTGGTGATAGGAGGAACTGTGTCAGCATACTTCTCTGAGGGTTTGGTTTGTGAATGTGATAATCTTGCCTCCTATTTCCCACTGTTACTTAGTATTGATCAGTTGTATCCTTTGGTGCATACATTTCATTAAGAAAGCACAGAAAATTTGGTCTTCTTGTAAGATGTATTAAAAGAAAAAACTCAGAAGTTTGCCTTACAGTTATCCCACCCCATGAATAGACACCTAAATAGTTCAGCAGTCCCTTTCTTCTTGTTACGAAAGATGTGTAAATATAATGTTTAAATTTATAATGTACAAGTATGTTACCTTTAGGTGATGCCCTTAAAGTTGATGAAGGTACGTGAAACACTTTTCGTATGTATTTTTTGGTTACAATTTCTTCTTTTTATATCAGTTAAGCAAAGAGTAATAATTGGAAAGTAAGAACCTGTATGGAAGCTAGGTATTACAATGGCATTATAAGGACAGCTTACCTGAGTAAGTAGAACATGTATAATAGACATGTGGCTAGTCCAAAAAATTTACTTAACCACTAATTATAGATTGAAATATTTCTAATATCATTAGTATAACATGGATAGAACTTTTAAGAATGGAATACAGATTTCATTATGAATGAATAAGCACAGATATTCATGATTTATTGTTGTGATATTATTAATCTTAGACTTAAATTGATTCTATAATGATTTCTTTTTTTGCAGGCGTATCTCATTAGCTAGTCCCCGTCAACTTTTTAAAGCTTCTAATATGACCCAGCGATGGCAACACAGGGAGATTTCAAATTTTGAGTACTTGATGTTTCTCAACACAATAGCAGGTAATCCTAACCCGCAAGTTGGCTTGTTTCAAACGGTAAATTACTGTGTTATAGCTAAATTATTTTGAGTACTGATAAAAGTAGCTTATTTTTATTGACATTATTAGTACTAAAATACCTTATCAAGCGTTAATTTAAAAGGAGCCCTGGTGCCACAGTGGTTAAGTGCTCAGCTGCTAACCAATAGATTGGTGGTTCAAACCCACCAGCCGCTCCTTGGGAGCAAGGTGTGGCAGTCTGCTTCCGTAAAGTTTACAGCCTTGGAAATCTTATGGGGTAGTTCTGCTGCGTCCTGTAGGTTTGCTGTGAGTCGGAATGAAGTCGACGGCGTACAACAACTGGGAAGTAAAACCTTTCCCGGTATGGCACGCTTAAAAAAAAAGAAGTATAGATGATTGAAGCAAGCAAACAAAGAAAAACCCAGTAAAACATTAAAAAAAAAATTCATAAAGAAGTAATTTGATATTAGAATTTCCAGTTTTCTACATAAACGGCTACTTGAGAGAAATTGAAAATAGGTATATAAACTCATTTCTAAAAAAGAGAAGATAAGAATTTGTAAAACTGTTTAACTTATGGAATAGCAGGAGTCAAGAGCCATATAAAAGCCAAAGAACCTATTAATAACTTAATTAGAAATGTGTTATATGATGAAGCAATGAAGTGTAACACACAGAAAAAAGAAAACTGTGGGTAAAATATTAATAAGAAATACTTGTATCATGACTCACATGGACATTTGAAAACCAAACGGCCCCACAAGGTCTATATTTTAGTTTTCTACTGCTGCTGTAACAGAAATACCATAAAGGAGTAGCTTTAAAGAAAAAAAAATGTATTTTCTCACACTTTAGGAGGCTAGAAGTTTGAATTCAGGGCACCAGCTCTGGAAGAAGATCCTTGTCTCCAAGTTTCTGTTCCTGGGTTCCTTGATGACCTTCCCATGTCATCTGTCTGCACTGTTTGTGCTTTCTTGACTCCATGTTTATACTTTTTTTTTTTATAACTCAGAAGTGATTAAATTTAGGACATACCCTACAGGGGAATGGCCTCATTAACATAACGAAGAACACTATTCCCAAATGTAGTTACATCCACAGGCATAGGGGTTAGGGTTTCAACACACATTTTGATGGGACATAGTTCAATCCATAGCAGCTACTGTGAGAATTCATAAGGCGTGAACCGTTTGACACACAGCTGACGGAAAGTGGAAGAAGAAAGTGTCAGAAAAGACTTCCAGGCTTCCAGCCTGTATGTGGGGAAATGATGGTGCCATTAACAGAAAATGAGGTCAGAAAAATTTGATCTAGGGAAAGATGATAATTCTTATGGTAATTTCAGTGTTCTAATAAGACATCCAAATTAAGATATCAAAAAGGTTTGTTTGAAGTATGAATCAAAGGGTTTTCAGAACTTGGAGATAGTGCGTTGGATTCCAGCTGCATAGAGAGGAAATCACCAAGAGAGAGATGAGATCATAAAGGCAGTTAATTCACAAAGCAGTGAGATAAGGTCTTGGGGAATACGAGGGAAGAGGGAAAGGTAGTAAAAGAGAGGAGAATGAGTGATCCTAGAACTTACAGAAATAGTAGGAGAGCTGAAGGTAACCAAATGTCATGACGCAAAGGGAAAGAGAGAGAAAAGAGTGTTGGTCACCTGCATCAAGTGTTTTAGAGAGATAAGACGAGAATTAAGAGTGAGTACAGGACAGGCTTGCGTTTGGCATTTTGGGATTTGTTGATTGTTTTGTAGGGGTTCATTTTAAAAGTGAGGAAAGGTTGATTATAAGGACTGGATGGTTGGAGATGAAATGGGAGCTTTAGATAGAGATTAGTATTTTAAGTGTGATGGTGAAGACAGGAAGGTTTAAGGCAGAAAGGAGAAACCATGAATAGAGGAGAGAAAGGGAGAGTAACAATTCAAGTTATGAGGGAGATAGGTTCAAGAGCTCAGGTGAAGGAACACTCTTAGAAAAAAAGATGTATTGTTAGAGAAGTAGGGAAGAGAGGAAATATTATGAATTATAAATATGCAGAGTTAGGGAAGAAGTTGAGGGACTCACATTGAAAAGTCTAAGTTTTATCAGTAAAGAGGAAAAGGATGAAGAAAGTTAGAATAGTTATGTTAATTTTAGTGGGGCTTATATGACTAGTGACCAAAAGGAGTTTTTAAGTAGTAGTGAGAGACAGGAAACTTACATAACAACTTTAATGGGTATAGTTTGTAGTGAATCAACTAATACATATTGATTGAATGCATAGTAATGATTATGGAAATTAAACATTTATGAAATGGTCTACTTTCAAATAGCTCCTGTTGTGCCTACAATGTCTTTTTAAATATATCCCCTGAATATTCCTTTTTTAAAAAGTATCAGCAATTTGTTTTAGGTGGTTTTTATACATATGCTATAACATGTGAGGCTAAGCTACATGTTGAGATCACTTTTACACTATTATCTGTGACATACATAGGTTCTCATAATATTGTGACGCATTTGCCAAGAGACATTTAGTTGGTAGGAATTGAATATATATTGAGAATAACTTAATCTATAAAAGTCTAATCACACTGAGCAGGTTCATCCTCTTTTTTTGTAGAACAGTAAACTTTAGATTATTTCAGGTTAGTTAAGCAAAAGGATCAAGATGAGGATTTTACTGTTTACTAACATCTCAATGAGAAGGCGAGGGAAAGGAGGAGGTAGAGGGAGCCAAAGAAAACTGCTTTTAGCTCCTTTTCTTTTCCCTGGGAAAAATTAAAATTATTAGCGGAAGTATGTAGCTTCCACATATATCTGTGAATTAAAATTGTCGTTGTTATTCATGTTTTTTTAAGTCTGTGTCTTAGTTACCTAGTGCTGCTTTAACAGAAATACAACAAGTGGATGGCTTTAACAACAGAAGTTTATTTTTTAACAGCTTAGGAGGCCAGAAGTCCAAATTTAGGATGCCAACTCCAGGGGAAGGCTTTCTCTGTCTTTTTTGGCTCCAGGAGAAGGTCCTTGTCATCAGTCTTCCCTGGTCCAGGAGCTTCTCAGTGCAGGGACCCTGGGCCCAAAGCATGCACTCTGCCCCTGGCTCTTCTTTCTTGATGGTAGGAGGTTCCTCTCCTCCCTGCTCACTTCTCTCTTTTATATCTCAAAAGAGACTAAGTTAAGATACAGCCTAATCCTGTAGATTGAATCCTGCCTCATTAACATCACAGAGGTTAGGATTTACAACACATAAGATAATCACATCAGATCACAAAAAGGTAGACAACCACACAATACTGAGACTCGTGGCCCAGCTCAGTAACTCACATTTTTGGGGGACACAATTCAATCCATGACATTCCACCTTTTGACCCCTCAAAATTCATGGCCTTACCACATGTAAAACACATTCTTCCCATCATATTATAAGTCTTAAATCAACTCCAAGTCCAAAATCTCCTGGGGCAAAATTCCTGTTCATCTGTGAAATCTAGAATACAAGTTACCTACTTCCAAAGTAAAATGGTGGAACAGGCACAATGTAGACATTTCCATTACAAATGGGAGAAATTGGAGGGAACGAAGAGATAATAGTCACCAAGCAAGTTAGCAGAGCACATTACATTAGCTCTTAGGCTTGAAAATAGTTCTGTGTTCTCTGAGACCATTTAGGCAATGGCCCTGCCCTCCAGACTCTAGGTGTTGGCCACACTTTCTGGATTCCGGGTGGAAGCACCTTGGCCCTGGGCTTTAGCTCTGCATTCCAGGCCCACTGGGCCTGCAGCTGTGCTCCCTCGGATTTGGATGGCCCCATTCTCCTAGTCTGAGTGGTGACCCTACTGTCTTGGCCCCAGCAGGCCCTATCCTTTTGCCCCGTGGGCATGGCAGTTCCGCCCACTCAGCTTTGGGCAGCAGAGTGCCCCATCCCACTGGCACTCATGAAAGGCAGCCCACACTCCAGAACTGAGTTGGTGAAGATCTGACTCTTTGAAACTTAGGAGGCCATGTTCCCATCCTTTGAGACCCAGCAGGCCATGGTTCTACCCTTTGAGACCCTAGAGATTGTGGCTCTACCCTTTGAGACTAAGGCAGCTCTGTTTCCTGTGCTCCTTGTCTCTTCAGCTTCTGTTTCCTGGTTCCTTGGCTTCTCAGCCCCTGTCCCTTCGGGCCTCTTGGGTCAGCCTGGCCTCTGTCCTGTTTGGGCAAGTGTTCCAAAGCTCTTTAGTTCTACTGATAAGTGGCTGGTGGCATCCCATTCTGCTGGTAAACCTTGGCTGAAAGGCACTCAGCTCTTGCTCTGTAGGTTGGCAAACCTAGCTCCACCAGTAAGTGCCCAGAGGCACCCTACTCCGCCAGGAAGCCTCCAGCCTGAAGGCACTTAGCTGTCTTGCTCCATGAGTCAGCTCCCATGGCATCTTGTGCCAATCTCCTGGTTCTGCCACTGCCATTTCTCTGCCACTGCTTCTTGCCTTCTGCGCCGTCTCCGGTGTACAGCTCTCCTCACTTCCTTTGCGAGCCCTCACCAGGATTGTCTTTGATGTCCATAATTTCACCAACAGTCTCTTCAAGGCAATCTAGGCTTTTACTATTAGGTACTTTAAAACTCTTCCAACCTCTATAATACAGTTTCAAAACCGCTCCCACATTTTAGGTATCTGTGAGAGTAGTGCCTCACTCTCAGTACCAAATTCTGTCTTAATTATCTAGTGCTGCTGTAACAGAAATACCACAAGTGGATGGCTTTAACAAACAGAAGCTTATTCTCTCCCAGTTTAGGAGGCTGGAAGTCCAAGTTCAGGGCACTGGCTCCAGGAGACTCTCTGTCGGCTCTCGGGAAAGTTCTGTGTTATCAATTGTCCCCTGGCCTAGGAGCTACTCAGTGCAGGGACCCTGGGTCCAAAGGATGCACTTCACTCCTGGCTCTTCTTTCTCGATGGTAGGAGAGGTCCCTCTCCTCTCTGCTTGCTTCTCTTTTTTATATCTCAAAAGAGATTGAGTCAAAATACAACCTAATCCTGTAGATTGACCCCTGCCTCATTAACATAACTACCTCTAATCCTGCCTCATTAACATCATAGAAGTTAGGATTTACAACACATAGGATAATGACGTCAGATCACAAAATGGTGAACAACCGCACAATACAGGGAATCCCAGCCCAGTAACTCACATTTTGGGGGGCACGTTTCAATCCATAGTAGACCGTTTCCTGGTTGACCAAAGAGGAATGTAACTCTGTTACCCCAGTAGGGCTCAATCCCAAAATGAGTAAAGTAAAAAAGTTAAAACCATCAGATACAAAGATAGTTTAGATACCAAGAAAGTGTACAGAGAACTACTTTAGTATTCAGCCGCATATTATGACATCATTATGTATTTAAGAAGCAAAATGGAGATGATAAACTATACACTAAGAAAGGAATTCAAATAATAGTATGCTTTTTTCCCTTATATTTTAGCTATATAAGTCTGTTCACATTAAATCTAACTAAAAATAGGTTATAGAGTAGTAAACAATGGAGCTGGCGTTCAAATACCATGATTTTGAGTCCAGAAACAATGTTCTCAACTGCTGTACTGCCTCCCTATAGTTGTGATATTCAGAAAATCGCCGTGCCAGAGTAGGACTACTTTATCTTTTGCCTTATTCTTATTTTTAATAGACCTTAATGTGTCACTTAATGTCATTAGTTTAGAAGAGATACGGAAGAATTTGTGGCAGCATTTGGGGTGAGAGGAAGCAACACTGATAATGCCATGCATTGTATTCAGAGGATTGTAGAATTGGAATGCTACCACGGCAGTTTTAGAGTTACTACTATAACGCTTTATTTTGCAGATGACTAGTGGATGTCCACAGAGGTCGTGTCACGTATATTTGGCTGGTTGGTTAATTAGTGGCAGAGAAACCATTATAGCTTTGAAAAAACTATGAAAATTGCAAATTGTTTTTTAAAGTCTTAATACTTAAGAGTTTTATTTAGGTAGGCTTTCAAGTAATGAAAAACAGTTAAGTGTAGTTTATGACTGTAAACTTGGGGCCTAGACTATCTGGATTGAATAGGGTTTGACCTTTATTAAATGTGTGATTTTGAGCAAGTTACCTAACCATTTGCAACTCATTTTTTCATCTATAAAATGAGTATGATCCTAATTTCATGATGCTAGAGTAGGACATCATGTTTAGTGAAATAGAGAGGGTCAGCAAAAATGAGGGAAACCCTCCATGAGATGGATTGACATAATAACTGCAACAATGGGCTCAAATATACCAAAGAGTGTGAGGATGGCACAGGACCTGGCAGTGTTCTGTCCTGTTGTAAGGTCACCATGAGTTGGAGAGGACTGGAAGGCATCTAGCAGCAACAGCAACAACATTGTGAGGATTAATGAAGAATGTATGGAAACCACTGAGAGCAATATCTGGCACTCAATAATTGTTAGTTGGTCTTGTTATTTTTTAGTAAATTATATTCTTGAATCTTTGTAACGTTTTATTTTATTATTCTGAATTAAGATTTACTCTTTTTTCCCCAACTAGGACGGAGTTACAATGACTTAAATCAGTATCCAGTGTTTCCCTGGGTGATTACTAATTATGAATCAGAAGAACTAGATCTTACCTTGCCAAGCAACTTCAGAGATTTGTCCAAGGTAATTTTGCAGTAACCCTCTGAAATATAATTATCTTGTATATAAAAATACTACTTTTTATCTTTTTAATATAATTATAATATTAATTTTTAATATAATTATAATATTAATTAAAAAAATAGTGCTGCTGACCATTTGGTTAGCACTTAGCCGCTACGCCACCAGGGATTCCCAATATTAATATATTATTAATATAATATATTAGTATAGTTATCTTTTATATGTATTTTCAGTGTTCTTAAATTTAAAATGGTGAAAATTTTAATATACATGATAAACCTAATGATGATTAAAAATAACAACAGCCTTGTATTTACTTTTCTATATATAGTCAAAAAGACATCCCTCAATGTCAGCTTTTTCTAAGGGTGTTAGTGTTTGACAGGACATATGAAGAAAGCCATGGAACTTCTCAGTAGTCCTCCTGTGTGAAGTTAAGTAAGCCTGCCCTTCTCGAGTTTTCCTAACTGATCTTTCTGCTACCTTGTGCCCACTTCCGATCCATTCCTCAGTGAAACAAAATGGATCCTTTTTAAAGCTAATTTTGAATTCGATAACTCCAATGCTTAAACCCTTCTCGACTTACTAAAAGCAGAATAAATCGTTGCCAATTCAGAGCTTCGTTTTTTCTGCCTTTAATGTCCTCTCCCTACTTTGTGAACAGTTGACCTATTCTGCGCCTCATAGAGTTCGTTACAGACTACCTTCTCTGATAATTTACCCTCTTTTTCTTTCATACCAAACCAAGAACCAAACCAGTTACCATCAAGTCGATTCCGACTCACGACAGCCCCATGTGTTTCAGAGGAGAGCTGCGTGCCCTAAAATTTTCAGTGTCTATTTTTTTTTATGATCTTTCTGAAGTAGATCACCAGGCCTTTCTTCCAAGGTGCTTCTGGGTGGATTCGAACTACCAACCTTTTGACTAGTAGCCTAGTGCTTAACTGTTCCTTGTTTCTTTCATGGGACCTATTTAATCCGCATTTTACATATTCTTCTACCTACTTGGCTTGGTGTTCTGCTTTTCTTACCCAATAAACTTCATAATGATAGAGTTCTTGTTCACCATTATTTCCCACACAGTGCCTGTACATTGCCTGCCACCCAATATATGTGTTAAATGAATTAAATAATAAAATATATATGACATTTTTCAGGTTATAAAATATTATTGATTGTATTAAATTTTAAAAATACAAAAGCATGTAAATAAAAATTATCCTTTATTTACCACACAAGCAATAAGGAATAATTACATTTTGTTTTATTTACTCCTATCTTCTTTTTATTAATTGGGCTATATATTATATATACTGATTTTTAACTGTAATTTTTTCCCATGTCTCAGATATTTTTCAAGAATTTTCCTTATCCTTTTTTGTTCCGGACTGTCAATGAATATGTTATCTTGAATCACCATTTTGGAATATAAAATAAGGCTATATCTTTTCTCTTTAGCTTTATATTTAAACATATACAAATGTAGACATAATAGTATAATATATTCACATGTACCAATCAGCTGCTTCAACAATTATCAACTCATGTTTACTCTTGTTTCATTTTTACTCTCCTTTCCCCTCTCCAGTATTACCTGGAAGCAAATCAAATCATTTCATCTATTAATATTCCAATGTGTACTTGTAAAAAATAAGGTGTCTTTTTAAACAGAACCATAATATAATTAACCCATTGTCGTCCAGTCAATTCTGACTCATAGCGACCCAGTAGGACAGAGTAGAACTGCCTCATAGGGTTTCTAAGGAGTGGCTGGTGGATTCGAACTGCTGACCTTTTAGTTAGCAGCCGAGCTCTTAATCACTGTGCCACCAGGGCTCCGTAATACCATTACCAAACCTAAATATTAACAATTATTTCTTTATAATTTCTTTATATCAGAGACCCAGTAGGTAAAAAATTTCCAACTGAATTACAAAAGTTGACTAAGTGTCTTAAAAAAAAAAAGTGTCTTAAGTGTCTTTAAATCCATAGGTTTCACCTCCCATAAGAACTGAAGGACAGTTGAATAGTGAATAGTAGTATAATCAACATGGCTGGGAAGAAGTGGTGGGCTCCAACACTCAACTGCGTGTCTTATAACTAATATCTCCTTTCCTATAAAACAATAGTGGCTTGAATGCTACAGGCTATTCAAATTCAGGAAGGTGAACTTCTACCAGTAGTAATTTTTTGAAAATACTGATGAAAAAACTAAGCTTGAAATTAACAGTATTTTAACTGAAATAATCAAGCATATCATATATTTGAAAATTGTTCTTTACACATTTAAAATAGTGATTGTTCCCTTTATAAAAGTATCTCATTCATTTTAGTGGTAAAGTCTGACCTAATGTTTACAGTGTGATTCAGTTTTCAAATATGTGTTTTAGATACACATTTGCAGGAATGCTTCACATACAGAAAATGAGCTGTATCTGTATGCATAATAACTATAATAGAATTATGTTAAAATTTGTCCCACACTATACATTTGGCAAACACTACTATTTGTTTAAATAAATTTGTGAAATCCTAGGAAATATTGTGTGCGAAGCTTAATTTAGAACATAAACAGATCTCATCTCTGTTCTTAAGTAAATAATATAGCCTGACTAGCTTAAAAATGTGTTGAAATATGTATGCATATTTATGTCTCTTTAATTTCCCTAAAGTTGAGTTTTCAGGCTTTGATACGAAGCTACAATTTTATTTGGTAATTTCTTCCATGCTGTACTGGGAATTTTCTTTCTGAGGTTGAATTAATGTAATGAGCACCCTTTCTTTTTTATTTATCTTATCATTCTTTGAGAAAAAAGGTTGAATGGGACAATGTAAAAAAATGTATTATTGAAAATATACCATGTACAATACCTTCTTACAATAATTAGATCTTTACTGCTTACATATAAATTACTATTGGCAGTATGTTGAGAAGATCAAAATTACTTGAGTCTGAAAATCTGAAGAAAATTTAATGTTATGTAGAAAAATGTCCTCATTTAGCATAATATAGGGATCAATTCTGAAGCTGATTTTTTTCCCCCACCTTCCCAGTTGTTTTATCAGTAGCCTTAAGTTTTGACTGATAAGAAGACAAATCTAACCAGGCATAGAGTTTGGAGTGACATAAATCCATATTTTTAAATATACATTGATTTTATATTTTGATACCTTTTTTTGAAGAGACAACATTTTCTTTTCACTTTTCTTGTAAGAAATTGGAATTAGGGTAGGAATATGTTTACAAAATGTCTTACCACAAAAACAAATAGTGACGGCTGTTCTGAGACTGCAGATTTTGTTACAGACTATGGAAACTTTCTCTGCAACTGTGATTTTTTGTTTTCCTTTATCTTGGAGAGTGATCGTGTAAACCAGTTTTGTAGGAGAGAAAAACAAAGGTAATCTGAGGCAGTCATTTCTCTTGTAATTAATCATCATATTTATTTTGAAATATATAATACATAAAACATGTGTACTGTAACCTGGACCCATATTCTAAAAAACTGCTATGTTCTTTGATTGAAATGCAGTTGATATCTTTCACTTCCAAATACTGTCAATTATCTCAGCTATACATTTCTGAAAGTAGGAGCTTCCCACTTTATTAATACTGTCTTTTTTTTTATTAACTAATATTTATTGAGGGCTTACTATATGCCAGGCCTTTGTCTAAGTGTTCTACGTATATTAACTCATTTAATCCGCACAAAAACCATTATTATTGTATTTTACAGAGGCAGATTCTTAGACACCATGAGGTTAAACAAATTGCCCAAGGTCACACATCTAGTGGGTACAATCAGAATTTGAACACTAAGCAATTGTTTTTCAAACCATAGTTCACAATTAGCATTTTTAATTGAGTACAAAAATACAACAAAACAAAAAAGGAAGGAAATATTAGTGGGCATCATGTGCAGATCTTCTGCCTAAGGTGTGTGCGTGTCTGTGAGAAAGAGAGAAGCATTGCAATAGGCTGTACTGCCTTCTACTTTTGGCACTAGTTGCTAGGTCTATTTTAATGTTATTTTGTCCAGCAGCTTTTCACCTCTCATCTTGAAATACAAGAGAGGGTACAACCAGCATTCTATTGCTTGAAAAAGGAAGGCTTTTCTACTGCTATTCTTGCTTTCTTTGTCCCAGCTTATGTTCTAAGCTTTTTTGACTAAGCCTGTGTTACGAAAAAGCTGAATGTCTGGTTAAAGCTGGAGAATCTCTGATGTTGCTGCTCCTTTGTTCTTTTGTTTGTTGGTTGTTTGTTAAATACTGTTATGAGCCAGGGACTGTTAATTTCTGGAGATTTTAAAGACTAAAAAGCAGGTGGACACTAGTGTAGTTAAAAAATACCCGAAGATTGGGGAAAAAAAGAAATAAAATCCAAGCAAATATTTTGTTTTTTAATAATTAGAACTCACATCCTTAAGGTGCAAGAAAATACTGAGAGAGTTTGAGGTAGAAGGAAAGCAAAACTCCTCTGTCTTTTAGCTTTGGAGTGCAGGCGCAATGTGGGCGTACCCGTACTTCAGCCCAGAGTGCAGAAACAGCGACAGACAGTACGTGGTAGGGGAAGGTGAGCCTGCGCCCTGGTCTCCTGAAGCCTGCTGGCAGAATCAGAATCTGAGGAAGTTTTATTATCATCATAGCTTCTTCAAACTGAATTTTAAATTTTGGCCTAGGTCCCAAGAAATCATATGTGGTTTTTTTGTTTGTTCGTTGTTTTTCTTTAACCTCTGTTACAGTGCTGTACCAGCTTCCGTTGCTCTAGTGTGAATCAAAATGTTTCTGAAGAGTGAATTCTGAGATAACCGAAGAGAGCTTAATGGCAAAGCTATATAGCATTTACTTATTCTTTGCTAAATTGCTACTGTTTGTCCTTAGTACATATTGCCTGTATTTTTTCTCTCTGTCTCTTTTTTGTTTAATGGAAAATTAGCGGATTTTCTGTCTCTCTCATTTATCATTTACCATTTAGATGTGTATTTTTATATGTGAGATTTTCTCTCTAAAACACACATTTAATACACAGCATGCATTTTGACCTGGAATTGACTACAGACATTTAACTGTTGTTGATCAGACAGCACTTCTTTATCTCTTTAAGTTTTAAGTGCTGTTTCTGACGAATGCCAGTCCTTTTAGTCTGCTCTGTAACAGATACACCAGGAATCAATATACCATCTAGATGTCACTGAGAGAAAAGAACACTTTTTTTTTTTTGGCATGTGGGGGGAGGGCACACATTATTGCTTAAACATGATAGGTGTTACAGCTTTTTGTTTTTCTATTTATCAGGCTTGAGTAAAACCAAACGAATTCAAGTTTAAAAAATTATGATGCTGCAACAATATATAATGGATCTTAAAGTGTTAAAATGAAATATAAATGCAGAGAAAGAAATATAAAATTATCCGTGCTTGATTAAGTTTTAAATATTAAGTTTTAGGTGACAAAATGCATTTAGATATTTTAATCTTTGTATCACACATACATGCTATTATATGCCTGTTTATTTGGGTGATTGTGATATAAATCACATTTCCTAGTCTTGGCGCGCTTACAGGCTAATCAGCACGAGAACGATACAGGGAAAGTGCAGGATATACTTGTAGAATTGTGCGGAAATCCATAGTAAGACTTTTTACTCTCAACAACACTGTGAGAAATGTGCAATTATCTTTATTTACAGATAAGGAAACTAAGAGTTAGTGAAATTAAGGAATTTTCCAAGGTCATGCATTTTCCACATGGCTGTACTAGGATTTGAACTCAAATTTGTTCATTTCAGTGAACTGGGTGACCTCAGGTATAGCCAGGAAGAGTATTTTAGATTGAATACTTGTATTTATATCCACTTCTTTCCATAACCCAACTGTCTGTTTCCGTATCTTGGCAAAAGGCAAAAGATAGACTTTCTAGAGAAATTGTACCAGAGAAGTAACTGATTTGAGAACACCAAGCTCAGCAGGGGAAGGGTTGAAGGTAAGGGATGGAAAGCAGGAGGATTAGCGGAAAGCTTTTAAGTACTGAATGGTGAAGGCACCCAGACCCCTTTGGCCGTCATGCTATCAGAACTCTGGCAGCCAGGCTTACACCAGCCCCACCTCTGAAGACAGAAGACAGTAGTATTGCTCTTTGGACATATTGAGTGGCTCAAGAAAAAAGGCCTAAAAAATACTAATATTTAGGGACCCTATGTAGAGCCCACCTGATTTACCTACAGTTGTCTACCAGTTCATAATGGTGCTTGTACTTGATATTCTTCAATCAGCCCTTTTGTGCCTCATTCTTAAAATGAAGGTACAAATATTAAGAAACATTTAAAGACAGTCTGTAATGTGAAAAATGACAGTGACTGAGACAAATAGAAAAGTAAAAAGAAACCAGAAGGAGGGGAAAAAAGCAATAGAATTAATTACTGCCCCAGAGAGATAACAGAAAAGTGTTCTATTAATAGAAGAAGAAAATGATGCTGTGGAAAATGAATAATCATATAACAAGAAAGAGCAGTTATAAAAGAAAGAGCTGGCAGATAAGTGTCGATGTTTTCTAAAAGGAATACCACCACAACAGGGGGAAGATAGCACAGAAAGATAAAATTAGAGGCCCAGCACAGCAAATCTTTAGGTTTAGATTGACTTGTGTGAGTCTGCTTCTATTTATAATTAGAGGGACCTTGGGAAGTTTACTTAATTTCTTGAGACCTATGTAGAAAATTGCTATTTTCATTATATAATTCTAAAAAAATTTTCTTGCATACGTTAACCTTTTTAAACTTTAAATTACCACATGTTCAGTGCGGTGTGTTTAGTTTAAAATATGTCTCTGCAACTCCTTCTCCAGAATTTAATACCAAGTTCAGCAAAGTGTGAATATGCATATTAAGAAAAATATATAAATGTGTGTTCATGGATGTCACAATACATTTACAAAGTTACTGGTTTTGTTTTTAAATTAGAAAGTTAATCTGTTTAAGTTTTGTGGAATTAAAAGTTTTTTTTTTTTTTTTAATTTACATCTCTTAAGCATTTACGCTGTGTATAACAGCTTGGTTTTCCTTCTAGTAGAAGTTTTTAAATAACTCTAATACAGAGGTTAACCCTACACTTAATTTAAGCAGCCTCCAATGACATTGTTTTTTAACATTAGTTAGAAAATGATAAACTGAAGCAACTGAAATGGATTGTGGTTAATATTACTGTCAAGGTGATGAATAATTCTGACATACACCAGCAACGCACCGCCAGTCAGTAATCCTTCTCAAACTTAAGTATTTATTCTCTAGTATAAAAAAAAAAAAAAAAAAGTTTTTTTTTATCCTAACTTACTGTGGTGTGGAGTGACCATTTATTATTATTTATAAATGAATTATTTTGTTTATATAACATTGCTAGTTTTACCCCGTAATGCTTCGTATTTTCTTAGCTTAGTGCTGGATGTACAAACTCAGGTAAATTAAGAGTAGGAAACATACTTACGTAAAGATTGTTTTCAAAATAACTAGAAGTTGAGTTGTTGGTTTGTTTTTAGTTTAATAAGCATTAGTACTATACTTCTAATTTCAGACTGGAATTTTTTTTTTCTATAGAGATTGAACTCTGCAACACATAGGGTTGCCATGAGTCATAATCGATTTTGTTTTTAAACGTAATAGCACCCAAAAAAAAAACAAACCCGTTGCCATGGGGTCAATTCTGATTCATATGACCCTATAGGACAGAGTAGAACTGCCCCATAGGGTTTTCAAGTAGCAGCTGGTGGATTCAAGCTGCCTACCTTTTGATTAACAGCCAAACTCTTAACCACTCTGCTATCAGGGCTCCTAAACATAGTAGTAAAAAAAAAAAAAAAAACATAGTAGTAGGACATTTAAAAAACCTGCATGCATTCGTAGCTTCCTTTATATGTTAGTATGTATTGATACAGCATCTCATTTTTGTATTTCCCTGTGATACTTAAAATTTATTTTATGTGAATAAGTAGTATGCATTTCATAGTGGATAATGTAATACCTTATCTTTTATTCTTGTCCGAAAACCTAATGTATCCTGTTTATATCAAATACGTGTGCTTATTCAAAGAATTGATTGTTACACATGCTGGTCACATTTTGTGTACATTATTCTGAGGAAGTGGCAGAAACAAACATGAAACAGTCACTACTTTTGGCGTTTTAAAACTAGATGTATGTTAAACAGCAACCATTCATAGAGTAATTTAGTCAGAAAACCCTTTATTTTTATGTGGCTTATTTTTAGACTGTCCCACTTGCAGAAGAGGATTTTTTATTTTTTTTTACATTTAATGTGAGTACATGATTTATAACAGGAACTAAGATTTTGGAAGTGGAAAAGGATAAATTATGAAAACAATAAGTTTTAAAATGTTCACTTATTTCTATTACTAAAAAAGTAGCATAAAAACATTGATAAAAGCTAGAATTTTTTTTGTAGACTATATAAAAAAAAGTTTATAAACACCATATTTCTGCCACTTAAATTTAATAATCATTAACACCTTAGTTTATACGCATCCAGATATCTTTCCATACATATACTCACAATATACATAGATACACAAATACCTATTTTTTACCAAAATGAAATCATATGTACTTTGTAACCAACCTTTATTTTCACTGGTGATCTGCACCCTTTCAAGTCAGTATAGTTTTATCTTTTCTAGCACTCATCCATATTCACATTTTCCCAGTTGCCCCCAAAATGTTCTGTACTCTTGGTTTATCCAAACCAGAGTCCATCCTATGACACATTGCACCTGGTTGTTATAATCTTAATTTTTCACTTAGTCTAGCACAGCCTCTCCCTCCCACCTTTTTAAAAATATTCCTGACGTATTGGGGAAAAAAACCAAGTCAGTTATCCTGACGAAGATCCCCACTTCTGAGTTTTTCTGATTGTTTCCTCTTCCCTCTGTCCTCGGTATTTCCCTCAGACTGGAAGTAACCTCTAAAGGATTGATGGATTCAAGTTAGACGTGCAAGGTTGTCATTTTTTGCACACGGAAGTCCAATTGTTCCAGCACCATTTGTTGAAAAGACTGTCTTTTCTCTTTGAATGTCTTGGCACCTTTGTTGGAAATCAGCTGACTCTGTGTGTGGATCTTTTTCTAGACCATTCAGTTCCATTGATCAGTATATCTAGTCTTATATACCAGTACTAGACTGTCTTGATTACTATAACATAATATCAGGTTGTGTTTCTCCTCTGTGTTTTTCTTTTTTGAATTTGTTTTAGCTATTCTAGGTCATTATTTTTTCAAGTAAGTTTTAGTATTAATTTGTCAATGTCTATAAAAAAAGCCTGCTGGAATTGTGATTGGAATTGCATTCTTTTTAGACCATTTTTTGTAAAAATGATATATTAATAATATTGAATTTTCCAATCCATGAATATGCTATACTCTCCATTTGTTTAGGTCTTCTTTCATTTCTCTCCAATATTTTGTAGCTTATAAATCTTGTATATATTTTAATTTATCTCCAAGAATTTCATGGTTTTTAATGCTCTTATAAAATGTTCAGTTCCAGTTGTTCATTGCCACTATATAAAAATACAGTTGAGTTTTACATACCGACCTTATATTTGTCAGTTTTGCTAAAGTCAGTTATTAATACTAGGAGCCTTTTACAGGCGTTGAGGATTTTCTTCGTAGATGAACATGTCATCTCAGAATAAAGCGTTATATTTCTCCCTTTCCGATGTTGGCTTCTGTTCATCCATATCATCATCCAGTTAATAAAAACGATAAAACGCCAACTCCTGATTCAATAAATAATTGAAAAAGGTTGTTGGCAGTGACCATAATTAATATTTTAATAAAAAATATAAGTAAATTTTTGAAGAATTAATGTTAGGATTGGTATCTTTTATTTCTTTTTTCTTGTCTTATGGCACTGTATAATGTTTACTAGAAGTGCTCAGAGTGCCTTTTTTCTGGTCCTGGGGGAAAGCATTGTCTTTTACTATTAAGTGTGGTATTAGTTGTAGGGATTTTTTTTTTTTTTTTTTTTTGGTAGATGCCCTTTATCAGGTTAAGAAAATTTTCTTCTATCTTATTTCGTTGAAATTTTTCATCATAATTGGAAATTGAACTTTATCAAGTGCTTTTTATGATGATAATCATGATTTTTTGTTTTGTTTTATTTTTTTAGTCAGTTAATATAGTAAATTACATTAGTTGATTTTTGAGTTTTGAGTCCTGAGTGTTATCCTGGGATAAATAACACTTGGTCATGATGTAGTGCCCTTTTTATAAATGGCTGGATTTGATTTGCTAATATTTTGTTAAGAGTTTTTGCATCTGTGTTTATAAAGAAAACCCTGCTGGCATAGTGGTTAAGAGCTATGGCTGCTAACCAAAAGGTTGGCAATTCGAATCCACCAGGCACTCCTTGGAAACCCTATGGGGCAGTTTTACCCTGTTCTGTAGGGTTTTTTTTTTTTTTGTAGGGTTGCTATGAGTCAGAATAGACTCGACGGCAATAGGATTTTTTTTTTTATGTTCATGAAGGGCATTTGTCTGTAATGTCTTTGTCTGTTTTGGGCATCAGGGTGATGCTGGCCTGATAAAATGAGTTGGGAAGTTATTTCCTTCTTTTCTGTTTTCTGGAAAAGCTTATATAGAATAATTATTATTTTATCCCTAAATACTTGGTGGAATTCATCATTGAAGCTATATGGGCCAAGAGTTCTATTTTTGGGGAACATTTTTTAAACTGTAAATTCAGTATCTGTTTCATGAATAAATATAGAGCTATTCAGGTTATCTCATTGTTCTTATCAATGAGTTTTGATAGTCACTATCTTTCACAAAGTTTGCTTGTTTCATCTAAGTTGTACCTTCTTTCATTCTTGATGCTGGTAATTTGTCTCCCCCTGCACCCCTTTTTCCTTGATCAGTCTGGCTAGAGATTTGATTTTTTCAGTTGATTTTTAATTGAAAAATGAAACCAAATTTTCATTTTTTTCTGTTCTTGATTTCAGTTATTTTTGTTTTTCTTGCTGCTTACTTTTTTTCTACTTGCTTTGGATTTAATGTCTTTTTTTTTTTTTTTTAGTATTTTAACGTAGAAGCTTAGATTATTGATTTGAGATCTTCCTTTCTAATATGAACATATAATGTTACAAATTTTTCTCTAAGCACTGATTTGGCTATGTTCAACAGATTTTGATATATTGTGTTTTCTTTTCATTCAAAATACTTCCTAATTTCCATTGTGATTTTGTCTTTGACTATGGATTATATAGAAGTGTGTTGCTTAATTTAGAAATATTTGGGGATTTGTTGGGTATTTTTATGTTACTCATTTCCAGTTTAATTCCATTATGGTCAGAGAAGATGCATTGCATGATATCACTTCTTTAAAATTAGTTAAAATTTCTTTTATGGCTCAGAACATTATCATGGTCAATGTTTGTGAGGACTGGAAAAGAATATGTGTTCATCTGTTGTTGGATAAAGAGTTCTATAAATATCAATTAGATCAAGTTGGTTGATGGTGTTGTTCAGGTCTTCTATACCCTGACTGATTTTCTGTCTACTTGTTCTGTTAATTACTGAGAGAGGAGTGTTGACGTCTCCACTATAACTTGGATTTGTCTATATCTGTTTTAAGTTCTATCACTTTTTATTTTTATGTGTTTTTTTAAATTTGTTTTTGGGTACACATACTTTTTTGGCAGTACATACACATTTAGATTGTTATGTTTTCTTGATGATTGCGTTTTTTAATCATTATGTAATGTCCCTCTTTATACCTGTAATAATCCATGTTCTAAAGTCTACTTTTTCCTGAAAGTAATATAGAGCTTGATTGCTACTTGTGATATCTTTTTCGCATCAGTTTTTTAAACCGCTCTTAAACTTAGTATCTAAAATGTCTCTATTGTGGACAGCATAGAGTCTTGCTTTTACGTTTGATCTGACCATCTCTCTGTTTTGACTGTTATGTTAAGATTGCTTACCTTTAATGGTACGGTTGGTTTAAATCTACCTTCTTGCTGTTTTTTATTCCTCGCATTAGTTTTTTTGTATATTTTTTCCTCCCATCTTTTAAATTAAGTATTTTTATAATTTCGTTTATCTCTGTTATTGGCTTATTAGTTATACTTATTTTAAAAAATTAGTAGTTCCTTTATGGTTTTGAATATGCATCTTTAATTTATGATAGTATACATTCAAATAATAGTATACTACTTCCTGTATAGCGTTTGAATCTTACAACGGTATGCTTCTATTCCCTCTTTCCTAACCTTTTAGGCTATTTTTGCCACATATTTTCAGCTAAATGTGTTGTAAACTCAATAGTTACTATTTTTGCTTTACGCAGTCATCTTTTAAAGAATTAACAAATAAGAAAAAAATTTACATTTACCCTAAGTGTTGTCATTTCTGATACTCTTTACTTCTTTGTGTAGATTTGCATTTCAATCTGAAGTCACGCTAAAAACTTTGATTAATATTTTTTTTAGGGCATATCTCCTGGCAGTGAATTCTTTCAGTTTTATTTTAATCCGAAAAAATGTTTACTTCATAATTTTTTAAAAAATATTTTCACTGGATATAAATTCTAGGTTGGCCTTTTTTTTCCTTTCAGTGCTTTACAGTTGATACTCTGCTGTCGCCTGGCTTGCGTAATTACTTGTGAATAGTCTGCACTGTCATCATTTTTTCTTTGTATGAAATGTTTCTTTTTTCTTTCATGATTTTTTGTTTGTTTTCATCCATTTGACTGTAATCTCTCTTGGTGTTCATTTATTTGTTTTGTTTTTCCCCTTTAGATTTTCAGAGTTTCTCGGGTCTGTGGTTTGTTTCCTTGCATTGATTTTGGAAACTTCTCAGCCATTATCTCTTTAAATATTTCTTTTGCTCTTTTGTCTTTGTCCTCCTATGACTCCAATTACTCCCATATTAGACTCTTTGCTATTGTCCTGTAGCTCTTGGGTGCTCAATCCTATTTGTTTATTTCACTTGTCTTCTTCATTTTGGATAATTCTATTACACTATTGTCATGTGTTCACTGGTTCTTAAGTATGTCCAGTCTGCTCAGAAAGTGATTAAAAGAATTCTTCATCTCTAGTATTTTTTATTACTAACATTTATATCTCATTCTTTTTTATACTTTCCAGCTTTGCTGAAATTCCCTCCCTGTTTAGGTATGTTTTCCACCCTTTCCAGTAGATCTTTTAGTATATGAAGTATAGTTATTTTAAAGACCCTGTGTGGGTCTGATAGTTTCAACATCTGTCTTACCTGAACCTGCCTCTGTTGATTGCTTTCTTTCTACAGTGGGTCATTTTTTTCTTAGTTTTTTTTGTGTCTCATAGTTTTTGGTTGAATGCCAGATGTTAGTGGAAGAACAGTACAGACTGGAGTGTGAATAGCATTTTCTAGCACAGAAATGTGGTTTCCTGTTCTTCTGTGAAGCAGTTTGTGTGGGGAGTTCAGTCAATCCAGTCAGTAGTTGAGCTGGTCTTGGGCTTGTTGTCATTGTTACCTTTGGTGTACCACAGGTGTCATATTCCTCCAGCAGTTGAGTGTTCTTACATGCTTAGTGTGAGCTTCGGGATGCCGAAATTTTTTTCTGAGTTTTTTAGTTCACCATCTACTTTTAACAGTTCCTGTGTGCCTGTGCCACAGAGGAGATTCTCAGCTACAATCTTGTCTTTTCCCCAGAAGTGGATTACTATTGCTGGTTACTGAATGCCAGGCTTGTGGTAGTACAGTGGGGTTCTCAGTTCTCCTGGTCTAGCCTCAGTCTTAAACCCTACTTGGCTGGTCCTCAGGGATGGGTCTTCTCAGTGTTCCTGCTTGTACTGTCCTCTCCCATGGCATCTAAACTTTGTCTTGCATCTGTGGCAGGTCTTAGGCAAGAAGAGAATTTCCTGCCCTTCTCCCAGTGGTAGCAGACTTTGTTATATTACTCCAGGATCCTGAGCCCAAGAGGTTTTCTGACCCCTCTCGCAGTGAAAGGTCTTTTACCTCTACTCTACCCCAGATAAACCTGTGGATATTTTCCTGGGAGCAGTACAGAGGGTTTCGTACCCCCTCTGTAGAGGCAGATTGCTTTTGCACCTACCCATTTCTCCTGTGCAGTTGTTATTTGCCTGGGCCCTGAGATGATAAAGTTTGGTCTTCCTCTCCCATCAGTTTAGGGATTTTTATTCATAAGAAGAGGATTAGGAAAAGTGTACAGTGTTTTGTGCTTGTCCCCTGTACCAGCAGAGCACCTTCTGCATGCCTATGTCCTGAGAGAGGCTCTCTCTGGTCTCCTGTTTTGCCTTGTTCACGTTCGTTCTCTTGAATGGGCACCGTCTGTGGGCCCATAGAAAAGAATTTGAAAGTGCGTGTTAACTTCCTTGTGTCTGAGTCTCCCAATTTTTCTAAACCATTGTGTTTACACAGATTCACATCTTAACTGGTATTTAAGAATTTATTAAAAATTTTAACTGATTCTTCTCACCCACTTTTGTGTTGGCCACCTCTTCCTCTCATGTTCCATCAAAATTGCAGTAGTTTGTATGTGCCATCTCTCCTGGAAGTGTCTTGTCCTTTTTTTGGAATTTTATTAACTTACACCTCAGCTCTCTGAGGATTTGAAGAAAAGTTGTAATTTTATAGATTATTTTTCTTGTTCTTGTTGTTACAGTGGGAATGATATTCCCTTTCTGTTTTCTATAGTCTAACTGAAAGCATGAATCCATTATTCTTTGTGATACTGAAATTGTCACAACTTGTCCAGTAGGGTGAAGGATCCCATATCCCTTTGATAAAACCCTGTTAGTATTTGATAGCTCCCTTGCTTTCTGGCACAAGATATCCCAGGCTCATTTTGTATATTCTTTGCCCCAGAATTGAAATCCACTCTTCCTCTAAGGATTCCTGGTTTGTTTTAATAGAAAATGGTCAACTCAACCATTTAGATATAAAATTAAATTTACCCTTTTTGATGTAGGTTCTTCAGACTTTTAAAATTTTTTATTGTCTGAATTCTCTAGTTCATTTTTTGATATCCACATATTTTAATTTTTTTTTATAATGAACTTCTTAAATTACGGCAAGTTTGAAATCCTTTGTAAAGAGGTGGTCCATATGGGAGAAGGGTTGTGGATGATGGGGCCATAATGATGCCATCTGTTACTAGGCTAACTTATAAGATCTTGTATTCTATTTTATAATTGATTGTAGGCTCAATACTGATCATAAACTAAAACATAAAGAAACATTCTATATTTTTAAATTTCCTCAAAGTTTTTAGTAATAAAAAATAGTAGAAAAGCCAAAGTTTAGATAAAAAACCAAACCGAACTCATTGCAACCCTATAGGACAGAGTAGAAGTTCTCCATGGGGTTTCCAAGGAGCAGCTGCAGGATTTGAACTGCTGACCTTTTGGGTAGCAGCCAAGCTCTTAACCACTGTACCATGAGGGCTCCAAAATATAGATAAGAATATTAAAAAGCAAGATTTGTTTGTTTCTGAGTGGACATACCAGTTTATATAAAAAAAATTTTTTTTTTTTTTTTATATAAAACTGCATAAAAAAAGAGCTGGTAACAACACTTATGAATTTGAACCTGATCGTTCCTCAATCTGAGTCCATCTCTCAGGCGATATATTGGATGGGATTCTTTGTTGCTTCTTCTTTTTAACCTCAAACTTAATTTTATTGCCTCTTGGTGGTGTTTGTATTATTATGTGAAGGCATTTTTTTTTTCTAGTTATAAAGGGAAGTTAGAAATCTATAAACCAAACAAAGGATTTGTTTTATGTTTTTGAATTTCATACATTTTGTTTCTTTCTATTTTATGTTACAGACACAAGCCCAAAGTCATGTCCAGCTGTTGCATGCAGTGGTTAGGGCCACCTTTTCTAAATCTGAACTCACAGGCTGATGTCTGGTCTCTTCTAAATATTGTTTAGCATTGTCCCCCAATCAGATGACTAAATTTAACCACTTTCACCAGCTATAACTGATACTATCATAGAAGAAAAGTGTAATAAAAATTTTCACGTATACCAAAAAAAAAAAAAAAAGTTGCTGTCGAGTCAAATTCAACTCATGGAGACCTTATAGGACAGAGTAGACCTGCCCCAAAGAGTTTCCAAGGAGCAGCTGGTAGATTTCAGCTGCTCACCTTTTGGTTAGCAGCTGTAGTTATTAACAACTGTGCCACCAGGGCTCCTTTCATCTATAAAAGGGGTAAAATAATGTGTTCTTTATATCGATGACCATCCTAGAGTATCGTCTTACATAAGTAAGGGAAATTATAGGTAGTACCTATGAAATCTAATGGACACTTATTTTTTTTTACTATTTCCTCAGCAGTTATGCTGCCCCCGTTTTGTCTGGCCAGAGTATTTCATGTGTCCACTGTCTTGACTACCTTGACTACCTTCTCACCATTAGGGAGTACCAAAGGGGCTGGACTATTTTAGCAGTGCACTTCTTTTTGGTATAAGTGCTTCTGCTTGGAGATTGTCTTAGAGGTTGAGTATCACTGACCCTTGTTTACCAAGAGTGGACTTCATTTGGCAATATGACTGCTGTGAACTCTTGGTCATTTGCCTATCAGGGCTCACATTGCTAGAAATCAACTCCAAAAGCTGTAGGAACATTTAGGAGCTCTGTGTATGACCTATGGCTCCTCTTGAACTATGAGAATTATTAGAGTCTCTTCTAATACAGTTGTTGAATTTTAGAGATTATCTCAGTAAATTGATTCCAATTGCCCCCATTGCTCCTGAGCACCACCACATACCTCCGGTTATACCTGCACAACAATATTTTATCTCCTTGTTTGATATTTGAAGTTCATTAATGATTTTTAAATGCCTTATAGTTTAGAATCTTGTCTTATATTGACTTTTTAAGCTTTATCATGAGCTTTTATTGTATATTTTGTCACTTTGTATCTTTTAGGTTATGATTTAATAACTTTTCAAAAAATCAATTAGTCCAAATAGAGAAGAAAATAACTATTTTGTTCATCCTTACAGATCTTGAGTCCTCCTTCCTTTTATAATCGTATTTTGTTGTAAGTCATATGTAATCATTGAGAAATTTCTTAGGTTTAAACTAAAAAGAATAAATGTACAGTTCCCCAGCTTAGGTTTGAGCTAAACAGACTAAATATAGTTTCCCAAATTGGAACTATTTTTGCTGTATTCCTCTGATTTTCAAAACATAAAGGAGTTTGAGTTTCAGAGGCTGAATGTCCCTCAAGTAATTTCTAATTTTGTTTGTTTAATGTATCTAGCTTATGCAAGCTAGAGGAACCTTCGTATTTGATTACCGATAACCCATTTTCGAAACCTATAGATGATTTATTTGATTTTAATGGTCTTAACTGGTTCTTTAAGTGGATAGATATACCTATCTGCAAATGGATGGGGTTTGTTATATCAGCATTGAGGCCTGTTCTGTGTTTATCATTTTCATAATTGCTTAAAACATTTTTTATCAGCTTTTCTTGGATTATTAGGACTGTTTCTTGGGTTCTTTCAGACATTTAACTCACTGCTGGCATTGGATTATCAGATTATTTTCATCAATTTATATGACTTTCTCAAACTCAGATAAAAACTCGCAGGAAAAATCACTTAATACTAACCACAGTGGAACAATACAGACGTACGAAGGCAATGCTACTAAATCTATCAGTGTGAGCATTTGAAAGTGATTTAAAGTCTACATGGGCACAATAAGTAAAATGGAATACCTTTCTTTTCCCCAACATGTATTTGTTAAGTTGAAATGGTACAGTGGGTATATGTTTAATGCCACTTGCAAGAAAGTGTGTTTTCAAGGGATTAAAAACTGCTCTGGTACTTGAAAATAAAAGTGCTTATTTGTTAACTCTAAAAGCCGCAGTAGTATGTGAATGAAATTTTTTTCCTGACAATATTAAATAAAATCGAGAGCGTATGAAGATAAGTGCTAAACCATTTCAGCCGCATATAGCATATGACAAAATACCCTGAAAGCCAAGGTTGAGTAAAAATGCTGATCAGGCTGTTTGTTATACTTGTCATTTAGATAAAAGGGCTGCTGCAACTGAAACAAAATAGTTACTGCCCCCTAACAGTGTCGGTGTTGCTTAAATGACAGGCCATCAGTTTATTTTCTTCACTGGAATGGGGGAGCTGCGGGGAGAAGGGCCAGTGGTGGAGACTCAGGAAACAAAATTCATTGGCTTCTTTAAAAAGGTTCAGCAACACACAGAATCAAAGGGTCTCTTTTGGTTTCATGGATATGGATGTACACATATAAAGGTTCAGAGCACGATAAGGCAATAAACTTTGGTGACAATACATATCTTTTTTTTCTTTTAAAAGCCATTTTTGTCAAGCACCTTTTGGGTGTGCCCAAGAAAAAAATCTGCATTTATTTTTCCCCCATTTGTGAAGCTTCCTCTAAGGTGTTGTCCACAGACGTTATGTAGCAAGGAATTAAAATTTAAATAGCACTTAATTCAAAGCTGCTGTGGGAGGAATCTAATAATAACCTTACAAGGTCAGTAGCAATATTTTCATTAATCCACATAATTCATCCTACAACCAAGATCATTCTAGGACTTGCTAGTTAGAGTTGGCTTTGAGCCCTGCTTCTGCCTCTGGGTAGGTGGCGTTGGTAATGACTTAGCTTCACCCATACTTATTCCCCCCCCCCGCCGAGTAAACTGGGGATGGTTAACAGATGTGTACATTGTGTAAGTTGTTGTGAAGATAATGCGATAATTTATGTAAGACTCTTAAAACCTTCACTTATATTAGCATCCAATAAGTAGTGATATTGTCATCTGATAGAGTGGCCCCTTAATCTACATGCCATCGTTATTTCCTGGTAGCTTCCCAAACCAAATCAAGAATGACTATCTTTTATGATGTAACATTTCCTGATAGTTCATCCCCTCTCATCCCTTGAATTTGACGTGCTTTGCTTAATCTGTTAATGTAGGTCAGATAACACTTAATTAACAGTATTCTTTCCTTTAACCTGTTACTTTTATAGCATAGACTTTAAAAGAGCATTGAGTTCAAGCATCTTGTTGTTTTCTTTGCTAGTGTTTGGCCCTCGCTGTGCAGTGGCTTTCTTTTAATATCTATGTGCCTACCCTGCTTCCAATGGTTAAGAGCTCAGCTGCTAAGTGAAAGGTCGGCTCCTTGGGAACCCTGTGGGTCGCCATGAGTCAAAATCGACTCGATGGCAACAGGCGGACTTGACGCTACTTCCAGGGAAGAATAAAGTAAGCTTATCCCCCTCTGTGTGCACACAATCTTTTAAATGCTGGAGGACAGGTTTGGTGGCACAGTGGTTAAGAGCTCAGCTGCTAACCAAAAGGTCAGCAGTTTGAATCTACCTACCGCTCCTTGAAAACCAATGGGACAGTAGTGTTCTCTACTATAGGGTCGCTATGAGTCAGAATCGACTCGATGGCAATGGGTTCGGTTTTTGGTTTACTACAGATTTTTTTCAATAGTCATGGAATTAAAATTTGCTTCCAATTTCCCAGTCTTATCACGTGAAGATGACATTTCCAGACAATTTTCACCTAGTTATCAAGATCTTTAACAGAGTTGTAAAGTAGTCCTGCTCTTTGGTCTTCTTTTCCTGAACCTTTTTCACTTTTGGCATCTCTTCTCCGCTGCTGCTCGGGGCACCTACAAAATGTGCCTTCAGGAAGTGCAGCACTGTAGCCTTTCCACGGGCCCTATTCTGAGTCCTGTTGTCCAGAATTACCTTTTTGTTTAACCGTCTTCTCTTCTGCTCCTCACTCCCAGATATTAGTATTTAATGATTTTCCTAAGAAAGCATTTTACATAACGGTGTGAAAAACTCTCTTTCAAGACTTTTGGATTTTAAAAGAAAAGTTTGGTTAACTCAATCAAATTTCTTCGATGTATAATTTTTGAGATTACTTGCCAATTTCTTTTAAATTTCTCACCCTCAATAATTGTTAGCCTGGGCCAGCAGTTTTTAACCTCAATTCTGAAAGGTTGGCACAAATTATACCAGGTCATATATAAATTTCAGTAATGAAGAAGGGATTGTGGTGATGGTAACAACGTTAATACCAGCTCCAGTTACTGAAAGACTCCCTAGTGGTGTAAGGGTTAAAGCTCTTGGCTGCTGAGGAAAGAAAACCCTTTGGGGCAGTTCAGCTCTGTCACAGGGGGTCACTGAGTTGAAATCTACTCCCAACACTACCACCTAACAGCAACAACACTTACTGAGGACTTTCCTCGTGCCAGGAGCTCTTCTAAGCTCTTTACACGTATTAGTCTTTTAAATCAATCTATTGAATAAAGATAATATTTTAAAAAATGGAGTTCATAGGAAACTAGGAAGTTGTGAAATTAGAAAAGCAATTTGTTACACAAAAGTTTTTGATGGGTAATACAGCCCAAAGGTGGGGTTTTGAGTACTGGGTTTGAGTCTCCTAGGTTTATACTGATTTTGAGCAGGGTTACTTATGATACTTCATTTCTTATCTTTAAATAGTTATCTGTCTCACATATTTATTGTAAGAATGTATAATAATGTTTTATAAATTGAAAAATTTAAGCTTGAGGTATTATTCTTAATTCTTAAATAGATAATTTCAGATAAATGTTCTTAAAATTTTTAAAAAGAAAGAGAAAATTTGGAATTAATATCAACATTGTAAAAGCCATTTCTTTTTATAGCTTTTACCTGTGATTAAGTGAAATATTTTATTTACATTTAAAGGGGTATGTGAACCTGAAACCATTCTTTTTTTTTTTTTTTAATTTTTATTGTGCTTTAAGTGCAAGCTTACAAATCAGGTCAGTCTCTCACACAAAAACTTACATACACCTTGCTACATACTCCCAGTTGCTCTCCTCCTAATGAGACAGCCCGCTTCCTCCCTCCGCTCTTTCTTTTTGTGTCCATTTCACCAGCTTCTAACCCCCTCTACCCTCCCATCTCCCCTCCAGGTAGTAGATGCCAACATAGTCTCAAGTGTCCTCCTGATCCAAGAAGCTCACTCCTCACCAGCATCCCTCTCCAACCCATTGTCCAGTCCAATCCCTGTCTGAAGAGTTGGCTTTGGGAATGGTTCCTGTCCTGGGCCAACAGAAGGTCTGGGGTGCGTGACCACCAGGGTCCTTCTAGTCTCAGTCAGACCATTAAGTCTGGTCTTTGTACGAGAATTTGGGGTCTGCATCCCATTGCTCTCCTGCTCCCTCAGGGGAGAAACCATTCTTTTTTTAATGTAGCAGAAAAGGATTGTTAATTATTTGACATTTCATATGCTTTTCACAGTAAAATTTGGAGGCCCCTGGGCTTTTAAAAAGTAATTTTGCTTTTAATTACATTTTTGAGGTTGGGTAATTCAGTCGATTGGGACTACTACATTGTACTTTTAACCTTCTTACAGACAGTGTACAGTAGTTATATATTTTTATGATCTACTTTGCCACTAAAAGATTGTGATGTTTACATTCTTTCCAAACAGACTATAGTAATTCCATCATGCTTATTTGATTGCTTTTTAAAAAAAATTCTTGGTGAAATAACCTGAATAATAATTATTATTGTTCCTAATGACTTACTGTATGCCTGCCATTGAGCTGGGCTCTTTACATACAATATTTTTGTTTCTCTAATAGTTAACAAAATTAATTCTCAGAGAGGATAATAGAAAAAAAAAGTTGTTTTTTACTGTAACACTCCTAAAAAAAACATTCAAAAAGTTTTACTTTGCATATCGTGTTTTGAAAGGCATCATTCTTATCTCTGAAACAGAACACCTATCTCACTACCACAATTGTTACTCTTGCTATTTGTGAGATTTTTCAAATTTCCTATGTACAATAACTTTTTTACTATTAATACCATTTTCAAGAGTTTTCTTTATTTTGTCTCTTCCTGCGTTGATCTAAGTTCTTATTTTAAATTTGTTTTTAGGTAATGCTTCTGTTAATAGTCTTGAGACTAATTTTTAAAACATTCTATTCTAATTATTTGAACCAAAGTTGTGATTCATGTTTCTTTTTTCTTTTTTGGTAGATTGAAAAATCTTACTTAATTTTATTTGTTAGCTTTTTGTAGTGTTTAACATTATTTTTCTATATTCCACGGCTATCTGTGTTTGCCTGGTTATGAACTTGAATTCCACTATTTTTATACTCTCTAATCAATAATTATATTCTATTGATTTTTTTTCTGAATAAGTTATGACCATTTTGTAATGACCAGTATTTTGTTTCTCTTCATCCTTTAATCAGTTTGCTGATTAAATAAAAAAAAAGTACTCTGTCAAGCTTCTCCAGTTAGATTGTACAGAGAGCTTTATGTGGGATGATAGTGCTAAGGATCTCCCTGAACTGGCTCGCAATTGTTTTTTGTAATATACTGTGTAAGTAAGAGAAGCCATCAGCATTTACTTTTAGTTCTTTCGCAGAGATGAATAAACATCTTGAAATGCTGATTTAGACAATGTTTTAAAAATGCGATGATGCACTTCAGTATGTAATGGACTCTTGCTTAGTTAAATGTTTTGCAGCGTTGTAACATAGTTGGATTCAGCTCATCTTTTAAAGCAGTTGTCAGAAAAATATGGGCCAGCATGGTAGAATGTATTAGCTCAATACATTGTCTCCATTTTGTTATGAAGCTGCTGAGGAAGCTATGATATACAGCGCTGTCATTACAGATCTATTGTTAGGACGGTTCCACAGCCTTCTTTGCACTGCCATTAATTTATAGCAGTAAACAATATGTAGCCCTCCAACTGCAGCAAAGCAGAATCTTTTAATGAGGTGGATGTTATTACCACAATAAATCAGTGCTTTCGCGTAATGTATAATTCAATGTGTGTATTCCCACTGTAACTTCTCTGAGTAAGCTGATAGTGTATCATTGTCATTGCACAGCTCCACTAGTCTTTTTTTTTTTTTTTTTTCAAAAACCTTCTTTTATTTGGGGACTTCTTTTTTATATGCTTGCAAATTAATGTGGCATGTCTTGATAGCTGTCCTGTAGCAGGCTTCAGAAACCAACTGTAACAATAACAGCCAGAATCAATACTGTGGTTCTACCTATATGGATCTCTGCAAGATGCCATTTTTTCAGATGCTAGTGAAATCAATCCTAATTGGTTTTAGCATTATATTCAAGAAACGTGATTTTATAACTATTGATTTTGGGGGATACTCATTTGGAGAGTAATAAAAATAAAAATAGGAGCAGATAAAGTGAATACTTAGTATGCAGAAAAATGTTACAAAAGGGGGCATTGATTCTATTTTTAATTCGTATAATTTGTCTTCCAGTGATTTTATTTCTTCCTTCTTTCCTTTTCCATGGCTCAGTCTTCAGGGACAACAACTAAAATACATTTAAAGGCATTTCAAATTGGTTCTGTAACAAACAAAGAATTCTTGAAGTCCTCTTCTTAACTGGCATAAATTTAGTCAATCGATATAATTCTTTTGTACAGAAACTGATGCTTTAAAAGTGGCATTTTAAATTAGTATATGTGACACTGATTTAAACTAGTAATCAACCAAAGATTTTTAAAAATCTGCTTATAAAGTAAAAATGGCTTAAAAATAAAATAAGGTTGATTAGAACCAAGCTTTTGAAAGAGAATAGTACCAAATGTAAATAGTATTTGTGAAAAAATAGCTAACAAGAAGGATAGCTGTAATGATAAATTTAAAATGTTGCTTAAGATCGCATATTTGTATGGAAAGTACATTGCTTCATTTCAATAGAATATGTTAGAATACATCAGTTTTAAACCAATATTTTAAATTATTTAGTTTGAAATTTCCACCTTAAGGGTGATATTTTCTTTTCCCCTGATCTTTTTTTTTTTTCTCTTATAAATAAAGAATGATTAACTCACAGTTCCTTATAAAAGATACAAAGCAGAAGGCTGGTGCTCTAAATCTCATTAAGGGAAGTAATTTTACATGTTGTGTTTTTTCCCACTGAATTGGTCCTTTATTTTGAATAAAGAATAGAGATTCCCTAGGATCAGAATGTTTTAAGAGCTGTTCTTAACCTTATTTGAGCACTAGCCTCTCTGAGAATCTTAAGAAAACTCTGCTTCTTCCTTAAGGAAACGTACCTATACATAATCATACAAAGTTGTATGTACCATTTAATTGAGTTTATGTACCCCCTGAATACCTGCAGCAGCAACAGCAAAAGCGACAATGATACCAATGTTTATTGAGCTCTTATTCTATGCTAAACCATGTGTTTGGGGCCTCACTGGCATTATTTTATTCAAGTCTTACCCCAATTCTAAAAGATCATGTTAAAAATAGTAATTAGAATTCACTGAATGTTTGACATATGCCAGGCACGATTTGTAGGACTTCACATGTTCTGAATCATTTTATCTTCCAAAACAGCCTTCTGACTGGGTACTCTTATTATCCCAGTAAGCCCAGGCTCTTTACCACTTTACTATACTGCTCTTTGGACCATGTCTGTAATGTATTGTTTTTAAATATAAACTCAAAATCTGTCTACTATTCATTTTATGGTTTCGATATTTCATGTAGGTATATTTTTATCCTAGTTTCATTAATACTAGTAGAATTTCTAATACTAGTAGAAATTTCTAGTTACATTTTAATCTCTTTTTTATACAATTTCCTGCTTGCACTCCTCATTCCTCCCCTAAGTTTGTTCCAGCATCTTCTCAGAACCCCTGTTAAGTCAGTCCTTCAGCTTCAAGGTCTGTTTTTGGTTGTTGCTTCTTAATAAACTAAACAGAACTTTAGAGGTGCTTTCCAGAGTACATTCACTTCATGTAATTGTCTTTATGAATATGCTTGTTATGAACCGATTAAAGACCTATGTTCAGCTGAAGGTAGACTTACTGAGAAATGACAGATTTCTCTATTCCTTACTTATATGTGTATGCTTACACCAGCTTTGAAAAATAAATTTGTTTTCCCATCCACTCTCTGAATATAACATTGTGTTTTAACTTAAATAGTATGTGTTTATTTAATATATGCTAATATCACCTGCTAATAAGGTAACATTTGAAGAGAGGAAAAGATAAAGGATGATTACATTTATATGTGTTCTTGTTTTTCCTTTTCCCTCTACCCCATTGCCAGCCAATCGGAGCTTTGAATCCAAAAAGGGCAGCATTCTTCGCAGAGCGTTATGAATCGTGGGAAGATGACCAAGTTCCAAAGTTCCACTACGGTACTCATTACTCAACTGCAAGTTTTGTTCTTGCCTGGCTGTTAAGAATAGTAAGTTCAGTTTGAATAATAAGCCGTGACTAAGTAAATTCAATGTTATGGAGAGTATGTAATGATTAAAAATCATCAGCATCTTTTTTGAAAACTAAAAAGAATTTTTAAATGACTGAGGCTTTAATTATATTCCATTTTGTATATATTTTATAGCATATTAGTATAAAATTGCATTTAAAATGTTTCACCTGGAATTGTGCGAATTATTTTCTTAAATTTGGCTCTGCAAATGGGAGCTATCTTACAAGATTCTAAATTGTTGTTTAGGTTATTTTCGAATGTAGTCTGTTAAATAAGAACTAAATAGATGGATATATTTTGGAAACTTTAATTGCACCAAATGGAATAAGGTATGTCTGTAGGTAACACTGAGGCTGCCACGTATCGATAATATATTGGTTAAACAAGAAGTGTTTCTGTAAAATTGAAAGGTGATTTGTCTACTAGAAAGTAATTTCTTTGGGAAAGCATTAGCAGCACATCATTAATTAAAGCTTGTTAGAAGGGTACAGGCAGGCATAAATCCTAGAAGTAATTTATAGTGCTTAGCTAATTTCAAGCAATTATCCACTAATATGTGTTTAAGTGTTCTTTAACTAAGAGGAGGCTTTTAAATCTTCCAAACATTTTTCTTTTCTTAATCATAAATTAAATATTGAGCCATAACAATAGGAAAATTACATAGAGGACTATTTCCCTGTACTGTGAAGAAAATACAGTCTAATTTATGTCTGAATGTTACTAATAAATTCTTCTTGGAAAGGAAGAAAGTCTGAAGAAAATGTTGCAAATACCAAATTTTGGAAATATTTATAAATACTTCTGAAATAACAAAATAATGTAAGAACATTATTGTAATCATTTAGATATAATTCCCATTTGATACCTAGTATATATTTATTACTGGCTAAAACATATTAGTCATTAAAATATTTAGATATAAAGATTTATTAAAAACCATGTTCTTATACGTGAGGGAACATACGAATTTTTCTAATTGCTTAATTTTTAGGAACCCTTTACCACTTATTTCCTAAATTTGCAAGGAGGGAAATTTGATCATGCAGACAGAACTTTTTCATCAGTTTCCAGAGCTTGGAGAAACAGTCAGCGTGACACATCTGATATCAAGGTACAGAAATGTTTCATTTTACAATTATTATTGCCAGTGTATTCCTTGTTGAATTGAATGTTGAATATATGTCTCCTGCAGTGCAGCCCTGTTTTTACTAAAGGTAAGCCTCGGAGGATGAGGCCTTAATTAAATGGCCAAGAACCACTCTACAGAATTTCTCTCTTTCTCTATCTCCTTTTTCATTGTAGCTTGGTTTTTTTGTTTCCCCTTGAAATCTTTTTTTTAAGGAAAAATAATGAATTTGGATGTCCTCCACGTGAGGCAGCATACTCAATGGCATTCTAAACTTAATGAATAAAATTATTGAAGTCAGAAAAATACTATGGGGAAAATCTTAAACCAATGTATTTAGATATTCTATGTCTCTGTTCTTAAGGTTATCATCTTTCACCTGCTGCTGGCCCTAACTATACCCTTAACTTTGTTTGGTATAGAATTGCTTTTGTGAGGAAAAATAAGAGCTCTACTCCTGTCTATATGCATGTTTATTACTGTAAAAGGCCAAAAACTTTTGCATAGTAGCTAATATAATCTTTACTAGACTTTTGTTTCTACCTTCAAAAGTACAGTATTTTATTTTCTTGACATAAAATACTACAAGGTACTGTGCTAGATGCTGTTTAGTATGATGAAACATACCTGTGATTGTAAAGTTCCTTATGATCTCATAAAGAAATATGACTTACACATAAATAATTATAACATGGAGGAAATAATAAGTGCCATGTGAGAGATTTTAGAGTTCAAAGGAACAACTGTTAAATTACTAATGTGAAGGAGCCTGGTGGTGCAGTGGTTAAGAGCTCGGCAGCTAACCAAAAGGTCAGCAGTTCAAATCCACCAGCTGCTCCTTACAAACCCTATGAGGCAGTTCTATTCAGTCCTATAGGGTCGATATGAGTCAGAATCAACTCACCGGCAATAAATTTGTTTTTTTAAGGAACTATAGGGTACTTTTAAAAAATTTCAATATAATGATAATTCCACCTTTCATTTATGTGTTGCACTAACCAGGGGGCAAGGTGGGCGAATTGCACCTTCATTGCTAACTGCGTCATCATGCATTCAATTCCCAAAGTATGAAAATAGATCAAGTCTTACCTTCCCACTTCTCCAGTCTCATCACCAACCACTCATGTGACACACTCTCTCTTGAACCCTAGCCACCCAGAGCTAGGTCAGAGCTCACAAGTTAGGTGGACACCTTCTTTCACACCAGTTGCTCATGGATCATTTCTCAGACCCTAGCCACCCAGAAGTAGGTCAGAGCTCACACATGAGAATGACACCTCTTGCAGAAAGACAGGTAGATGCCGGCTCCTACTGACTCTCACTGCCCCCATGGGTTTGTTAATTCACTCGAATGATTCACAGAACTACACCATACATATGGTTACAGCTTTAGTTCAACCAAAAAGGATACAAATGAAGGGACACATAGAGCGAGTTTAGGGAGGGTCACAATGTGGAGCATCCATGTCCTAAAGAGGGACACACTACCCTCTTCAGTCCATGGTCACCATCAAGGAAGCTCCTCTGAGCCTCCGTGTTCAGGGCTCTTATCAGCCTTACCACATGGTCATGATAAAAAAAAAAAAAGCTAAACCCATTGCTGTCAAGTCGATTCTGACTGATAGTGACCCTATAGGACAGAGTAGAACTCCCCCATAGGGTTTCCAAGGAGCACCTGGTGTATTTGAACTACGGGCCTTTTGGTTAGCAATCAAACTAGGGTCATGATAGATTACATCATACTTCACGAGGCTTAGTCAGCTTCTAGCTCCCAAGTGGTCCCTGTTGGTCTGGTCAGCCCCCACTCATTCACCTCAGGTGTTGGTATGGCTACAAAAGAACTGAGAACAAAGACCAAATTCCTTCTGCAAGATTTCATCATACCTTGCATGTGTGATACTTCCCAGTCTACAAAATGTGTTCATGTACTTTCTTATTGTATAGCACAACATTGCTTATATCAAAGATACTTTATTGAAAAAAATTCCATCATATGCAGAAAAGCAATTTTTGGGGCATCTGTCAGGATGTTTTGATCTCATAAATAATGTACTCTGAAATACTTTTGAAATTGTATATCATACTTTTAAGAATCATCAATAGATAACCTTGAAATGGACAACTAGATAAAAGTGAATAAGAATAGCTAACAGATTTAATAATTGGCCTTGAATTCCACCTCTAATCTCAAAGCTATTTAATTCTTTAACTCTTTCAGGCAGTAATAAGATATATAGAGACATGAAAACATTGATAAGCCTGACTTCTCATTATCAAATTGGAGACTTGTAAAATTTTTTTTTTTACTTTCACATTCCTTCATTTGTTAAGCATCTCATGACCAAGTTATAACCTTATACTGAATTAAGTTTGGTACGAGATGTGGAAACAGAAACCAGGTCATGAATTTAAGGGTTATTTTTTCCTGCCCTGTAATAGAGATAGTGAATGTCTTCACCTTTCTAATCTATTAGTAGTAGACATTCCTCCTGAATGTTTTGGTAGACAGGGACTATGTATGCTAGATCCTCGGAGTGTTCTCTCCTTTTTCTAATTTCAGCCTTTTTCTCCCACGAGTCTTTAATTAGCAGTTATCTGGTTCCGTTTTCCCAAACACGTCCAGTAAAATACCCTACCTGTAAAAAATAAACCCACATGAACATCTTTATCTTTCTCCCCTTGTTTCTCTCATTAGTCTTGTTTCTTAGCAAATAACGACTCAAATCCATCTCACTTCCCTTTGACTGGCCCAGCAGGCTTTAATACAGCAGTCCCTGTTGCTAGACAAAGACTAGGCTTTCAGTTTTTGCTCTTGTGCTACTGTAATTTCCAGTTCTCTAATTTTTTTTTTTTTTAACGGTGTTAGGTAGGATGTCTGTAGGAAGAAACAGAGTACAAGGTTAAGGGAAAAGTTCAAAAAATAGAAGAATTTTAAATTTCAAGTGTAAAGGTGATTGGCACCCAAGCAGAAACATAGCTGTATTCTTATATATTTTTTCATTATGTTCAGAGGCATGGAAATTTTGTGCAGGATTAATTTTGCTGAAATCTGCTAATCCTCGGTTGTTGTTAGTTGTCGTCGAGTCCATTCCAGCTCATGGTGACCTAATGTGTGAAGAGTAGAACTATTCCACAGGGTTTTGAAGGCTGTGACCTTTCAGAAGGTGATCACCAGGCATGTCTCCCAAGGCACCTCTGGGTGGGTCAAACTGGCAACCTTTCTGCTGTAGTCAAGGGCTTAACCACTTTCAAATGATATTCTTTTTTAGTTCACATAATATCTGTGGGGTGGGTAGGTCACTGACAAATTACCGCCATTTTCTATACTGGTAACCAGCCAAGTTAGTTCCTACAACTCAGTGACTTTCAAATACTTTAAAAAGTGTGTAATATATGGTTACACAGTCAGTGGTTAAGAGCTACAGCTGCTAACCCAAAACGTTGGCAGTTCGAATCCACCAGCCGCTCCTTGGAAACCCTGTGGGGCAGTTCCACTCTGTCCTGTAGGGTTACTATGAGTTGAAATTGACCCAATGGCAGTAGGTTTTTTTTAGGTTTTATGGTTACTCTTTTTAAAACCTAGAGGGGATTTGATCATATTTTTTTTTTTAATGCCAGTTTTTAAAGTGTTATATTTTACCACTTTAGAAAGCACATTTAAGTATTATATAATAATAAATAATAGATTAGTAATAAAGCATATTTATTATAATAATATAAACATTTCATTCAGATACAATATTATATTTCAGTTGGTATCCTATTTATTTGTCTTGTTGGAGTTTCGAGAAATACTAGGGAAATGTTAAACAGTATTGAAGGGGTAGGAAATGCGGGGCTGGGTGGTGGAAATCGTCTTCTGTTCAGTGGGTTCTAAGTACACTTTGCGTGATTAATAGGGCTTATATTCTCTTAAAATATTTTCATGCCATTACACAGAAGTGGTATGTTGTAAGATGGATAGAAGATTTATTTAAATAAAATTTTGAAAAAAAAAAAAACATGGTAACATTTCAAGTCCTTTTTTTTAGCGGAGAGGGAACTGTTAACTTTAAATTAATTTTAGAATTCCTATGTCTTGCATTCTGCCAATTTTCAGATAATAGTTTTACTAAAACGTAAAGGTTATTTGTATAAAACAAAAAGATGGAAATATGAATTCTTTTTATTTCAGTGAAGAAAGAGACTTTATCAAGTTTTACTGTGGCTTATGGCTACTTCCCTGGGCTTTGCAGGCTTTGGGCATTGTTTTGGAATCACACCAAGGGGTAACGTTCTGCTTATGGGAAGAAGAATGCATTCATCCTTCTTCATCTCCAATGTCTCTGATGTGTACTTCATCCAAATATGAACTGGAAGGTAGTAATAACATGTAGTCTTCAGGAATGAAGTAGGAAGTGCTAATATTGGGTTGGAGAATCATCACTATAGTAAATAATATTTCTAAATTCCTAGTAGAGTCTGTGTTTCAAACCTTACAGATTTGTTCGAATTTAGAGATGGTGGCACAGAATAGATTACTTTCTCCAACCCGAACCCAGAATTATTAAGATCAAATTTTATGGAACAAATCAATCTTGTAAAGCTAGGATGAATTTCACTAGGCAGTCACATCTAAATATTAGGCAAATATCTGAGCTTTCCTAGGCAGTGCATTATCACTGATTTTTTTCCCTCTTAAGACAGACTTCTCATTTCAGGTACCCTTAACATCAATAAATTAAATCCAGTGGTTACGAACAGTCTGACTTGCTGCAGCTTAAACTCTTTTTTCTTCCTTTCTATAGAAATGCTTAACAGGATTAGAGAGTGGAAGGAGTCATAAATGACACCTCAGTTTATTATTTTGAAATAGGGGCAGTAGTAAATGGATCTAAGATGGGAATTATTGGAGAACCATACTTCTCCAGAATATCACAATTTAGTGCAACAATATATTACTAAAATAATGTTGTTGGCGGTTGCCGTCGAGTCAGTTCTAACCCATGGCGACCCCATATGTGTCAGAGTAAAACTGTTTCCCTAGGGTTTTCAAGGCCGTGACCTTTTAGAAGCGGATCACCAGGGCTGTCTTCCAAGGTGCCACATGATAGGTTCGAACCGCCAAACTTTTTTTTTTTTTGGCTCATAACTGAGCACTTAACCGTTTGTACCACCCAGGGGCTCCTACTAAAATAATAACCTATGCTGAAAGTAAAATTATAGTAAACGTTTGAAGAAATGCTCAGGTAGCATTTATTTAAAAAAATTTTTTTTAATTTCAATTGACATTATACACTGCCAGTTTCTGGTTGTGATATAGCACCAAGTCAGCACAGCCCTTGCCTTCATTGAACCTTCACACTTGAGGAAATACTGACAATAAAACAAGTTCCTGTAGTGTGGTATAGTAGACGCCTTATGGGCTCACAGGTACTGCATCTAAGGAGAGGGAGAGGAAAGAGGAAACCCAGAGCCAATGATGAGAGGCCTTGCAAAGCAGGCTTTAGTACAGCAGTCTCTATTACTAGACAAAGGGTTGTTGAGGAGGTTGGCTTCATCCTGGGGGTAGTGGGGAGACAGGAACATACTTATTCTGTGGTTTTATGAGATGACTGTGTTTGGTGTTTGAATACGTATGACACTATGGGCAAAAGTGGAAGTAGTTGGTAAGTTGTTAAAGTAATTAGAAGAGGCAGTGGAGGCTAAAGTCATAGTGGAAATGGGGCTAGAGAGATGTGGATGAATTTAGGACATACTTAAAAAAAAAAACCCCATTGCTGTCGAATCGATTCCAACTCATACCAACCCTATAGGACAGATTATTACTGCCCCATACAGTTAGACATACTTAGAAAGTAATAATTATTATGATTTGTTGATTAATTCATCTTGTGAGATGAAAAAGAAGGGAGAACTTAAAGTGTACTTGGGCATTTGTGTAGAGAAAACAGAAGAAAGAGCCCATTTAGTTAGGGCATGGGAATCTAACACTCTGCCTTCAGGCGGAAAACTTAGTATGAGAGGTGAAATAAAATCCCCAGAACACACTTATTTAAATTAGCATTATTCCACCACAAAGAGAAATGAAGTCCTGATACATGCATCAACATGGATGGACCTTGAAAACATTATGCTGAGTGAAATAAGTCAGATATGTAAAAAACAAAACAAAAAACACTGCCATCAAGTCGGTTGTGACTCATAGTGACCTTATAGAATGGAGTAGAATTGCCCCGTAGGGTTTCCAAAGAGCAGCTGGTGAGTTTGAACTGCCAACCTTTTGGTTAGCAGCTGAATGATTAACCACTATGCCAGCAGGGCCCCAGGTCAGACACTAAAGGACAAATATTACATGATCCCACTTACATGAAATATCTAGAACAGTAGAGACCAGAGTTTATTAGTGGTTATCAGGGGTACGTGGGAGGGAGGGGAATACGGGAACTCATTGCTTGGGGGACACTGAGCTTCTCTGAAGGGTGATGGGAAAATCTGGGAATGGATAATGGTGATAGTTAAACCCCATAATAAACATAATTAATGTTTCTGAATTATACGCATGAAGAATGTTGAAATGACAAGATTTGTTACATATGTGTTTGCCATATTTAAAAAATAATAATTCTCCTGGATTTGGCAATTGCTTGACCATAAGGGACAGGAAGATATAAAGATGATTCTTTATACAGGGTGCCTGGGTGATTATAATGAAGCACGTTTGTAGAGTCAATGTGTGAATTCAGTTTTCGATAAGCTGGTATGTTTTCAGATTAACCAGAGTAACTACTAGTTGAAAATTAGAACCTAAACTTCAGAAGAGTGTCACTGGCAGAGGAAGAGAGAATTATAAATGATACGGTGGTTGTCGTATGCCCTTGAGTCGATCCTGACTCATAGCGACCCTACAGGACAGAGTAGAATTGCCCCACAGGGTTTGCTAGGCTGTAATCTTTACGAGAGTTAATCTTTACGAGAGTAGGTCGCCAGGTCTTTTCTCCCTCAGAGCGGCTGGTGGGTTCAAACCACCGACCTTTCAGTTAGAGCCAAGCACTTAACCATTGCACCATCAGCACTCCTTATAATAAAAATAAAAAAAAAATAGGTGATACTTATCTTGAACTCCTCAAAAGAGTTGTCTGTTTTTTAGGTCTCCACTTTGTCAGCCCTCCTTGACTCGAGCCCAATGTAATCAAGATTTTCTTCTCTACTGCTTTATTGAAACCAGTGTTAACAAAGTCATTGGTTGTCCACTTTCACGTTCTTAAACGCAGTGATAAATCTTCAGTTCTCATCCTACTGGGTCTGTCAGCATCACTGACACAATTAACCCGTCTTGTAACTTGATTTAAGAAATATAAACCTCTCCTATCTTTTTACCCTTTTTTAGGCTCCTTTACTGGATTATCTTCTTTTTATCCCCTGAGTTGTTGTAGTACCTTAAGGCTAAGTCTTTAGACTGCCTCTTTTTCTACACTTGTTACTTAGGTGATCACCTCTTGTCTCACAGTTCTTCTCTGAATTCCAGATTCGTATATGTAGCTCCTTTTGAACGTTTATAGACATCTTAAAGTGAACATGTCCAATGTCAAACCCTGGATTCTCCTTTTACCCTTCCCACCAAAAAAAGTTGGTGCCTGTCCCCCCGATACGCCCCGTATCAATAAAAGACATCACTGTTTACCCAGTTTGCGCAAACCAGAAGTTTAGAATCTTTGATTCTTCCTTTCACACACCCTCCCACATCCCATCTTCAGAATCTTCACTGTATATCCAGAATTTGACCCATTTTTACTACCTACATCACTAACACTGTAGCCCAAATGACTAATTTCTCACTTCAGTTCTTCTCCCATTGGGTGCTTTTTCTATCAGTAGCAGTAGTAATCTTTTTATATTGTAAATCAGGTTATATTCTTGTGTGCAAATCCATCCAATGACTTCTCATTTCACGTAGAACAAAGTACTAGTCCTTACTGTAGCCACCATCATCCTGTGTTATCTGGTTGCCTCTCGGATTCTTCTCTCTTACTCTACTAAAGCCTCAATTGCCTTTTTTTTTGTTGTTGTTCCTCAGCAAAAATGCCAAGCATATTCCTGTTTTGGTGATTTTGGAAATAATGTATGTCTGCCTGAACCGCTTTCTTCCCAGATATTTGCTTGGTTTACTCCCTTCTTTCGTTCATGTCTCTGTTCTAGTGTCACCTCTTCAGAGTAGCCTTCCCTGAACACCCTTTGTAAATTAACACTACTTCTGGCCCCCATCATTCTCTGTCTCTTTATCCTGTTTAATTTTTCCACATAGTGTCTGCCACTGTTTGGCATGATATGTATATATTAGCATGTTTATTTTGTTTTTCTCCCTCACTCAAAAAAAAAAAAAAAGAGGGCAAACCAAACCTGTTGCTGTTAAGTTGATTCCGACTCATAGCAACCCTATAGGACAGAAAGAACTACAACATAGGGTTTCCAAGGAGTGGCTGGTGGATTCAAACTGCTGACCTCTTGGCTAGCAGTCAAGCTCTTAACCACTGCGCCACTAAAAAAAAACAAAACAAAAACCAAACCTATTGCCGTCCAGTCAATTCCGACTCATAGTAACCCTATGGGACAGAATAGAACTGTCTCATAGGGTTTCCAAGGAGTGGCTGGTAGATTTGAACTGAAAAAAACCTTTTGGTTAGCAGCCGTAGCACTTACCCACTACTGCCACTTGAGCTCTGTAAATTGAAGGTGGGGACTTTTTGTTTTGTTCACTTTGTAATCTTAGCATTTAGAATTGTGCTTTATATTTAGTTAACACTCAGTAAGTGTTTTTTGGTTTTTTTTTTTTAAGTGTTTATTGAAAGAATGAGTAAAGTAAAAGAAGCCAGGAAGAAGAGGAGTCAGTGAAGGAGCCTGGGAAAAAAAGAAAGAGTTAGTTTGAGGAGAAAGAAGAGAGTGTCTGGCCATCTCAGCCAGAAGGGGACATTAAAACCCAAAGGAGTACGTGCTCCACCTACAACAGGACGCCTAACACCTAATATTTTAGGGAGATCTTTTCTGTTCTTAAGACAACTGGTAGCTGAATGGCATCTGCTGACCAAGAGTTGTTAATAATTAAGTTTTGTACATTTTTACAGGTAATACAGGTTAAGTTCTTACAGTTTATAGCTTTATAAAAACAAGCCTATGTGGACGTCTCCTCACAAGTCGTGTCTTGGATACTCAGTTAAAAACCCTACCTTATAATTAATTGTGTGTTGTTAATGATTAATGTATAATTTCTATTAAGGGTGAGTAAAGTATCTTCCACACCTCTCTCATTTAAATAAATAGAATGCATTAAACCCTAAGAGATTCTAAGTAACATTTTTAAAAATAAATGACCATGCTGTAATATAAAATGACTTTAGTTTGAAAATTATGAGTGTGCACATGTATGGTAAATAATAATGGAAAATGGCGGTGATCATGGAACACTTTTATTTGTGTCTTGTGAGATTTGTGAAACATGAGACCTTTGACTTGCCCTCTACTACCTCACAAATCCCAGGAGCCTACGATTCGAAGATAAATTAGGTTCCTTTTTTCCCTAGCAGCGTGTCTTCTACAACGTTAATACATTCCACGGATGCTGATAGCATCAGCATTAGGGCTGTTTATAAAAAAGTGTTTAGCTACAGTTAGTAGCACATAATTGCCGGAGATATATTTCTGATCCCGCTTGGTTTTTATTCGTCTGTTTTTAAGGACAACTCAAACTTTATGATTTGCTAGTTTTATTTTCTTAGTAAAAATATTTTCATTGTTTATTCTTCCTGTTTTCAGATGTATTTTTTAACAATTTAGAATTTTGAAATACTAAAAGAAAGTAAAATTAAAATCTTACTATTTTCCATATAGCCCTTGTTTATTTCTAGCTTATGTCCTCCTCCATTTCTTTTTCTTTGCCAGCCCCTCTTTTTCCATCATTCTCCCTCCCTCTGTGCCACTCACTCATATCCATATAAGAATGAGCTCAAGCTATCTTACCTCTCTCTTAACAATGTAACATACTTACACCCTAACTCAAGTATATATCTGCTCATCCTTGTGTTTACTTACAGACTTGTTAATTTAACCACATGTTTTTAGTTCTTTTCTTCTTCATTTATCAGTAGGCTAAAGGGTGAACCCATGTAGTAATTTTTTTTTAATATTCAAGTTTGTACTCTTAGGCCTACAGTGAGTCACTTTTTGTTCTTTCACAAAAATTACTTGAAATACTGAATATTTTTCTTATGCTATCTATACACAGTGCTGATAAAAAGAACTTTTAAAGTACTTGGAAAAAGTTCACAAATCTTCCCTAATTATAAAAATGAATACATCAGGTGTGATTTGTCTTTTGAGTGATGATATTTTTTCCAATTAAAAAGATGTAAAAAATGTTCATTAATATGTTCCTAGACACTGATATCAACTGTTTTCCTCCCGTAGTCACAGCAGAATGTGTGTGTGTGTGTGTCTCTCTCTCTATAAAAAACCAAAATATATATACATAAAAGTTTGTATGTGTTTTATAACTTTCTCCAGAAAGGATTTAAGGTGAGCATTATTAATGTATGTTATCTCTTCCCAAAATATAATTTCCTTGAAGGTTAGGGAACCTAGAACACCAGAAGTCCCAAGGAAGATGTCTAGTGCCAATACGGAAGTGAAAAATGTGTTGAAAGCAGAAAAGAGAACTCTAAAATATTGAGGGTATTCATCATAAAGTGAGACATGTTAAACCCTACCTGTCATTACTAATAAAAAAATAATAAATTTGTTTTAAATATGATACTTATTTAGTAGGAATTTTGACGTCCCCAATATTTTTGTGGGCATAGTTTATTTTAACAAGTAAATTTGGTTAAACATCTTTATGAATAGACATAATTCAGTGAGTGGCCTGTTGGCTTTAAGCATTGTGCAAGTTGAACCTGTAATTTGAGGTTTTTATCAGGTTCCATGTTAGTGATAATTATAATTAAAAAAATAATAATGTTTCTGATTATGTAGAATTCTGTGTTATCTCATATGAGCCTCACAACAACCCTGTGATTTAGAAAGGGTAATTGAGATGAGTAAGGGTCACAGAAATTAAATTAATTTAAGGCCATGTGGCCAATAAGTTGAACAGACAGAACTCAAACCCAATTACTCTCTCCACCACATCACGTTGAAATAGAGTATTATCTCTTGGCTTGTAACCCATGATTTTTCCTTATTTTAATACATTTGAAATGACGTATCTGTAATGTCCCAAAACAGACAATATTTATTGGGTCTGCCTAGAATGATTATAGATTTTTTTTCTTTCTCCAGTTTTAAAATTGCTGTTAGGCTTTTCTTTTATCAAAGAAAAAAAAAATAGCATTTTGTCTGTTAAGGAGAAACTAAATTTAAACATCAGTTCAAAAACTTTCACATATGCAGTCCATATAAAATGATTATCGTAGGTACATCTTAGGGTGCTTGACCTGTAGTCAATTTTTTTCTTTCTCCGGTTTTAAAATTGCTGTTAGGCTTTTCTTTTATCAAAGAAAAAAATAGCATTTTGCCTGTTAAATAAGGAGAAACTAAATTTAAACATCAGTTCAAAAACTTTCACATATGCAGTCCATATAAAATGATTATTGTAGGTATAACTTAGGGTACTTGCCTGTAGTCAATTTTTTTTTTTTTTTAAGTTTTTCTGATCTATGAGTTAAAAAAATAAACACCCAAAATTTAAAATATATCAGAACTTGGTCATTATTATTTTTCATAATGTTCATTAACTCTTTTTTGTTCCTTAAGAAAGGTTATTTTGGAGGGTTTTTTCTTTCATAAAATATATTATTTTTCTATTGTATAAAAGCTAAGATTTTGCTTTCCCATCCTTTGCCAATCAAAGCTCTAGTTCAGTGGACAGAATTGGCTATTAGAAGAAGAACCATACAGCCAGGCTGCTCAGGCCATTCATAGCAGTGGGGCTCATACCTTAACAAAAAACACGAAAGCCTATGTGTGGTCATAACCAATCCTTGTCACTGTGCTGTGAAAGCCTTGGGATTTGTGATCAAAGCAGTGAGCTTATCCTGAACTGTGGTATAACCTCTGGTTGAACCTTTCAAATTTTTATTTTAGGAGATGATAGACTACATTTTTGACTATGTTACCTGCCTCTAAGAGCCATCTGCCTAATAAGTGATAGAGATTAAAATTATTGTCAGCAAGTCAGAAGAAAATGTAAATTGTAAATATCTCTGTCTTCTGTCAGTGTTGTTTACTTATCATTTCCCGCTGATGTTTTTAAGAATTGCTGAACATGTGTTTTCTATCCAGAGCTGAACGTTCTGGTCTAATGAATATAAAACACACTTCCCTTTGTAAATGTGCATTAAAAGTAGTAGGAAGACATAATCTTTGACTCTGTTTACTACATTTCGTCTGTCAGAAGAGATAATTTTGAACCGCAGTATTTGGTGTTACATTAAAAGCATGGTTCTTGGGAAGACGCTTTTAGGATTAAGATAAAATTCTATTTTCTAACTTGAATGTTATCATCAACCACAGTAAAATTTAGGCTGTATGTATACTTATTTTTTTTGTCATGTACTGATATACCTCAGTTGGGTTAAGCCTATTTATTTTAACTAAGATGGTATTAAACTCTCATCCACAAATTTATTTATGCAGATTTCCTTGTAATGAGATTATAATATGTTTTAAGCATATATACTCACTCTCTTACTAATTTAATTGTGCTTATTTAATAATGTCCTTTTTTACAATATGAGCACTCTGTTCTGTGTTAACTTCTTTGAAACATTTACACTATTTTGAATTCATGTTCTTTAAAAAAATTTCCTAACAGAAAAAAAGTATTTTTTTTTTCATATGTAAAAAGGCTAAACATCATAGTCTGGCATTCAAGACTTTCCACAGTTTGACCCTATCTTCTCCAGATTTATCTGCTGTCCCTCGTATATCCAACCAGCTGTGATTGAGTTGATTCCAACTCATGGCGACCCATGTGTGTCAGAGTAGAACTGTGCTCCACAGGGTTTTCAGTGGCTGATTTTTCGGAAATATATCTTCAGGCCTTTCTTCCTGGGCACCTCTGGGTGGTCTCAAACCTCTGATGTTTCGGTTAACAGCCTGTTGCATTAACTGTTTGCACCACCCAGGGACTCCCCCTTATATATAAACCCCAAACCAAAGCTATTGCCGTCGAGTCAAGACTAACTCACAGTGACCCAGTAGGACATAGTAGAATTGTCCCATAGAATTTCCAAGGAGCGGCTGATGGATTCAAACTGCCGACCTTCTGGTTAGCAACTGAGCTTTTAACCACTGCACCACGAGGGCTCCTCCCCCTTGTATATAGTCCTATCTAAATTGTTCTTCATTGCTCATTGGAAACAAATCATGTACATATTTCAGTCTCTGCATCTTTCTTAAGATATTCCCCTTCTCAGAAGTTTTCTAATCTTTCTCTCTGCTTTATTTATCTTTGAGTTTAAATACCATTTCCATCATTGATTTAACAGGTTTTTACTGAATGCATAATATGTGTCACACACTATGTCTAGGCTTTGGGGATGTGGTGATAGACAAGATACTAAAGTCCCCAGTCTCACGAAGTGTTCAATTTAGAGAGAGATACAAGCAAACAGACAATTACAGTATAGTGAGATAAGTGCTGTATTAGTGTATCGGTTCTTTTCCCTAAAGCTTTCACTGGCCACTTCAATGTTTAGACATCATTTTCCCGTTTGAACTACTAGAATATTGTTTGTTCCTACAACCTATTTGCACTTAATAAATGTATCCTTTTACTCTTATTTACCATTTTAGATCTCTGTTCCGTAGGGGAAAAATAAAACATCCCCACTTCATATCTCAAACCCTAACAAGTTCTCTGCAGAGTAACGACTAAACCAATACTTTCTATAATATGTTACATCACTCTTCATATCTACCTAAGGCTTTAATCAACTAATCATTTAAATAAGAGGAACATCTTATACACTTTATTTTTTAATAAAAGGGGAACACTGTATTCTATTTCTGTCCTTACTGAATTCTCCCTATCATTTTGTTCCCTACAAGCCTAATCAGTTAATATATTGTGATAAGTTTTTATCATTAATGAAATAGAGATAAATTCATAACCACTAACCAAGTGTGCAAGAAATGTCACAATCTATATTCAAACCTTCCTCATATTATGCTGGTGGGGGATTTAATGATAATCATAAAAGGTATAGACAGAATTGGGGGCCTCCTTTTCCCAAGACTTGAATGAGAATCCAGGTTTATATGGTACATAGAAAATTAACCCTCACATCTTCATTATATCTTGGTCACCAGCCATATCCTTGTTGGTTAAGTCACATGATCTTTTGAAGGCAGTTCAACTTATTATACCAAGCTCAGAATAAGAAATATTTGCTGATGCCAAAGCCCTGGTGCCAGTGGTTAGTTTTCCCTAAGTGTACCATGCATGGGACCACCACGTACAGTTGTTGTTTTCTACGTAAGGGCACTTGAGCGAGGGAAGGAATAAGAACTGAAATGTAACCTGTATTCTACTTCCCAGCAGAGTTCCCTCAGGGCAGCTCATACAAAGGCATGCTACAGACAAGCAGTAACCCTGATCTTCATTCCCTAGGTTCTAGCCTAACCTCTTCATCACGTCCCTCCCTTCCCCCCCTCCCACCCCCGGCTGAAAGAAAGCTTGCTACACATTTCTACAGATTTTGAGAAACCTCCCTCCATCTTGGAGAAATTATTAGGTCAATTCTTCTGCTTCTGACTCTTAAAAAATACTGCCTCTTGACATTCCTCCTCCCGGACACCTTACATAATCTCCTCTGTATGCTCAGACTTTCACAAAAGACAGAAGAGAAGAATGTCTTTCAAGAGACCTCTGCTCTAGACCCTGAAAATGTCTTTGAGGAAGGAAATGGCAAACTCCTTTCTGGAAGCATGGGGAGGGGAGTAAAAATAAAGAAAGGGAAACACAAATTCATATCTTGACAAATTTCAAGGGAGATTTAAGCTTAATTTTTTATTAATAAAGTTTTAATTTTTTTTCACCCCAAGCAGGTGCTGTATACCCATTAAACAATAACTTCTCATTCCTCCCCCACCCACCTCCAGGCCTTGGTAACCACTAATCTATTTCTGTCCCTTTGAATTTGCCTACTCTTGATATATAAGTGGGTTCATACAATATTTGTCCTTTTGTGTCTGACTTACTTCACTTAACATAATATTTTCAGTGTTCATCCATGTCCTGGTACCTATCAAAACTTCATCCCTTTTTTTGTGGCTGAATAATATTCCATTGTGTATATATCTGCTGCAGTTTGTTTACCCATTCATCTGTTCATGGACACTTGGGTTGTTTCAACCTTTTGGCTATTGTAGATAATGCTGCAGTGAACATTGGTGTACTGTATTTTTACACAGATAGTGCATGCTTTCTGCGTTTGTCTGCCAACGCTCCCTTCCTCCACATGGTATTATCTTAAGGGCTGCTTTGCTTGTTTTTTTTAACAGGTTGTAAAAAAAATTAGCATAACACAATTACGAAATACGGGGCGGGGGGGAGCAGGGGAGGAGTAGTTGACAAACAAACTTAGAAGGTGCATGTTATTTGTGTAACAATATGGTACAAGTATCTGTTTGAGCCCTGCTTTCTATTCTTTTGAGTATATGCCTAGAAGTTGAATTGCTGGGTCATATGGTAATGTAACTTTTTGTTTTCCACAGTGAGGGCACCATTTTACATTCCCACATCCCACATTGGACAAGAGTTTTAATTTACCCATGTCCTTACCAACATTTGTTATTTTCCATTTTTATGCTAATAGCCATCCTAGTAGGAGTGAAATAATATCTCATTGTTCTGATTTGCATTTCCCAATTCATTCCAACAGATTTTAGGTGATGCTGAGCATCTTTTCATATGCTCCATTTGCATTTGGAGAAATGTATATTTAAGTCCTTTCTCTATTTTTTGATTAATAAAGTTTTAAGCATTAATTTGAAATATTCTTACAATGTCCATTGCACAAAATTTACAGGACATCTATCTTTTGGAAAAAAAAGTAGTAAATAAAATCTATGGTAATAAAATGGAGACTGATGAGTTATTACCTCCCTTCCAGTCTGTGTTAGTTATCTAGTGCTGCTATAACAGGAATGCCACCAGTGGATGGCTTTAACAACAGATACTTATTCTCTCACAGTTTAGGTGGCTAGAAGTCCGAATTCAGGGCACCAGCTCCAGGAGAATCCTTTCTTTCTCTGTCGGCTCTGGGAGAAGGTCCTTGTTATCAATCTTCCCTTGGTCTGGGGGCTTCTCAGTGCCTGGGGGCTTCTCAGTGCAGGGACCCTGGGTCTAAAGGACTCATTCTGCTCCTGGCTCTTCTTTCATGGTTATAAGAGTTCCCTCTCTTCCCCTCTCTTCTCTGCTCAATTCTCTCTTTTTTTATATCTCAAAAGAGCTTGATCGAGATATAACCTAGTCCTGTAGGTTATCCTGTCTCATTAACATAACCGACTCTAATCCTGCCTCATTAACGTCATAGAGGTTAGGATTTACAACACATAGGAAAATTCCATCAGATCACAAAGTGGAGGACAGCCATACAATATTAGGAATCATGGCCTAGCCAAATTGGCACACATTCTGGGGGGGACACAATTCAATCTATAACACAAATAGAAATGTATAGCTGAAAGTTTAATCTAGTGAGATTTAGTTTAAAATGATCTCCTTCATCTCATTTATTAACATTGTCTTGTTTGTTTTAATATATATTTTTATTCCATCTAATATCTAGTTAAGTGAACTTATATTTAGAGTAAACTGTCAATTAGAGAGTAGCAAATACTTTAAATTCATAGCAAATTTGTTTAAACTGGGCTTGTTAATTCAATTTAGTACTTGTAAAAGAACCAGTGGAGACCATTTGTGTGTTGAGCAAATAAGTTTTTGTCAATTTCTCTAGTAACCTCAGTAAATTGACAAATAGAAGAAAATTTACAAAATCATACATCTGGTGATATATGTTAGAGAGATGGAAGACTTTATTTTTATGATAATTTCTGCAAAAAGTCAGTTATTCCATTCCTGCTTGCAAGGCTTGCTCTAGATAAAGTGATCCTGTAGGCCAGAGAAGAACCATCCATAGGGTTTCCAAGGCTATAAGTCTTTACAGAAGCCAACTTCCTCATCTTTCTCCTGTAGAGTGTCTGGTGGGTGTGAATTGCGGAACTTTAGGTTAGCAGCTGTGTGCTTAACCACTGCACCACCAGGGCTCCTTCCATGGTCTCTAGGTATGAATATTTTTTTACTACCCATTTTGTACCATTCCAATGCTAATCACTTTATATGTGTTTGCCAGTTTTATTTAACCAACTGAGTATGAAGAAACCTGTGCCGGGTGGTAACCACACTGGCAAAAGCCTTACTTTTGATATGAAAGCTGTAGTAAGTAATATAGTATATAGAAAGAGGATACTAGACAATAGTCTGAAGAATACTAACCCTTCCTGCCCTCTTCCCCTTTTCCCAACTTTCTACCCCCATTCTACCTTCTATTCCTCTTGAGATAATGGAAAGCTATTAAGGATTTCTGAGTACAAGGACAGTGTGAAATATGTTAGGCAAATATTGGTATTCCTTGGTTAGGCCTAACCTAGTCCTTGACTGATACAAATGGTTAACATGCTCAGCTGCTAACCAAAAGGTTGAAGGTTCAAGTCCATCCAGAGACACCTCAGAAGAAAGGCCTGGCAACCTACTTCAGAAAAATCAGCCATTGAAAACCCTGTGGAGCACAGTCCTACTCTTGACACACATGGGCCTGCCATGAGTTAGAATCCACTATATGGCAACTGGTCAGCTGGTAACATCAGTGGATCGTCAACCTGGCAGTATTGGGATGAGACTAACGTGGAAATGTAAGCAAGTTAGGGAGTAAATAAAATGTGAGTACTGACTTATTTTCTGCTCTCCCCCTTTAATTTCAGTTCACTCTTGGTCTTTCTTCTTTCTTTGCCAAAGACAAAAAGCCATTTTTCTTTTTTAGATTGGTTTTGAGGAACCCTTCCTCCTTTCCACACCCCAAGGAATCCCTTTTAAGTTACTATTCATGGGGTTTGGAGGTGGAGATGTGAATATTATTGAAATTAAAGAGTTAGTATTAAGTCTGAACGCTGCTTTTTGTTCTGAATAAACAAGGAAAGTACGACTCTCCCACCTTGTTGTAAAAGAAGACCTGGAGAATTGTAGTTCTCCATGTGACAGTCCTCTACATTAGCATGAGGAATTTGAAGTGAAAATAAAACACATTGGTAAAATTCCTCAAAATCAGAAATTTATTAAAGGCACACTAAAACAAATTAATAATACAAAGCTATGAAGTTACTTATCTTTATATTTGGCTAAATAATTACAACATATTTTTTTAATTTTTCTGTTTGAATTAATTATACTCATATAATAAATACTACTGTATACATATATGGAGCCTTGGTGGCACAGTGGTTAAGAGCTTGGCTGCTAACCGAAAGGTCAGCAGTTCAAATCCACCAGCGGCTCCTTGGAAACCCTATGCAGCAGTTCTGCTCTATTAGTCAGAATCAGCATGATGGCAACGGGTTTTGGTTTATATACATATATATGTGTGTTTATAATGTATATGTATGTATTTTTTTTCTTTCAGCAGTACCAGTTCTATTATGACAGAATTAAAAATTTATGTGCTTTGTTTTTTTTTTTAAATCACCGAGAACATATGTTAAAAACTTAATTTCAAATGTTTATACTTGTGTGTACTTTATAAGTAGCTCACTAAAACTGATATAAGTAGAACCCATGCTTATTTTATGATTAAGGGCATAGGCTTAATAAAATAATGCCTTTAGAGATAGATAAAACCTTGTCCAGGTTCCAAATTTATCACATATTAGCTTTGTAACCTTGATGAAATTACTTAATCTCTTTGAACCTTAGTTCATTTTTAAAATGGCGATGATAGTTTACCTTGTAAAGTTGTTGCAAGAATTAAATATGATATGGTTGTCGTCGTTAGGCACCATCGAGTTGGCTCTGACCCATCACAACCCTATGTGCTACAGAACGAAACACTGCCTGGTCCTGTGCCATCCTCATAATTGTTGCTGTGTTTGAGCCCATTGTTGCAGCCCCTGTGTCAATCCATCTCATTCAGTCTTCCTCTTTTTCGCTGACCGCCTACCTTACCAAGCATGGTGTGTCCTTCTTCAGGGACTGGTCCCTCCTGACAACATATACAAAGTACATGAGATGAAGTCTTGCCATCCTTGCTTCTAAGGAGCATTCTGGCTGTACTTAATAAGGTTTATTAAACGATTATGTTAGTACCTGGCTCATAAAAAATATAGTGAATAAATATTAGCTCAGACAAAATGGATATAGGGTTTTGCTTAATAAAATAACACACACCTGCCTTTTTCCCTTTTGTCAGTTGGATTTACATGCATCATTTTTGGAGATCAGAATCTTAATATTTTTGTGTGATCACTGTGTAATTTCATTTATGGCCAAGAGTTTAACAGAATTCTTTTTTTAAAAAAAAAAATGTTGAGTTTAATTGTTTTTCAAATCTCACGATCAGGTGTTTGTCAGGCATTTGGAGGACAAGCTGATTTCTACCCTGCTTAGTTAATTATCGTGATTGTAAACAAAGGACATACATTCAAAGTCAAGCAGCATTTCACATGGATGATGGAGGCGATAATAGCTTAATTCTTGTGGATCTTTTTTGTCTTTCCTCTGGCGAGTTCATACTGACCTTGTCCAAAATCTGATGACCTCCCTATTTTACTCAACTATTTGGAAAGCTGGGCCTGCTGTAGCTGGCCCTGAGGGGGGATCTGAGAGACCACTGAGCCACTGACCCATGTCAAGACTGGATTTGCGTCTGATCCTGCAGGGCCTCTGAAATAGTTATACACGGGGCTTATTGAACACAAAAGCCTAACCGTCTGCATTTTTCTGCTTATTAAATGTGCTTTTAAAGTATCCTTATTAAGGTTGTATATTTCATTTACCCAGTGTCTTATGCAGGCCCTTTTCTAGACTAATTATAAATTTTAATCTTTTCAGAGTTAGTACCTTATAACTAAACCTGAATGTTTTCAAATGTGAGGAAAAAGTCCTGTTAAACCATGATTATATATAATGAATTCTCTTCCTGGGTGATGAAGGGACAAAGCCAGTGGCATAATAATGCTTATATTGTAAAGATTCTGGTGTTTTTCTGGCAAAAATTCCACATACTTCATAGAAAATGTAGTTTACCCTGCTGTTATCATTATAACATGGTTTTTTAATCTCTATGTACGTCTTGCCAAACCTCCAGTATTACTCAAATTAGTTAAGCATTTTGAGATTATGAGTTGTGTCCTGAGAGAGACTATAACCAGTAAGATATTAATTAATTTTCATTGGATAAGATCTCCCTTAATAAAAACTTTATGATGGAGCTGTGATATGAAAAGAAAAATATTTTCTTATGTTTATTTTGTTCTTCTGCATTGGGAAATGATTAGGCCCTTTTTTAAATATCTATTCAGTATTCCACAATTTATAATATGATGTCATCTTTTATTTTTATATAGGAATTGATCCCTGAATTTTATTATCTCCCTGAGATGTTTGTCAACGTCAATAATTATAATCTTGGAGTGATGGATGATGGGACAGTAGTGTCTGATGTCGAACTTCCTCCTTGGGCCAAAACCTCAGAAGAATTTGTTCGCATAAACAGATTGGTAAGATAGTGATCGTCCCCTCTGTCTGTCATGAGTCTGTTCTCAGAGGATCTTTCAAGTGTTGGTGTATGATCATTAACCCTTGCTCTTCTGGACGGAGCTGTAGTTGATAGGGTAACTGAAAATGATATAATGTTTGTGAATCTCTTTATATACTTTGATTATAAAAATTCATAAAGTTGAAAGGTGTAATGGTTTATTGTATTATGCAGAATTTAGGTTCCTTTCATACATCCATGATAATTCAATCTTAGAAGGGACACTTACAAGTGAAATTAGAATTCCATGCTTTTTTCAAACATGGGTTTCTCCTGCCAAGAAAGGAACGTAATTGTGCGTTCCAATTTGTAAGACCATTGCACATTTTGGTAATAGGAACAAGATTTTCAAATTATATCCTGTACCTATCTTTTGAAGAAAATCTTCACGTAATATTTTGAATATGAAAACATAAAAGCAAAATTAAAAAGCAACATAAAACCACCGTAATGATAGTGCTTACTAACAAGCCTTTACTACCATTAATGGGCTCCTTAGTGTACTCTGTTACATGGGTTCTGTATTTCTCTGTGAAGAACAGTATGACTTTTCTTCTTCCTCTTAAGTTTCATAAAAGTTTGGAATCAGGGAGTTTTATTCTCAGTTCCTAAAAGTGTATTTTTACCATATTCTATTTTAAAAATGAAATATAAATTATATCGATTATTTTTTTTAATTTTACAGTTAAATGAGGAAAATTGCTACATTCTGGTTTTCTAATCGGCATTTCTTTTGGTTTTAAATTACCTTTCGAGCTAATTTAATCTTCTAGACCCCAGTTATAGTCTCATTACTACTGAAATTTTATGTTTTGTGTCTACTAGAAGCAATGCAGAGGAGGGGAAAGAACATAGGTTTTGGAGTTAGACTGTATTTCCCAGTTCTGGATCAGTCATATACCTGGGGGACTGTAGGCCGTTTAACCTCTCCAAGCCTTGTTTTCTTCATTTGTAATTTGGAAATTGCGAGCATGGAATTGCAGTTATGCATGCAGAAAACCTAGAACATTGTCTGGCTTACAGTAGGCAGATGGTTCTTATTATTCTTGTGTCACGGCCTTATGGTACGTTGCATTTCACTTTACTCCAAGTAGCTGACGGTGATTAAAATGAGAGCCCAAAATGAACGTTAGCCCTGAAAGATACTGAAGGAGATGTCAAACTTTTAACTGTGTGTATATAGTTGTGTGGTGTTTTCCCCCAAGGGTGCACTGAAGTGAATAGAAGGTACATTCATTCAACGGTTTTTTCATTTGCTTTCACTGATTGTCTACATTTTTTAAACAGCTTTATTGAGGTTTAATTTATACACACCTTTTTAAGTGTACAATTTAATGAGCTTTAGTAAATTTATACAGTTGTATAACCATCACCACAAACCAGCTTTAGAAGATGTGTATCACTCTAAAAAGTCTCCTTGGTGCCTGTTTACAACCAGTCTCTGCTCCCACTCCCAGACATAGGCAACTGCTGATTCTATCTCTAGATTTTGCTTTTCAAGAAATTTTATGTGAATGGAATCACACAATATATAGTCTCTTTTGTGCCAGACTTCTTTCACATTGTGTGCTGTTTCTGAGATTCATCCATGTTGCATTTATCAGTAGTTCATTACTTTGTGTTGCTGCATAGTATTCCACTGCATGGGTATACCACTTATTCTCTATTTACCGGTTGATGGGCATTTCAGTTGTATTCAGTTTGGGGCTATTATGAACATGTGCATACAAGTCTTTCTGTAGACATTTGTTTTTGTTTCTCTTGGGTAGATTCCTAGGTCATATGGTACAATAGATGAGGTTCCAGTTTTTCCCCCTTGGCAAGACTTGGTATTGTCAGTCTTATTTATTTCAACCATTTTAGTAGCTATCCCATGATTTTAATTTACATCTCCCTAATGACTAATGGTAAGGACCCCTGGTGGCGCAGTGGTTAAGAGTTGAGCTGCTAACCCAAAGATTGGCAGTTTTGAACCCACCAGTCACTCCATGGGAGAAGGACGTGGCAGTCTGCTCCCGTAAAGATTAACCAAAAACCAAACCCAACCCGTTGCCGTCGAGTCGATTCCGACTCATAGCGACCCTATAGGACAGAGTAGAAGTGCCCCATAGAGTTTCCAGGGAGTACCTGGTGGATTTGAACTGCTGGCCTCTTGGTTAGCGGCTGTAGCTCTTACCCACTATGCCACCAGGGTTTCCCTCCTTAAAGATTACAGCCTTGATATCCTATGGGGCAATTCTACTCTGTCCTATTGATTTGCTATGAGTTGGAATCAACTCAATGGCAACGGGTTTTTCTTAATGACTAGTAATGTTGCGCATCTTTTCACAAGCTTATTTGCTATTTATATATGTCTTTTGATGATATGTATTCAGATCTTTTACCCATTTTTTAATTGGGCTGTTTATCTTTTTCTTATTGAGTTGTTAGAAATCTTTATATATTTTCAATAAAAGTTCTTTATCTGACAGATATTATGCAAATATTTTTCTCCTGGTCTGTGGCTTGCCTTTTCCTTTTTTAACGGCACCTTTTGAATCACCAGTTAAATAAAAGTTTTTATTAAATATTGTTGTTGTTAAGTGCCGTCGAGTCGATTCCAACCCAAAGCGACCCTGTGCACAACAAAATGAAACACTGCCCGGTCTTGTGCCATCTTCATAATTGTTGCTATGCTTGAACCCATTGTTAGCGCCACTGTGTCAGTTCATCTCATTGAGGGCCTTCCTCCTTTTCGCTGACCCTCCATTATCTTTCCTGATAATATGTCCAAAGTATGTGAGATGTAGCATTGCCATCCTTGCTTAGGAGGACCATTCTGGCTGTACTTCTTCCAAAACAGATTTGTCTGTTCTTCTGGCAGTCCATGGTATATTCAGTATTCTTCACCAACACCATAATTCAAAGGTTCCAAATCTTCTTAGGTCTTCCTTACTCATTGTCCAGCTTTCACATGCATATGAGGGGATTGAAAATACCATGGCTTGAGTTAGGCACACCTTAGTCCTCAAGGTGATATCTTTTGCTTTTCAACACTTCAAAGAGATCTTTTACAGCCGATTTGCCCAATGCAATGATTTCTTGACTACTGCTTCCATGGGCATTGATTGTGGGCCCCAGTAAAATGAAATCCTTGACAACCTCAGTCTCTTCATTTATCATGATGTTGCTTATTGGCCCAGTTGTGAGGATTTTTGTTTTCTTTATGTTGAGGCATAATCCATACTGAAGGCTGTGGTCTTTGATCTTCATCAGTAAGCGCTTCAAGTCCTCCTCACTTTCAGCAAGCAAGGTTGTGTCATCTGCATAATGCAGATGTTTATGAGTTTTTCTCCAATCCTAATGCCTTGTTGTTCTTCATATAGTCCAGCTTCTCAGATTATTTGCCCAGTGTACAGATTGAATAGGTATGGTGAAATGATACAGCCCTGATGCATACCTTTTCTGACTTTAAGCCATGCAGTATCCCCTTGTTCTGTTCGAATGACTGCCTCTTGATCCATGTACGGATTCCTCATAAGCACAATTAAGTGTTCTGGAATTCCCATTCTTCGCAATGTTATCCATAATTTGATATGATCCACATAGTTGAATGCCATAGCATAATCAATAGAACACTGGTAAACATCTTTCTGGTATTCTCTCCTTTCAGCCAGGATCCATCTGACAGCAATGATATCCTTGGTTCCACGTCCTCCCCTAAATCCAGCTTGAATTTTCTGGCAGTTCCCTGTGGATATACTGCTGTAGCCACTTTTGAATGACCTTCAGCCAAATTTTGCTTGCATATGATGTTAATGATATTGTTTGATAATTTCCGCATTTGGTTGGATCAGCTTACTTGGGAACAGGCATAGATATGAATGTCTTCCAGTCAGTTGACCAGGTAGCTATCTTCCAAATTTTTTGGCAAAGATGAGAGAGCACTTCTAGTGTTGCATCCATTTGTTGAAAAATTGCTATGAGTCGGAATCGACTCGATGGCACTGGGTCTGGGTTTTTTTTTAATTCTTGAAGCCTCGTTTTTCACCAGTCCCTTCAGTGCAGCTTGGCCTTCTTCCTTCAGTACCATCGGTTCCCGATCATATGTTACCTCTTGAAATGGTTGAATGTCAACAATTCTTTTTGGTATAGTGACTCTGCGTATTCTATCTTCTTTTGATGCTTTCTGCGTCGTTTAATATTTTCCCTGTAGAATCCTTCAGTGTTGCAACTCGAGGCTTGAATTTTTTCTCCAGTTCTTTCAGCTTGAGAAATGCTGAGTGTCTTCTTGCCTTTTAGTTTTCTATCTCCAGGTCTCTGCACATGTCATCATAATACTGTACTTTGTCTTCTCTAGCCACCCTTGAAATCTTCTGTTCATCTCTTTTACTTCATCATTTTTTCCTTTTACTTTAGCTACTCAATGTTTAAGAGCAAGTTTCAGAGTCTCTCCTGACATCCATTTAGGTATTTTCTTTCTCTCCTGTCTTTTTAATGACCTCTTGCTTTCTTCATGTATGATGCCCTTGATGACATTCCACAACTTGTCTGGTCTTCGGTCATTAGTGTTCAATGAGTCAAATCTATTCTTGAGATGGTCTCTAAATTCAGGTGGCATATACTCAAGGTCGTACTTTGGCTGTTGTGGACTTGTTCTAATTTTCTTCAGTTTCAGTTTGAACTTGCATATGAGTAATTGATGGTCCGATTTACATTCTGCCACAGCTTTGTTCCGATGATATTGAGCTTTTCCATTATCTCTTTCCACAGATGTAGTCTGTTTGATTCCTGTGTCTTCCATCTGATGAGGTCCATATGTATAGTACCTGTTTATGTTGGTGAAAAAAAAGATATTTGCGATGAAGAAGTCGTTGGTCTTGCAAAATTCAGTCATGCGAGTTCCGGCATTGTTTCTATCACCAAGGCCATATTTTCCAACTACCGATCCTTCTTCCTCATTTCCACCTTTTGCATTCCAATCACCAGTAATTCTCAGTGCATCCTGATTACACATTCGATCAATTTCAGACTACAGAAATTGGTAAAAATCTTCAGTTTCTTCATCTTATTGGTAAAAATCTTCAGTTTCTTCATCTTAGGCCTTAGTGGTTGGTGCGTAAATTTGACTAATGGTCGTATTAACTGGTCTTCCTTGTAGGCGTATGAATATTATCCCATCACTGACATCGATGTACTTAAGGATGGATCTTGAAATGTTCTTTTTGATGGTGAATGCAGCGCCATTCCTCTTCAAGTTGTCATTCCCGACATAGTAGACCATATATTTGTCTGATTCAGAATGACTGGTACCAGTCCATTTCAGCTCATTAATGCCTAGGATATTGATCGTTATGCATTCCATTTCATTTTTGATGATTTCCAGTTTTCCTAGATTCATGCTTCATATATTCCATTTTCCGATTACTAATGGACGTTTGCAGCTGTTTCTTCTCATTTTAAGTCGTGCCACATTAGCAAATGAAGGTCCCAAAAACTTGACTCCGTCCATATCATTAAGGTCAACCCTACTTTGAGGAGGCAGCTCTTCCCCAGTTGTCCTTTGAGGGCCTTCCAACCTGAGGGGCTCGTCTTCCAGCACTATATCAGACAGTGTTCCAATGCTATTGATAAGGTTTTCAGTGGCTAATTCTTTTCAGAAGTAGACTTCCGGGTCCTTCTTCCTCGTCTTGGTCTGGAAGGTCTGCTGAAACCTGTCCGCCCTGGGTGACCCTGCTGGTATTTGAATACTGGTGGCATAGCTCCCAGCATCACAGCAACACACAAGCCCCCGCAATATGACAACGGACAGATGCGTGGGGGTTATTAAACACTAGGTAGATCTAAAATAATACTTATGTAATATAGAAAAGGTATAAAAAATCATCCCCATTTTTGAGAAATATATTTAATCTTTTAAAGAAAAAGATCAGAATCAATGTTCTGATCATTTTATTTTTGAAATAATTTTTTTCCTAAATATGACTTAAAAATTTAAGTCACAAAGGAAGCAGCTTGCTATTAATTATTACTATAGATATTATTATCAAAAGTCCAAAGAGGGTTGTTAGTGTGTTTACTTCCCTTTAAAATAAATCTAAAAAGCAGAAACATTTGAAAGAGGCAGTCCCCAGATTATGAACGTCTAACTTACCGACAACCTGTAGTTATGAACCAACTGCCTGTAAAGGCTGTTGTGTTTAAAGTTCAAGGTATGTACAATGGTTTGTAATAACAAATGGGCACTACTTTTCAACATGCATCAAAACTTTTTTGTTGTTATTACTGTATTATGTTAAAGATGTTTTACTGTGCCTGGAAATGTTTCTTTAATGTTTTTTATTTGTAGAAAGGCATACTACATGCTATATACAAAGACAAACGTTTAACGAACTGATATTAAATACAAACCCTACCTAACTGTCCTGACTTACGTACAAATTGGACTTAAAGACAGACTTAGAAACAGAGGAATTCATTTGTAATCTGGGGGCTGCCTGTAAGTTATGTTTAAAGCTTTTCACTAATATTTTAACAGTTTACTTCTATAAATTTATGTGAATCACTTGCCTGACAGTATTTCCCACCTATACCCCCACTGCCTTCACCTTTGACAAGCATGGGTTTCCTAAGGGCATCAGGGAAGAGAAAGTGGCAATTTGCCAAATTGTTTTCCAATCAGATTTGGTTTTGCTGCCTGTATACTATAACTTAGATATGGCTATGGAATTGTATTCAAGATAGTATTTTACCATATTAGCTTTATCTTTATTTTAACTTTTTCTTAAATTTAACATTTTTCCAGTGGTTCCTACTCCTATGCATTTTGCAGATGACTTCGAGGTTTAGGCTCAGAATAAGCTAATATTCCTAAACAGCATTATGTGAAAATGAAATGCAAATGTTTTTCAGCATTGAATGAACATTGTATCTCTGATCATTTTAATTCATAATTAGAAAAGATACTTGATTTTACTTACAGGTGTGCTTGTGAAAGAATTTAATAACTGAGTCATTTGTTAAAAAATATTTATTATACACCTATGATAAACAAAACTTTCCCACAGTCCAGTCCAGATGGATTCATTTTGTCATTTCCTTGTTAACTTCATATAAGTGACTAAATTATTAGTGTGGTGTTTCTGTGTCTGTTAGCAAGTTATCATGTAAGTGTTTTGTCCCCTCCTCTTTTTGGTTTACCTCTTCAAGTCCTCAGATTTTATGCAATGATTGTAGCTCATGAAATGCATACTACTTTGATCTGTGACCTTTTTGTGGTGCTAATCGGGTTCCTGATATCATTATACCTTACTCATTAATCATATTTCCTGCAGCCCATCAGGCAGCCAGACAGCCCAGGTCCCTGTTTTCAGCCCTCTGTTGGCAGGTTTCTGCTTTTCCAGATTATTACAGACGATACTCTGGCTTCTCATAACCAGAGCCACATCAAGCTGTATGTTACAATTAAAGTCAGATGGTCCTCAGGTTGAGCAGGGATATAGTGTTGCAGCTGCCTCTCTTCCTGGAACAAACCAGCACCAAGAATAAGATGATCTATAGGACAGTGAATCATAACAGATTTACAGTACTCAGTAGCAGGGAATCGCAGAATTAATTAACTGACGTACTCATTTTAAGATACCCAGCACATGTTTTTAAAGTACTTGGTAGCCCAAATGTTAATTCAAAAAACCAAAAACAAAAAAAAACAAAACCCATTGCTGTCAAGTTGATTCTGACTCTTTGAAAGGGAATAGGATATTTTTAGGACCATGATTTTACTGATGCACCAGTAATGCTGTATTTTCCATCCGTGTTAGTGAACTATAATTACTACATGTTTTAGAAGAAAGAAGCCCTGGTGGTGCATTGGTTAAAAATTCATCTAAATCTGATTAGTCTTTCAGGGAAATAAATTCAATTTTCTTTGTTCTGAACAGTTGGAATCAGGGAAAAATGAAAGCAGACCTCTCAGTTTTAACTACATCCCAGAGATTGGTCTGTGTTTTCTAATATTATTTTTATTCCAAATATTGCTTCAAAATATAAATGAAGAACAGGTGTTTCAAACTTGCACCAAATATAAATATGTGTGAATTCAGAATGCCCATAATTTAGCTCTTATTATATTAATGTTATGGGCTATATTATATTGCCTCTTATAATACTTGAGTTTTATGTTGAAGAAGACATAAAGGAAACCATATTCTGGGCAATAATGATAAGACTATTTCTAAAAATTGGTAAAATGGAACGTTTTGTTTTAGATGAAAACCAAACCAAACCTGTTGACGTTGAGTCGATTCTGACAGCGACCCTGTAGGACAGAGTAGAACTGCCCTATATAGGATTTCCAAGGAGTGCCTGGTGGATTCGAATTGCTGACCTTTTGGTTGACAGCTGAACTATTAATCAGTATGCCACCAGGGTTTCCTTGTTTTAGGTGAAGGGATTATAATTTATAGTCAGTAATTCATTCAACATGTACTTATTGAATGTTAGTACTACTAAACTCTGTGATCAAGTCAGACAGTATCATCCCTACTTATTGAAGCAGAAAGCATCTCAAGATTGAGAGGTGGTATGAATCTAGCAAAGGGGGCCTTCAACTGGTGAATTCTCCTGAGGTCAACCAGTTAGAATCACTTTGCTTTTGTGTATCGTCTAGAGCTTCTGTCTCCTCTGCCATTTCATAATGCTGATGTAGATAGTCACTTGCTTGAGCAGGTAAAGAAATATGAATAAACATGTTGTCTTCTTTCCATTGTCTTCCAAGGACATATGGACAAACTAAAAGTTGTGCTATCTTTTTACGTTATTGTCTAAGAGAGACAATAGAATTTTCAGATTTCATTTCCTCACCGATCTTTTTTCTTATCTATGGCTAAAATTTAAATCTGTTCAACTGAAATTGGTCAGCCTTTTCTTTTCCCTTTGAATGAACAATTAACACTTCTCAAGCGATGACAGCATAGTTGAGACTTAAGAACCCCATGTGCCCTGATGAAAAGGTGTGTATGTATGAGAAAAGCTGAGTTTGCAGTGATGTAACAATTAGATCATTGTAATGACCTATTATGTGCAAAATTACAGTGTTCAGAAACGCTGTAAGCTGAGGTTTTATTGATATTTGAAAGGCGTTGCACTTTTTAAACCATTATTCACATCCTTGTTTCAGTTTTCTAGAGAAATGTTATTTAAAAACCTGTTTCTTAAGAGCTGACTAGTTGTTTTTATTTTGTTTTTAAATAGAAAAGCCAAAAGGTGACATGCTTTTTTTCATATTGTTTCTTTGCCAGTTACCTTTTCATTTTCTATTTTCATAATGATATGGCCAAGAATGTAATTAAAGATACACAGGGCTGCAGTTGGTAATAATTATTCTCAACAGTGGGCCCCCACCCTTCCCCCGCGCCCGGCCCTGGCCCCACCACACACACCAACAGTCCGATTTAAGTCCCGGGGCGGGATGGGGTGGGGCAGACGTACATGAAGTTTGAAAAAAAATCTAAAATTACCATTTTTTGACTTGATGGAATCAAGCGTGATATGTAACTGTGAAATTTTTAGTTTAAAAAGGGGATACATAAATGTGGAAAAAATATGTACCATGTTGATAGATTGTTAATTCTCCCCAAATTGATTTATAAATTCAATTAAAAAAACCAATCCAAGTCCCAACAGGTTTGTTTTTGTTTTGTTTTGTTGGAACTTGACAAACAGACTCTCAAGAACAAAGGCCCATTTATTGCCGAGACACTGACTGAGAACAAGAACAGGTTCAGAGGGGCTCAAGAATTAAGAATTACTATAAAGCTATGAATTTTTTTTTTTTCCTATAGTAACTAGGACGAATTAGGAGAAATAGAATAACAGACATGAGCAGAGAGCCCAGAATAGACCAGTACATATAAAGAAACTTCATCTGTTACTGAACGGGCATTGCAGATCTGTAGGGAAAGAAAGGATTTATCAATTTATGGTGCTAGATAATTGGTTATCAATATGGAAAAAAAAATGAAATTGGAACCTTATACCACAAACAAAATGAAAGTATATCAAAGATTTAAATGTGAAGGCAAAACTATAAACTTTTAGGAGATAATACAAGGCAATTTTTTTGTACTCTTGGAATAGAGAAATATTTTTCAAACAAGACACACAAAATATATATATTACACTAATTCATTTTTGGATGTTAAACCAACCTTACATTCCTTGAATATATCATATTTGACTGCTGTAAATTCTTTTGCTTTGTCACTGGATTTGATTTTTGTTGATGTTGTTTGCTAATATTTTGTTGAGGAATATTTTTGAGGATTTTTGCATTCACATTCATGAGGAATGTTACTATGTAATTTTCTTGTGATACTTTTGGCTGGTTTTAGTATCAGGATAATACTAGAATGAGATGTGGCAAGTGTGTGCTCCTTCTCTATTTTCTGAAGCAGTTTGTTAAGGATTGGCGTTTCTTTTTTAAATGTTTGGTAGAATTCGTCATGGAAGCCAGCTGGGCCTGGCTGGGAAAATTTTTAATTACCAGTTCAATTTCTTCTTATATCTACTCAGACTTTTTGTGTCTTCTTGAATCAGTTTCAGTAATTAATGTTTTTCTAAGAATTTTTCCTTTCATCTGTCTAATTTATTGGTATGAAGTTGTTCATAATATGCCTTATAGTCATTTTAATTTCTGTAAGGTATATATGATATTACCTTGGTCATCCCTGATTTTGATAATTTGTATTTTCTTTTTTTTCTTGGTCAGCCTCACTAAAGGTTTGCCAACTTTGTTGATCTTTTCAAAGAACCAACTTCAGGTTTCGTTGATTTTTTTTTTTTTTCCTATTGTGTTTCTGGGTTTTTTTCTTTCATTGATTTTTTCTCTGTAATCCTCATTATTTCTTTACTTCTGCTTGCTTTGGGTTTAGTTTCCTCTTCTTTTCCTAGATTCTTAAATTGTAAAATTAGATTTTTGATTTGAGCTCTTTGTTCTTTTGACTTTTATAGCTATAAATTTTCTGTGTACTGTTTTATCTGTATCCAATAAATTTTTGTATTTTATTTGTTTTCAGTCAACTCATAACATTTTCTCATTTGTTTCCTTCTGTTTTTCTTCCTAATTTAATTTGACTGTGATTAGAAAACATGCTTTGTGTGATTCCAGTTGTTTTAAATATAATAACTCGCTTTATGAACTATCCTCGAGAACTGTCCATAAGCTCTTGATAAGAAGGGTGTTCTACTCTTGTTGGGTGTTGTATAGATGTAAGTTAGATCAAATTGGTTTATTATATTCAGATTGTCTATGCCTTTATTGATTTTCTGTCTAGTTCTATACATTTTTGATAGTAGGATATTGAAGTCTCCAAATAGTATTGTTGATTCTGTCAGTGTTTGCTTCATGTACTTTTGGGCACTGTTGTTAGGTGTGTATATTAGTTTCCTGTGGCTGTTGTAACACATTTTCACAAGCTTAGTGGCTTAAAGCAACAGAAATTTATTCTTTCACAGTTCTAGAGCCTAGAAGTCCAAAATCTGTATCACTGAGCTGAAATCAAAATGTCAGCAGGGCCACGTTCCCTCTGTAGGACCTAAGGGAGAATTAGTTCCTTGCCTCTCCATCTTGGGGCTGCTGGCATTCCTTTGCTTAAGGCCACATCACTGCATATCTCTGCCTCCATCTTCACATCACCTCTCCTCTTCTGTCTGTAATCAAGTTTCCCCCTGCCTCTCTCTTAAATGATACGTGATTGCATTTAAACCCACCCTGATAATCCAGGATAATCTCCCCATCTTAAAATCCTTGACTTAATCACAGTGCAAAGACCTTATGTCCATATAAGGTAACTTTTATAGGTTCCAGGTATTAGGACCAAATATCTTTGCAGGGCTGTTTTCCACATACCACAGTGTGTATATGTTTATAATTGTTATATCTTCCTGATGCATTAACTACTTTTTTATTACAAATTGTCCCTCTTTGTTTCTAGTAACCCTTTTTAGTCCGTTTTGCCTGATCGTAATATAGCCACTTCAGCTTTTTTGTGGTTAATGTGTGCATGGTGTATCTTTTATCATTCTTTCACTTTCAGTCTATTTTGTCTTTGAATCTAAAGTGTGTTTGTTGTAGACAGTATATAGTTGGATCCTGTTTATGTACCCAGTTTGACAGTCTTTGTTTGATTGAGGTGTTTACTCCATTCACATTTAATGATATTATTGATAGGGTTAGATTTATGTCTGCTGTTTTGCTATTTGCGTTCTTTAGCCTTGGGTCTTTTTGTTCCTGTTCCTGCTTTGTCACCTATAGATATTTTCTAGTCTACCATTTTAGTTCATTAAAAAATTTTTTTACTATATATATATATATATATATATATATATATATATATGTTTTTCTTTTTTTCGATTATTTTCTTCCTGATTGCTCTAGGGAGTACAGTATGCATTTTAACTATCACAATTTACATCAGATTAATAATGACAATTCCAATAAAATATAGTGAATTTACTCCAATTTAGCTCCATTCCCTCCCTCGTCTGTATTATTATTGTCATTTTTCATCTGTGTATGTTATAAACCGCTAATACCGTGTTTTAACTATTGCTTTACATAATGGTATGTCTTTTAAATAAGTTAAAAGAAAGGGAAAAAATCTATTATTATTTATTACTTTTACCTTAATAGAAACATTCTAAAATTAGTAGAACGTACCTCTAGTATTCACTATCATCTAGGAATGGAATAATCCCCATACATTAAAAAGTTACATAGACATCCCACTTTGAAATGTGGTGTCTGGGGTCTTAAATGCTAACAAGCGGCCATCTAAGATGCATCAATTGGTCTCAACCCACCTGGAGCAAAGGAGAATGAAGAACACCAAGGTCACACGACAACTATGAGCCTAAGAGACAGAAAGGGCCACATGAACCAGAGACCTACATCATCCTGAGACCAGAAGAACTAGTTGGTGCCCGGCCACAATCGAAGACTGCCCTGACAGGGAGCGCAACAGAGAACCCCTGAGGGAGCAGGAGATCAGTGGGATGCAGACCCCAAATTATCATAAAAAGACCATACTTAATGTTCTGACTGAGACTAGAGGAATCCCGGCGGTCATGGTCCCCAAACCTTCTGTTGGCCCAGGACAGGAACCATCCCCGAAGACAACTCATCAGACATGAAAGGGACTGGACAGTGGGTAGGTGAGAGATGCTGATGAAGAGTGAGCTAATTATATCAGGTGGTCACTTGAGACTGTATTGGCATCTCCTGTCTGGAGGGGGGGTGGGAGGATAGAGAGAGTTGGAAGCTGGCAAAATTGTCACGAAAGGAGAGACTGGAAGGGCTGACTCATTAGGGGGAGAGCAAGTGGGAGTACGGAGTAAGGTGTATATAAACTTATATGTGACAGTCTGACTTGATTTGTAAACGTTCACTTGAAGCTCAATAAAAGTTAAAAAAAAAAGTTACATAGAATTTTAGTTTATACTTTCAAATATCAATGTGTTTCACCATTTTCCTTGGAAAACTCTTAAAAGTTACTGCGATATATAGAGCTTTTTGTTCCTCAACTAAACTGGCCCACATTCATCTGCTTTCTTTTTAGCTTTCCTTTCGGCAGTTCAGAGTTCACTCCTTTGTCAGCTGTTAACTTTTCTCTCTCAGGGTTCCATCTTCTTTTCATCTGCTGTGTTATTTTATGTGTATATGGCAAGGAGAAAGCCTGAGGGATGAGTCAGTGTCTTCCAGCTTTTAAGTTCATAAGCTTTGTGTTTGTTTTCCTTATGGCCTTCTGTCACTTGAGTTTGACTGTGTTCTAGATTCTCATAGTACCTGAAATTTGAATTCTTGATAAATGAGATGTATGCTGCATTTTGGTTAGCGCCATATTATTGTGCTGTATGCAACCAAAAGGAAATGATACTATTTCTAAGCTGTGCTACATTCATGGTGGAAAATATCCAAATTCTGTGTTTATTCTGGAGTACCTTTCCGTGATTTCCTGCTAACAGTATTACTTAATATTTCACTAAAATATTAATATAACATGCTAATAAAAACATTTTTAAAATCTCTGAAAAAGTAATAGAAAATTTCTTCCCATGGGTGTCCCGTCTGTATAATACTGAGAAGGATTGTCTAATAGTGATTACTCCTTCCTATAGACTTTAGCCTAACTGATAGAGCTGGAAAGTTGTGTGGGAGAATGCCAGATTCCTTCATCTCCCGGACGCTGGAACCTATAATGGTGCTTCTAGCTTTCTAGCTGCAGTCACACCACGTGCTATTCTTGCTCACCACAGAGTCTCATATTATTCCCACTCATCACAATGGAAGTCTCCTCGACTCCTTATTAACCAAGCTGTATCCTTACTGTTCCTACTACCAGCCCCTTAAAAAACAAAATAAAGCAAAAACCGTGTGCTCAAAACTTTCCTCTTCCTTGAAACCTTTCAGTAAATCTGCATCTTATCCTATGGCTTCCCATAACCCATCCCCTATCTGTTTTTGTACACATGTCAGTCATGGGTTGTTATTCTCCCTACCCATTGAACTTTTGTTTTCTTTTGTATTTTGCACATATAATCATGGCTTCAGGTGTAAACTATACCCTTTACAGCAACATCTCTCAAAGATAGGTACATAGAAAACACAGTCTGCATCAGTATACTCAGAAGTGCAATTAATAAATAATGCATTTTTTTATTATTCAACAAATATTAGTTGAGCGCCTACTCTGTAGTGTTGTGGTTCAGTGTTGATGAGAGGGAAGGAGATATAAAATCCCACCGTTATTTGAAATCAGTGGGGAAAAGGTGGACTTTATAATAAATGATATTGGCTAGCTGTATAAAAAAAGGTAGCATTAGAACTGTTTTTAATATCATAAACCCAGGATCAGATACGTAAATGTGCGAAAACAAAACCAGACAAGTCTAGAAGAAAACATTAGTAAATTTCTGTATAACCTGGGAGTAGAAAATTTTTTCTCCACTATGACTTAGAATCCCAAAGTAATCAAAGAAAGGACTGATCACTTTGATTGCATAAAAATAGATACCTTTCACATGACAAAGTACATCAGAAGCAAAGTCAAAAGACAAATGACAAACTGAATAAAAAATATTCAGAATTTAAAGCGTAGACAAAGGGCTAGTGTACCTCATTTATGAAGAACTCCTAAAAACTGAAAACAAGTAAACCCAACAATCTAATAAGAGACAAGGGCAATAATTCACAGAATAAATGTCAGTATCCCTTAAACATATGAAAAAATACTCAACTTCACTCGTAATAAAACAATACAAACTACACTGACATCTCGTTTTTACCTTTCAGATTGGCAAATACCAAAACTCACCAAGATATTCTGTTGATGAGGCTGTGGGAAAACAGGCGTTTATTCTCTTAGGTTGCTGACAGGAATGTAAAATGGCACTCTCTCCATGAGGGGAAACTTGGCAATATCTAGCAAAATTGCATATTTGTCTACCTTCTCACCTAGCTTTAAGGTATCTTTCTCAGTGGTACACTGGCTGAAGTAAGAAATGACCTATTCAAAAGTTTAGTTGGTTACAGAGTCATTTATAATAACAAAAGACTGGAAACAACCCAAATAGCCATTAATGGGGGATTGGTGTTGAGTGGGAAAAGTAAAGTGCACAGCAGTAATTTAATATACTATTCTTAGATTAAGAAAAGAAGGGGAAACATGAATGTACATCTAGACGTATATAGACACACATTTATTTAGTTTATTTATGTACATTTATCTTCCTGAAGAAACAACAAAAGGAAAAGCCAAAAAACGTAAAGCTATCCATATGGAGAAATAGGAGACAGTGATAGAAGGAAGGCCTCTGGAATCTATTTTCTTTTATGTTTTTGGCTTTGAAGCTATTAAATGTAAATAATTCTATGTAGTTATTTTTGTCTGTGTGTGTATATATATATAACATATTAATAGTTTTGTGTAATTTAAAAAGTAAAATAAGGAAAACATTCAACCCCTAAAATTGAAAAGATATTGAAATAAGTGACTCTAGCATATATCAAGTTGGTGGCATAACCATGCAGAGAAGGTAATTATTTTAAATAAAAAAAAAATTTTTTTTTTTTTTTTAAGTAACTTTAAAATGCAGTTATTTTGACTAGATCCCCAGTAACAAATGCTCGGCGGAGAAAAGTACCACAAGACATCTTAAATTTTTTTACCGGTCTTATTTTTGTAGTGATATTGGTATAGTTCTTTTGAAATTATAGATATGTTGTAGATTAAGCAAATAAGTAATTTTATTAATATCATAAAGATCAAGAGTTTTAATATAAGGGAAAAAAAGATGCAGGTATAAAATTTTTAAAAGTTTAAAAACAGAAAAGCCTAGAAGCAGCCTGACAAGAGCAGCTTTTTAATACTGTTGATATTCGGTGCCGTCCAGTTGATTTCCACTCATGGTGACCCCATGTGACGGAGTAGAACTGCCCCACAGGGCTCCCTGGGCTGTAGTCTTTACAGGGCAGATCGCCAGGTCTTTTCTCCCACAGAGCTGCTGGGTGGGTTTGAACCACCAGTGTTTTGCGTATCAGCCAAGCACTTAACCATTGTACCTTTTTTTAACACTAGAAACAAATTTTTTCATGTCCCAAGTGCTGATGACTATTTTGGTTATTAACTCACACTATAAAAACTTGCAGTTGATAACATATGAAGAAAAATGGCTTGTCATGAGGAACTTAGCTCTCAAGCAAACCAGAGTATTTCTGCTTTCTGGCCTACAGTTTCTCTATCAGCCAAAACTGTGTTGGAATCCAAATACAAGCAAAAATCACTTTATGGTTAACTTCGAGTTGGCAATCTTGATTCATTTAACAGTATTTATTTATTGTCTATTGTGTGTTAAATACTGGGATACAGAGGCAACCTAAACAGACAGGGTTCCTGCCCTCGTGGGATGGTGTGTAAATTCCAGAGGACCTGGATGGCTATGTTAGCCTGATGTCTCTGCCTCCAGTCAGAATAGAATGCCTGCCACCAAAATCAGAATGTTCGTATTTATGTGGTGGATCACTCACTTCTGTGAGTATTTTTAGGGCACACTGTCATAATCTTAGTTGCTGTGCTTACCTTTTATAATCTCTGTCCTGACCAATCCCCTCCTGTTACACCTTTCTTCAAACAGGGCACCACAGTCTTAAACACGTTAGTAGTGTCATACCTTTGTGGAATTTTACCCTGGTCACCATGATTGGAATTTGGATATTCACCCCACATTATTACTTGGGATATTATGTTGCAGATGGCTGATGTAATTCATTTCATAAAAATTTTTCCTAATTTCTTATTCTGAGTTCTTAAAGTACCTTGATGCACTGACTTCAGGAAAAAGAAGTAAGTAAGCAAAACCTCATTGATGGTAACTTACTGCTCATCTGGAGTAGTTTTTCTAGAGATGAGAAGTAAAAATACATACATATATTTAGACATAAATTATAAATTTTTAAAAAAGAAGAGTGGGAGGAGAGATACTTTTTTTAATAGGAAAAGAGAGCTAGAAAGTCCACTATTTACTTTTTCATTTTTATCTTTGAGTAAATTATCACAGTATCGTGCTGCCAGTTACAGCTGGAACCCATGGTTTCTGCCAGAGGCTGATGATAATGGTTGGCAAGGAGAAGTGAGACGGATGGGCTCACACTATGGAGTGGAAGTGGAATCACAGAGGAGCGTTTGCTCACCCAGCTTCCCTCGCCGCCTCCCTTGCTCTCGGTGGCGCCCTGTAGTGCTGGCGAGAAGCTGCCTCCAGTCCCTCGCCATCATCGTTTCTGGCCCTAGGCCGTGTCACCTGCAGCGGCAGTATATTGGAAAAGCAGCATCTCTGCTGTGGGTTTTGTTCTGCCTCTGGATGCTGTCATGCAGCTCTTCACACAGGGTTACTCGCTAAATGACTCCTTACTGTGATGTTTATGTCTGTTTGATTTGCTGGTAACTGGTATATATCCAGCAATTTTTTTTTTTTTCCAACTAAGAATTTTGTATATACTGGCAAATTTCCCTGGTTATGGTAACCAGAGAGTGACCTTTTCTGAGAAAAGAGGGGAGGGTGATTTCTACGTACTTTTCCAGCATGACTCATTTTTTATGGTCTGGTGGATTCCTTTCACTGTATATTTCAGAATTATCATTAGAAAATGAAGAAACTTTGAGATAGACATCAAAGTACTTGCGTGGCTAGGAAACAATGAATGGTTTGTGAGTATTGTGTAAATATAAAAAGTTAGGCCATTTTTCTCTCTACCGGCAGGTATTCCAGTTAAATTTTAGGATAAACTTTGTATAAAAGGTAGATATTCTGGTGTCCTTATTTTTAAGCAAAAGTAAATTTAGTTTGTGTTGTTGTTAGTTGCCATCAAATTGATTCTGACTCCTGGTGACCCCATGTGTGCAGAGTAGAACTGCTCCATTGGGTTTTCAAGGCAGTGACATTTTGGAAGCAGATCGCCAGGCCTGTCTTCTGAGGCACCCCTGGGTGGGTCTGAACTGCCAACCTTTCAACTGTTAGTCGAGTGCTTAACCATTTGTGCCACCCAGAGTTTGTATTATTTTTATAATATTAAATAATATATGCAATTAAATGTGTGACTAGAGTACCTGATTTTCATTTTTCATGGAAATGTACATCTCAGATTTTTCCGAGTCAGTTTAGGATGTCTGTAGCTTAGATCAGTTTCTGATTTTTCTTTTCTTCTCCCCCTCACCGCCTCTTTTTTTCTCTTATTTTAACTCTTGGTATTTTCCTTTTATATATTTGTGTCCTACTCTATTGTTTTTCCAACAGTAATCTTAGGCATTATTTTTAAATAAGTTCTTTTTTGGTTGTTGTTGTTTTTTCATTTTATTTGGGAATGATTTCAAACTTGCAAAAACAAAAATAAAAATAGCATACAGAACACCTATATACACTTTACCTAGGGTCACTGTTATTAACATTTTACACTTTTTTTCATAAGCACGTCCTCCTTCTCTCCCTCTTTCTGTGTGTATATCTGTGTGTGCATACAGATATAAAAATAATTTTTTAACCATTTGAGGGTAAGTTACATACTTTATGGTTTTTAATCCCTAAGTATTTCAGTGTGTATCTCCTAAGGATGGGAATATTTTCTTAGGTAAACACAGTACAGTTACCAGTTTCATAAATTTACAGTGATGCAATGCTTTTATCTCATCTACTCTCCATATGCTAATTGTATTAGTTGACCTAACAACGCCTTTTATAGAATTTTTACCCTACAGGACAGGATCCAGTCTAGGCTGCATCATAGCTTTTAGTTACGAGTTCTTAGAAGTCGTTTTTCCTGTAACCCTACTTAATAACTTGTCTTTTCAAAACATTATTTGAAACAAGTTGTTTGATGATACCCTCTCGTAATTTTCACTAAGCTGCATTACAGCTGTTCAATTATGCTGTACATCAGAGAATTATATATAATGGACTCTCATTCAGATCTCTTTTAAAAGTAGAATAGAGACTATATACAGTGCCTAACATAGAAAACGTCTATTGACTTTAAGTTACGGTCCAGATTCCTTGAAGAAATTTAAAGTGATCTCATCAGCAGATAGCTTGTGGATGTTTCTGCATTATCCTGAGAACATTCTGTGTAGCACCATATAAACCCAAACCAAACCCATTGCTGTCAAGTTGATTCCAACTCATAGCAACCCTATAGGACAGAGTAAAGCTGTCCCTTAGAGTTTCCAAGGAGTGCCTGGTGGTTTCAAACTACTGACCTTTTGGTTAGCAGCCATAGGACTTAAGTACTACGCCACGTAGGAAACCATAGAAAATAACTTTTTCTTTATATGAGGATATTCATAAACTGAATGTACTCTAAATTGGAGGCTCTCACAAATACTGCTTAAAACACCTGTAGTAGTTCCCAACATGATATACAAGATCTTTCCCAATCTTTCTGCCTACTTTTCCAACTTGCCGAATACAGCCCAGCCATTCTTATCAAGTTACACTTTCCTAAATGTGCTATGTTCTTTCATGTTTAAAGATGCTACTTCTTTTGCCTACGGAAATTCCACATTGCGCCCCCAACATACACATACTTTTTCACCTTGCCCCCTCGCCTTTTACTTGGCTGACTTCTGCTTGTTTCAGGATTCCCTTGGGAAGCCTTTAAATACACCTTCATTCACTCTCCAACACTCCCATGCTACCAAACATACCCACAAAGTCTGCCTTGGATGTGCCTCCCGTGAGTGCTTTTTGTTACGCATGCATACTTTTGGCATTTTAATGGACTTTACACTTACCTGTTTCCCCCAGCAGGCTTTGATCAATGTGAGGATCATCTCTTATTTCCTTTGTGTCCCCAAGCCTAGCATAATACCTGACACTTAGTAGGTACCATGGAGATGTTTGCAGAAAGAATAAATGAAAAATGAATGAGTTTTCATAAAGTATCAGAAAGAACCAAAATGTTTCAGGACAACAGTAGAACATGGGCTGCTTATTGAGTAACAACTCTGCTCAACTGCTAGTGTCTGCTTAGAATATTCCATGAATGACTAGCAGTTCCTGCCGTGGTCACAGGAGAGAGGAATTTAGCCTTTGACATCTCCGTGTGTCATACCTGAGTACCAGTCCATTGGTGCAAAGATCATATAGTATAGTGAGATTCATGAAGTAAATGACACAAAATAATCCATGAAGGATGTGTATAGAATTTCAATAAAATAGAGGTAATTCAGCAGAGAGAATTTCTGACTAAATATGTGATTGATGCAGAAAATATATGAATAGCAATTATAAGGCATATTGTAAAGAAATAAGAATTTATTAAAGTTAGCAAGAATTCTGCAACCATGTTTTCTTTGCAATATAAGGTTCTGCATTTTAATTTTGGGGGAACGTATTTATATGTAGTAGTATAAGTTGGATTTCAAAAGCGATATTGAAGAGCTACTCTTAGTGGTTAGGTGTAAAATTTCTTCCAGAATGAATGCCTCTGAATTAACATTTTCCTCTGTTACTTAGAAAATATAGTATTCTTAATTATTCAAAAGTGTGGAAGAATTTTTGCCTATAAACTATGTTTTGTACCAATCACAATAGTTATTTTCCAATAAAAGCAAAATTATTGTTCAGTACAGTATAGTAGAAACGTTGAGAGCAAAAGTAAAGACCATTGTTTATGCACCAGCATCTACTTTTTCTTTTTTATGGGCTTATCAAATGTACCTGTCAATTGGCTTATTTTCTTCTGGGTTCAACAACATTATTCTGTGTGTTTTACTGCATTTCCCATAGGTCAGGCTTACTTTCTGTGTAGTATATTTGTGATTTTTTCCTTCCTAAATGAAATTTTTCATCCATTATACTTTGTTACTCCCATGCTTATTTAGGGCTGTTCTTTTCACCATCTTGCATATTTCTATCTTAGCAAAGGAACGCCTGCAGAGAAAAATTCCCCAGTGAACACCTTATGTTCCCCTATTTTCTTCTATATCTTTCTTCTTTCTTGCCCTGGAGAAGCTGCTAAAATATATTCTAATATCATTTCTAGCTTTTGTGATGCTCATTGTATAATAATAAATTTGGCATAAACATAATTTAATATTTTGCTTTCTTTAGTAAGGTTTTTTAAATGAAGCTTAGATTTTTAGAAATTATTCATTGACCATGTAGTATGCAGCAGACGTTGTTGTAAGCAGTTTATAGATTAACTTATTTAATCCTTGAAACACTCCTATGAGGTAAGTGCTATTAATTTCCCCAACCTATAGATTTGAAAACTGAGGCACAGAGAATTTACGTACCTTGCCAAGGTCACCAGAGCTAATAAATACTGAGTGGGGATTCTCAAAAAAGTAGTCTAGCTCCAGAGTCTATGTTGTTAAATTCTATACTATACTGCCTGTGATGAGATTATCCTATTTCATATATTTTAAGTGAGTTTTAGTTGTACAAATGAGATCATACCTATATGCAGAATACATCTTACATCATCACATTGGATAAAATATATAATGTTTTCTAATGTGAAGAAAAACACTTTTATCTATCAACTTTCACCAGAAAAAAATTAACATCTCAAAATTCATTTGTTAATTTCAAAATTAGAGAAAAAGAAAATTCAGGATATAAAAATGCAGGCTATACAATTGTGTGCGTATGTATATGATATATAAGCATAATAAAAATATTATAAGGAAATACACCAAAGTCTTAATGGCCGAAGCTTGGATACTTTTTATACACTCCTCTTTCTTTGCTTCTTAAATTTTCTTTAATGGGTGGCTATTATTTTTAATAATGAAAATAAATAGTAGATTGTGTTTGGCAAATGGAATCACATGGCTTATTGTACATTAACAAAAAAGTTTAGTAGTATACAGGAAAAAGATACTGAGGGAAAAAATGTTTTTCAGTCATTCTAAAGAATCAGCTACTAATAGAATACATTGTTAATTTATTTACTAAATAGAGATTAATTAAAAATGTTCACTCTCAAATCTTTCCCAAGCCCTGATACTTGACAAGTGCTGTATGAATTGAATAAGCTTAGTCTAGAAAAGGTGTGAAATGGTTAGGAAATAATGGGATTTTGTATATGGCTTTTTCTATAGCATAGATTTCTTTAGGAAGAATAGCGAGGGATGAGGTTTGAGAGGTCAGTTGTGGCTACATTAATGAAAAGGCCTTGATAACTTGCAGAGGAGTTGGTAGTTTATCCCCTAGACAGCCAGCGCCCAACAGGAGTAGGAAGGAATAGGTTATTTTATAAGATAAATGCAGTTTTGAACATGTAGTTGAAATTATATTTTAATATGGGTTTCAAAATATATTAAGGTAAAAGAATATAATATTTCTATTACGTATACTTCGAAAATCCTGTTCGATCCTACAAATACAGGAATAGATAATATTAAGGGACAAATTGAGATAGTTAGAACATGTCTTCCTGACTCTCTTGGCTCACTTTCACCCCGTAAACTTTCTTACCTCTTGTTTGGACTACGGCAATAACTTCCTCCTCATCTTACTCCTTTCTTACACAACCAGTACATGGCCGATACGTTTATCTTCCGAACAGTCATTGCCGTCATGCATTCTCCACGTTTAATCCATGACTATAAGTGTATAATAGTGTTTATTCAGGTACCCTGTAGTCTCAGGTGGAATTGCTTCTTATGGAACCACTTCTTCCTAATTTCACACTGAACCTCTGCTACACATAGAAACCATGTCTGTAGTATGTTATCACAGGTATTTTCCATTTCCTATATTCTGTTTTCAAACAGCTCTTACACTAAGTGAAATCTGTTCCCTGTAACTTCTACCTACCTATTGATTCTCATTCTACCCCAACATCCAACCAAACAAAGTAAATTTATATCTTGCTTCAAACCTTCTGATATATCAGTTCAATTGTCATGAATACCAGGTCCTTTTCCGCCTATGAAACTCCAATTGTATTTTGTACTCTTATGACTGTCTTTAAAAACCATGCAGTATCCCGTTGTTCTGTTTGAATGACTGCCTCTTGGCCTGTGTACAGGTTCTGCATGAGCAGAATTAAGTGTTCTAGAATTCCATTCTTCACAACGTTATCCATAATTTATTATGATCCACACAGTCGAATGCTTATGCTGAGCAAATAACCTGAGAAGCTAAACTATATGAAGAAGAATACAGCATCAGGATTGGTGGAAGACTCATTAACAGCCTGCAACATGCAGATGACACAACCTTGCTTGCTGAAAGGGAAGAGGACTCAAGGTACAGTATGGATTACACCTCAACATAAAGGAAACAAAAACCCTCACAACTGAAACAATAAGCAACATCATGAAAAACAGAAAATATTGAAGTTGTGAAGGATTTCGTTTTACTTGGATCCACAGTCAATGCCCGTGGAAGCAGCAGTCAGGAAATCAAACAACATGTTGCATTGGCAAATCTGCTGAAAAGACCTCTTTAAAGTGTGAAAAAAAGCAAAGATGTCACTTTGAGGGCTAAGGTCACCTGATCTAAGCATGATATTTTCATCCACCTCATATGCATATGAAAGCTGGACAGCGAATAAAGAAGACTGAAGAATTGATGCCTTTGAATTATGGTGTTGGTGAAGAATATTGAATATACCACAGACTGCCAAAAGAACGAACAAATCTGTCTTGGAAGAAATGCGACCAGAATGTTCCTTAGAAGCAAGGATGGCGAGACTTCGTCTCCCATACTTTGGACATGTTATTAGGGGGAGCCAGTCCTTGGAGAAGAACATCATGCTTGGTAAAGTGGAGGGTCATCAAAAAAGAAGAAGGCTCTTAATGGGGTGAACTGATATAGTGGCTGCAACGAGGGGCTCAAACATAGCAACAGTTGTGAGGATGGCGCAGGACCAGGCAGTGTTTATTCTGTTGTTCATGGAGTTACTGTGAGTTGGAACCAACTCGATGGCATCTAACAACATGACTTTCTTTGCTCTGCCATTTAGTATATTTACTGCCTTTTATACTTATTTTTACCCTATTTCTTGTAAATAGTGGTCTAAATGTAATAAAATTTCAGGGAATTTCAGTGATAGATCCATGACTCTAATTCAGGTACATTTAAGTGACATAATTAGCATATATAAGGAATTGGATCGTATGATAGTATGTATTACATTTCCATATTGCTTACCTCAGTAATTCTTTAAAATTGTATGATACATGCATGAACATGAATATTTGGAGACTAGTTTTTTTTTTTTTTTTTAGTCATAGATATCCAGTGTTAGCTGACTTGTGACCGTGGCTTGGCAGCAAGTAAATAATGAGTATTGAATAGGGGCAATAAGTTTTAAGCATTATGACAGATTTAAAATAGGTGTAACACTCAATGACCACGTGGTCACTGGCACAAGGGAATTGTTACGTAAAAGAAGATTAAATCTTATCTACTGTGGTAACAAAGTAACACTTTTTTTGATGTAGAAATGAGCCCTATTGCTGAGTTTCTTACGAGGGCATCTGAAGTTATTTATTGCTCCCAGGAAAATGTGTTCAGCCTACTCTTTATGTAAAAATGTCTGCAATTCATGAATTAAATGTTCGTAATCTAGCCCTGGTTGATAGAATCTGCATCCCAACTCCAAAGAAATTAGTGGTTGTAGACAACTTGAGATCAATGAATGCCATAAAGAAATATGAATTCAGGGTCTGGAGTTGTAGAGGTGGGAGAAAAAGATATTACTGTAATGCATGACTTGAAAGTAGAAAAAAGCAATTAAATTTTTTTATTTTTTATTCAGCACGTCTTTCGTCACTTCTAAAAGTTCAGTGTTTCATTCAGCAAATATTTATTGGTGCCTACCACGTGCCAAGCATTGTGTTCAATTCTGGGAAGATACAAAATGAATATGATACAATCTGTGCTCTAGTAAGAGAATTTATGTAATAAATCAGAACATAGAGGACAGAGCAACTAACTTCATTCAGGGCATGAAGATACTTGAGCTGTGCGTTGGAGGACAAGTGTCTTGTCCAAAGATGAACATTTCAGAGAGGGAAGAGGGCATACGAGGTCTGCTGGCGAATGGTGAACAGCTCAGTGTAGCTGGGGTGAAATGGATGAAGTGATGAGGAATAAGGCTGGAAAGCACATGCTAAGGGTTTTGTACTTTAACCTGTAAGGAATAGGAAGACATCTAAGGTTTTTTTTTTTTTAAAGAAGAATAACAATCAGATTCTTAGGTTTCTTCTTATCACTCAGGTGACAATTGGTGGAAAGGAGAAGAAACTGAGAGTAAGGAAGCCAATTAGAAGGCTGTGAACTGAAATAAATTCTGAGAGGCCAAACTAAAGAAGTAGGAATGGAAAAAAAAGGAGTTGCTGTCAAGCCGATTCTGACCCATGGAGTCCCCATGTTGTCAGAGTAGAACTGTGCTCCATATGCTCCGTAGGGTTTTCAATGGCTGATCTTTCTGAAGTAGATTGCCAGTTTTTTCTTCCAAGGCACCAGTGGGTGGACTTGAACCTCCAACGTTTTGGTTAGCAGCCAAGTTGCTCTGTCATCTATGCTCTGATTTATCACATTCTGTAGTGATTATTTCTCTTACTAGATGGTGAACTGCAGAGCAGGAATTGTATCATATTCATATTGCATATTCCTAGAATTGAGCACAGTGCTTGACACATAGGAAAAAATTAAACACCCATTGCCATCAACTCAATGGCAAGGAAATGTGAGAACTGAGGCAGGGGCTCCAGAAGATTACCGTATATTTCACAAATAGTGCGCCCACACAAATAATGTGCTCACACATATAACATGCATACCACACCTAGGAAATTAATGCGCCAGGGAGTTGCACGATTGGCAAAAAAAAGTTATAACGTGTGTTACTTGCATTAAAAAAAGGTAGTTATCATTCTCAGTTCTTAGAAAAGATGACCTCAAGTATGAGAAGCATATTCAAGAGATTAGTTAACCATTGTCAGTTCTCAGAAAAGATGGCCAATGTGTAAGTCCAGGAAAAGTACAATCTGTCATTTAGATTTATCAAGAAAATGGATGACTTAGGCAAGTTAAGGAAAAGTGTATTCTCTGGTTCTGTGTTTATAAGGAAATGGGCAGTTTGGGCCTAAGGCTTGTAATTCTTTTTTATGTAAGGGTTGCAGAAGTATCTTAACCCCTGTAGAAGGAAGTCTTTTTTATTTAATTTGTATGATAATCAAGCAAATTATCAAACAGTAAAGAATCAAGCCAAAATATCAAAGTATAAGGTACAGTTGCCAATCAGAATTCCAGGTAATAGCACAGGACCTTGTATGAGTTTAGTTGCAGGTATTCCATCCACCTGTATCCATTGGCAAAAGCAAAAACAAACAAATCTAGACCAGAAGTCCAGCCTGACAGCAAGTTTTTGTCCCCCGTTTACTACCAACAGTGCTAACTGTATGTAGCATAGGAACTTGTTGGTAAATCCGTTCATTAATGATCCTCTCACTAATAGTGGCTCAAGTGAGACTGCTTGTACCTGAGAATAAGATTACTAGACACGTTCATTGTTTCACTCCAGAGTTTCATTTCCTCTATTGATTCCGGCCATAAGAAGCAAAAACCTGAATTGTACCAATCTAAATCTCATACAGAAATAATTCTTAATTGAAAATTTCCTAGCATTAAACTTATAAAGATGAATTAGAGAACCTTGAGAATGAGAATCTTTTGTATCTTTGACAAAAGTATAAATTGAAGATACTCATTTTCCTGCTTGTAATATTAACCTTCTAGAACCATGAATGCTAATAGCTCTTTGCATTTTTTACTCATGCAACATCTATAATATCACCCAAGTACCTTTCTAGGCACTAGAGCAATGTTGTTTGCTAAAATTTTCTATAGTGATGGAAATCTGTGTTGTCTTCGATGGTAGCAGCTAGCCACATGTGGGCTATTCAACCCTTGAAATTGTGGCTGGTTACTGAGGAGCTGAATTTTAAATTTTAATTAATTTAAATTTAAATAGCTACATTTGGCAAGTGGCTGCTATATTGGACAGTACAGCTCTTGAGATACAATTATTAAAGACGAAGTTGCTACCTACTTAAACTTTATACTTCTCTACTATGATGTACATGAACTAGTTTAGGTCTTCTATTTTTTTATTATGTATAACCTCATTTAATCCTCCCATTTATGGAGCCCTGGTGGCGAAGTAGTTAAGAGTTACGCTGCCAACGAAAAGGTCGGCAGTTCAAATCCACCTGCCACTCCTTGGAATCCCTGTGGGGCAGTTCTACTCTGCCCTGTAGGGTCACTATGAGTTGAGATCAACTCAATGACAATGGAAATGACCTTTTAAAAAATTCTATCACTCCTTTGCCTGGAAAGTTTTAATGGCAACCCCATTCTTCCTATTCTACTTTAGTTCATGACTCTCTTTACCCTCAATACCTTGTCTAATCTAATTGCAATAGCTGTCAAATCTAGTTTCCCAAGTGTTACTTTACATAAAACAGTTGCTTTATTACTTCTGAGTCTTAACTTATCCTTTTCATATCTGTGCCTTTAAAATAATTTTTACCCAAATATAGGCTGTCTTAAATTTTTCTAACTGCACGAAGCTTTCCCCTCCATAGGTCCCTTCCCACTGCCTGAATTTCTATAGAACTTACTATATGCATCTTACAACCTAATACCACTATAAAACTGTCTTTCATTATTGATGTTTCTTGCTTTTTAGTTTGATTTCCATAAATGTTTGAAATTATTTTAGGATTGGAGTCTTAATTTTTTTAATAACTGCAATCGTGAATTGGCTTAATTCTGATGAAGAAAAGAGAGAATTGATCTACCATATCTTTACACAAATAACATGAGCTTTCAGTGTTCCTTTCTCAGCCGTGCCCTCTCCCCGCTGGGTACCTCACAAGCTCCGCCATGCCAATCCTGTTGCTTTAAGTTTTTTTTTTAATTTAGCACAGCTTTCAAACATCCTGTGGAGCCGGCAAAAAAATGAGGAAGGCATGTATTATTTTGCATAAAAATATGGTACCCTCAGGTCAAAAGGATTTATTGAAAAAATTACAAATTGCAGTTTATCAGAAACATCAAGCCTAGTAATTTGAACACTGTTGTGGTTGGTAAATCTTATCTTTGGATATTCTACTAAAATAGTAGTTACTTATTTAAAACAAGTACTCTCACTGCAGTTCTAAAAACCATAGATGGATAGTGTAGATCACCCTCTGACATTGTAGGTGACATTGCCTCAGTTCTGATTCATTGCGACCAAGTGTACAACAGAACGAAACACTACCTGGTCTGGTACCTCTTCACAACCTTTGCTATGTTTGAGCCCATCATTGCAGCCACTGTCTCAGTCCATCTCATTGAGAGTCTTCCTCTTTTTCGCTGACCCTCTACCAAGCATGATATCTTTCTCCAGAAATTAATCTGTCCTGATAACATGTCCAAAGTACGTGAGATGAAGCCTCGCCATCCTCGCTTCTAAGGGGCTTTCTGGCTGTACTTCTTCCAGGACAGATTTGTTCTTCAGGCAGTCCAACGTATATTCAGTATTCTTTGCCAACACCATAATTCAAATGCATCAATTCTTCTTTGGTATTCCTCATTGATTGTCCAGCTTTTGCATGCGTAAGAGGCAATTGAAAATATCATGGCTTCGGTCAGGTGCACCTTAGTTCTCAAAGTGACATCTTTGCTTTTTAATACTTTAAAGAGGTCTTTTGCAGAAGATTTTTCCAATACAATTTGTCATTTGATTTCTTAACTGCTGCTTCTGTGGGCGGTGATTGTGGATCCAAGTAAAATGAAATCCATGACAACTTCAATATTTTCTGTTTTCCATGATATTGCTTATTGGTCCAGTTGTGAGGATTTTTGTTGTCTTTATGTTGAGGTGTAATCCGTACTGAAGGCCGTAGTCTTTGATCTTCAACAAAAAGTACTTCAAGTCCTCTTCTCTTTCAGCAAGCAAGGTTGTGTCATCTGCATATTGTAGGTTGTTAATGAATCTTCCTCCAGTCCTGATGCCGTGTTCTTCATATGGTCCAGCTTCTCAGATTATTTGCTCAGCATACAGATTAAATAAGTATGATGAAAGGATACAACACTGATGCTCACCTTTTCTGTTTTTAAACCACGCAGTGACCCCTTGTTCTGTTAGAACAACAGCTTCTTTGTCAATGAACAGGTTCTGCACGGGCACAATTAAGTGTTCTGAAATTCCCATTCTTCACAATGTTATCCATAATTTGTTATGATCCACACAGTTGAATGCTTTTGGGTAGTCAATAAAACACTGGTAAATATCTTTCTGGTATTCTCTACCTTCAGCCAAGATCCATCTGACATAAGCAGTGATGTCCCTTGTTCCACATCCTCTTCTGAATCTGGCTTGACTTTCTGGCAGTTCCCTGTTGATGTATTGCTGCAAAGATTTTTTAATTATCTCCAGCAGAATTTTACTTGTGTGTGATATTAATGATACTGTTCGAAAATTTCCACATTCTGTTGGATCACCTTTCTTTGTAATAGGCACAAAGATGGGTCACTTCCAGTCAGGTAACCAGGTAGCTGTCTGCCAGATTCCTTGGCAGTGACAAGTGCTTCCATCAGTTTGTTGAAACATCTCGATTGGGGTTCCATCCATTCCTGGAACCTTGTTTTTACTAATGCCTTCAGTGCAGCTTGAACTTCTTCCTTTAATACCATCAGCGCTTGATCATATGCAACTTCTTGAAATGGTTGAAGATCGACTAATTCTTTTTGGTACAGTGACTCTGTATTCCTTCCATCTTCTTTTGTTACTTCCCGTATCTTTCAATATTTTCCACATTGAATCCTTCAGTACTGCAACTTGAGGCTTGAATTTTTTCTTCCATTCTTTCAGCTTGAGAAATGCCAAGCGTGTTTTTCCCTTTTGGAGTTCTAACTCCAGGTCTTTGCGCATTTCATTATAATACTTTACTTTGTCTTCTCAAGTCGTTCTTTGAAATCTTCTGTTCACCTCTTTTACTTCATCATTTCCTCCATTTATTTAGGTACTCTGCATTCAAGAGCAAGTTTCAGAGTCTCTTTTGACATCCATTTTGGTTTTTTCTTTCTTTCCTGTCTTTTTAATGACCTTTTGCGTTCTTCATGTTTGATATCCTTAATGTCATCCCACAAGTCATCAGGTCTTTGGTTATTAGTGTTCGGTGCGTCAAATCTGTTCTTGAAATGGTCTCTAAATTCAGGTGAGATATACTCAAGGTCATGTTTTGGCTCATGTTGACTTGTTTTAATTTTCTTCAGCTTCATCTTAAACTTGCATATGAGCAGTTAATGGTCTATTCTGCATTTGGCCTCTGGCCTTATACTGACTAATGGTATTGAGCTTCTCAATTGTCTCATTCCACAAGATATAGTCAGTTTGGTTCCTGTATTCTGTCTCGTGAGTTCCATGTGTATAGTCGCTGTTCATGTTGCTGAAAAATGGTATTTCCAGTGAATTGGTAGTTGGTCTTGCAAAATTCTATCATGCGATTTCCAGTGTTGTTTCTGTCATCAAAGCTGTATTTCCCAACTGCTGGTCCTTTTTTGTTTCCAACTTTCACCTTCCAATCACCAGTAATTATCAGTGCATCTTGATTGTATGTTTGATCAGTTTCAGAATGCAAAAGTTGATGAAAGTCTTCAGTTTCTTCATCTTTGGTATTAATGGTTGATGCATAAATTTGAATAATAGTTGTATTAATTGGTCCTCCTTATAGGTGTATGGATATTATCACTGCCAGTGTTATACTTCAGGATCGATTTAGAAAGGTTCTTTTTGACAATGAATGCAAAGCCGTTCCCCTTCAATTTGTCATTCCTGACAGTAGGCATATGTTCGTCCTATTCAAGATGACCAGTACCAGTCCATTTCAGCTCACTAATGCCAAATATATAATATCTCTGACATTACTTAGACCTTTTCTTTTTGAGGCAGAATATGAAAGAGGGTAACGTTAGAGAATATCACTTAGGAAGTTCCTTTAGAGATTTTTAGTTCTCTACTTTCCTTGAGTATCATAGGGTCACTTACATATACTATAGGGAATGCTGATATGTGTCTTAGTTATCTAGTGCTGCTATACCAGAAATACCACAAGTGGATGGCTTTAACAAACAAATTTATTTTCTGATAGTTTAGGAGTCTAGAAGTCCAAATACAGAGTGCTGGCTGTAGGGGAAGACTTGTTCTTTGTCGGCTCTGGAGGAAGGTCTTTATCTCTTCAGATTTGCTTCCTGGCTCCTTGGAGATGTGCTTGTGTCTTGGCATCTATCTTACCCCATCTCTGCCCTGCTTACCTGTTTGTTTAATCTCTTTTATATCTCAGAGAAAGATTGACTCAAGAAACATGCTACAGAAATCCTCCTGCATTCACATAACAAGGACAACCTGTTCCCAAATTATATTACAACCACTGGCATAGAGGATAGGATTTACAATACATATTTTTGAGGCCACAATTCAGTACATAACATTCTACCCTTTTGCCCCCCAAAATTCACGTCCTTCTCATATGTAAAACCTGTTCACCCTGTCACATCATCCCAAAAGTGTTAAATCAACTCCAGTCTAAAATCTCATTTTTTTTAATCATCTAAATCAAATATGGGTGCAACTTTAGACATATTCCATCCAGGTGCAAAACTCTTCATCTGTGAACCTGTGAAATCTAGACTACAAGTCATTTGTTTCCAAAGTACAATAGTAGAGCAGGCACAAGGTAGACATTTCTTTTAAAAATGGGAGAAATTGGAGGGAAAGAAGGGATAATGGACACCAAATAATTCCAAGACCCAGCAGAACAAACTACATTAGCTCTGAAGGCTTGGGAAAAAACGCTCTGTTCTCCGAGACCATCTGGGCAATGTCTCTGCCCTCAAGCTCTGGGGGTTGGCTATGCCTTCTGAATTCTGGGTGAAGGCCCCTTGGCCCTGGGCTTCAGCTCCACGCTTCTGGGCCCAATGGGATGGCTACCCTGCTCACTTGGCTTTGGGCAGCCTGTCCTCGTAGTCCATCTGAGTAGCGACCTCACACCCTTGGCCTTGACAGGCTGCATTCTTCTGCCCCTTGGGCATGCAAGCCCCACCCCCTCAGCTTTGGGCGGTTGTCATAGCCTCCTGGTACACCTTAACAAAAACCCCACACTCCAGAACTGAGTTGACAAAGATCAAACTCTTTGAAACCTAGGGGGCTGCGCCCTCACCCTTTGAGGTCCAGGAGATGTGGCCCCACCCTTTGAAACTGAGAAGGCCCTGCTTCCCGTGCTCATTCCAACAGTTCTGCTGATCCCTGAGCTGCTCCAGGGATGGCCCTTTTCTTTTCTTAGATGACAATGGATGTAGCTCCTTTGATCTGTTTCCTACCTGTAGAATTCCAAGAGGCAGACAGTGTTATTTCTTTTCATTCTTTCTCTGTTCCCTTCAATCTTAGTTGATGGGTTTTCTGCTGTGCTGTTTGGTTAGATCTGTCAGTCACACACTTAATTTCTTTAACAAAAAGTCATGTAGCCGTGTCCTTGGTGAACATTCTAGGACACATATCCTTAGTTTGTACAAAAGAATTCTCCAAATCTTTAAGTTCAGTTTTCATTTTTAGTTCAAGAAAATGAAATAGTTTTGTTTTGTAGTTCATTTTTATGTCCGTCTTTTTCCTCTCACATTTTGCTATAAGAAGCAAGAAGAAACCACATAGCCCCTTTAAGGTCTTGTTTAGAAATCTCATCAGCTAAATAATCAAGTTCATCATTTACAAATTCTACCTTCCAGCAAACATTTGAACATAATTCTTTTCCACTGCACAAAAAAGTCACCTTTTCACCATTATCCTGTTACATGTTCATCATTTTCTTTTAAAGCCTCACCAGAAGCACATTTAACATCTATATTCCCAGCAGCATTCTCTTGCTGGTATCACATGTGTTCTCTAAGATGATAGAGACTTTCTCTGTAGCTCTCCTCACTTCCTTCTGAGCCCTCACCGGAATTCTTTGACATCCGTAATTCTACTAACAGTCTCTTCAAGGCAATCTAGGCCTTTACTATTAGGCACCTTAAAACTCTTCCACCCTCTACGCATTACCCAATTCCAAAACTACTCCCACATTTTAGGGATCTGTTAGAGCAGTACTCTACTCTTCTAGTACCAAAATCTTAGTTTTATAGTGATGTTATATCAGAAACACCACAAGTAGATGGACTAAGCAAACAGAAAATTATTTTCTCACAGTTTAAAATTCTGAATTTAGAGCACCCTTTTTTTTTTTTTTTTTCTAGATGAAGGCTTTCTCTGTCAGCTCTGGAAGAAAGCTCTTTTCAGCTTCTGTTTCCTGGTTCCCTGGCGATGTCCCTGTGTCTTGGCATCTGTCTTACCCCATCTCTGCTCTGCTCACTTTCTTGCTTAATCTCTTTTATATCTCAAAAGAGATTGACTCAGGACACACTAATGCTGTCTCATTAACATAAAAAAGACAACCCATTCTCAAATGGGAATATAACCACAGGCATGGAGGTTAGGATTTACAACACATACGTTTGGGGGACACAATTCAATCCATAACAGTATGTATACTTTTTTTAGCTTGTTTAACTGTGTTCTCTGAAGTAATAATGTTTATAAAACATTAACGAAATTCAATATTAGAAAAGATATTTTAAGTATTTTACTTCATTGTATTTTTGAGCATTGTTTAGAGTGCTGATTTTGATTATTATTAAGTTAAATATTGAGAATATTTAGAGTATCTTAGGTGCATCTTTTCAGCAGAGCTAATGTTCCTCAGAATTAAATCCTTTCTTAATATAATTTTGCAGGAATGTAAATTTCAATCCGTTGTCTCCCAGTTGTTGATTAGTAGCCCACCAGCAGCAGAAAGATGACAGTAATAGGCAGTTGGTTCCTCTAAGTATGAAAACAAGGCCTTATCTATTTAAAGCTGCCAATTTTCTTGTGGTTTCTTTATTTCCTTATTCCCTTATCCAGCTGCTACTCACTGCTATTGCCACATTTGCCCTCTGGCTCGCAGGATGGAATGCTTAGCTTCCCCTGAGGCTACTGTTAATGCTTCCTTTTTACTCTGCTGGCTGGGAATGCACTTGGCATCTTCAGTCTCAAACCTCTCCTCCCTCTTCTTCAGCAGACACCAAGCACTTAAGCAGCACTTTCAGCCTCCACCAGTTATCAGTAGTAGCTTTCAACCCCTCATTTCTGGTTCGGTAACTCAGCACACTGTCCCAGGAGAGCTTGACTAAGCCAATTTACTCCCTCTTCCCTCCTTCCTCTGTCTGTCCATCTTCCTTTTTTCTTTCTCCTCCTTATCCATTTACTTGACTCTCTTATTTTTCTTTTACTCTCGTTTTAATCTTCCTGATGATTTTTTTTTTTTTCTTTATGCTTTTAGTGCAGTAGATACCACAGAGTTAGGCAAATATTTATAGTGGAAAATTAAAAGTAAAATAAAAAGATAAAAATGTTTACTCTACTTTAACTTGATCAACTCAAAAAATTGTTTTATTTTTTATACTTTAGTCTACTTCCCTATGTATGGCTATAATGCAGATTCTATATTATAGGTTTTTTTTTTTTTTGCTTTCATATGCAGAGTTGTAGATTTGGTATTTACATAGACCAACTTGTTTCAGATTATCTCTAATATGGGAAAAGGTAAAGCATTTCCAGCAAATGTTTACAAAGAAAAGAAAGACCACTTTGATATGAATGTTATCTAGAGTGATCTGAAAATGCAATTTGAATTATTTTTCAAACTCCCTTTTAAATATTCTATGCATTTTTTTATGCATGTTAGCTTTTCATATTATAAGTAATTGTTTGTAAACAGCTTTAAGACTTTATATTCTGTGACTCATGACTCAAGGATTAGAAAATTTTTAAAAAATCTATTAATTTGAAGATCAAGAATATTAACAGTATAGTACTCTGCAGGCCTTAGTCATTAACTGCTGATGAAGCCTATGGGACAATTTCAGATGTTTGCAAAAGAAAAACAAAAAAATTGTATTGATAGTGAGAGATCTGAACATGTCATTTAAAGCCCTTATTCTTACCCCCCTGTATTTTAATCCTTTCATCTGAAAAAATTTTAGGCAAAGTTCATGTTCTGTAAATTTAATTGTGTAACCTTTTTCTATAACCCTATTTAACTAAAATATGTATTGTTTTACCTTTCTGTATTTTAAAGTTACAAAATATCTTTCTCAACCTTATTCCCTGAGTGTGTTTTTGGTTAGTTTGTGAGGTTTAATGTTAAGTTTATGTTTAAAGGAAGCATCATCCCTTGAGAAGTTATACACCATTTTGGAACCGTAGCTCGGAGCCTCAGTAACTCTTATTTCTTTGCAGAGAGTAAGGGAAAGGGAAGGACAGGAAAGGAGAGGAGCGTCTCCTTATAACATTCTTAAGTGAATATTCTGAGTTGAAAGCTTTTTAGAAAAAAAGTCTTTATGTCAGTGTTTCACAACCTATTAGAAAGATGTAAGAACTGCACACTAGGCTTTAATGTTTGTATTAAGGAAACATGTGTACAATTCATATGGTCGTGAACCAACCGTCTTAAATCCTATTACGTTAAAAATTCAAGGTAAATACAGTGATTCATAATATCAGACAGGCGCTGCTTTGCAGCATGCATCAAAGCACTATTATTATTATTACTATATTGTTATGTTAGGAAACCCTGGTGGCGTAGTGGTTAAGTGCTATGGCTGCTAACCAAAAGGTCAGCAGTTCAAATCTACCAGGTGCCCCTTGGAAACACTATGGGGCAGTTCTACTCTGTCCTGTAGGGTCACTATGAGTTGGAATCGACTCGCTGGCAACGGGTTGGATTGTTACGTTAAAGATGTTTTAGTGTATCTGGAAGTATTTTTTTTAATTTTTTTATGCATAAAAAAGTATATTCTAAAACATTAGACTAACTGATGTTAGATATAAACTGTACCTAACTCCAGTTTATATACAGATTTGTCTTAAAGACAGACTTAGGAACAGAACTCATTTGTAATCTGGGGTCTGCCTGTATTTTAAGTACTTTTTCTTTTGGTGGTATTAGTAAATATATTTTTGAATAATGGTGTACATTTTTAGTACCACTTTGATGCTATCAGATTTCCGCATGCAAGACTCCTTGCTGATTTTCATATCACCATCCATAAGAAATACTAATTATGAAATGAGTTATTATGTTTTCTTTTTTAATATATCTAAAAATGGACATAAATATCCATAAACCTGGAAGAGGTTAATGTAGGGTTCTTGTTGTTAGCTCCTATTGAGTTAAACTAAAAATTAAAAACTTAGCCAAGAATTTGAATAGACATTTCTCCAAAGAAGATATACAAATGGTCAAAAAGCACGTGACAATGTGTCAACATCATTAGTCATGGGAAAATGCAAATAAAACCACAACGAGATACCCCTTTGTATTCACTAGGATGGCTGTAATCCAAAGGATAGTTCAAGACAAGTGTGATAAGGGTGTGGAGAAACTGGAACCGTCATTTATTGCTGGGAGGAATGTAAAGTGGGTGCACCCTCTTTGCAAAACGGTTTGTCAGTTCCTAAAAAAAGTTAAACATAAAGTTCCATATGATCCAGCAATTCCACTCTTTGATATATGTCCACACAAAAACTTGTACACAAATGGTCACAGCAGCATTATCCATAATGATCAAAAAGTGGAAACAATGCAAATGTTAAAAAAGATATGGTGCATTCATACCAAGTACTTGTTGCCGTTGAGCCAGCTCCGACTTACAGTAACCCCATATGTTACAGAGTAGAACTGCTCCTTAGATCTCAGTAGGAATGTTTTCTTAGCTATAATCTTTATGGAAGCAAACCTCTAGTACTTTCTTCCATGGTGCCGCTGGGAGGGTTCAAACCACCAACCTTTAGGTTAGCAGCCCAACATGAATATTACTCAGCTGTAAAAAAGAATGACGTACTGATACATGCTGCAATATGGACGAACCTTGAAAACATCATACTGAGCGAAAGAATCCAGACACAAGTGCCACACATTTTATGTCTCAATTTATGTGAAATATCCAAATAGGCAAATTCACAGAGACACAAAGTAGATTAATGGTTGCCAGCGGATAGGGATGTAAGAAATGGGGAGGTGACCGCTAATGGGTATGGGATGTTTTTGGGGGGTGATGAAAATGCTTTGGAATTAGATAGTGATAATGATTACACAGTTCAGTGGATGTACTAAAACACCAAATTGTATACTTAAAAGGATGAATTTTATGGTATGTGAACTACATTTCAATAAAAAAAAAAAAAGAAGCCACATTTCATTGTTATTTTTAATTCAAACACTGTATGAAAGAATTTAAGTTGTGTTAGAAAAATTTAGGAGCTTTAGAACTAGGTATAAACCATACGCCAAAGAAGGTATCTTAGGGAGTCTGTCTGATTAAGACCAATTAACTTTAATTTATGAAGTTATTTTCTTGAAGAGTAGAATGAAGTTCTGTATATTAAAAAAAAAAAAAAAAATTAGGGTGAATCAACAAAATGAAAATAATGAGACGATATCTTATTTTCCTTTTATATTGTTAATGTCTACATCCTATATAAAAGGCAAATTTTCTTTTTTGTTCAGTAGGTGTCGAACTTTTAATGTCTGTTTGTTAAAAATGCAGATTCCAGGGTCCCACATCATACTTATTGAAATAGATTCTGGGGGTTTGTGGAGTTAAACAAACTCTCTGGGAGATCCTATTGCAGATGGGCTTCAAATCTCTTACCTTTATTGGAATATTTTAAATTTGCATTTATTTCAAGAAGAAAGTAATGATTAAGAGAAAGAAAAATTCTACCTCTGCTGAGGGTTAGTTCACAGGTATTTTGGAATGTTATTTAGAATAGAGCGACCTTGTATCTCTAACTCTGGTATTGAACCCAAGCCATTGAGGAATGGAGGAATTGTGATCCTTTATTTTTTTGTGTATAGATTTTGCAGTTTACTTTCTGCTTGACTTGATGAATACTGCCTTAGCAGTATCATACCCGATGATATATGATAGTGTTGGAAAACAAAACGAAGTCCAGCGTATATTCCTAGAGATAGTGGTTATGCAGCTGAAGATGTCATTCACAAAGAAAATGGCACTAATTTATCATCAGGACATAACCTGTGAGTTATCTTTCCGGTAATGATAATGATTTTTTTTGTGTTGTCTTGATTTTTTTTGTTTGGACCATATTCAATCTAGTTCCCTTTTCAACTAACATCCTAGATATTGTGACTATTCGCTGAATTCAAGGACCTGCTGATGACAGTGTAATATAGTTTTCTCTCAGTGTAAAGCTTACTGGGCTCTATGGAATATTGAGCCTGTAAACTGAGACTCATTATTGCCGTCTTCTGTCCATTTTAACCAACCAACAACCTTTGTTTTTCAAATAACACACCTGATATTTAAAGTTTTAAGTGCTGATGATGTTTCTAACTGTGGAATTTTGTGTATAGGCATTTAATGATGAATTTTGATCCAATATTTAATGTAGCAACTTCGTATTAGTAGCTTTCATTAATGAATAAGTTAATAATATGGAGTCCTGGTGGCGCAGTGGTTAAGAACTTGCCTGCTAACCAAAAGGTGGCAGTTCTAATCCACCAGCCGCTCCTTGGAAACCCTTTAGGACACTTCTGCTCTGTCCTACAGAGTTGCTATGAGTTGAAATCGACTTGACAGCAGCAGGTTTGGTTTCTGGCTTGAAGTTAATAAGAATATGTAAGAATTTATTAATGTATAATTAATGATAGCTAAGAAACTATTTTAATGAATTTGTATTCTGAATCTGGCATATTTTTTGTGTTACCTGAGTGATTCTTAAGGTACGTACTAGTCAATCTGTAACATTACTTTCATTCTATTTGAAGATGTTCTATTTGTGCCATTGTTTTCATCTCTGGATTTTTTTTTTCTGCATTGACATATATATTAAACCTACCTTTAGACTATGACTATAAATTGTTTACCAGATCTGCTTCTAGCTCTTCCTTCCCTATCTGTAGGGCAGCCCAGCACCTTTCCTCAGAATCGCTCTCCCCATCTCTGAGGGTCACACATAAGTTGCCGTGTCTGCTCCTGATGTTTCCCAGCATTCCACATCTTGAACTTGTTTTCATCTGGGCTTCCTTTTTAGAAAATTGATCTGGGGCATTTACATCCATTTACATCCTATAGACAATTAAGATCTTTGAAATTATAGCACTTTAAAAAATAATAAAAGCCATCAATAAAAGTGCTTTTTATGTTCATCTGGAAACATGATGATTTACTCAGGCACAGAAGAAATAGAGGCTGTGAAAGACTCTGACCAATTTATGAAAAACAGCAGTTATTATTGTGTGCCTTTTGGAGACTGCCATTCAGTTAAGCAAAGGGCAGTGAATGAGAAAAAATTCATAGTATTCCCTGCCTTGCTGAGAGGATCATTGTTCAATGGAGTACAGAAACTAAACAGAGCAAGTAGTCAACCTAGCATCAATCAGTTCTACCTAAGAAGTGAATGATCATACTAATTCTTATTCTAATGACTGGCATGATTTTGAATGCTCTCCAAAAGGATGGCAAGATGTGGGAAATTTATCAAGATATGGGCTTAGAATTTTTTAAGTCAGGTAATTGTGAAATAACCAAAAACAGTTCTACCTGGTACACATGTAGGGAACTAACAAGGATAAGGTGTTCTTAAATTGTTGTAGAACAGTAATTTAAAACACAGATGATATATCTAACTGCCTATAAATGGGGCATTGGTTTACAGTTATGATCAGTTAATTATGTTGTTTACAATGTATTATATTATCAAATCTGACCTAAGATCTCCTAAATGGACATGTGTCTTATGGAAAGCATGAGGTCTTATAGGGATCTAAGTAATGTTTGTTTAGTTCAGGAATATGACTTTTCTCTTTCCCACTTCTAAAATTAAAACAATCTTCTGTTCCTAAGGATTTTTAATCAAGTCCTACTTTGCTTCAGCTGCTGGATAGTACAAGGATCTTTTAATTTACTTGGTAGACATGTTTACTGCATACTGTTATGAGTGTTACCCTAAATGGTTAGTCACGGATCCTGATTCCATGTGCAAAACATTGCATGAACTACTGTAGTTGGCTATTATATTTATCTTGGTGGACTGTAGTCAGACAAATACATCACACTAAAGTGTTTAAAACATTTTTTACTAAAACTAGCATCATTTCTGCTTAAAATTCTGTAATGACACTCAACGGCAACTTTAATTAACCACTTAAAGCTACAGCTCCTGAAAAGATTTTATTCCTACTATAGGGTCGCTATGAGTCGGAACCGACTCGACAACAATGGGTAATGGGTTTTTGTACTATTAATAATAGTATTTCAGGTATGGTGATTTAGAAATTATGGCCAAAGAGTGCATAATAATAATAACTTAAATTTATACAGTATTTAACATTTTATAAATTGCTTTCATATGTTAGCCATTAAAGTCTGATAATGTCCTTGTGGTAGAAAACAGATTCCAAATTTTCTAAAAACTCAGAAAGGCTGATAGACAAGTCAAACAACTAAAAAAAAAAAAAAAAAACTGTTGCTTTCAAGTCGATTTGGACTCATAGCGACCCTGTAGGGCAGAGTAGAACTGCCCATAGGGTTTCCAAGGCTGCAATCTTTATGGACGCAGACTGCCGCATCCTGCAGAGGATGGTGAGTTTGAACCACCAACCTTACGATTAGCAGCTGAACACTTAACCACTGTACCACCAGGGCTCCTAAACAACAAATGAATAGCAAAAATGTTAAATCACATTTCCAGAATCCGAGTCCATTCCCCTTTCTTTCTAATTACATGTTGTTATAATTTATAAAGCATCTGTTTTGGATTGAATTGTGTCCCTCAAAATTATGTGTTGTAAATCCTAACTTCTATGCCTGTGGTTATGATTCCATTTGGGAATGTGTTGTCTTTGTTATGTTAATGAGACAGGATTAGTATAAGGTGTGTCCTGAGTCAATCTCCTTTGAGATATAATAGAGATTAAATAAGTAAGGGAGGAAGCAGACAGGGAAAGAGACATGCCAAACCACATGAAGATCCACCCGGAGCAGAAGCTCAGAAGAGATAAGGACCCTCCTCCTAAACTGATACAGAGAGAGAGCCTTCCCCTAGAGCTAACACCCTGAATTTGGACTTCTACACTGTGAGAAAATCAATTTCTCTTTGTTAAAGCCATCCATTTGTGGTATTTCTGTTATAGCAGTACTAGGTAACTAAGAGAATTTGGTAGTGGAAGTGTCTTAGGTATGTAACAGAAATACCACAAGAAATGGTAACAAATACCAAGAAATATCATAAGCCTTCTTGTAATGCTGTGACTCAGAGTACGCCCACACTGATCCTGCCTCATTAACATATAGAGGTTAGGATTTACAGCACATGACAAAATGGAGGTGTCATGTATTAAATTGTGTCCTCCAAAAATATCTGTCAATTTGGCTAGGTCATGATTCCCAGCATTGTATGATTGTCTGCCATTTTGTCATCTGATGTGAATTCCCTATGTGTTGTAAATCCTATCACTATAATGTTATTGGGATGGATTAGCGGCAGTTATATTGAGATCTACAAGGTTAGATAGTGTCTTAAGCCAATCTCTTTTGAGATGTAAAAGAGAGAAGAGAGCAGAGAGACATGGGGACCTCGTACCACCAAGAAAGCAGTGCAGGGAGCAGAGCGCATCCTTTGGACCTGAGGTTCCTGTGCTGAGATGCTCCCAGACAAAGGGAAGACTGATGACAAGGACCTTCTTTCAGAGCCGACAGAGAGAGAAAGCCTTCCCCTGGAGCTGGTGCTATGAATTCGGACTTCTAGCCTATTGGACTGTGAAAGAGTAAACTTCTCTTTGTTAAAACTATCCACTTATGGTATTTCTGTCATAGCAGCACTAGACGACCAAGACAGGAGGGTAATTACATCAGATCATAAAATGGAGGACAACCACACAAAAATGGGAATCCTGGCCTGGCCAAGTTTACACATATTTTGGGGAGACCTGATTCAGTCCGTGACAGGAAGAGTGGGGTGCTGCTCTAACAGATACCTAAAATGTGGAAGCGGTTTTGGAATTAGGTAGTGAATAAAAAAAAACCAGTGCCATCGAGTCTGGAAAGTTTTTAAGGTGCCTTAGAGAAAAAGCCTAGATTGCCTTGAAGAGACAAGAGAATTATGGTAGAATTATGGATGTCAAAGGCAATTCTGGTGAGGGCTCAGAAGGAAGTGAGGAGAGCTATAAAGTCTCTATTGTCTTAAAAAAAAAAAGAGAATACATATGACACCAGTAACAGAATGTTACTGGGAATGTGAATGTTAAATGTGATTCGGGTGAGGCTTTAAAAGAAAATGATGAATGTGAGATGGGGCAATGGAGGAAGGATGGTGCTTTTTATGCAGTGGCAAAGAATTTGTCTGAATTATGTTTAAATGTTTGGTGAAAGGTAGAATTTGTAAGCGATGAACTTAGATATTTAGCTCAGGAGATTTCTAAGCTAGATCTTAGAGTGGCTGTGTGGTCTTTCTTTGCCACTTATAGTAAAATGTGTGAGGGAAGAGATGAACTTAAAAATGAACTGTAAAAAATGAAAACAAAACTTAAAGATTTGAAAAAGTCTGTTGTACAAACTAAGGTCACATGTCCTAGAATGTTCACCAAGAACGTGGCTTTTGTTAAAGAGATTGGGCCTGTCACTGATGAATCTAATCAACTACCACAGCAGAAAATCCTTCAACGTAGACAGAAGGGAACAGAGAAAGAACGAAAGGAAAAAATGCTGCCTTCTCCTTGAAATTTTACGGGTAGGAAACAGGCCAAAGGAGCTACATCTGTTGTCCTCCAAGAAAAGAAAAGAACCGTCCCTGGAGTAGGTTGGAGGTCAGCAGAACTGTTAGAAGGAGCACAGGAAGTAGAGCTGCCTTGGTCTCAATGGATGAGAAATGGCCTCTGGGGTCTCAAAGGATGGGGCCAAGGTCTCCTAGGTTTCAAAGAGTCAGATCTTCACCAACTTGGTTGGGGTGTGGGGCTGCCATTCAGTTTGGCCAAGAGGATGGGACCACTGCACACAGCTGAGGGGCCAGGGCTGCCATACCCAAGGCCAAAAGAAGGGCGCCTGCTGGGGCCAAGGGGCTGGAGTCACTGCTCAGATGGACTAGGAGAATGGGACTGCCCAAAGCTGAGAGACCAGAGGAGCTGTCCCAGTGGACCTAGAAGGCAGAACCCAGAGCCGAGGGTCCTCTACCAAGAATTCAGAGAGTGTGGCCAAGACCTGGAGTCTGGAGGGCAGGGCCATTGCCCAGATGGTCTCAGAGAACAGAGTATTATCTTCAAGCCTTCAGAGTTAATGTAATTTGTTCTGCTGGGCTTTGGACTTGCTTGATGTCTTCTATCCCTTCTTTTTTTCTGATTTCTCCCATTTGTAATGGAAATGTCTACTTTGTGCATGTTCCACCATTGTACTTTGGAAACAGATACCTTGTAGTGTAGATTTCACAGGTTCACAGATGAAGGAGAATTTTGCACCAGGATGGAATATGTCTACAGTCTTGTCTACAGTCTTACCCATGTTTGATTTAGATGATTCAGAAGTGATATTTTGCACTTAGAGTTGACTTAAGATTTCTGGGATGATGTGATGGGGTGAATGTATTTTCCATGTGGGAAGGACATGAATTTGGGGGGGGACCAAAGATTAGAATGTTATGGATCGAAGGCCCCCCCAAAATATGTGTTGTAAATCCTAACCTCTGTGCCTGTGGTTATAATCGCATTTGGAAATGAGTTGCTTTTGTTATGTTAATGAGGTAGGATTAGTGTAGGGCATGTCTTGAGTCAATCTCTTACATGATATAAAAGAGCAAGCAAAAAAGCAGAGATGGGGGAAGAGACATGTCAAGCCACATGAAGATCACCCAGGAACAGAAGCTCAGAAAAGGCAAGGACTTTTCCTCCTGAGTCAACAGAGAAAACCTTGCCATAGGGCTGACAGCCTGAATACAGACTTCTAACCTCCTAAACTGTGAGAAAATAAATTTATTTGTTAAAGCTATCCACTTGTGGTATCTCTGTTACAGGAGCATAGACACCTAAGAGAACATCTTCTACACATCTGATTTGAACTTTAGAATAATCCTTTGTTATAGATAGAATAAGTGTTAGTTTGGTGGTTTTATGATAAATTTAATGGTCTCATTAAATTTGTTAAAAGATATAAGAACTATATTCTAACAGTCAGCAAAGAGCTTTCTAGTATCAAGTTTGCTGAGTCTGGGACTGACAGAGTATATGGACCTCATGTACAGATGATTCTGTAACACACAAAATGTAAGCCCTACATTCAATTTACCTTTTTTTGGCAAACTGCCAGAATATAAAAAAAAGAAAACGTAATATGTCTTTTTAAAATAATGTCATATTTGTTTCCTTTTTGGGTTTTTGCATGTATTTCTTTTTTAAGGCTCTTAGCTTGGTCTTTACGATTCATTAATATTTCCATATCTCAGCTTCCTGAATCATTCTTAAATAGTTCTTATTCTAATGTATTTCAGGTATAACTATATACATGGAGTTATACCTAAAAGCCTAGAATTTTTGTCTTCCCTTGGTTTAATTTTTTTCTTTGTTCCTTGGCTTTGTAACTGAAGTCAGAAAGAACCAGTCATCAGAGGGAATAATGAGAAATAAAACCCATTGCTATGTAAATGCTTGTTGGGTTTTTCTTTTGAAGTGTGTTTCCCAGGGAATGTAACATATGCCTGCTGTTGTCAGTTAGGAGCCCTGGCGGCAGAGTGGTTAAGAGCTTAGCTGCTAACCGAAAGATCAGCAGTTCGAATCCACCAAGCGCTCCTTGGAAGCCTATGGGGCAGTTCTACTTTGTCCTATAGGGTCCCGATGAGTTGGAATCAACTCAATGGCATTGGGTTTGGTTTTGGTTTGGTTGCAATTTATATTTCTTAGTTACAGATAATCACCGTTGTGCTAAATATAATGTACTATTACATTTCCTGTGTAAGGAGAGGAAGTGGTAAACCAGAGGGGAACTCTCATTTGTTGAGCACCTACTACTATGTGCCAGACATTTTCTTTGGCATTCTTTCATTTATTATCCCAGTTTCGTCTCCCAGTGTAGGTATTAGCCGTATTTTAAGGAAAAGGAAATTGAAGGTTATTGAGAATAAGTAACTTGCTCAGTGTCACAACTGGCCTGGTAGGAAACTTTTGAGTCTTAAAAAGATCCTAACTCATCAGGGGTGATCGTAGACTGGGTTTCTGGTTCCACTGAGGAAGAAGCTGCGTTCCTTCAGATTGGAAGTTTTCTGAGACAGTCTTAGTTGCCTGTTATGGATTGAATTATGTCCCCCAAAAATGTGTATCAATTTGTGTAGGCCGTGATTCGTGTTATTGTGTGATTGTCCACCATTTTGTCATCTGATGTAATTTTCTTATGTGTTGTTAATCCTACCTCTGTAATGTTAATGAGTCAAGATTAGAGGCTGTTACAGTGATTTGGACTCAATCTACAAGATTAGGTTGTGTCTTAAGTCAATCTTTTTTGAAAGATAAAAGAGAGAAGCGAGCAGAGAGACAGGGGTCCTCCTGCCTCCAAGAAAATAGTGCTAGGAGCAGAATGCATCCTTTGGACCCGGGGTCCCTACACTAAGCTCCTAGATCAGGGGAAGATTGATGACAAGGACCTTCCTCCAGAGCTGACAGAGAGAGAAAGCCTTCCCTTGGAGCTGGTGCCCTGAATTCAGACTTCTAGCTTACTAGACTGAGAGAATAAACTTCTGTTTGTTAAAGCCATCTACTCGTGGTATTTCTGTTATAGCAGCACTAGATAACCAGGACAATGCCAGTTATGTGTTTTCCAGGTAGCTGTAGAGAGAAGGAAATGCCATCAGGGACCAGATAGAATCCAAGTCTTATGAGTCATTAGAGACGTCTCTTAGACTTTTGAGTTCTGGGTGGTTTAGGTTCTACTTCTAGTCAGCCTCTTTGAGGAGAGAAAAGATTGGAATTCAGTGAATGTATTTAAAAGTTGTTTTTGTGAGTCTAAAGCAGGGGCCAGCAACCTACGGCCCATGGGCCGAATCCAGCCTGCTGTCTGTTTGTAATAAGTAAACTTTTCTGGGGACACAGCCACCATGCTTTTTTGTTTACATGTTGTCTATAGCTGCATTTGAACTACAACAGCAGAGCTGAATAGTTGGCACAGCGATCATTTGGCCAGGCTTAAAATAATTCTCTCTCCCTTTCTAGAAAAAGTTTGCCAACCCCTGATGTAATGGATAGTTAGCACCAAAACAGAAACAAAACCAATTCTCCCAAAAAATGTAACAGTCAAAAATCTCAAGATTACAGTGGTTAAATTTCTAACTGACTTTGAATAACTAGCTAAGATTGGACAACCTTTGTTTCCATTTCTTATTCCTAATCTCTGCTTTATTTATTGCTTAACTGTTCATTAATTGTTTTCTTAGGAGATAAGCAAAGTGACTCTTTCATTTTAATGTATCTTTTATGCTGTGCCATCCAACTGGAAGAATCTGCCACTTATTTCATTGAATCATATATGCTGTGTATTTCAAAACTCATCTCAAAACCATCGTTCTGAATAGAATTTCCTGAGTAATTTAGAACAACTGTATGAGTAGTTCATACACAAACACATTTAGTTAGAATAAAATCATATAGATAAAGATATATAGATATTTATAGGAATTGAAATATTTTGTTTAATTTTATGGTTAACAGGATGTTAATCAGACATCACATATTTACTGCTTTATTAAGAATGGTATAATGATAATGATGTTATATTTCTTTGGTAATGCAGCCTCTTTCATACCTTAGGGTCACCATTACAATAATAGGATCATTTGTGTGAAAGAACCTGGAGCACTATAGTTATTTTACTCTGCCATCCATGAAATGCAGTACGTCCCTTTATATTTCCCTTAGGGGTGATTATCTGGCTTCGGCTTGAAGACTTTAGTTGACAGGTGGAGATGTGTGTGAGTGTGTTAAATAGGGGAAAGAGTGAAAGAAGAGGAAGTTGAGGGTATTCCCTCATGAGACTGAGACCAAGAATTGGGTATAAGTGAATAATTTTTGTCTCCCCTGCCTCCCGTCCCTGCGGCTGAGCACAGGTGTCTCACACATAGGTAACCTTCAGCAGATATATGTTCAAATATTATTTTAACTGAATTCCAGCAGAGGAAAGAACATGAGCAGAAATAGAGAAAAGAGAAAGTTGTTTTGAAAAACAATGACCCAGTTTTGCTAATCTATAAAAGACAGTAGTTGAGATTTAAGACCATAAAGATAGTTTGAGGTTAGATATTTGGAAGAGTCTGAATGCCACGATAAGTAGTTGGATTTAGGCTATGGGCAAAAGGAACATTTAAGAATTTTGTGGAGAAGAGTGGTTTGCCTCAAGTTCCAGTTTAGGAATTTCACTCTGATAACATATGTAGGATTGAATGGAGTGAGGATAGTTGGTAGTTGTGAAATTAATTTAGGAGGCATTTTCAAGCGTCCAGATAATATGGGCCTGAAGCAGAATGGTGGCAACAGCAATGCATGGCACAGAAGAGAGTAACGGAGGTGTAGAATGTGTAGGATTTTGTAACTGAATAGAAATTAAATGAGATTCTAAAGTTTTGACTCTAGACGACTGGAAGATAGTAGTGAATTTAACTGAAATAGAAAAGTCAGGAGAAGAAGGTTCTTAGAAATAGTCGTATTTTTCTTTGGACAGATTGAGTTTCAAATGTTTGCACAATACCCAGGTGGAGGGAGCCAGGCAATTTAAGTTATGGATGTAGAACAGAAGTTGGCAACTGGTAGCCCATGGGCAGTCTGAGTCTTGCAGACATGTTTTGTTTGTTCTACGTGGTGTTTTTTTGGTTTGTTTTGTTCTGTTTTTATCTGAAATTATATTTACTTCACCCTTACTCTTTAGCTAATAGGTTGAGTATTATTTTCTCTCCTAGCATTTAGAAGACATTATTACTTTAGCTTCTGGCATATGTTTTCGCTGTTTAGAAATCTATCAGTTGTTCCTTTCTAGGTCGCTCTGGTTGCCTTAACATCTTTCTAATTGTCTAATATTTTCCAGTTTTATTATAATGTGCCTAGGTGTGGATTTATTTTTAGTCTGCTTGGGACTCATTTTTTATCCCAAATCGAAGGATTTTTATCTAAAGTAGATTCTGGAAAATTCTCAGGCATTATCACTTTGATAGTGTTTCTCCCCTACTCTCTCAACTTATTCCTGCTACAGTTTTAGATGTATATTATTTCTCATCCTGTCTTCCATGCTATTAAGTCTCTGTGATTTTCATCTTATTGTTTCTCTCTGCTCCGTTCTAGCAATTTCCTTATATTTTTTAAATCCCTAATTAACTCCTCACTTATTTCAAATCCACTGTTTAAGGAGTCTGCTATAAATTTAGTGACTATATTTTTCATTTCTAGAAATTCTGTTTGATTCTTCTTCAAAACAACTTCTTAAAAATCAGTGCTTCCTTATGAGTCAGAATCAACTTGACGGCATCTGGTTTGGTTTTTTGATTTTCTTATATTCTCAATTCCTTGTGTATTTTTAATAATTTAAAGCATTTATTTTAGGAGCCCTACAAAAAAAAAAATTTTTTTTTAGGAGTCCTGGTGGCACAGTGATTAAGTGCTTGGCTAGTAACCAAAAGGCCAGTGGTTTGAACCCACCATCTGTTCTAGGGGAGAAAGATGTGACAGTTATGCTTCCGTAAAGATGACAGCCTTAGAAATCCTATGGGCGGTTCTACTGTGTCCTGTAGGGTCACTATGAGTTAGAGTCGACTCAACTGTACCTGGCAACAATTCAATATTACTGTTATGTTTAGTTCTGTTTGTACTGTCTGTTGATTCTTACTTATGATAGGTTGGTTCCTCATATATTTGGTAATTTTGGATTGTGTATTCATCTTTAGGAGAGTTGTAACTATTAGAATCCTTGATTGATGCTATGTCTATCCAGAGTGTTTTGCTTTTGACTCTTCTATATATCACAGTTTAGTTTGCTTGTAAACGTCAGACCACATGGTTATACTTTTAAATACTAACTCTGTGTAAGGGGCAGGCCTGTGGTTATGAATTTCTAGAGAAGACTTCTACCCTGAGCCTAGTCAAGATAGTTAAGCTTTTTATTATAACCTTCTGCTGATATTTCCCCCCCCCCACCCGGGACCACCCTTTGCCTGAGGGCACAGCTCTTTGAGGGTTCCAGTTTCATGTAGGGGGAAATCTCATTTCCAACTGCCTCCTCCCCAACCAGCCCCAGAGAGGAGCCAAGGCCTCATTTACCATTTCTACTTGGGCATTGAAACCAAACTTCTAGGTGACTGAAAGTAGAGAAAAATGCCCAGGGTTTATCCTTACCTGTACTTACCGTACTCTGTTCTGCCTTAACTCTTTCAGGACTATGGATTAGAATGCCCTGTCATTGTTATAAGTCTGTATGTTTCTCAGAATAGCTTGTTTTTTCCTATTTTTGAACAGAGCCTTCATTAAATAATCTTCAGAATCCCATCTAATTGTATTTTGTTTCTTGGTAGGATCTTGACTGATACACTGGGTGTATAAGTTATGGTACAGATGAAACTGTTCTGTCACATTTAAGCCACTGAATTTCTTTCTCATGTATCTCACTTTTTATTTTTAACTTGTTAATGGTAGTATTATTTGGGGTCTTCTGTTTTTCTCTCATGTAATATTACAGAGAAAAGGAGTCTAAAACTGGAAAGTGAACCCTCCAGTTGTAATTTGTGACTTCCATCTTTGGGTTCAAGATGGGTTGTTCAAGAATTAATTGATATAATTTATGTAAATTAGCATAGTACTCAAATAGTAAGCCAGTACTTGGCTGTTTTTATTATCATGTTATCTTTGTCATTTAAGAAGTAGGAGAAGTTTCAAGAAGTGGAATAAACAGAATGAAAAATTAACTGACAGAATAAAGTCCAAGCTGTATTAGTGCCCCAGAGTAGCTAAAGTGAATAAGGAAGGAAGACTTCAAGAGCTGAAGCCATGAGGAATAATGACAGGGAATAGAACCAAAGGCTGGAATAATTGAAGAAGGTAGTATATGCTTCAAAAAAGCAGTTCATAATTTTCTTAAATGTAATTTGTTAAAACATTGTTAGTAGTAGAATACAGGTGTTATTTTAAGTTTTATATTTTATGGTATCCTGGATGTTAATTAATGCAAGTCACATTTTCACCTCATAAATTTATGAAATTTCTTTAATATGAATTATGTATTTGTATGAAATGTTATAATCCTACCTCAGCTTGCTTTGTGCTCCAGCTATCTGCTTTGTCTATAACTTTATACATACTTTTTTCATTTCATTTCAACTGGAAATTCCTTCAGGGCAGGTACAGAAAGCCTCATTTATCTTTGCCCCACTGCACCTAGCACTGTGCCAGAAACATAATAACAATAGTAAATAGTAGATAAATTGGTGGCTTGTCTGCACATTCTTTTCAACCTGCTATGATAGGAGGTGTAGCCCTTGTGGTACAGTAGTTAAGAGCTGCAGCATCTAACCAAAAGGTCAGCAGTTCGAATCCACCAGGCACTCCTTGGAAACCCCATGGGGCAGTTCTGGTCTGTCCTATAGGGTCGCTATGAGTCAGAATTGACTTGAAAGCAGTGGGTTTTTTTGGGGGGTGTTTATGATAGGAGATAGCTTTTATTCATACTAGAATGTGTTCATATAAGTAATATGAAAAGTATAAGTTAAATATGTATTAATGCTTCTCATTTTGTGGGCCAGGGCACACATAGTAGGAATGAAGGCTACAAGATTCTTCTTTTGAACAGGGCTTCACACTCCTTTCATTTCAGAAAGTAGCAATTGAAACACCTGATATGTGCCATGGGATCCAAAGACCAATGAGCTGTGGTTCATGTCTTTAAGTAACTTATAGTTTAACGGAGAAGGAGGCAGCCATGTAAACATCATTTATTATATACTTGGCAAATTTTAAGATGGAGTTATCATAATGGAGGTTTTGAGATAGAGGTGCCATAGTTAACCAGGAGAAGCTAGAAGTGGAAAGTCAGTAGGAGAGCACTAAGTGACAGTTCTAAGGGACAGGTCCAAGGCTGTCAAAAGGAGAGAAGCCAAGGAGAGTGGGAGCAGGTAATGAGGAAGCAAGACAGGTTGATTCAAAAACTTAGAATGTAGACTGAAAGTAAGACATGGAAGATTCTTCTTTGTTGTTGTTGGGTAATGGTTATATTTATGAGAGTGGACTGGCTATCCAGGAATAGCTTAACCTGAGAGGTAAGTACACCATTATGGTGTATGTCATCAATTCTAAGGCACATTTTTGTTTGTCTACATTTTAACATCTCTGAAATCAGGATACAGTAGATGGCATCTTACAGTGGGCTTTCAGCCAGGTGACAACCATGGTTTAGTTGTCATTGCCTACTTTTGTGGGATTTAAATATTATTCCTGGTAGCCCAACTGGCCACCTGCAACTCTTAGGTGTCCCAATTAAAAAACAAACTGATCAACAAAAACAGAACAACCACAAAAACATTTAGGACAATTGGAGGAAAGAAATAAGACCTAATGGTTATCTGATAATTGTTATGGATTGAATTATGTCCCCCCAAAATATGTGTTGTAAATCCTAATTTCTATGCCGGTGGTTATAATCCCATTTGGGAATGGGTTGTCTTTGTTATGTTAATGAGACAGGATTAGTGTAGGGTGTATTTTGAGTCAATCTCTTGAAATATAAAAGAGGTTAAACAAACCAGCAGAGGAGAGATGGGGGTAAGACAGGTGCCAAAACGCATGGGATCTCCAAGAAACCAGGAAGCAGAAGCTGCAGAGATAGGACCTTCCTCCAGAGCCAACATACAGAGAAAGCTTTCCCCTAGAGCTGGCACCCTGAATTTGGTCTTCTAGCCTCCTTAGAAACCCTATGGACCAGTTCTGCTCTGACCTGTAGGGTCGCTATGAGTTGGAATTGACTCAGTGGCAACAGGTTAAACTGTGAGAAAATGAATTTTTGTTTGTTAAAGCCATCCACTTGCAGTATTTTTGTTCTGGCAGCACTAGATAACTAGGACAGTAATCTTCAGTTCATAATTTCTAGAACATCAAGAAAATGCTAGTTTCAAAACTTGAAGAATGGGTATGTGAGGCTTGGGAGAAAACTCCAGAGATAATAGTGTAGAACACTCTTTTCAAAAAACGCTGCATGGTTTTTAATTTCTTATTTTACACTTAGTGATGCTTAGCCTTTGGGTCTGAAATTCACTAAGTCTTCAAACAGCTATCCATCTACCAGGAAAACTGAGCCTCTTAACTACTGTTAAGAAGAAGCAATTGGGTTGGACCTATCAGCTTCCCAGCCCCAGTCTCTTATCCCCCTGATCCATACACCGTCACATACTTGAACACTCGAAAAAGTTTAATCTGTTTTCAGGCTAAGTGCCAGTGGATCCAAATAAGGCACAGAAAAAGACATACATTCTGTTAACATGAGTGAAAGGAAGGGAACAATTAGATAATGCAGTAATGTTTCTAGATGTGTACATAAGAAGCTCTTTTTAGAATTTTTTTTTTTTTTTAAATTACTTGACATCAGCATGTGTAAGTTAAACAAGATTTGGCTCTCAGTGTTCTCTTCTTTTGGGGCTGTCTTTCCAAGAAGGATGATAAAGTGAAATATAAACACCACATGAGAAGTGAGCTGGCTTCCAAACATTCCAGCGATGTGTTTTTTTTTTTTTTTTAAATAAACAACTGATCGTTGCTACCTTTAGTGGGGCTATAAGATCTTCTGAAGTTGTTACATAACAAAAAGTAAATCTTACATGTTTTTATATATTTGATAAAGAGTCTAAATGCTTCAGTAATGGTTCTGACTTAGATATTGTTTAAACTTTAGCTTTTTTGTTAAACTGTAAGCCTGCTCTCCAGAATGATAATGTGATGCCATATTGTAGATATAAATCAGCCCTTCGCGGAGGCTGGGAGGGAGGGGGAAGGAAAGGATACTTTAATGGACAGCTTTGCCGTACATTTTTGGTGTTTTCATTTTCAGAGAGGTATCTGAGGTTTTTATCTGTGTGTTTGAGTAGTGCTACTGAAGGGGGCCCTTTGTTCAGATAATGAAGAGTGGGTTTCTCTGAGTGTAAGCAGTGGCTTATGGGTATTGTGATTCCTGCCTTCCACAAGAAGTGAGGTCTCAGAGGACCACTGTAGCAAAGAGTATTGTGGAAATCTGGAACCTGGCACCTTTGGAGAATAAGGATGACCCTACCAAGCCATTAATGGCTGAATTTGAAGGACCATTCTCCATGTGTTGCTTTAAACCGATTTAAATGGCACATGGCGGCCTTTTAAATAGTCTGTGCCTTTTTAATATTGTTGTTTCTAAAGTTATAGAAAATACCCAAAGATAGGGTTTGTAGGTTATATTGATAACCTTAGATATGCTTATGTTCCCTTTGTTCACATTAAAGGCATTATTATAAGAAGAATATTATTAATAGAAGAATGTAAAGAAACAGCTAAAACGTTTGGATAAACATTTGCCCCTCTCAGTGCTTTTTATTGGAATGCAGAGTTAAAAGCGGGTTAGGGTACAGTATCCGCAAATTACTGCGTTTTGATTCTAGATGCTGAGCTCCTAATAGCTTTTAAATTTATACAGTTTTTGTTTAGCTGTCAAAACATTTAATTATATCATGCCCAAAGGTGTAAAGCTGTCAAATAAATCCGAGTTTAGGCATAAACATTTGCTCAGTTCCATGTGCTACTACACACTGTAGTTGTTACTGGGCAGCTCTTGAACCTGTTTTTTTTAGGGGGGAGGGCTTCCACGAACATTAGCTCAGCGGGTACAGAACAACATTGGCCCAGTGAATTGATGATTACTTGTAAAACAGCAGGTAGTAATGCCCCCAGTCTTTGTAATTCCCCTCTTTGTAAAATAAAGCAGGCAAGAGAGTATGGTGAATTCTTTGGCTCAGTCTGTGCTGTAAAAAAGCTGTCTTTTAGCAAAAATATGTCCTCTTTCTTTCTTTGCCTCACCATTTTTCTTCCGTCGCTTTCTCTTCAAAAATGAACACACCCCGTTTGGACTTTATACCCTTCTCCCTTCTCAGGAGTCTTTCCTCTATACGGAGAATGTTCCTCCTGGCACTTACAAAGGAAGTATTGACACAAATGATCAACAGTTAATCATTATTAGTTTACATTTTCTATGTAAAATATTTTTTTTAAAGAAAGGAAAAGAAAAAAAGCTAAATTACCCTCAGTATCTGCCTATTTTATAAGTAAAAATTCTTGTTATTTGATGACATTATTTGGAAGGAAATTGTTAGCATAGATACTCATGCAGACTTCACTAATGCAAAATTCGCTAAGAGGTAGGGGAGTAAAGTAAATTAGTTCTACTTTGAAGCTTTTATTTTCTTCCCCTTTCAAAATGAATGGGAAGGCCCTTGAGAGGCCCTTGAATGAAAGCTGCTTTTCATTAGTGCTACCAAATACCTACTTGAAAGAGTTGAGTTCTAACTGAACACCCACACAAGAGAAAGGGAAAGCTTCCTTTTTCTACTGGAGGACCATCAGCTAAATAGCTCTTGGCTTCTCTTTTCCAATCAGGTGGTTTCACATCAGAGTTAATTACCCCAGTCATTTATTCTAATCACCCGCCTCTTACGGCTAGCTGCATTCTGTCACGGGGTGGCATCGTTTGAAGCCAGTGAAGTTTGAAAACCACTGCAGGGCACTTGAGGCTCATTAGTGAGGCCTGTCCATGCCTGGCTTTGGATTCGCTCCCTGATTAACTCTGCATCTCTCAGCCTGGCTCCCTCCTCCCGGCCAGAACCCAGCCCCCACTGAACGTGGAAGCCCTAAAACAGGAGTGTTTCAATTAACTCTTGCCTTGCTGATTGTCTCTTCACCTACATATATAAGAAAATTGTGAAAGCTTCAATTGCTGCTAATATACTTGGTGAATTCTGAACTTATCACTCCATCCTTTCAGTTGTGTTTAACTGCAGTGGTAGGCAGCCTACCAAGAAGTTATTTTTTGGAACAACAGAGGAGGAAAATAGTGTTCCTCTGGAATTATTCATCTGCATGCTTGATCCAACTCTCCTGAACTAACACAGCTAGTGCTTCCAGCTCTGCATTTACAAACTCTTATGTGTCTTACCAATTACCATAGAGGTTGTATAAGAAGCTTAAAAATATCTCAGAGCAGAATTATTTGACATAGTTGTTTATTATCAATTATAATATTTTGATTTAAAAGCAGATGTCACATGGCACATTTAAGATGCGGGAATCACAAAAGCAAATAAAATTTGTACTATACTGCTTAAAAAAATAAAAGAAAAACTTGTAATCAGTGACCAGAGTAGACAGTTTGCACAGAAGTGTATTATGAAAGTATTTAAGACATTTTCCCAAAAAAAAAGCTATATATCCAATTTGGTATTTCAATGAAAGTGCTTAAGTAGAAGATAAAATAAATTCTTTTAGTTCTTTTTTGCACAGTAGTTTGATTTAAAGAAATCGAATAGTCTGTGTGTCAAAACAAATATCAAACAAATTAAAATATACTAGATTACATTTTTAAAAGTTAATGTCCATTGATGTTCATAAATTAGCAGAATGAATTTATTGTTAATTATTTTCCTAAAGTAATTTGTTGTTTGATGTGTTGATGGTGTCTTTATCAAGAGTCTTTGAACTTAGCAACTAACAAAAATATTGTTGGCGTTCTTTCTCTTGCTCTGAAGGCTGGTTTTTTTTTTTAATTTTTATTTTTGAAATCTAATGAATACTGTTAAATTAATTTAAAAAGAGGCTTAGAATATAAATTTATATTCAGCTAAATTAATATTTACTGAATATCTACTATGTTAAATATATTGTGCTCAGTTCCAAGGATGTAGATATGGTCTCTACCTTCTAAGAATTCACATTCCAGTGAGGAAGAGAGAAAAAAAAAAAAAACTATAATACAAAGTGAAAGTATTATTTTCAAAAAGGCATGTGTAAAAGTGAAAACCAGTTGAAAGAACAATAAAACCTGTAAATAAAGTCTAAATAAACCTGTAACTGGCATATCAGACTTAGTATGCACTCACCAATACTTATTACTAGTATTTCCAAATGATATGTGTGAAACCAATTAAAAATAATACTTAGTATGAAATGGTCTCATGTTTCTAGAACTTTCATAATGCAGCTTTGACATATATCCATCTGCTTCAGAATTTTTCAAGAGGATGTGTAGTGGTTAATAAATAGTAAGACAGGTCTGGCTTTAGGTGACAACTTTGACATTCGCTAGCTGTGTGACATTGGGCAACTGACTTAAGTATTCTTAGCTTCCACCACTAGTCTGTCAGTTTTTCGTACTCTGGTGGCTTATGTGTTGCTGTGATGCTGGAAGCTATGCCACTGGTGTTTCAAATACTAGCAGGGTCACCCATGATGGACAGGTTTCAGTGGAGCTTCTAGACTAAGACAGACTAGGAATAAGGACCTGGTGGTCTACTTCTGAAAAAATTGGCCAGTGAAAACCTTATGAAGCAGCGGAACATTGTCTGATACAGTGCTGGAAGATGAGCCTCTCAGATTGGAAGATGATCAAAAGACGACTGGGGAAGAGCCACCTCCTAAAGTAGATTTGACATTAATGACACGGATAGAGTAAAGCTTTCAGGACCTTCGTTTGCTGATGTGGCACAATTCAGAATGAGAAGAAATAGCTGCAAACATCCATTAATAATCAGAATGTGGAATGTACAAAGTATGAATCTAGGAAAATTGGGAGTTGTTAAAGATGAAATGGAATGCTTGAAAATAGATATCCTACACATTGGTGAGCTAAATTGGATTGGTATTGAACATCTTGAATCAGAAATCATATGATCTATTATGCTGAGAATGACAAATTGAAGAGGAATGGTGTCACATTTATTGTCAAAAAGAGCGTTTCAAGACCTATCCTGAACTACAACACTGTCAGTGATAATATAATATCCGTATGCTTACAAGGAAGACCACTAAATACAACTCCTGTGGAAATATATGCACCACCACTAGTGCCAAGGATAAAAAATTGAAGACTTTTATCAACTTCTACAGTCTGAAATTGATCAAGCATACACTCAGGATGCATTGCTAATTACTGGTGACTGGAATGCAAAAGTTGGAAACAAATAAGAAGGCTCTATAGTTGGAAAATACAGCCTCGGTGATAGAAACAACACTGAAGATCGCATGATAGAATTTTGCAAGACCGAGGACTTCTCCATTGCAAATGCTTGTTTTCAGCAACATAAACGGTAAGTACACACTTGGACCTCTCCAGATGGAATAACAGAAATCAAGTCAACTACATTTGTGGAAAGAGATGATGAAGAAGCTCAGTATCATCAGTCAGAACAATGCCAGGGGCCAACTGTGGAATAGACCATCAATTTCTCATATGTAAGTTCAGGTTAAGCTAAAGAAAATGAGAGGAAAGCCACGAGAGCCAAAATATGACCTTGAGTATATCCCACCTGAATTTAGAGCCCATCTCAAGAATAGATTTGATGCATTGAACACTGATGACCGAAGACCAGTTGAGTTGTGGAATGACATCAATAACATCATATCTGAAGAAAGCAAAAGGTCGTTAAAAAGACAAGAAAGAAAGTAAAGACCTAAATGGATGTCCAAAGGGACTCTGAAACTTGCTCTTGAATGTGGAGTAGCTAAAGCGAAAGGGAAAAAAAGATAAAGTAAAAGCACTGAACAGAAGATTTCAAAAGGGCAGCTTGAGAAGACAAAGTATTATAATGAAATGTGCAAAGACCTGGAGGGAGATAGAAAACCAAAAGGCAAGAACGTGCTTGGCATTTCTCAAGCTGAAAGAAATGAAGAAAAAATTCAAGCCTCAAGCTGCAATATTGCAGGATTCAACATGGAAAATTTTGAAAGACACACACAGGAAGCATCAAAAGAAGATGGAAGGAATACACAGAGTCACTGTACCAAAAAGAATTGGTCGATGTTCAGACATTTCAGCAGGTAGCATATGATCAAGAACTGATGGTACTGAAGGAAGAAGTCCAAGTTACACTGAAGGCATTGGCAAAAAACAAGCCTCCTGGAATTGGCAGAATACCAATTGAGATGTTTGAAGAAATGGATGCAGTGCTGCAAGCGCTCACTCGTCTATGCCAAGCAATTTGGAAAACAGCTACCAGGCCAGCTGACTCGGAGCAATCCATATCTGTGCCCATTCCAAAGAAAGAAATGCAGAAATTATCAAACAATATCGTTAATATTATACACAAGTAAAATTTTGCTGAAGATAATTTAAATATGGTTTCAGCAATACAGGGAACTGTCAGAAATTCAAGCTGGATTCAGAAAAGGATGTGGAACCAGGAATATCATTGCCGATGTCTGATGGATCTTGGCTGAAACAGAGAATACCAGAAAGATGTTCACCCATGTTTTACTGATTATGCAGAGGCATTCGACTGCTTAGGTCATAACAAATTACGGATAACATTGCAAAGAACGGGAATTCTGGAACACTTAATTGTGCTCATGCAGAATCTTTACACAGACCAAGAAGCAATCTTTCTAACAGAACAAGGGGATACTGTGCGGGTTAAAGTCAACGATCTGTGTCAACCATACTTATTCAGTCTGTATGCTGAGCAAATAATCTGAGAAGCTGGACTGTGTGAAGAAGAATGGGGCATCAGGATCGGAGGAAGATTCATTAACAACGTGTGATATGCAGATAACCCAACCTTGCTTGTTGAAGTGAAGGGGACTTGAAGTACTTACTGATGGTGATCAAAAACTACAGCCTTCAGTCTGAATTATACCTCAACATAAAGAAAACAAAAATCCTCACAAGTGAACTGATGAACATCATGATAAACAGAGAAAATATTGAAGTTGTCAGGAATTTCATTTTACTTGGATCCATAATCAACGCCCATGGAAGCAGCAGCCAGGAAGTCAAACAACTTCTTGCATTGAGCAAATCTGCTGCAAAATGCCTCTTTAAAGTGTTAAAATGCAAATACGTCACTTAGAGGACTAAGGTGTGCCTGGCTCAAGCCATGGTGTTTTCAGTTACCTCATATGCATGTGAAAGCAGGGCAACAGGTAAGGAAGACCAAAGGAGAACTGATGCATTTGAATTACGGCATTAACGAAGAATATTGAATATACCATGGACTGTCAGAAGAATGAGCAAATCTTAGAAGAAGTACAGTCAGAATATTCCTTGGAAGTGAGGATGATGAGACTTTGTCTCACAGTCTTTGGGCATGTTATCAGGAGGGACCAGTCCCTGGAGAAGGACATCATGCTTGGTAAAGTAGAGGGTCGGCAAAAAAAGGGAAGACTGTCAATGAGATGGATTGACACAGTGAGTGCACCAGTGGGCTCAAGCATAATGAGTATTGTGAGGCTGGCACAGGGCTGGGCAGTGTTTTGTTTTGTTGTACATAGGGTTGCTATGAGTCAGAACCAACTTGATGGCACCTAACAACAACACTCTTTGCTCATTTGTAAAGAAAAAAAAAATTTAAGTAGCGTTCAACTCATGGGATTATTGTGAGGACTAAAGGAAATAATTCATGGAAAACATTTAGCATAAAACTTGGCAATGACAAGCAGTCACTAAATGTTTACTGCCCCTTTTATTGTTACTTTATTGTCATTGGTTAGTTGGTCAGTGAATTTTTTTAAAGTTGACCTTCAGGTGGGTTTTCCTTCTTTCTAGAGCCTGTGTCAGCTTTATTATTAACATCATTTGCATCCATTCTCCTGACGTTGTGAAAAGAAAACGAAACCTTGAATGATGATACTTCAATATCCAATTTACTTTTTCTTCTTTCCATGTAACCATGCTACCCTAAATTTGATTATATGGTTAACAAACTGCAGGCATCTCATTTACAATCACTAGTAATCAGAAATTCTTCTCATTTCCAAAACCCTGCCGACTAGCACTGTAGCAACTGGATAAAGTGTCTATGATCATTTCTGTGCTCCTTCTACAATGCCTTAAGATCATATTTCCTCAGCATAGAGACTGGATCATGCTAAACTAGAAGAATCTCTTTTAAATGCTATTCATTTGCTCAAGAGACATTAAGCCTACTGGGTAACTGGGTCTGTGATCACAAAATTGGAAGAATATGACACCAGCCCTTTGGAACTGTCTCTATAAGGAGCAAACAGATATGACAGTAAGTAGAGAAATAGATTGATATATTCATTCAGCAAATATTTTGTGAGTGACTACTACATTTTTTTTTTTTTTACTACATGCTAGTCATTGGGAATAGACCAGTGACAAAGACAACCTGCCCTTTTGGAACTTAATGTTTAGTGAGGGAGATATCAGTAAATAAAAAACTAAACAAATATGTAAGCTCTGATAATATATGAAACGATACCGTAAAACCTGCGAAAGCCAGAATCTATGTAAGGCAGAAACCTGTCAGAGAAGGAAACCTTAAATATTTTCTGCTAAAAGGAGAGATAGAAAAGTGGTAAGGCAGCACCCCGTCAAATCAGAAAACATGGGAGACCTGGAAAAGCAAGGCAGTTCCATTGAGTTCTGGCTCACACAGGTTTCACTGCAAAACAAATAATATAATACTTGTGATATGTACCATGGAGGAGAAATACAGGTTGCAATGAAAGTATATCATTTTATATATATATATATATATATATATATGAAAGTAGTGTGAGAACAGGAAATGTCGTGTTCTGTTGCCTAGGAAAGTTAGTGGCGGCTTAAAATAGGATGCCACATTTGGTCTTAGTCTTTAAGAATGAGTAGGGGTTTACCAGGGAAGGGGTAAGATGGTGGAAAAGGCATTATAGGTAAAAGAAGCAGTCGTAAACAGACACTGAGGTTCCAGTAGAGCACAGGAGTTCAGTTCACTTCAGCAGATAGAGTACGACATGTGTGAGAGAACAGCGGGGGATACAGATGGATAGATAATGCTGGAGGCCCATTATCGTGTGAGGGATCTTTAATGCAGTAAACACTATGAACTTTTTCCTTGGAGCAGTGGTTTTCAAAGGGTGGTTCCCAGATGAGCAGCATCAGCATCACTAGAGAGCTTGTTCAAAAGGCAGATCCTCAGTCTCCACCCCAGATCTACTGAATCAGAGCTTGGCAATCAGTGTTACAAGAAGACCTCTGGGCAATTGCGGTGCACTTTAAACCCCCTGTTTTAGGGAAAGGAGAACTATCGAAGTGTTTCTGAAAGGTCAGCAGTTTAAACCCACCAGCCGCTCTGCGGGGGGAAAGATGTGGCAGCCTGCTCCAGTAAAGATTACAGCCTTGGAAACCCAATGGGCCAGTTACACTCATAGGGTAGCTATGAGCCGAAATCAACTTGATGGCAGTGGGTTTGGTTTGGTTTAGTGCCTTAGTCAGGTTTTAGATGTCGATTAGTATGAAAGAAGGGTTGAAGGGGGAGACTTTAGAGGTAAAGAGAACAGTTTGGATGCTCTTAAGATAGTTGAACCAAAAAATAATGATACATGAAATAAAAAATAGTCACAGTGGAGTGGAAAAGAAAGACTAGATTTGAAAGATATTTAGGAGGCGCAGTGGTTAAGAACTTGGCTGCTAACCAAATGGTTGGCAGTTCAAATCCACCAGCCACTCTTTGGAAAACCTATGGTGCGGTCCTACTCTGTCCATTAGGGTCGCTATGAGTTGGGAATTGACTGGACAGCAACAGGTTTGGTTTATTTATTTATTTATTTTTGTATTGTCTGATTAGATAAGATTTTGTGGGGAAAGGAGAAAGGAGAAGTCAAGATGACAACCACTTTTCTGGATTGAATGGGTGACGAATTGAATCCATAATTAGAGAAAAGCAAGAAAAGAAGCAAGTTTAAGAGGAAAAAGTATTCAGTTTTTGATATATTAAGTTTGAGTTACTTGAAATGCACCAAAAGATGTCTAGTATACAGGAAAATTTTTGGATTTGGAACTCCATGTAGAGGGTAATCATGGTTAGTTGATGTATTTGAAGTCTGGCTCTTCTAACCTGAGCTGTATCAGAAACAGAAAGCCTGGGACTCATTTGTCAGAGGTATAGAGAGGAAAAAGACTCCACACTGAAAAAGGAGGGGAATCAAAAATGTAGAAAGAGAACCCGGAGAAAGGCTATTAAGGAAACTAGAGAGAATCGAGAGATACAAACAAAAACACCACAGCGCAGAGAAATGAGTGGGGAAAGTTAAGCATCCGTTGTATTCTCGACAGTTAGGCATGGTAATCTTAGCAAAAACATTTTCTGTGGCGTACTTAGAGCAGAAAGAAAAGATAGTAGCTAAATAGCAGAGGAGGTAAATGACAAATTTACTAACGGGACCCACAATTTATTGCGATTCAGGGAGCTACAGGGCGTTATTACGGATGTTAAGAAATTTCTAGGGATGGGCAAACAAGCTCGTTCCTTCTGCTACTAAAATAAGGTGCGTTTTATGAGATTTGTGAATATATCCACATTGCCTGCAGATTTCATATATCTGAACTTCACCAAAGATTGTGTCCCTTATACTAAATTGTAGTCAATAGCTATATAGTAGTTCTTAAAGTACGTAGCTGATAGAGCTCATTAGCCAATATGTAAGGATGAAGAGTTTACAGATAACACAGTAGTTGCTAGAGCTAACTCTTTTACCTTGATTGTTGAAGAGGGTAGTCATAATTTCGTCTTTCAAATGCTACCACATTCCCTCCACGATCTGTAAGTGGCTGAAGAATATGCATTGCAGAATATTATATGTAAATCATACCTGAAGGTATTATATTTCTGCTGTCATGCCCTAAGGTGTAGACATTCTTCATGGCTCTGAGAATTGTAATGACCTCTTGAAAACTGCATTGAAGGTCACTGTGTAGTCTGGCAGATGCTTTGTGCCGTGTAAGATTTGTCTGTCTTTTCAGAAGGAGAAGCTGTATTTAAAAAGGGTTGAATATTGTTAACCCTTGCAGTTTATCTTATATCAAAATGCAGTAAGATTCTGGATGCAGATTTAGTATTGGGATCTCAACAAAGTTGCATTGTCTACTATGGTAACCACTTAAAATGTAGCTAGTCTGAATTGAGATGTGCTGTGCATTGTAAGTATAAAATACATACCAGATTTTGAAGACTTAATACCATAAAAAATGTAAAATACCTCATTAATAATTTTTATATTAAGTGATGGTATTTTTATATTTTGGGTTAAATATTACTGAAATTAATTTTACCTGTTTCATTTTGCTTTTTAAGATACATCCACTAGTCCTTTTGATGCCCCCCCCAAAAAAAGAAAGAAAAAGATACACCCACTAGAATTTTTTAAATTACATATGTGGTTTACATTTTATTTCTATTGGACAGCACAGATATAAGGTCTTGGTGGTCATTTTGTCACCCAGAATTTTTTGGCTTTTGGCTCTTACACCCTGTTATTGATCATGAACATATTTTAAAAACATACACATTTTTGTTACAATTCTCAATCTTAGGTCTAAAACAAAGGCTTAGGGTTAATTTACAAAATTACATATCTGTAAAGGAAAGTCCAAAATACCAATACTAAGTCCAAAACTGAATTTATCTTTTACCATATAAACTCTTCCTTCTCTAGTTTGATTAGGATCCAAGCTAGAAACCTGGGTGTCATCCTGAACTTCCCTTCCTTCACCCCACACATTGGTAATCGTTTGGTATAAATAATAATTTATATATTAAGTCTTTCTAAAACCTTTCTGCTCTTCTTCACTCCCACTGCTGCTGTCTTATTTGAGGCTCTCAGTTCCCTCCTTGACTGTTAGAGCAGTTATAGAGCTGACTTTTTGCCTGCCTGCCCACCCTTTAAAGAGACATGTCATCTTAGTATCCCCAGAAGCTAGCTTAAAACAGGACCCAGAGTTAATACTCAATAAATGTTTGTTGAATGGCTATAGATGAGAGAACTGATTATTTTACTCTAAAGTCACAGAATGAAAAAAGACTTTTAGTCCTACATAATGCATACACAAATTAAGTGCAGGTGTAATTTGAATCTCTGTATGAACTTATCGGAAACCCTGGTGGTGTAGTGGTTAAGTGCTACGGCTGCTAACCAAAGGGTCAGCAGTTCGAATCCGCCAGGCACTCCCTGGAAACTCTATGGGTCAGTTTTACTCTGTCCTGTAGGGTCGCTATGAGTCGGAATTGACTCAACGGCACTGGGTTTGGTTTTGGTTTTGGAGGAACTTATCAATGCTTTAACCCATTTGTGCTCATGGGTACCTCTAGGGACCAAGTACTTTTTCTGCCTCTGAAGGTTTATTGGGAAGTTCCTGCACCATTAACTCTGTGTGGTGCCTTAAGGCTGGGGCCATTATGACTGCTTGAAACCAAAGAAACGGGTGTGTGCTGCAAATTATTGTTTTTGCAGGGTACGAGGTACCTGAATTTCTGGTAGGAAAAATAGAAATTTTGACAATTTTTATTTGTTACACATATGTACCAATAGAGCCCAGAGCAGGGTGTGGGATATAATTCGTGGTATTTTATATGTACCACTGAACACTTAGGGTAGGCTTGTGGGAGGGGGCAAGAAAAAAAAAATCCATGCTACTTACCAAAAATTCATATACAGTCAATAATTCAGCATGCTTCCATTAATGAAAACACATGGTATCAACAAAAAATTCAAAGCAGAAAATAACTGGTTCACGAAAGGGTTAAAAAATATTCAGCAGTCTTTGCATTTGCGTTCTTTAGCTTAAATTTTCTTCATTGGATATTTCTGCGGTGGTGATATAATAACTGCTCTATTTTGCCAAGGATTTTGATTTACCAATATAAGTTGATGGTAGTCGGTCCAGGGAATCATTGGGGCCATGAAGACAGCTCCTTGTGTTTGTCTGGAGCCTGAACGGGATTACACTACATCTGGCAATAAGTAGGGATTCTGTTCTGGCCGTCTTCAAAGGCAAAAGGCTGCTAGTATTTATCAGATCTATGTGGATAAGCAAATGGGAAGGGATTAAAATTTTTGGTTTTGTTTTTCTTCTATTTGTAGCTGACTATAAAATGAAACCTCCAGGAGTTCATAGAGCAAATTAATAACATTTTTTGATGGTTGTTGAAGAGGAAACCTATTTTTTTTTCTTTACCTAGGTAGATAATTAAAAATTTTAGATTAATATCTTATTACTTATATGTATGTTTTTATAACTAGTTTATCTTAAAAAAAAATCTTAGAGGGTGTTAACAGCAGCTTACAACGCTCAAAGTCAATTTTCTAATTCTAGGGATACTTTGCTAATTTATTTTAAAGAGTTGAGGATTTAATACACCTGTTTTGAACTTTTTAATGTCTGTAAGTATGGGAGCATTATGTATGGTATTTGGAGGTTTTCATGGCGTACTTATCTGTGTGAGAAAGTATAACCAAAATTACTTTCTGAGGAGAATGTTAGACCTGTCATAAGATATACCGTTAGCTCTTCCAGGTGAAGGTAGGCTTGCCTTCCAGATAAGCTTGTGTCTTTCTCTGTATGCTCGTCAAATTTTTAAAAGATTGTTAGTCCTGAGACTCAGTGTAACTGTTGCAGCATGTGACTCTGCATTTACCTGACAAAATAAAATGGCTACATTCCAGGTACATGTCGTGGAACATAATCTAGAACCTACCATTCAAAGCCTCACCTAAGAAAAATAATATTTATACAGGATTGCCTGCAGAGTATGTAGTCTCTCCATTTGTCTATCCTTTAAACTATCCTAGGATTAAGTCAGTCCCTCAGAGTCACATACCTGGATTCCATCATATTGCCAAGGGAGGAATTTCTTATCTCAGGAATAGAAATAATGTGTTTTTCCAGGCCATCTGGTTTGTTTTTACATTATAGTCATTTTGACTCTTGTAAGTTTCGTGTTTCTTTCTTTATGTTGCCTGCTAGAAAGCTTAGCACCAAATGCATGGCCCACCTCTAGCAAGTCTATAGAATTTCAGGGCATGGTTTTTATGTGCTAACTCCTTTATTTTTACATTTCCTTACTTACGTTAAATTTATTTCATCTTGTTGTGTAGGCATCATTGTAAGCTCTGTAATTTATTTTCTGAATAAAGGCACGTTGCTGGCAGGAAAAAAAAAAAAAGAAATACATGGGTATATCTGTGCCTTAATTACAATGTTCCTCATCCGTTCTTATTAAACTAGAATTAAAAAAAAAAAAGCTCCGTGTCCTTATGTGTATTGTAGTATAACTAGTTTAATGTATCTGTATATTATGAATTCCTAGATTTTAGATTAAGAGTGACCTAAGGTTGAAATGTTAATTAAATGTTTCAGGGCTCTGTAGTTCTAAAGAAAATAGTTGGATAAAATGCCAGCATATAGGAGTATTTTAACATTTAAAAAAATCATCTCTTGAAAAGGAGGATAATTGTACAAGTTTGCCTAATCCTTTTGATCTTGGCACACAGCAATATAGACTTCAGTTGAGATTAAAACTATGAATTTCAAAGGAAACATGGCCTTCAGTGTGTAAAATATATAACAGCTGGTTTACCAGTCCATTTAAAACTACACAATCACGATCGTAGACAATGATTCTCCTGCCAGAAGACGCATGGGTGCTCCGTGGCTATATGGAGATAGGATAGCAACTCACACTTTTCTTCAGTAATAATACAAATGTAGACATGAACAGCGTGCTGCCAGCTCTAAAATCTCTCTTCAGCCCAACAGTTCAAGGGCAGTTTAGAAGTACAGAATTTCTTACAGTGATTTCTCTATCTGCTTTTCAGCCTCGACTCAATGTGTTGTTGACGACATTTTATTTTTTAAAACTGTCAGATAAAATTTTTATCCTTAGCATCCCACAGTTGTTTTTTTTTAATCTAAATCCTTGAACCTCCTTGAATCCCTTTGGCATTCTTGACTTAATGTCACAGCTTCACACACATTTTTAAAGTCCTAAAAGTTAAACTTTTCTTTATCAACAGTACAAAAATTATTTCATATTTTTATATATTTATATTAAAATGAATATCTGAGCTTCTAAAGCATTATATTTATAATCAGTTAGGGAGAATCTTAAACTCATGCTAATGGATTATAGTTCATGAAATATTTAAGTGTTTTCACTGTCATGTATCACCTGAAAGAGTAATCTTAAAATAGGTTGAATTAATGCATTTCAGGAGAAAAGTTAGGATTGATGTGTACGTGTCACTTCTGCCAAGTCACGTTTGGAAAGCAGTTTGCGTACTGAATTTGTGTCTGTTCAGTATTAAAAAAAAGTTGCTTTTTCTGTGACTTATGTTGTTGGAAAATTCATAATTAACAGAAATTTCTCTTTAAATTTATTTCAAAGAAGGAAATCACAGGTAAGTTAAAAATTCACTGAAGTTAGTCGACTTCACCACAAATTCAGGGCCAGCATTTAAGGAGTTAATGTATCTTATTAGGGGGACAGGAAATCTGGCAACTATTGCAGAAACTAGACCTAATAGTGCACACAAACAATTTGTCAGTCTTCTTAAATGTGAATAGCTTTCCGCAAAGTGGCTGCTCTTGCTTTGTTTGAACAGGCTAAACTTTTCCTTTTTGGACTTTAAATCTTAGAAGTGAAATGTGATCCACATATTCAATCAAAATCATTTAATTCAAAGCATATTTTGATTGGAACAAAGTTGACATGGAAAGAAACCCTAGAATAAAAAACTTGAAAGGACTTTATATCATGTATTTAGCAGGAAAATTTGAAACAGTTCTAATTAGGCTGAAAAAAACAGCTTTCTTAAATGTAAATTACAAAGGTCGTATATCAATGTTGAGGAAACGTTACCACTAGTGTTTGAAATCCAGCACGTGCTAACACAACAGACCAGTTCATTTTAAACCTGTGTGTGTGTTCATGTGCAAGAAGAAGGCTCTGTTACAGATATTTAAAATGAAAAAAAAAAATTACTTAAATGTTAATTAAATGTGTCAGTGTTCTGTAGTTCCAAAGAAAATAGATAAAATGTCAGCATACAGGAGGATTTTAACATTAAAAAAAAAACATTTCTAGAAAATGAGGATAATTGTTCAAGTTTTTAAATAATCTTAAATAATTGTACAAGTGTTTAAATTAAAATTGGAGGAAGGCTCATTAACAACCTGTGATATGCAGATGAAACAACCTTGCTTGCTAAAAGCAAAGAGGACTTGAAGCGCTCACTGACGAAGGTCAAACGCTACGGCCTTCAGTATGGATTACACCTCAACATAAAGAAAACAAAAATTCTCACAACTGGACCAATAAGCAACACCATGATAAATGGAGAAAAGATTGAAGTTGTCAAGGATTTCATTTTACTTGGATCCACAATCAATGCCCATGGAAGCAGCAGTTGAGAAATTAAATGACATATTGCATTGGGTAAATCTGCTCAAAAGACCTCTTTAAAGTGTTAAAAAGCAAAGATGTCACTTTGAGGACTAAGGTTCGCCTTGCCCAAGCCATGGCATTTTCAATTGCCTCACATGCATACAAAAGCTGGACAATGAATAAAGATGACCGAAGAAGAATTGATGCATTTGAATTATGGTGTTGGTGAAGAAGAATATTGAATATACCATGGACTGCCAGAAGAATGAGCAAATCTGTCTTGGAAGAAGAATGCAAGAATGCTCCTTAGAAGTGAGTATTCCGAGACTTTGCCTCAAGTACTTTGGACATGTTATCAGGAGGAATCAGTCCCTGGAGAAGAACATCATGCTTGGTAGAGGGTTAGAGGGTCAGGAAAAAAGGGAAGGCCCTTAAGGAGATGGATTGATGCAGTGGCTGCAACAGTGGGCTCAAGCATAGCAATGATTGTGAGGATGGTGCAGGATTAGGCAGTGTTTTGTTTTGTTGTCTATAGGGTTGCTGTGAGTCAGAATGGCACCTAACAGCAACAACAACAAAATGAAAAATACTTAAAATTCCTAGTTCATAATTGTGTATATTACATTCTCGCCAATCCAAACATTAGTTCCTTTAAAATATCTTACTGTCTTAGAAGTCAAGACTCTTGATGATAAGTACAATTAGAAATGTACAAAACTAATTTTTTTCTTTTCTTCATGGAGACTTAAAATATGATTTAAAAATTCTATAGTTAAATGTATATCAAGTCAGGAGCGTTCATCAGTGATTTTTTTTTTTTTTTTCCTTATCTGAAACTCATTGCTGTGGCATTTTGTATCTTGGAACAGAAGTAAGTCCACCGGAAGCCTGGGAATGGGTATGAAACAGTGCTCTGGGTGTGCAGAAATGTGCATCTGGGCTACACAGGCCTGCGTCTTTCTGGTTATGTGATTATTTGTATACTTAAGAGTTTGTAAGTAATATTTGGTAATTTTTACCTCATTTTTTTTAAAGTCATTTATCTGTGAACATCAATAGCTTATATTTAGTTTGCTCTTTTAAATGGGATGATATAATAGAATCTAGCAAAAATATAAATACATATTAGCATTAATCTGGGAATTACAAATATTGAGAAACAAATAATATACAAATAAAGTTTCCTAGAGAAGTCTTAAAGTAAACAATTATCTAATAACTTCTTTTGGTTTTACCTAAGTTTTACATTTGTGCATATATATATATGTACGTTATGTATTCATGTATTTTACAGATGAACTAAATGCATGATTAAAAAGTACCACCACCTTTTAGAGTTTTTATTCTGCAAATAACTTAGAATTTCTTTTGAAAAAAAGGAAATATTTGTACATAGGTTCTCATGTTGACTCCACTATAGAAAATAAGAATAATTTTTATAACATTTTTATCAATAAATAATTTATTTCCTTAATGGGTTAGTTTCAGGAAATCATAGATTGCATTCTTTCAGTGAGATTTATTATTAGACACATACTCATATATAATTATTTCTGACATAGGGTTGCACAGATGCATTATTTATGAATAATTTACTATTATCTTTATAATAGTAAAGCTTTAATTTGTTGAAGTTATGCATGTGGACCAAACAAATGAAAGTTACTAATAAGTGTTTGTATTTGACATCTGTATACTGTATTTTTTAGCATATCTCAAGTGTTTTAGTCCCTGCCTAATAGATCTCATTAAAAAAACAGATATCAGCCCCAAGACAGTTTGTCAAGACTAATATGAGTCCCCCTGGACTGGATTGACAATTTGTGTGAGGCTTCATATGATAGTCTTTTCATCGTCTTATTTGATCCTTAACAATTGGACATTAGTCACTGATTTATTTTATAATAACTCAGATGAATTGAATATTATCGTATTGTGTTGGACGTTTTAGTGGATTTTCTTTTTTACAAATTTCATTCAGAGTGCACATTGGGTGTAAATTATATATCCAGCCTGCTAGGGGAGTACTAACAATTGATGGGTTAGGTTTGAGAGCACCATGGGCAGAACGTTACTATCCCCTAGCTGCAAACCATATTTAACGCTAGCCTTAATGAAGATCGTCTAAATCTCAAATGCTTAGCATTCTACTGGCTGGTTTTTATTTTTTGGTGACTAAAAATGTGTATCTGAAGTATTTTATATAAGGAATATTTTTTAAACCGTAATATATAGAAAAGGAATTAAAAAAATAATGAATATTTTAATATTGGTTTTTTATTTATGTTTTTGAATGACAAAAACAGAAGTTACAAGGCATAATTTCAGGGTTTAACTTTGAATTATTTTTTTCCCTCAATTTTCTTCAGCTTGTGTCCCCCCCCCCGACCCGGCCCCCCCCCCCATGTCTTCAGTCAGTACATTTGTTTACTGTTGTATACTTTTGGTTAGGCAGTTACCATTCTCTGGTATCAAAAGGATATTAAATGCGAAACTGCCTGTATTGAAATGACTTAAAACCTTTTGGAATTCCGATATATCCATAACAGTTGTTCTTTTGAGTCCCTTTTTAAAGCTTTGGTATATCACAAAAGATTCTTGAGGATGACTAAAGAGATATTATATTTAGTTTTTTTAAATTTATTTAGAGTCAATTCATGAAGGTAGCATAGTCATCAACCTACAGAAAAGGTGTTGCCAATAATTCCATGAGGGTTGACCAGTATGGCAATGTAAAGGAAGGGCTGAACCATAGCATTGTGTCATCTCTCCATGTGTGTTTAGGGCATAATGTGGCCATACAGTATCTTTCATTTCAGCATTTTTGAGTAAAATTCTGATGTATTGTCAAGAAGTAAAGGCTTAAGCATCTAAATCTAACCAACTTCACCATTTTGAATGTGTACAAAGAAGTAATCATTTATTTAAAAAAAAACAAACTCACAATTCTTTATTTGATGGCATGTAAAATAAAATTGTCCTAGTTTTTAGAGCTTTAATATTGAGATAATTCATTTGTACCTCGTCATTTGCTGAGCATTCTAGAATTTTATAGTCTCAAATCACAACACTGCGGACACTCAGGAGACTCCTGGGTGTTTTATCTTATTAAACAATTTTGAAATCATTAATTTTTAATTAGTTTAGATGCAGTTTTTTTTTTTTTATCGTTTCAATAGTGTGTGTGTATGAACTAAACGTTTTTTATTTAAACTACTGGCCAGAGTATTATTTACATAAATAAGTGGAGGTTCTTTCTAAGACTTCATACTGTGAGTATGCTTCATATAGCCACACTGTAGACGCAGAGATACTACATACTAATCTGTTATAGTAGAGCTTTTCAGCAGTTTGTTAACTCAGGTTTTGAGCAACTAAAAAGAATGTAAACTAGAAGATACATATACATCCCTCTCTGATTGAAAGTTCTAATTAAGTGAATTGGAGAAAATTAGCTGAAATTAGCTGTCAGAAAGTCACATTTAAATGAGTGATGAGCAAATCTGGCAGTAAACATTTAAATGATATAAATTGCCATTTAAGTGTATGGTTTAATGTTTGTCATGCATTAATGTGACATGAGACTGCAGTGACAATCAAGCAGCTTGCTCTAATTTGAACATATTTAGGGCTTTTGTGTGGAGTGCACTGCACACAAATTAAGACAATTGCTGTTTTTATGTGTCACTTTAAATGTGTTTCCCCCACCCCCACCCTATCCTAGACCCAAGTTAATGAAACAAACGTATCATTTTTGTGTGCAACTTGTATTAGTAGTTCCTGGATTTTTACATTAATTTTAAGTTTATGTACTTAAAATAGAAATTTACTTAAAGCTATTACAAGCCTTTCTCTTCTTATTTCAAATAAAGTATCAAGCAGTTTTCTGCTGTCTTAGTTGTTTACTAAATTTGTAAATACAATGAGTTTTATAAGAGATGTGTAAAACAATAACTTTCAGAATTGAAACTAGTTAAATTAGATTTTTTAGGCATATTTAATTTCACATATACTTTAGAATATGAGAATTCCCTGGAGTTTTATTTACAGAATTATTTTTTGTATTTTATAGGTTGTGATATATTGTGAAGCCATATTAGACATTATTAAATATTTTATCATTTGTGTTTTGCTGTAAACGTCTTCCTTATTCATAGGCATTCGTTTTAATAAAGCATATATTTACACAAATGTATACCTGTATACTAATAGGAATGGCTTTTGTCACAAGATGGTCTATACCCTTTTCTTTTTTGGCAATATGCGCAACCATACATACATCCGTTTGCAATTTCTACATATGCAGTTCATTGACGTTGGTTACATCACGGTGTGTCACCCTTCTCGCTTTCTCTACCAGTATTGTTAATTGTTACATCACCATTAATGTAGAGTACCCCTTAAAGTTCTTATCTGTGCTTTAGACTAACTGTTGTCAGTTTGGACTCATATAGATAATTCTTTATAAAAGCACAGTGCTCAAGACAGACATTCTTTATTAATTGATCTAAAATGTTGTTTAGTTTAACGATGGCATCGTAGAATAATTTTGGTTCAAGGTTTAAAGATCATTTCTGGACAATAGATTCAGGGGTCCCCCAAGTCGCAGTGAGTCTAGTAAGTCTGGTTTCCATATGAATTTGAAGTTCTGGTCATCGATTTTTCTCCTTTTGATCAGGATCTGTCTACTGGGTCCTTGATCAAAACGTTCAGTTATAGTAGCTGGGTACCTTTCATTTTCTTCTGGTCTCATGACAGAGGAGGTAGTAATTCATGGAGGCAATTAAACCTGCAGTCCATTTCCTTTTCCAGTTCCTGGGTCTCCTTCTCTTCTGTTCCAGGCAAACAGAGACCAATTGTATATTGGGTGGCAGCTTGCAAGCTTTTAAGACCCTAGGCGCTACTCATCAAACTAGAAGGTAGAACAGAAACTCCAAAAACGAGTTTAGGCCAATTGACTGGCTAGATCCATGAAGCCATGACCCTAAACCTTCAAACCAAGAAAATTAACCCCATGAAGTATTTAGTTGTACCTAAGTAGTATCAATAGGTGCAGCTTTTTGTTTCTTTGTCTGGCTGCTGTTATAGTTATAAAATTATATAAAACACTTTATTTTCAGTTCCATCCCCCTTTTTTTCTGGTTTGCACCTTAGTGATAACAGTTACATTGGTCAAAATCAAAACCAAACCAAACCCATTGCTGTCAAGTTGATGCCGACTCATAGTGTCCCTATAGGACAGAGTAGAACTGTCCCATAGGGTTTTCAAGGATCGACTGGTGGATTTGAACTGCTGACCTTTTGGTTAACAGCTGAGCTCTGATTATGCCACCAGGGAAGCTGTGTAACAATTACCCTTAGTCATTGCCAATTTTTTCATCACATAAACAAAAATTCACTACTTTCTAGAGAGTGATTTCCGCTTTCCCTCCTTGCACCTGCCCTGGTAACCACTTGTAACCATTGGTCTCTATATAAAATTGCCTATTCTTGTCATTTTATATAAGTGAGACCATACAGTATTTGTCCTTTTGTGATTGACTTATGTTGCTCAACATAAGTCAGTGTCTTTGAGGTTCATCCATGTTGTAGCATGTATCAGGAGTTTATTTTTCTTTAAGGCTGAGCAGTATCCCATAGTATGTATGTACCATATTTTGTTTATCCATTCATCTGTTGATGGCCACTTGGGTTGTTTCCACCTTTTTGCTATTGTGAATAATGCTGCAAGGAACAATACCATTTATAACAGCAGCTAGAAAAATAAAAAACCTAGTAATAAACCTAACCAGGAATGTAAAGGGCTTATACAGGGAAAACTATGAAACACTGCTGCAAGAGACTAAAATAGACCTAAATAAATGTAAAGACATTCTGTACTCATGGATTGAAAAACTTAATGTTGTGAAAATGTCAATACTACCCAAAGTGATCTGTAGATTCAGTGTAATCCTGATCAAAATTCCAACAGCATTCTTTACTGAAACAAAAAAGTTAATCCTCAACTTTATATGGAAGGGAAAGAGGCCCCAAATAGCCAAAGCAATTTTGAAGAAGAACAAAGTAGGAAACCTCACACTTCCCAATTTCAAGACATACTGTACAGCTACTGTAATCAAAACAGCCTAGTACTGGTTCAATGATAGACACATAGACCAATGGAATAGAGTTGAGAGCCCAGAAATAAATCCATATGCCTGTGGAGAACTGATTTTCAACAAGGGTGCTAAGTCCATTCAACAGGGAAGGAACAGTCTCTTCAGCGAATTGTGTCGCCAAAATTGGATTTCCACATAAATAAAAATGAAGCGAGGCCCATACCTCAACACCATACACAAAAACTAATTCAAAATGGATCAAGGACCTAAATGTTAAAGCTAAAACTATAAAATTCTTGGAAGAAAACGTAGGGGCAAACTAATTTTTTTTAAATGATAGATTATCAAATAGCTACAAATGCATGAGCAAGAGAAGACAAAATAACTGGAAGCTCATAAAAATTAAATACTTAAGTTCATCGAAAGACTTTATCAAAATAGTGAAAATACTGGAAAAAAATCTTTGGGGACAATGTATCCAATAAGGGTCTAATATCCAAAATATATATAAATAAAACTTGTACAACTTAGCAACAAAAAACGAATAGCCCAATCAAAAATGGTCAAAGGACATGAACAGTCAGTTCACTAAAGAGGATATTCAGGTAGCCAACGAACACATGAAAAGATGCTCATTGTCATTAGCCATTAAAAAAAAAGAAAAAAACTCTTCTTTAGCCATTAGAGAGATGCAAATGGAAACTACAGTAAGATACCACGTCACCCCTGCTAAAATGGCAATGATAAAAAAAAAAAAATGTTGACGAGAAATATGGGGATGCTGGAGCCCTTATCTACTGCTGGTGAGAATGTAAAATGGTACAACCATTGTGGAAAACAGTGTATCATTTCTTTAAAAATTAGAAATAGAACCACCATATGATCCAGCAATTCCACTCCTAGTTATATACCCTAGGGACCTAAAAGTAATGACATGAACAGACATATCCACACTGATGGTCTGTATCTTAATGGCTGCTTGCTATAGAAGTTAGTCAATTGTGTTTTAAAAGTAAGAGATTTCTTATTACAATATTGACAGCATAACAGCAAGCCACAGCACAAATATGTCACAGCCATACACTTCTTACTCTAAAAGCAAGAATTAATTTCAGTGAGACATATTACCAGATGTCTTAGTCATCTAGTGCTGCTGTAACAGAAACATCACAAATGGATGGCTTTAACAAAGAGAAATTTATTTTCTCACAGCCTAGTAGGCTAGAAGCCCAAATTCAGGGCGTCAGCTCAAGGGGAAGGCTTTCTCACTATGTCTGCCCTGGAGGAAGGTCCTTCTCATCAATCTTCCCCTGGACTAGGAGCTTCTCCATGCAGGAACCCAGGGTTTAAAGGAGGCGCTCTGCTCCTGGTGCTGCTTTCTCGGTGGTATAAGGTCTCCCTCCCCCGTCCTCGCTTCCTTTTCCTTTTATCTCTTGTGAGATAAAAGGTTGTGTAGGCCACACCCCAGGGAAACTCCCTTTACATTGGATCAGGGATGTGATCTTAGTAAGGGTGTTACAATTCCACCCTAATCCCTATTAACGTAAAATTACAATCACAAAATGGAGGACAACCATATAATACTGGGAATCACGGCCTGACCACATTGATACATATTTTGGGGGGACACAATTCAGTTCATGACACTGGATATAACTTTGTATATTTTTAATTAACCTTCAGAGCTTGCGTTTAAGAGATCTGTGGTTTGAATAGAATTACTTACTGGTAAAGCGGTCCGTAATACTAAACTTTTATATTGTAGTAATTATGGATGACATTGCCTAGTATAAGTATGATACTTAAAAAAAAAAAAAATGTCTTCAGTTTTTAAACTCTTTAGTATTTATAACTTTATTTAACTTAGCAAAAATTTATTGGTACTTACCCATGGCTCCTTGGGAGAAAGTTGTGACAGTCTGCTTCCGTAGAGATTTACAGCCTTGGGAACCCTATGGGATTGCAATGAGTTGGAATTGACTTGAGGGCTGTTTTTTTTTTTTTTTTTGGTTTATTGTGTTACTAGGCACAGTGCTAGTAACTGGGAATGTAGTAAGAGATAGGAAGTGGACCTTGTAACCAGATTTACCATGGAATACTTGATTATGCTTATTTATTATTTATTGGATAATAGCATTATTATGTTAAAACCATCAAATATTTGGTGTAGTATAATATTAATACCTGTAATGGTAAGTCAGCAGTTATAAATATCTGTTCCACCCTGAAATTGAATTTCTTGGTGTACAAGCTCAATTAATGCCCAAATAATTTGGTTACAGCTGTCACAATAGAAAACAAAATATTTTAATTCTAGAACAATTATGAATATTTCAAGTGAATAATACATTTTCTTTCCCATAGTAAGTAGCCTTTACATTACATGGCTTCCTTTCTTTGACACATAAATTGAGTCCCTCTCAGGCCCCGAGTTACAAATATGACCAAGGCAGACCCAGGCCTGGCCCTCATGGTACTTCCAGTACAGTGCACGAATACTGAAATATAAGCAATCTGTTACAATTCAATGTGACAAGTGCTAGAGTCTCTAATTATAAGCAAACAAGAATGGATTTTGGTGATAAATAGGGCATCAGAATAGGTTTTGTTTTTTTAAGTCTTTGTTTAGAGTAAATTTAGTGCTTACTTATTGTTTTAAATTTCTCTATTTTTAAAAAAGAATTCAGCACAATAATATGATCTATTCTCTTTTCAGGCCCTGGAGAGTGAATTTGTTTCCTGCCAGCTTCACCAGTGGATTGATCTCATTTTTGGCTACAAACAGCAAGGACCAGAGGCTGTCCGGTCTCTGAATGTGTTCTATTACCTGACCTACGAAGGAGCTGTCAACTTGAATTCAATAACTGATCCTGTATTGAGAGAGGTAAGTTATCTGACTGAGACAGAAATTTCTAAATCAGGTATCTTTAGACTATAAAGATACTAGGTATCATCTTTCATTTTACTGATGAAAAAACTGAAACCAGATGGGGGAAGTGACTTGAGCAGGATCGTATGATCAACTAGTGATTAACTAGAACTTTAACCAAGGGATTCTCTCCAACAAAATGTTTGACTTAGTTTAAAATGAGAGCCTTTTCAGTTTAAACCTTTTTAGTCACTACAGTGTCACTGAGTTGAAATTGACTCTGTGGCAGTGGGGTTTTTTTTTTTTTTTTTAGTCATATTTATAATTTCTATAGCTTTGGAAGCTACTCACATGATGTAAAAAATAAGGAAAATAGAAATTAATTCATTAACAACTGTGAGCATAAACCTTTATAAATGTGATAAAGCACACATTTATATGTAATACATACTTGAGCACATATACAGTGAAACCTGTGAGAGCCGGTACTCGACGGAATTGCCTTGTTTTTCTGGGTCTCACATGCTTTCTGCCTTTAACAGGGTGCAGTCTTACCATTTTTCTATTGCTTACTTTACTTCGCAGGTTTTAGTCTATAACAATATACAAGTTTATAGTAGGAATGAAGTCTGAAATACTTATTTACATCATGAGATTTGGTGTTAAGACATCATTGAGAATTATTTCATTTTTTTCATTTATCTTCCAGGGAAAAACATTCAAAACATGGTTTTAACAAAAAGCCTGTATATAGCCTGCAAAAGCCAGAAACCTGTCAGAGAAGGAAAACTAAAATGTTTTCCACTAAGAAAAGTGGTAAGACTCCACCCTGTCAAAGGCTGAAAACTTACAAGACCCAGAAAAACTAGGCAGTCCTGTCAAGTTCCAGGTGTCACAGATTTCACTGTATTTCTAATTTAATTATGCATAGTCTTAACTCTGACATCTCTTATGTGAAAAGATTATAGAACTGAATAAAAATAACCTTGAATATCTATACAATTTTAGGAAAGAACTGAAAGAAACCAGGAGTTTGATTCCCAGGAGAAGTTGTATATCACTTAAAACTAAAAAAAACCAAACCCACTGCTGTCGAGTTGATTCCGACTCATAGCGACACTATAGCACAGAGTAAAACAGTCCCGTTGGGTTTTGAAGGAGCAGCTGGTGAATTCAAACTCTGACCTTTTGGATAGCAGCCAAGCTCTTAACCACTTTGCCACCAGGGCTGCATATTACTTTAAAGGGGAAAATAATTTAAAGGGGAACATGACTGAGGTTTGTCTAAGTCCCTGGATGGTGCAAGTAGTTAAAAACTGGACTACTAATCAAAGGTTGGCAGTTTAAACCCACCCAGAGATGCCTCAGAAGTAGGCCTGGTGATCTGCTCCCAAAACACCACAGCCTTGAAAACGCTATGAAGCACAGTTCCACTCGGCACACTTGGGGTCACCATGAGTCAGCATCAACTCAGCAATAACTAACAACAACCAAAAGCTTTGTCATTTTTCACCAGCACTTCAAGTACTCCTTTATAGTTCTACTTATGACCTGATCATGTTCGAAGTATATAATAGGGACATCTTTAAGTAAATTGGCACATTACCACCTGATTTACGTGCTAGATAAAGGTTAGTGTACAAAAAAAAAAAAAAAAATACTACATGTACATTTGTTTTTAATTGCTGTTTTTCAGTTTTAAAAACCATGGAAGCAGAGAGCTGGACCAGATGAACTCTTTTTTTTTTTTAATTGTGTTTTAAGTGAAAGTTTACAAATCAAGTCAGTCTCTCATACAAAAACTTACACACACCTTACTATGTACTCCTAGTTGCTCTCCCCCTAATGAGACAGCACACTCTTCCTCTCCACCCTATATTCCCTGTGTCCATTCAGCCAGTTTCTGTCCCCCTCTGCCTTCTCGTCTCCCCTCCAGATGGGAGCTGCCCACATAATCTCATGTGTTTACTTGAGCCAAGGAGCTCACTCCTCACCAGTATCATTTTCATCTTATAGTCCAGTCCAGTCCAGTCCCTGTCTGAAGACTTGGCTTTGGGAATGGTTCCAGTCTTGGGCTAACAGAAGGTCTGGGGACCATGACCTCCCAGGTCTCAGTCTCAGTCAGACCATTCAAGTCTGACCTTCTTACGGGAATCTGAGGTCTGCATCCCACTGTTCTCTTGCTCCATCAGGGATTCTCTGTTGTGTTCCCTTTCAGGGCAGTCATTGGTGGTAGTCGGGCACCGTCTAGTTCTTCTGGTCTCAGACTGATGTAGTCTCTGATTTATGTGGCCCTTTCTGTCTCCTGGCTCATATTTTTTGTGTCTTTGGTGTTCTTCATTCTCCTTTGCTCTAGGTAGGTTGACGCCAATTGATGCTTCTTAGATGGCCGCTTGCTAGCATTTAACACCCCAGCCACCACTTACCAAAGTGGGATGCAGATGTTTTCTTAATACTTGTTGTTATGCCAATTGACCTAGATGTTCCCTGAAACCATGGTCCCCAGACCCCGGCTGCTGCTACTCTGGCCTTTGAAGCATTGGGTTATATTCAGGAAACTTCTTTGCTTTTGGTGTATGGACCAGATGAACTCTTAAAGGCCCTATCAATTTTTCGGTTCTATGAGAATGTTCCTTCTAAGAGGCTTTTATTATCTTAGAGCAGCAATTAACTGGATGGCATAGAACACACATAGAGTTCTGTATATAAAACTGAGGTTAAATCAACGTGCAAATGGTGTTACAGAATAGTAAACGATTTCATTCTTAGAATAAAATACTATAGACACTTTTACTTTTTTTTTTAAATATTTGAGCAGCACTACTTTGTTCTTTTAAATTTTCATGATTCTTCAACCAGATATATCACCTGCTTTCGTTTTTTATATTTCCCTGTAGTAATTATCCATATCTTCATATAGCTATTATTTGTCTGACATCATAGTCTACATGTGATTTTATAATCCTGTTTTACTTACCATACCCGCATATATATATTTATATTGCTATAGTCTCCATATTTTTAATTTTGTAATTCCTTAATATTCTACAGTTGCTATGAAAGTATACTTATTTTGCTCATTGTAGGAACCTTTTTTTTTTTTTTTTTTAAACTTGTCTCTTAGTGTGTCCAGGTTGATAATAACTAGTTACACCTTTCACTTTAAAGTTTATACAACCTTTACATGAATAAGGTTGCCACTCAACCTGTGTCTGTCTGACACAGCTAGTTAAAAAGTGGACCATTTCTATCAGCTGTTTGTTTCCTCTGTAGAACACTCAGTGTGACCAGCTCCTTGTTTTATTCTGCACTGGCTACCTCTCTCTCTCTCACACACACCAGTTACATGGATAAATTGTATAATATGTGAATTATATCTCAGTAAAGCTATTAAAAAATCTTTCCTAAATTATTTCCTTTGAGTGATTTACCAAAGACGTTTACTGGTTAATCTGGTACTGCATAGTCTAATAGAAGTTTCTACAGTGATGGAAATGCTCTGTGTTCCAGCTGTCTAATACAGCAGTCACTAGCCACATGTGGTTATTGAGCACTCAAAATATAAGTAGTGTGACTGAGGAACTGAATATGTAATTTTAGTTAATTTAAACAGTCACATGTGACTATTGGCCTGTATACTGAAGGACAGAGATATGGAAGACTGCCATGTATATCTGTGCTGACCATGTTTTCTGAATCCAAATTCAGGGCATATGATGAGACAGTGGGAGAACAGATATTAAATTAACTTGGTAGGCTATTTGAAATTTGACATACTCCACGAGGTATTATGTATGTAGGTAAAATACATGTGTAAGTTAAATTCTTTTTTTTTCCTTCACTTAACCTAACACATTATGACCTCAAATAAGTTTTTTAAATACTTATTTTGCATGATGCTCATTTGCTAAAGACTGTTTAAAATTTGCTTTAAGTTTCTTTGACTTTTTTCCTGCATCCCCAAATAGATAATCATCAGCAAATTAATTCTGTCTCTCTCTTTTTTTATTTTGTGAAAATACATAGTTTTTAGACATAATGATCAGTGACATTGGTTAAATTCTTCACATTGTGTCAACATTCTCTTATTTCTGTTCTAGTCATTTCACCTCCATTTACTTAGCCTCCTGCCTCACACTTCACCCGCAAACTTCTCATCTATGTTTTAAAATAGCTGTTGGCTCTTACACAGATTTTTTTTTTTAAGGTAAAGCAGTATTTAAGGGTGACAATCTTTACTCCTTGGGCTAAACTGTTACTTAGTTTAAAGGTAACTTCGGGGATAGTTTCAATTCAAGGTTTGAAGGGCAACGTAGGGCCATAGTCTCAGGGACTCCTCCAACCTCAATAGATCCAGTAAGTCTGGATTGTTTTTATCAGGATTCGTCTATTGTGTTCCTGATCACAGTGTTCAGTAGTGGTAGCCCAATACCATCCAGTTCTTCTGATGGAGAAGCCCGTGGTTCACGTAGACAGTTAGTCCTGTAGTTCAGTTCCTTCTCTCATTCTTGGGTTTTGCTGAAAGTTTCCTGATGGGGGAGATTGGGTTATTGGCAAAATTGTGGAGAGCTACACACATTCAAAGTGCATGGTAGGGTGCCACTGCCTGTTTTCTACTTCCGTCAAAATCTCACAAGCAAGAGATTTAATTTTAATGCAGTGCTTATGCTGCCCTGGTTTCTGTTGGCTATGACTGAACCACTTAGAAACCAGTTCAAATACAGTATAATAAACAAGCAAGCAAATAAATGTGGATTTGATTCCTTTTTTTTTTTTTCTGTTAGTTAACAGCTGTGCAACTTGAATCTCCCTGAGACTATGTTTCTCGTATCTAAAATTGGTATGATAATACCCACCCCATAGAGGATTAGATGAGATATAATGCATATATAAAGTACCTGGCATGGTGTCTACCCCATAATAAGTACTCAGCAAGTGTTAGTTCCTTCGCTTGTGTTGTTTACTGTTAAATCCCTGTGTTAGAAAAAACAGTCGCAAAAGGAATATCGAACCACTGATTGTGTCATAGAAAGAATCATAAAATGTTAACAGTGGAGAAGCTAGTAGAGACTCTTTCCTATAGGACACATGCAGAGTTCATTATGAAGTTGGACAATGAGAAAGCAGAAAACAAGAGTGGGTCATAATTTATTCATTTTTTTCAACAAACTTAAATTGAACCCAAAATATGTGATACGGTTTAAAGAATTGAAAGGCATGTCTCTGCCCTCACCCTTCCCTTCGTAGTCTAAAGGGAAAATATGGATAAGTAAACAATTATAAATTCCATATAGAGATAAATATACTGTATGTATGTACAGGATAGAGGATAGGTACTAAACCCAGACTGACAGAATCCAGACAAGTTTTCTGGAAAATGAGAGACCGGAGCTGTATATTGAAGGATAAAGTCTTAGTCAGGGTTCTCTAGAGAAATTGAACCAGTGAGATATACGTATACATATATGTACAGAGATTTACTTCAAGGGATTGGCTCATGAGATTCTGGGGGCTAGTAAGTTCAAAACCCATAGGTCTGGGGATAAGCATCTGAAGAATCCTGCTGGCTCATGAGATTATGGTAGAGCTGGCAAGTCTAAAATCCATAGGTGAGGCTGTAGGCTGGAGACTTCTTGCATTCTAAACCGTAGGTCAGGCAATGGGAAGAGTGCAGAGTGGAGAGAGAACAAGTTCTGCCATGATATCTATTTATAGTCTGGAGATAGACCATAACTTAATGAAACTCCCCTTTTAACTGATTACATTACATTAGTTTACGTTATACGATAGCAACTACTCTGATGTTTGGCCAAAACACTGGGAGCCAGAGCCTAGCCAGACTGACACATAAAACTAACCATTATGGATTAATAGAGACATCAGGTAGAGATGTGAGCAGTGGATACCCACAGTGAGGAAACTGCATGAGCTTCCTGTCCAGAGGTGAGAGAACATGTCTGGAGCATGTGGTGTATGCACAGTGAACTAAAGGTGATAAGGTGGGAGACATAGACAGAAGCTAGCTCATGAAGGGTCTTTATTGCCATAAAGAATAATTTCACTGCATTATGAAGGCAGTGGGGAACCACTGAAGGTGGGTGACATGAACTCATGTGTGTTTTAGAACCTGACCGAAAGGAAAACTGAACAGGTAAGAACTGAGAAGTGCCCACTGGATTTTTCTAAGAGATCATTGGTGATCTTAGAAGAAGTAGTTTAGAAGGCAGAGGATTGTACTGTGGATTGGACGTGAAGAAGTAAAGACAGTGAGTAGAAAAAATCAGGAAGAAACTTTTAATCACTTTATTGAGGTATAATCTACGTATCAAACAATCCACCCATTCAAATTGTAAAATTTGTTAGGTTTTGTAATAGATTCACAGACTTGTGCAGGCATCACCACAATCTAACGTAGAACATTTTCATCACTAAAAGAGACCCTGTACCCATTAGGGGCACCCTGGTGGTGTAGAGGTTAGGAGCTACGGCTGCTAACCAAAAGGTCAGCAGTTCAAATCCACCAGGTGTTCCTTGGAAACCCTACGGGATAGTTCTACCCCATAATATAGGGTCTCTATGAGTCAAAATCAACTTGATGGCAACGGGTTTCGTTTTTGGTTTTATACCTATTAGCAGTCACTTTAAGGAATTTGTATGTATATTTTTAATGAGTAGGCATTTGAATGTTTCTGTGTTAATCGCAAAGATCTCAAAAAGAGGGAAACATGTCAAACATACAGGAGAGAACATTTATTAGATTACCAAGCTGTATGAGGAAGTGGAAAGGTACAAAATCCAGAGCACAGATAGAGATGAGCACAGGACAGGAGAGAAGAAGACTGCCCCATCTGAGACTGGACTGCAAAAGATTAGGTGGGGATTGGTCTAAGTAAACATGCATGAATGAGGTGAAAAGGCAACAAGATTGTCTTTATGAGGGTTTGTACTGAGAATGAGATATTTTTGGAAATAGCTAACACAATGGTGGGCGCTTAATAGATGCTCAGTAATTATTTCCTTTCCATGTTGTCTTTCTCTGTTGTCAACAGCAGGAGAGTAGGTACAGAAAAAAAGTTAAACAGAGAAGGTACAGATACATTTTTATATAGAGGTTGGATTTTGTCATGGGGTTATGGTAGAAAGTACTAAAAAAAAAAAATGATTAAAGTTGGAAGAGTGGTTGATGAAATTGTTAAGGGGGTGTGATTGAAATGATAAATGTGGATATAGGCTGGATCAAGGAAGGCAGGAAGGGGCTGATATACTGGGAGAATTCATTCTCTCATTCATCCATTCAGAAAATACTTGTTTTGCTCAAGGTGGTAAAATACACAGATGAGCAAAGACAGACAAATTCCGTTCAGTCACAGAGCCCACATACTAACAGGACACACAGAAATAAACAATAAAGAACAATTTCAGCTAGTGATAAGTGCTGTGAAGAACATAGGGGGATTCATTGATTGCAGAGAGGATCATGGACTTTCCTTCTCCTCATAAACGCTTTCTCCTTCAAAACTTTAGGACTGGGGCAAAGCTATACAAGGAGATGAAGGAGGCAGCTCCCACTGCCCTACCCCTGGCCAAGTCCATGGCTATAATCCCGAGGCTGAGTGCAGTTTCCAATTCAAGTCTGGTCACAAGCCTCCTGCCAGTTGTAAAGCTTTCACAGTTGCCATCCCTTAATTTACTCCCCAGCCCCACCTCCAGGCCACACCTATCTTTTCTTCAGAATTCTATACCTCTGAGGTGCGTTAGGAAACCCTGGTGGTACAGTGGTTAAGAGCTATGGCTGCTAACCAAAAGGTCGGCAGTTCAAATCCACCAGACGCTCTTTGGAAACTCTATGGGGCAGTTCTGTTGTGTCCTGTAGGGTTGCTGTGAGTCAGAATCAACTCAACTGCATCAAATTTGCTTTTTTTTTTTTTCAAGGCACTTTAAAGCGCAGTGGTTAAGTGTTGGCTGCTAAGTGAAAGGTCAGTGGTTTGAATCAACCACCTGCTCCATGGGAGAAAAATGGGGCAGTCTGCTTCCATAAAGATTACAGCTTGGAATTCCTATAGGGCAGCTCTCCTCTGTCCTGTGTAGGGTCATCACGAGTTGGGATCAATTCGATGGCAATGGCTTTGGTTTGGTTTTGGAAGGCACTTTAACATCACTAATATTAGTATATTTGTACATCCACTTATTTTAAAGCATTCTCTCTTCAAAATCACAATAATGATACCATAGATTTGTATCTTTTTAGTATTAAAAGGAGACTAGACTTATGTCTATTCATTAGCTATCCTTTTTCTTATTTCTGTTCACCACCGCACAGTTACTTCACTTTGGAACATGTGTATGTTCGCACAGTCATGCGCGGAGGCAAGTTGCCTACATACAGATCATACATTCACCTACTACTTGGCAAAAGCTCCATTCCTCTTGGGAAAGTTTCTGTTCTAGAGTGAATTTTTTCACCTCTGAATGGTTAATGCATATGGTATGGTAAGTGATCATAAAAATAAACTCTCTATAAAAAGAGCACTAAACGAAAGAAATAATAACCAGAAGAGGAAGAAGAGTAATGAGAAAAACAGCCTGCAGCACGTTAAACTTTTATGTTGTTTTTAATTTTTAGAAAGCATCTGTGTTATCAGTATACAACTATGTCTGCATTTACATATAAAAAAATATATAGCACACACCAAAAAGAATTATTTCAGGCAAATACGCTAATCTTTTTTCAAATATGTGTGACCCCATAAACAGCTAAAGATAAGATACTCTTATCTTTAGCTGTTTATACTAACAAGTCTCTTTACTCCTTTTTATTTCTCTGTCTCTTTGGTACTCTCTCTGATCTTTATCAAAGAATGGTAATTTTGATACTCTTCTCTCTGCCTTTACCATTTTTAATGTCTCTGTTTTCCCTAGCATTACATATATTCTTCTAGAGACAAGGAATAAATATATAAAAATTGGTCATTTTCTGATCATTTGGCTGTATTTGGTTTGGCTCATTCAATTTTTTTTCCTTCAAATATAGCTTTATCAACCATTAAAAAATAAAAACCAAGGAAATAAATTTTAAAAAGAGAGAAAAATTAGGATAATTGAACTTAGGGTTGGATATGAGTAAGCATAATAAATATTTTTCATTAGGAAAAAAACTCGTAAAAATCCCAATTGGCATAATAAATATATGATGGATTCAATATTTATTTTACAGATTAATTTTCCTTTCTAAAAGATCTGGCATAAATATTTTCCTTAAATAATTTAAAAAATATATTTAGAGTATAATTGTATTTACAGACATGGTTTCTAGAACAATTCTATATCCTTACACATCTAGAACATTTACCTGTTGCTTCCCATATAAATGGTATTTTATACATCTCAACTATGAAACACTATTGGTGTTTAGTTGGCAAAAACTCGAAAGTTTAAATACACATATACACACACGTTGTTGTTGTTGTTGTTAGGTGTCCTCAAGCCGGTTCCGACTCATAGTGACCCAATGTATAAAAGAACTAAACACCGCCTGGTCCTGAGCCATCCTCACAGTCGTTGTTGTGTTTGAGCTCATTGTTGCAGCCACTGTGTCAGTCCATCTCCTTGAGGGTCTTCCTCTTTTTCGCTGACCCTCTACTTCACCAAGCACGATGTCCTCCTCTAGGGACTGGTCCCTCCTGATCACACATCCAAAGTCTGTGAGATGAAATTATTGTGTTCTCTTGTTTATATTTTTCTTGTTTCTCTTCTCCGGGTATCACTTCTCACTTCTTGTTACTATGTCCTGTGCCTGCCTTTTGAGCACCCCTCATTCTGCTCCACACTTTACTGTTTCTAAGATGAAATAGCCTGAAAAACCAAATAATTAGATTTAATAAAACTAAATTAAAGGTGAAGTAAATAAGTTTTGATTACTTTATTGATATGAAAACTACAGTAATAAAGATAGTGTGTTTTAGAAAAGGAAACAGCAGTTCAATGGAACAGAATAGAGCTTCCAGAAATAGGCATATTACATATGGGAATGTAAATATATGACAAAGGTGGTATTTTAAATCACTAGCAAAAAGATATCTTGTTCAACATGTGATATTAGGACAGCTGGCTGATTGTTTAGAATATAAATTAACTTAGATCCCTGTTTCATACTTTAAAACCACAATACCAAACCGGTTGCCAGCAAGTCAGTTCCGGGTCATGGTGACCCCATGAGTGTGTCGCAGTAGAACTGTGCTCCATAGGATCTTCAGTGGCTGATACTTCAAGTGTACACAGCCAGGACTTTATTCTGAGGTCAAGAGTGTTAACTGTTTGTACTACCCACGGACTCCATCTCACACGTAAAAGTGAAAGAAACTCCGAATTAATTAAAAAAATTTTTTTTTTAAGATTATATAAACATAAAAAGTGTAACTGCAGAACTTAGAAGGAAATACAGGTAAAAAGTTTTATAATCTTGGAATAGGGAAAGCCTTTGTAAGCTTAACATCAAAACCCAAAATCATTAAGAAAATTGGTAGATTTGGCTAGATAAAAACTGAAGTTTCTGTACATCCAAGAAAACAACACATAACGCAGTACAGGAATAGATAATTCACAAAAGATGAAATGCGAACTACATATGAAAAGTAATTCATCCTCTCCGGTAATCAGTGATGGAGCCCTGGTGTTAAAATGGTTAAGGGCTCGGCTGCTAGCCCAAAGGTCGACAGTTCAAATCCACCAGCTGCTCCTTGGAAACCCTGTGGGGCATTTCTAATCTCTCCTTTCGGGTCACTGTGATTCGAAATTGACTTGACAGCAACAGGTTTAGTAATCAATGAAATTCGACTTAAAGTGTGACAGCATTTTTGCCTGTTAGATTATCTCAGGAAAAAAATGAAATTCCTAGTATTGGTGAGGGTATGAGAAAAGAGACACTGTCATGCATTAGGTGAGAATAAAGATAGGTTGAATCTTTCTGGCAATCTTTAAATGTTCATGTCATTTACCAAGGACTTTATCAAAAAAGAATAATTGTGCAAGAGTGCCAACAAGTGTTTCTATTGTATAGTTGTTCATAGAGGGCTGTGGTAGTTCAGTGGTAGAATTCTCATCTTCCGTGCAAGAGATTCGATTCCCAGCTCATGCATCTCATACACAGCCACCTTCAGGCTGTCATTGGAGGCTTGCATGTTGCTGTAATGCTGAACAGGTTTCCATGGAGCTTCCAGACTAAGACATCTAGGAAAAAAGGCCTGGTAACCTACTTCCAAAAATCAGCCAGTGAAAACCCTGTGGATCACAACGGTGCAGTCCTGTTGTGCATGAGGTCACTGTGAGTCGGGCCAACTCGATGGCAGCTAACAACAAAAGGAGTTGTTCATAATAGAAAAATAACGGCAACATAAATGGCCAGCAATAGAGAAATGGGTAAATAAACAGTGTTGGTAAATCCATACAGTGGAATACTCTACATTGTCAAAAATATTGCCATAGATCTGTATGTATTGTCGTGGAAATATGTTTTGTCATGTTAAAGTGATAACAAATCATATTAAGAAACATAAAATACATATTTTCTATGTGTATACATGCATAAGGAAAAGTCTGGAATTATAGACACCAAAATGCTTATGGTCTCTAGATGATGACATCATGGAATTCTTTAATTTGCTAGTTTCCTGTATACTGAAGATTGTTTCTCTTTAAAATCAGAAAGAGGAGAAAACAACCCACAAGTGTCTTTCCATTTTGAGGGGGAAAAATGTGTGTTTGAAAATCTGAACAAGTAGTATGACTTCAGTATTGGCTATTCAGAGGGCTTTTGGACTACTTTCTGGTCTTTGGTCACGTTTTCAACATTCAAGGCTGCCAGAGTCATGACTTTATAATAACTTCCATGTAACTTTGACAGGGATTAAGGAATTTACAAGTTGTCTTTTATCTCAGAAGTCAGAACAGCTTCAATCTCTTAATTTGTTTTTATGTAACCCACAAAGCTGTATTTTTTTTTCATACTTTTTAGCACTTTGATTTTATTTTCTTCATTTCCCCTTCATATATGAGGAGGATGAGAATGATTATTTCTGCTTTGATATGAAATGTTAGCTATATCACTTGTAATTATAGTTCTTGTCATCATTTTCTAAAATGGCCTAAGATTAGTGAACTCTGGATCTCTGGGTTCACTGCTTTACTCTGTGTGTGTGTGAAATAAATAGTTATACATTCAAAAACCAAACCCTTTGCAGTAGAGTCGATTCTAACTCATAGCGACCCTACAGGACAGAGTAGAACTGCCCCGTAGCGTTTATAAGGAGCTGAGCTCTTAACCATTGTGCCATGCTCTGGACTCTAAAATTTTATTTAGCAAAGCAATGCATGTTAACTTTAAAAAATTCATATAACAGCAAAGTATATGAACGATGGAAGACCCCTGTCCCCAAATTTGCTCTGTTAACTAATTGGCCAGTACCCTTTAACTTGAAAGGTGCTGGGCTTGAAATTCCACCGTTAGAAATGGTTGGTACAAATATTTGGTTACAAATTTTTTTTTTTTTTTTTTGGTAACGCAACAACCCTTTCCAACTGTTCGGCTGTCTCTGACAGGATTCGATAATGGGTTTGTGGAAAGCACAGAGGCAGCAGGGTCCGGACAGCCGTTGGCAGTGAGCCCAAGGGAGGGTCTTGAGCTGCGCCTGTTGTTGAGGGAAGGGCAGAAGGTTCAGAGGCTGAAGGACGTACTTCCGCTAGATGTTGCCGAGGAGCAGCAGTAACGGGACAGTATTGTCTGTGCTTTTCACCTTGCACCTTGCCATAAATACTCTATTTCTTCTAGAAACATCATTTTCTCCTTTCCAAGTTAATACAGTGTTATTTTGTGTTTATGTGAGTTCAGAAAATAACTGACGTTATTACTTTCCTTTTGAAAATGGAACTCAGCTGTATTTACTTACATGGATGGGAGATAGGGGAGGGAGAGCCGTGATATTGCCCAGTTTAAAGAGTTATATACAATGGGTCTCATAACATGAAAATAAAACCTGAAAAATCTCCCTAAGTTGTGTTTAGTGTCAGTGGCTGGTTTTCCCTCTTCCAAATTTATCCTTCCAAATGCTGTGTTAGCAGCGCATAATCACTCTGAGAAGGTCTGTTTTCCAAAAGCAGCAGCAGTGTTTAAGTTTACATGACCCCGGTTTCATGACAGCAGTAGCAAATCAGATATCTTATCCAAGGAAAAGCATTTTTGGCTTAGAATTCAGTCACTCTCATGGTGGGAGTCAACAGCTTATTTCAGCTCCAACACTGCTGCAGAACCCTGGCTGCAGTGAATCTTTCAGACAGTATAAACACAATTGGTATTTATAGCATTGTTAACATTTGTTAAATAGTTGGGGGAGTGGTCTGTATGCCTGCTTTAAGCAGGTGGGACAGGAATCTTTGTTGTGACTGCAGTAGGATTTAAGAGTAGGGCCACATGATTACAATGGTTGTAACAGTATAGTAAATTAGAAGTGTTGAATACAATAAGTTAAGATTTCATGCAGCCGTAATTCAAAGTGTTATGGAAACAATCCTGAAGCATCTCTGGCCAGAAGTATGTTACACAGATGGCATATTTGACACAGTACAGGGCAGGAACTGTACAATGAACAGCCAAATAAAGGGTGAGGATTAGTCAAGTTTTAATTGAAAACCTACATTTAAAAAATACCATAACATTATGCCAGACTTTCTCGTATATCAAAACCACAATAGTCAGAGAGTTTCCCTTAAACAATTAAATGAGTATCAAAGTTGTCAGTAAAGCTAATCTTTGTATTTTGCTAGTTGTTATGCCTATTGCAGACCTTGTAGTTAATTGTTGTGTTCCGCTGTGAAGACAATTCTGATTCATAGCAACCCTACATGACAGAGTAGAACTGCCCCATAGGATTTCCAAGGCTGTAATCTTTACAGAAGCAGACTGCCACCTCTTTCTCCTGCAGAGCGGCTGGTGGGTTCCAACCACTGACCTTTTGGTTAGCAGCTGAGTGCTTAACTATTGCACCACCAGGACTCCTCTCTTAAATAGTTGTAGCTAAATTATACATCCAAGGACATAAAGCAGGGTATTATTTTTTTATTTGTTTTCCCCTGTCAGCTACCTAGGAGCCCTGGCAGTGCAGTGGTTAAGAGTTTAGCTGCTAACCGAAAGGTAGGCAGTTCACATCCACCAGCCACTCCTTGGAAACCCTTTGGGGTCACTGTGAGTCAGAGTGACTCGGCAGGAACGGATTTAGGTTTTTGTTAGATTTCAGCTACCCAAGGAACCATGAGTCATTCTGTTATGCTGATGACTTCTGTCATGAACCTCTGCTCCCTTCAGGTATCATCTTCCTTTTAAATGGGGAGTGCATAGAGTCACCCCAAATCAAGGGGCTCAATTTTGTTCTCTAAATTTTAAATTCAATTTAAGCCTCTGGAAAGTTTAAGGTGAAGAAGATTACTTAGACTTGAAAGATACATGTAAAATTATTTGCAGGTATGAAAATTTCTAAATGCTTAGAATGGCAACTTTGTTTTTATTTCTAACAAAGATAAGGAAGTTTACTTAGAATGGCAGTGCAGTGGTTAAGAACTTGGCTGCTGACCAAAAGGTCGGCAGTTCAAATTCACCAGCTGCTCCTTGGAAACCCTATGGGGCAGTTCTACTCTGTCCTATAGGGTCCCTGTGAGTCGGAATCAACTCAATGGCAGCAGGTCTGTTTTTTTGTTTTCATTATTGGTGCAAAGAAGCAACTGAAATTCTGTATTCTGCAATTTGAAACACTTGAGTCAAATGCATATTTTTTAAATGTTAATAAATGAAACCATGTTAGAATAGTAAATTTGTTCTTACCTCTTTTTCTCCCTGATAGTGTTGTATAATTGAAATATGTATGTGTGTATATGTGGGCACACGCATTGCACACGCACACCTTGTATTTCAGGCTATTAAGTTCCATGAGGTCAAGTATCGTGTCATCTAATTCCTCACTGCACCTCATTTCTGTGTTTTACACAGTAATTGCTCACAAATATTTTTAGAAAAATAGACCAAGTGATTCCAAACAAATGAGTGACTGATCAGATGACTGCTTCTTTCCATGGGATAGTTTAAACATGTTTTTCCGCTCCTGAGAAATAACCTTTTGAATGCAGTGAATTAACTCTCCTGTTATTTCATATTTCTGTTTTTTGTCTTTAAGAACTTTTCACCATGTTTTCACTACATTTGCCTCTTAGCATTGGCAACCTCTTTGAAGCAGCATTCCACTTATTTTTCTAGGCAGCCTGCTTTATCTACTTATTTCCAGTAGCCAGAGATGGAGGTGTTTTGAATGAGCACATCAATGTTCTAGACAGAGATACTGTTTGAAATTATCCATGAACACGGTGCCGCCAAACATTACTGAGTGACGTTTGTTTCTGCTGGTTGTGTCTGCTCTGACTAGCTGGTTTCTTTCAGATTGGCAGCGGGGATTATGCTGTGGTAGATGGACAGCTATAAGACTGGAGACTGTAGTGAGGCTGGCCTGGGCCTCCATTAATATGCCTGGAATGTATGGGCTTAGTTACAAGACACTAATGGGAAAATCTCTGTGTATTTTTACAAATTGTAATTACTTTATGTTTTACCTTAGTAACTTCCATAACATGGTTTGAGTAGATAATGTCAGTAAAATACTCCTTTCCCCACATAATTTTTGTCCTCCTATGATTGATCACTGCATTTTTATGTTTTAAATAAGTTTTACTTTATTTAGCGAGCTGCTGTTTCTCTTTGCTCTTTAAGCACTCCATACCACCATGACAGAAGTCCCTGGGTAGTACAGATTGTTAATATACTCAACTGTTAACCAAGAGGTTGGCAGTTGGAGTCTACCCAAAGGCACCTCAGAAGAAAGGCCTGCCTATCTACTTCTCAAAAATCATGGAAAACCCTATGGAGCACAGTTCTACTCTGACACACATGGGGTCACCATGAGTCAGAATTGACTCGATAACAGCTGGTTACCATCATGACATGTATACACTTCCAGATACCTGAGGCATCTTCAGTGCCTTTTGGAGAAAAATATTTTTACTTACAAAATTGATACACCTTCCTAAATATTTAGCTAATATTAAATGGTGTAAAAATATTGCTAAAACTAATAGCTCCATGGAAGTCACATAGAAATAAGTTAGGAAGTAAACTCAAGATAACAAAATTAATGCTGTAGCAAGGTCAACTGGTGTCACTGTTTTTGGACAACTTATCAGCTGGAGTTATTCTTAGATGATTAAAAAAATATTTTGGAATACTATGTTAATATTAAAATTATACTAAATCATAGAGCTATATCATATATTGGCAGATTTTTATTTATTTATTTTTAGTTTTAGATTTTTTCAAATGGAAATATCTTTTTTGTTTTTCTTTGTATTAAAAGTAATAAACATTTTTTTGTAAGATGTCAAACAATATAAAAGTGGGAAAAGTATAAATTTTTATTCTGCAGATCTTCTCGTCCTCTCCCACCAGGAATAACTGCTGATAGTAGTAATGTTCTCCTAGCCTGTACATGTGTTTATTCATGCCCGTGTGTAGGTGTGCTCACAGGGTGTATGTAAGTACATATATATATGTTTGTTGTTGTTGTTAGGCGCCAGCTAGTAGATTCCAACTTGTAGCAACCCCATGTGACAGAGTAAAACTGCCCACAGTGTTTTCTTGGCTGTAGTCTTTACAGAAGCAGATCATCAGGCCTTTCTCCTGTGGAGCCCCTGGCTGGGTTCCAATCACCAACCTTAGACTAGTTTCCAGTATATGGTAGACTAGTTTCCAGTATATCGTAGACTAGTTTCCATGTCAAATACATTCAGCTCAACTCAGTCATCTTAATGGCTGCATAGTATTCCATTACCATAGTTTATTTAACCAGTTTTCTATTTTGATAGCCAATTAGTCCCCCATGCCAGTTTTTACTGTTACAAAGAGTGCCATAATAACCATCTTTGTACCTAAATCTTTCCCTGTTTATCTGATTCTTTTCATATGAAAATTTGCAGAAAGGGAATTAATAGTTCAATCTCTGTTTGAAAACAAAAAATTTACTCTTGTCTACATTCTCAGATGTTTTTGTCCGTGTCTAATTTCCCGAAATTAAGAAAAAAAAAGTTACGGCTTTGTAAGCCCAAAGATATGTAGAATCACTTCTGTTCAACATGATTTGTTTCTTTACCATATTCCTCTTCTATCTGGATTATTTTGTATGTTTTGCTGATTAAATGGCCTCTGATCTACATTTTGAACATTTCTCTAATTGAGTTTTAAATATTCGAATTGCAGCATTTTGTTCTGTTGTACATAGGGTTCCTATGAGTTGGAACGAACTAGATGGCACCTAACAACAACAACAGTTGCTAGTGTATCTATTACTTTTTTTTTTTTTTTTTTTTTAGCTAAAAGACATTTGCATTTATGCTTTACACAGTTTGAATTCTATATCTATTTTTATTTCTGGAATATTTTGAATATTTATATTTTGATCTTAAAAGATTAGTTTTAAATAATTTCAGTTAGGTTCATTATGCTGTTTTTTAGAGTTTGTGAATTTATTGCTCTAACCACTAAGCAGTAACCCTGAATTTTTTTCCCCTTATGTTAGTTAAACGGGTCTCTCCAGTCTCTGTCAGGCCAGTAAGTCTGGTCTTTCTTTTTTAGTTAGAATTTTTGTTCTACATTTTTCTCCAGCTCTGTCAGGGACCCTTTACTGTGATCCCTGTCAGAGCAGTCAGTGATGGTAGCCGGGCACCATCTAGTTGTCCTGGATTCAGTCTGTTGGAGGCTGTGGTAGTTGTGGTTTGTTGGTCCTTTGAACTAATCTTTCCCAAGTAGTAACTTGACTGAAGTACTCTTTTTACTTGCTGATTTCAAAGCTAGATTTTAACATTAGCCCCAAAGGACACTGAGGCTGGTCAAATAGTAGCTTTGGGTGGAGACTTGTCAAATATCCAGCAACTTGTTCTCCACTTTTAAGTTCAAATGTGTGAAGGGAAAATGAAATACTGGCACAAGTAATGATATGGTGTGTAACAGATTAGAAATTACTGGATGGCCTCAATGTGACTCTTTAAATATTGAAGTGACTTGATTTTGAAATCCAAAATATGAAGGCTTGTTTGGATTCTAAACATCTCTTGGTAAAAGGGTAGACTAGAGTCTTAAGACAGTCTTCTCGTACTTAATTTTAAAAATATATTAATATATTAATTTCATTATAATAGATTAATAAATAGTACAATTATTCTTAATTTTTTTTCTAGTCCTCTAGTTCAATTATATAGTGCATTTAGATGTAAATATGTAGGAGATAAAATGTAATTTCAGAGTTGTGAGCTTAAAAAAGGCACATACATATGTTGTCAGAGACCTAAATGTAAAACCTGAAACTATAAAGACCATAGAAATAAAAAAAAATAAGGGCAAACCCAGGGGCCCTGAGTTATGACATGAATAGACTATCAGATATAACTAAAAATGCATAATTTTAATTGTATCCATATGTTTAAGTTATTTCACCACCCCACCACCCTGCATCTTAAAATTTTACAACATTTATGCATGGTTTCTAAGTGTTGTACTGAGTTCATTTGTTTCCTCAGTTAAATTAAAAAGCCTAGTTCAGAGAGACTAAAATAGTCTTTGTTAAATTGATGGTAAATACTACATTGTCACTAAGCCAAGTCTCTTTTGCTTTAATATTCTTTTTTCTCTCTTTGTTTCTTTCTTCCTTTCATTCTAACTAGTGTGTGTATCTATATATTCTTTATATATATTCTGTCTCTTTTTCTATATATAGCTATAAAATTATACAAGTAGGTAATAGTTATCATAGAAAACACAGCTTGTTGACAATCTCTTCATAATATTTCCATTTGGAAATCCAATCCACTAATAAATCCTCTAGGTAATATTGAGAATGCTGTTTATAAAATATAAATATGTGGTTTTATTGGAATGTCCTTAAGTATTTGCATGGTTTTTTTTTTTTTTTTTTTTTTTAATTACTATACATATGTTTCAACATCCGAAATGATGCCTGCTGAATTCAGGTTTTATTATAGAAAGTAGTAACAGGCTGTTTACAGAAATAATTGGGAACTGGTGAATAATAATATTAAATAATAAAGCACACTTTTTAGTAGAAATGTTTAATAAAATGTTTTATTCAATACTAGGCTGTTCTGTAATAGTATATGTCTTAGCTATATCCCTGCTGAATTAAGTTGACATAGATGGATATTCATCTAATAAATATTTATTGAGCACCTACTATGTGCCAGGCCCTAAAAGCACAGAATTACTTGACAACCTCTAATCTCAAGGAGACATATAGTCTAATCGATAAAACCGAAAATTAAACTAGTAATTAGAATATTAGGTGAGTAGACATCCAAAATGGTAAGGAAGAAGTAAAATTATCCCTATTTTTAGGTGATATGATCTTATACATAGGAAATCTCAGAGATGCCACAAGAAAGCAATTGGAACTAATAGAAAGATTCAGCAAAGTGGCAGGGTATAAGATCAATATACAAAAATCAGTCAGATTCCTCTACACTAATAAAGAGAACTTCAAAAGGAAATCGGGAAAACAGTTGTATTTACAGTAACCCCCCAAGCAATAAATTACTCAGGAATAAATTTTACCAGAGATGTAAAAAACTTACACAAAGAAAACTACAAAACATTGACAAGAAACCAAAAGAGACCTGCATAAATGGAAAAAACATACCATGCTCATGGATAGGAAGATTTGACATTGTAAAAATGTCAGTACTACTCAAATCAATCTATAGATAAAATGCAATGCTGATCCAAATTCCAACAGCATTCTTTAACAGATTGAAAAAAGTAATCAACTTCATATGGAAAGGAGGAAAGAGGCCCTGGATAAGCAAAGCATTACTGAAGAACAAAGTAGGAGGCCTTGCACGTCCCGATCTCAGCCGCTGTAGTCAAAACAACCTGGCACTGGTCCAACAACAGACACATAGATTAATGGAACAGAATTGAGAACCCAGAAGTAAATCCATTCACCTATAGACAGTTGGAGCCCTGGTGGCACAGTGGTTAAGAGCTACGGCTGCTAGCCAAAAGCTCGGCAGTTCAAATCCACCAGCCACTCCTTGGAAGCCCTATGAAACAGTTCTACTCTGTCCTATAGGGTTGCTATGAGTTGGAATCAACTTGACGGCAATGGATTTTGGTTTATGCACAGTTGATCTTTGACAAAGGGTTGAGATCCTTTAAATGGGGAAGAAATAATCTCTTTAACAAATGGTGCTTGCAAAACTGAATATCCATTTGCAGAAAAATGAAACAGGATCTATACCACACACCATACACAAAAACTAACTCAAGATGGGTCAGAGACCTAAATGTAAAACCTGAAACTATAAAGACCATAGAAATAAAAAAAAATAAGGGCAAACCCAGGGGCCCTGAGTTATGACATGAATAGACTATCAGATATAACTAAAAATGCACAAACAGAAGAAGATAAACTAGACAACTGGGAGCTCCTAAAAATAAAATACTTAGCCCATCAAAAGACTTCTCCAAAAGAGTAGAATAAGAACCTACAGACTGGGAAAAAATTTTTGGCAACAATATAGGTGACAAGGGACTAATCTCTAGAAATTGTCGCAAACTTCAACAGCTTAACAACAAAAAGACAAACAATCAACTTAAAAAATGAGCAAAGGATATGAACAGACACTTTACCAAAGAAGAATTCAGGTGGCTAAAAAACACATGAAGAGGTGCTTGCAGTCATTAGCCATTAACCAAAACCCATTGCCGGCAAGTCAATTCTACCATCAAGTTGGTTCCGACTCATAGCAACCCTATGCACAACAGAATGAAACACTGCCCGGTCCTCAGCCAGCCTTACAATCGTTGTTATGCTTAGGCTCATTGTTGCAGCCACTGTGTCAATCCACCTCGTTGAGGGTCTTCCTCTTTTCTGCTGACCCTGTACTCTGCCAAGCATGATGTCCTTCTCCAGGGACTGATCCCTCCTGACAACATGTCCAAAGTATGTAAGACGCAGTTTCACCATCCTTGCCTCTAAGGAGCATTCTGGCCACACTTCTTCCAAGATAGATTTGTTCGTTCTTTTGGCAGTCCGTGGTATATTCAATATTCTTCGCCAACACCACAATTCAAAAGCGTCAACTCTTTTTCGGTCTTCCTTATTCATTGTCCAGCTTTCACATGCATATGATGGGATTGAAAATACCATGGCTTGGGTCAGGCACACCTTAGTCTTCAGGGTGACATCTTTGCTCTTCAACACTTTGAAGAGTTCCTTTGCAGCAGATTTGCCCAATGCAATGCGTCTTTTGATTTCTTGACTGCTGCTTCCATGGCCGTTGATTGTGGGCCCAAGTAAGATGAAATCCTTCACAACTTCAGTCTTTTCTCCGTTTATCATGCTGTCACTCATTGGTCCAGTTGTGAGGATTTTTGTTTTCTTTATGTTGAGGTGTAATCCATAGTGAAGGCTGTGGTCTTTGATCTTCATTAGGAAGTGCTTCAGATCCTCTTCACTTTCAGCAAGTAAGGTTGTGTCATCTGCATAACGCAGGTTGTTAATGAGTCTTCCTCCAATCCTGATGCCCCGTTCTTCTTCATATAGTCCAGCTTCTCGTATTATTTGCTTAGCATACAGACCGAATAGGTATGGTGAAAGAATACAACCCTGATGTACACCTTTCCTGACTTTAAACCAATCAGTATCCCCTTGTTCTGTCCGAACAACTGCCTCTTGATCTATGTAAAGGGTCCTCATGAGCACAATTAAATGTTCTGGAATTCCCATTCTTTGCAGTGTTATCCATAGTTTGTTATGATCCACACAGTTGAATGCCTTTGCATAGTCAGTAAAACACAGGTAAACATCCTTCTGGTATTCTCTGCTTTCAGCCAGGATCCATCTGACATCAGCAATGATATACCTGGTTCCACATCCTCTTCTGAAACCAGCCTGAATTTCTGGCAGTTCCCTGTTGATATACTTCTGCAGCCCTTTTTGAATGATCTTCAGCAAAATTTTGCTTGCACGTGATATTAATGATATTGTTCTATAATTTCCACATTTGATTGGATCACCTTTCTTGGGAATAGTCATAAATATGGATCTGTTCCAGTCAGTTGGCCAGGAAGCTGTCTTCCATATTTCTTGGCATAGACGAGTGAGCACCTCCAGCGCTGCATCTGTTTGTTGAAACATCTCCATTGCTATTCCATCAATTCCTGGAGCCTTGTTTTTCGCCAATGCCTTCTGAGCAGCTTGGACTTCTTCCTTCAGTACCATCGGTTCCTGATCATATGCCACCTCTTGAAATGGTTGAATATCGACTATTTCTTTTTGATATAATGACTCTGTGTGTTCCTTTCATCTTCTTTTGATGCTTCCTGCGTCGTTTAATATTTTCCCCATGGAATCCTTCACTATTGCAACTCGAGGCTTGAATTTTTTCTTCAGTTCTTTCAGCTTGAGAAATGCTAAGCATGTCCTTCCCTTTTGGTTTTCCACCTCCAGCTCTTTGCACATGTCATTATAATACTTTGTCTTCTCGAGAGGCCCTTTGAAATCTTCTGTTCAGCTCTTTTACTTCATCAATTCTTCCTTTTGCTTTAGCTGCTGGATGCTCAAGTGCAAGTTTCAGAGTCTCCTCTGACATCCATCTTGGTCTTTTCTTTCTTTCCTGTCTTTTCTGTGACCTCTTGCTTTTTTCATGGATGATGTCCTTGATGTCATTCCACAACTTGTCTGGTCTTCGGTCACTAGTGTTCAGTGCATCAAATCTGTTCTTCAGATGGTCTCTAAATTCAGGTGGGATATACTCATGGTCATATTTTGGCTCTTGTGGACTTGCTCTGATTTTCTTCAGTTTCAGCATGAACTTGCATATGAGCAATTGATGGTCTGTTCCACAGTTGGCCCCTGGCCTTGTTCTGACTGATGATATTGAGCTTTTCCATCATCTCTTTCCACAGATGTAGTCAACTTGATTTCTGTGTGTTCCATCTGGAGAGGTCCATGTGTATAGTCGCCATTGATGTTGGTGAAAGAAGGTATTTGCAATGAAGAAGTCGTTGGTCTTGCAAAATTCTATCATTCAATCTCTGGCATTGTTTCTATCACCAAGGCCATATTTTCCAACTACTGATCCTTCTCCTTTGTTTCCAACTTTCGCATTCCAATCGCCAATAATTATCAACGCATCTTGTTTGCATGTTCGATCAATTTCAGACTACAGCAGCTGATAAAAATCTTCTATTTCTTCATCTTTGGCCCTAGTGGTTGGTGCATAAATTTGAATAATAGTCGCATTAACTGGTCTTCCTTGTAGGCATATGGATATTATCCTGTCACTGACAGTGTTGTACTTCAGGATAGATCTTGAAATGTTCTTTTTGACGATGAACGCAACACCATTCCTCTTCGAGCTGTCATTCCCAGCATAGTAGACCATATGATTGTCTGATTCAAAATGGCCAATACCAGTCCATTTCAGCTCACCAATGCCTAGAATATCAATGTTTATGCGTTCCATTTCATTTTTGATGATTTCCAATTTTCCTAGATTCATACTTCGTACATTCCAGGTTCCGATTATTAATGGATGTTTGCAGCTGTTTTTTCCCATTTTGAGTCATGCCACATCAGCAAATGAAGGTCCTGAAAGCGTTACTCCATCCACATCATTAAGGTGGACTCTACTTTGAGGAGGCAGCTCTTCCCCAGTCATCTTTTGAGTGCCTTCCAGCCTGGGGGGCTCATCTTCCAGCACTATATCAGACAATATTCCGCTGCTATTCATAAGGTTTTCACTGGCTAATGCTTAATGCTTTTCAGAAGTAGACTGCCGGGTCCTTCTTCCTAGTCTGTCTTAGTCTGGAAGCTCAGCTGAAACGCGTCCTCCATGGGTGACCCTGCTGGCATCTGAATACTGGTGGCATAGCTTCCAGCATCACAGCAACACACAAGCCCCCACAGTACGACAATCTGATAGACACGTGGGGGATTCTACCATTAGAGAGATGCAAATGAAAATTACACTGCCATACCATCTGACCCCAACAATAATGGCACTGATCATAAAAACAGAAAACAAATGCTGCCGAGGTTGTAGGGAGATTGGAACTCTCATACACAGCTGTGGAAATGTAACATGGTATGGTGGAAAAGTATATGGTACTTCTTTATAAAACTAGAAATAGAAATACCATATGATCCAGCAGTCCCACTCCTAGGTGTATATTCTGGAGAAATAAGAGCCTTGACATGAATAGATATATGCACACCCATGTTCACCGCAGCATTATTCACAATAGCAAAAAGATGGCAACAACCTTAGTGTCCATTAACAGATAAATGGATAAACAAACTATGGTACATACACATAATGGAATACTATACATTGGAGAATAACAATCCCCGAAACATCTGAAAACATGGGTAAATCTGAGGGCATTATGTGGAGTGAAATAAGTCAATCACAAAAGGACAAATATATGAGACCACTATTATAAAAAATCAAGAAATGGTTTATACACAGAAAGAAACATTCTTTGATGGTTATCAGGGATGGGAGGGGGAGGGAGGGAAAATCACTAAGTAAATAGTAGACACATATTAACTTTGGTGGAGGGAAAGACAATACACAATATGGGGAATGTCAGCACGGCATGACCAAGGCAAAGGAAAACACAAAGCACAGGCATCACTAGCCTGAGACCAAAACTAGATGGTGCCCGGCTACCACTATGAACTTCTCTGACCAGGATCACAATAGAAGGGCCTGTACAGAAGGGGAGAAAAATGTAGAACGAAATTCAGATTTGTAAAAAAAAAGACCAGACTTACTGGTCTGATAAAGACTAGTGAAACCCCTGAGACTGAAGCCCTTAGACACCCTTCAAATTTGGAACTGATCACACTCCCAGAGATCACCTTTCATCCAAACAGTAGACATGCCTATAAAGTGAACCGTAACACCTGTGAAGAATGTGCACCTCAGAACAATCAACCATACAAGACCAAAAGGGCAGCATTTGCCCAAAAGCAAAGTTCAGAAGGCAGGAAGGGCCAGGAAAGCTGGAAAATAGAAACGGGGAACCCAAGAAGGAAGGGGAGACAGTGCTTACACATTGAGGAGATTATAACCAATATCACAAAACAAGCTGTTGAATGGGAAACTTAAATTGCTCCGTAAACTTTTGCCTAACCACTATAAAATGATCGTATATGTAAGAGCTACAGCAAGCTATGGCTGCTGACCAAAATGTCAGCAGTTTGAACATATATATGTATGTATACTGTACTAACATAACAATATCAAACACTGCCAAGAATTGTTCCAAGTGTCTTATATTATCTCATTTAATCCTCACAACAACCCAGTAAAATACCCACTATTATTATCCTCATTTTTAGAAGAGGAAACTAAGGCACAGATGGTTAAGTAACTTGCCAAGGTCACTCAGCTAATAAGTGATAGAGCTAAGATTTGAACTCTGGCAGTCTGGTTCCAGACTGATGTGGTGTGGCCACATGATAAGGAATTTGAATGGAAAGATTTTAACTGGACAGTTTCTGTAATCAAATTTGCAACTTTAAAATTGATCTCCTTAAAATTCCAGATGTATTCAACCCCTCAGAAAAAAGATGAAGGCAGCTGGCTAAAGCTTATGTTTTTGGTCATTGTAGGATGAAGCCTTACATTAGAAGTAAAAAATAAATAGGTAGTGGCAGGAACACTCTTATTTTTCAATGAATGTGCCTAGCACTTCGCCTAGGTTGAGCCCCCTTTAAGATAACCTATGGCCAAATGTAGGAGCCCCTGCGTGGTGCAAAGGATTAAATGACTTGGTGGCTAACCGAAAGGTTGGAGATTAGAGTCCACACAGGGGCCTCTTGGAAGAAAGGCCAGGCAATCTACTTCCAAACCATAAACCGTTGAAATCCCTGGGGAGCACAGTTCTATTCTGACACACATGGGGTCACCATGGGTCAGAATGGACTCCATGGCAAGTGGTATTACATTTTTATTACCAACAATTCAAAGGTAAGTCAAGTAGTAAAGCATTATTTTTAAGTATTGTACAGCCTCTTTAGATGCCTTGAAGACTTAGAAAGATTATTATCTAATCTATGTGGGATAATACAAATTTTATTCTGTCTTTGAGACAGAATAATTAGACCAGTATAATACATGACTTGAAAAAGCCATTTCCTGAACTGGGAACCATGTATCTGATAAGGGTTTAATATCCAGTATACATAAAGAAGGTCCTACAACTCAACAACAAAAACACAAACAATCCACTTAAAAAATGGTCTCACCCGTTCTGCTTTTTCTCCAACCTGACTGCCCCTTCTCTGTCTTCTTTATTAACTCTTAAGATCTTACCTTATATTTCCTGAGGTTTATCTCTAGGTGTGTGTGTGTGCGTGCTCGTGCACACGCGTGTGTGTCTGTGTGTATCAGAGAGAGAGAGATTGATTTTCTTCCTGGGGCTTAACCAGTGGTTTCAAAAGAGCCCTGAAATCTCTCAGAATTGTCTCAGGGGCTACTGAGAAGGCTTATTATTATTACTTAGTAATGATTATATTTCCTTGTTTGTGATTTATTAATTGCCTGTGGTGCGAAGGTCATGCAGTGCATATAAAAAATTGAAGACGTTTTCTTAGGGATTTAAAAAAAAAAAAAAGATGAATATACTGTCTTATGAATTTGAGGGGTTTTCTTCATCTTTTTCACCAGGGAGTTAAGTTTACTGACTTGAAGGTTGAATTTGGTCTTTATGTCTTTGCGTCCTCCCTCCTCTCACACATACTGTAGCATTTATTAATTTACTCAATTTCGAGATATACCAGTGAACCAGATAACATCCTTGCTCTCCTGGAGCTTATATGTTAGTGGCGGGGAAACAGAGTAATTAAAGATACTGCTAGCACCCGGTGTTCAGTCGTTTCCGGTGCTGAGGGAGTGATGGGAAGTGAGCGTGTGGGCCAGGTATACGGGAGAACCATGGTGGGGGTGCCTCACACAGGGCGCACACACATCCTTCATGAAGGACACGCACACATGTTTCTTATGTCTAGTTAGTCCCTGGTTTAACTGTCTCATGCTTGGATGCAACATGTGGCTTTTACTTTGTTGTTTAGCCACTAGGTTCAAAGAGACTGTCAACAATAACGCTCTTCCTGTGGCAAAAATAATGTAAAACCATGCCATTTCACAGGTGCTGTGTTTCTTTTTTCTCCTGCCACTTCCCAGAATGGAATGGGGCCTAGAATCAAAGCAGCAGTAGGTTTTCTCTATACCTGTAAAAGATTAGCTTTTAGTCATCGGGGATGATGCAAGCAGGAAAACCAAATGTAAGAAAACTGAAATGAAGCCAAAAAGGACAATTTCTGATTGTAATAGCTGGTTTCTGTTTCATATCACTGAGCAAGATGAGAAAGTTTTGCAGGGTTTTATAGGAACAGCTTCCACAGTACTAAAGGGTGACCTCACTCTCAATGCCCTTGCCAGGTGCTTAGCCCCACTGTGAACACACAAGGTTGATTTCCAACATGAAACAAGCCAGAAGTATGGAATGATATTTCAGGTAACAGCTGTGGTTCTATATCCTGTAATTAGCACCTCTTAACCCTCCAACTTGCCCATGCGTTTTTCAGGCTGTTGAAGCTCAAATCCGAAGTTTTGGACAGACACCTTCTCAACTGCTTATAGAGCCCCATCCTCCCAGAGGCTCTGCCATGCAAGTGGTGAGTGTGCTTTCACTCTCTCCTTTCTTGTGCTTCTCTCAGGCTGTGCTTGACATTCATGACAGTCTTTATCTTTGTGCTTGAGATTCTCTACCACATCTGGGCAGTTCTTCTGTTCTTTTTATGCAGTCTTTGTTAATCTGCCAACAACTAGGAAACAGTATCGCATGCTCCCTTGGAGTCTTTGCGAAGGTAAACACGGCTCCAGTGCTCCAGCATTTCATCAGATCATATTGTGTGTTGCAGAATGAGAAGGTCCATAATTGTCACGAATCCTCACTATAGGATAGAGAACTCCACACATAGGGTTGATATGTTTTCTGGTTTGATCCTATGACTTTCTAGATTATTTTTGTTACTGTGGGTGTTTGTTTGTTTTAGTTTTTTGTTTGCATCCTAATACATCTTTCAGTTTGGGAATTCTTAGACTAATTCTAATATGTAGGATAATATTATTGATGGTCAGCAACCACAGGGAGAGAAAAATGGCCACTATATACCAAGCCACCCAAAACATAGTGGCTTAAAAATGTGATTTATTACTATCTTGATTCTGAGGGTTGAGTGAGTATTTCTTCTGCCCTTTTCACTTCAGCTTACATAGCTGGGAGTCTCCTTCCATGTGCTCTTTCACTGTCAAGGAGGTTAGACTAGGCCACCACTATGGTAGGAGTAGTGTTGGAAAAGAATGAAGACAGAAGTGGCTAGGCTTCTTGAGGCCTAGCTTTTGAATGCCACACAATGTTATTTCTGCCACATTCTGTTGGTCACGAAGCTAGCCAGAATCAAGGCAGAGGAATATATACTCAAGCTGAAAAATGTTACAGCTATTCTACTTTTATAGTTCCTGAAATTTCAGAGGGGATATTTTTCAATCATATTAAAAAAAAAAAAAAAAAATCACAATAAGAAATATTGAATTTTAAAATGGAAACCCAGGTGGCAGAGTGGTTAAGAGTTTGGCTGCTAACCAGAAGACTGGCAGTTCAAATCCACGAGGCACTTGTTGGAAACCCTATGGGGCAGTTCTGTTCTTTCCTATAGGGTTGCTATGAGTCGGAATCAACTCGTCGGCAACGGATTTTTTTTTTTTTGTATGATAAAAATATGATTTTTAAAATAGCCGATAGATTTTTTTCTTGAATTGCCCTCCATAAAAATAGATTGCTCATTACTGTTTTAAATGAAGAACAGGGACTATAAAATCTGTCTCTATAAATGTAATGAATATTTTAAGATAGATTCTAGTTTTATGCTGTTGTGGCTTAGACACAGTAGATTGCTGGCAGATACTGGAAAGGAGAGATTCGCAGACAAAAAAAGGGAACAGGAAATAGATACGTAGTTAATACAGTTGGCCATAATGATAAACTAGAAGCATTTGTAAGTGATTTGCATCACCTTTCCCCCCAAGTTTTTTAAACAGATGAAATCAGATTTAGGTGAACATGAAGGGTGAGTGTCGTGGACACAAGACTACACAGAAAGAAAACATTTAGCAAGAGCAGTGGAAGATAATGCCATAAAAAATAGTAAGACTGATTTATGTTTGGGCTTTGGAATTAGTTTTAGTGATAGCTTGTCAGTGAGACACAGGCTGCTTTTGGTGCTGGCTAATGGAAGCCCTCCACTGCTCCGTTGACTTTCTGTTTGGGTCACTACACGGACTTGTCAGTGGGGAAGTGAGGGAATTCCCACAGCGCAGCCTCCTGTACAGCAAAAGGCTCAGTTTTACTGCCCTTCGGGTGGTACGGCCAGAAGGCACAGGCTGGTGTGTAGACTGGAGACCATCTTTGCCACTCTCCCCATCTTCTGTATTGAACTCCTGAACTGAGTTTCAGATTTGCACAAATTGTGCTTTTCATCATAAATGTATGTGGGTAGGAAAGAAAAGCATGTTGGAAAGAAAATCGGAGTTGTCAACAAACATACACTTAATCTAGGAAAACAGAATGAAACCTGTCTAGGAGTTTCCTGCTTCTACGTCAGACTTGGATCTCAGAAGTAGATGAGGGTTTGTTTCTTGTTTCTCTCATCCCTGTTTTACCAGTTGTTGTTTGGCTTAATCTACAACTGTGGCCATCGCTGCAGCCTAGGCCAATAGGCTGGGGTGTGCTTTATTTCATTTCTTGTATTCCTCAGCCTGTACTTATTGGCCAAGGATACGATGGAGCCCCCACAAGAGTTTCCTGCTTGTTGCCTACATTGAGAATTCTAGCCAGGATGGATATGTAGGAACAGACTGGAGGTAGAACTTGTCAGAATGCAGTGAACAGTTCTAGATAAGGAGTCTGTAGCCTGCTGTGCACAGTGGCTTGTCCTTGCCACGTGGCTAAGAGTCAGCCCACCAGAGTCGCTGTATAAACAGGACCGTCTTCCTATATATTAGAGATTGTTCCTTTTGTTTTTGTTTAGGGTATAAACATTGGAATTATTCAGTTGGAGCTTAAATGTGTTTACAGTACGACCTGTTAAACTCGAAAATATATATGAATTTTTTTGCGGTGAGACTTTGTATGTTGTACTCTGATTTTCTCAGAGTTTATAAATTGACTTTAGTAAATGTTGTAAAATTATGTAATTGAAAAATGAGGCTTGTTACCCTGAAATGACGTTCATTGCCTTTTCTCAGATTTCTTCAAAGCTTGCTTGTAGGATATTTAGTTTGGTGTTGCTCATTGTTTCTCATTTTACCCATTTTCACAGAATTGCTAAAACTGTATAAAAGGTTCTTTGTATTAGGCAAAGTACATTATTGATATCAAGGGTTTTAAAAATCAAAGGCAGAAGTGTATTAATTGTTTTTACTAACACTCAGATGAGTTACTCCATCAACCAGCAGTGCTTCCCCCCCCCACACACTCACACACACACACACACACACACTCACATATGAACACAGAAGGAATTAAAGCCCCATCGTGCTGCGTTAAGTGCATGAGCCATAATATACAGCAGGTGTAGTAATTAGCAGGCACACGAAGGCTGCCTATTTGTCTGGTTGTGCTGCTGTTACTGTATCCCCCTGTGTTTTCACACCATCAGATAGTGGGATTTAATTGAGGCCACATCAGATGAGGCATTACTGACACCTTTAATTGAATGAGCATCCAGGGAGGATTAACTCATAATATTGATTGGCTTTTAGCCACTTGCTCAGAAGGGTGTCTGGGTAGCTTATTAGTTGCCTTTATTTACACCTTTATGCAAAGAGTGCAAATAGGAATTCTTACTGCAATATGTTTTTCTAAGTACTCTTAATAACTTTTTTAAAAGGACTGATAATAAAAATGCAAATTTATTTAATTTTTTATTAGCAGTTCTGAATAAATATGTGTTAAATATATGTGCCTACACATTTACCTATACCTGGTGTTTTGAAATATGGTGGTAGGAAAGCAGCCAGAAGCACTTCATCACAGTATTTCAGTTCTGGATGATACTAATCAGCTATTCAAAAATAGACGTGGTAAAAGAGAATTGCTGAAAATGTACAGTGCAGTTACTCTGTGATAGCATACCAAGGATGAATAACGCCAATCAGGGTAGTGTTACATTTGTCTAGCAGTCTTCAAGATTTTTTGTTGTTGTTTTTGTTAACTGTTAGAACAATCAGTGTTTAACACTTTCAATTTCTACTTTTCAAAGGAGGGATCAAAAAAAATCTTGAACTTTCCTTGTTTGATCAAGAGGGAGAAAGGGACATCTTGGTATTTCTCGTTATTCCTACTTACAGCAGAAAGCAATGGCATTTGCATTGTAATAGGGTAGTGTTTATGACTTGGTACACTATATAAATACATTGTTTTTACAAAGTACGTTATTTATGCATTACTTTGAAACACCTTTATAATTAATTTTGTATATTATGTCCATAAGTTATTTCTCTACTGTAATAATGTACACTCTCTAACAATTGCTTATAAATATATTTGTTTTAATTATCTCTTTATTTAGTTGTCAAAATCTTCATGCTAACGCAACACAACTTTTGATGATCTTTGGAAATTACTTTGGCTTGCTTTTATGACTATTGTATATTCTCGTTCTTCTTCTTTTTTATACCAAAAGGTCATTATTTGACGTGTGATAGCAACTGATACAGCTTTAATGCAATCCCCAATACTTTGCCTATTTAGAAACACAAATCAAAATCATTATTTTAGTTATAAGTGGTGGGAAAGAGAGCTAATAAAACCCTATGGATTTTTTAACTATCTCTGTTAATGTATTCTATTTCAATCACCAAAAATTTCAGTTGATGATATACATGAAAAACAAACAGATCATAGTTGCTGTTTCTACAAGCCTTTCTGCTCCGTGTGCCTTCATTTACAACTGTGTTAACATGGTCTTCCTCTTCTTTTCCTGCTTTTCCTGCCCCCTCTCCTTCTTGTCTTTCTTCCTTGTGTATTTGGGTTCTTGTCATGCCCACTCAACAGTATCTCCTCCTGCAGAGTCCACTGATGTTCACAGACCAAGCTCAGCAGGATGTTATCATGGTCCTAAAGTTCCCCTCCAACTCCCCTGTCACTCATGTGGCAGCCAACACCCAGCCTGGCTTGGCAACTCCTGCTGTGATCACAGTCACTGCTAACAGGCTGTTTGCCGTGAACAAGTGGCACAACCTTCCTGGTAAGTAAAGAAGTATCATTTTAAGACATACTAACTGCCGAACGCTGTATAAAGAAATTGTAATATCCTCTTAAATGTATTATATCTCAACATTTAAGCTTTTAATTTTCGTGTATTAGTATGAATCAAAATGTTTAAGAGTTTGAAAGGCATGAAGAAGTCTCATCTGAGCCATATATTACAAATTCTGAAACATAAACTATTCTTTGGCATCTGGTGGTTTGTCTGAACTCCTCAGAGATAAATGTTGTTTGTAATATTTTAATATGATAATGTTCTATATTATGTCCATAAATAGTATAAATTTTTTATTAGATGTTTCCCCTTTTTTTACTTACTCATTCACTTATTCATTAAACACTTCTGATTTTCTATAGTGTGCCAGAAACTGTACATTTTTTGTACATGGCATTGTGCTATTTGGTATGGCTGGTAGAAGAAAAGGACGTTTAAATTAACCCATTCCCGTCAAGTCGATTCTGACTCATAGTGACCCTATGTGACAGAAAACTGCCCCATAGGGTTTCCAAGGCTGTAAATCTTTACGGAAGCAGTCTGCCACATCTTTTTCCTGCAGGGCGGCTGGTGGGTTTGAACCACTGACTTATTAGCAGCCAAATGCTTTAACAGCGGTGCCACCAGGGCTCCTTAAATGCTGAGCAGTCATGGTACCTCAAGAGAGGATACTAAAATGACCATTAGAATCATAAACTGCAGAAGTTTGAAGAGACGTTAGAGTTCACCTAGTCCAGCTCCATGTTTTCCCGGTGGGAGGCACTGAGATACTGAGCCTTGGGATCTTGCCTTGCTCAGAGCCAGGTTTGAACCCAAGGTTTCTGACTCAACTTTTATGATTACTTTCCTGTGATTTATTGCTCTCGTTAGAGTAGGAATGTTGTGATCTGGATTTAGCACTGTTCTTTTTGGCCACTGGTTAGAATTTTTTTATTTTTAAAAAGAAATAAAGAAAATCTCCTTTTAAAGTCTTGGAGGTTATAGGCCATTTCCCCCCAAACCATTGTTTTAGGGAGGACACTAAAACTTTGATTTTAAAGTCTGTGTGCATAAAACACTGCTCATTAGAACACATGAAATGCTTGCAAAAAATCCACATTCTTGAAAAAGGGCCTCATGCCAAAAATGGCCTCATGCCAAATGAAATGCAAGAGTTTTCGAACTGAGCAAAATTGAATTGACATTCAAACAAAAACTTGGTGCACTGACTGCATTCAGTAAGACACCCACTAGAAGAATTCGTGGCTAGAATCAGAACTGATTACATATAGCCATTTTCCTGGCCATTGGAGAATAAAACAACTAGAAGAATGCCAGTATTTGATTAGAGAATAGATTTAAGGAAACTTGAAGACAAGTAAAAACTGAGGCAGATATATGATGTCTTTAGTTTATAGGTCCTCTTACGCCTTGTCCTTCATATGAGCTTTTCTTATGGAGAAAAATGCGTATGCAAATTGCATATTTATTTTGGGACTAAAGATTATAATTTGTTTAAGAGATGTGATTTTGGGGGGTTCTCTAAATACCATTTGTTAGAGGAGAAGCATGCTGGTGGGTGTGTTCTATCAAATACACTAGAGGATTTACCTCCTCCGTATGCAATGCCTGTTAGAGCCTGGCAAAGGCACAGTGAATGTCGCGTTGGGACCACCACAAATCCTGGGCTGCTTTGTGGCAGCCCTGAAAATATCTTCAGCCTAAACATAACAACAACATATAGCAGGAGAGACAAAACTAGTTAAGTGCTAGAAAGCCCTGGCCCCGCCCACTAAGATTAGTTTAACCTAGCTAAGAGGAACTGAACTTACTCAACCAAAGGGTACCAAGTCTTCAGCTGATACTCCTATTGTAGTGTGTACTCCCTAAACATTGACGACAGCTCTTGACACTTCCTTTTGAGGAAGCCCAGTTCCCTGAGTAGAAAGCTCCCTTAGTACCTGACAGATGTTTTCTACCCCACTCCCGTTTTTTCTGTAAGTATGTGAAGTGATGAAGAGCTAGGATGCAGTCTGTGGCACATCCGGCCGTCCCTAGCCCAAGCTGGCCTTTTCGTAAACTAGGAGCTTGAGGGACTGCACAACCAAAAACCAAACCAATTGCTGTTGCGCCAACTCATAGTGACCCTATAGGATAGAGTAGAACTGCCCCATAGGGTTTGCAAGGAGCGGCTGTTGGATTCGAACTGCCAGCCTTTTGGTTAGCAGCTGAATTCTTTAACCACTGTGCCACGAGGGCTATCCTGCCAATGCTTGGCCAATAATTTTTCTCAGTGAGCCTTGCTTCATGCCTGAACCTTGTGTCACTAGTAGTTTCTGTCCCCACCCCCTGGCTTTGTAGTATGACACGGCAGCTCTTCATCAGATAAATATAAAGAATGATAACGTTTATGGGAGTCCACAGGTGGTTATATTTCTGGAATGTGATTTCCAGTTTTGAGCTACACCTTAAAATACTAAGCATCCATTCTAATAATCTGTGCCTCTTTTCATTCATTTACATAAGCCTGATCTCCCAGCCTTTCTTTTTCTGCTTTTACCTATCAATGTGCCTTGATTTAAAATAAATATCAAAAATCCCTAACAGTTATTCTTTTAGTAAACAGCAAATTCATATTACTTTTTTTTCTTTTTAATTTTAGATTCTGGTTCCTTTTAAAGGATCTCTGATTTCCATATTTTCTTTATTAGACAGCTAACTCTGGTCATTTCTTTGAGTGGTGTCTGGACCCTGGTTTAGAAAAAAAAAAAAATCAACTTTATCCTTCTTTCTCATTCACAGGACCTTGCAAAAATCTCTAAAATAAATAAATAAATGGCAGCTAATGTTTATTGTAACTTCCCTTATAACAGCAGCTAGGGCTGACTAGATTCTCAGTACTGTTCTAAGCACTCTACATGTATAAACTCACTTAATCCCCTCAACAACCCTTAGATGTAGTTCTATATTTAGAGTAAACCCCTTGCCCTTAAGTGGATTCCGACTCACAGAGACCCTATAGGAAGAGTAGAACTGCCCCATTGAGTTCCTAAGGAGCACCTGGTGGATTCGAACTGTTGACCTTTTGTTTAGCAGCCAAGCTCTTAACCACTATGCCACCGGATTGAACCATGTGAAATTGCCACTTTTACAGGTCAACATGGCCAGCTGTTGGCAGTTTCTATGGTTCAACCTAGCCCATTTTACAGATCAGGAAACTGAAACACAGAGAGAGGCTGCATAACTTGCTCAAGGTCACCCAGGCAGTCAGTGGCAGCACCAGGACTTGAGGCCTACCCAAACATTGTTAACCTCATATACCGCTTTTACTGACAGTTTGGTTTTAATATTTCTACAACCCCAGGCTCTCAGAGAAGCAGAGAAAAATCCTGAAGGTATTAGTTTTAATGGGCACTGTAATTACTGGAAGTAAATGGCACTGATGGGCAGACCAGGGGCTGCAGTTCATTCTCCCTAATCATTCACTGTAAGAGTCCTGTGATTTCTTTACTGGCAGAGCCAGTAATCGGCAAAAACAAGTACCTTCAGTACAAAAAGAGTGAGTCATTGCAACTTCCATTCTTTAGCTACTTTAATCCCTTAAGCTTACTTGTCTGAGTTTCTTAGGGCTTCCATAACAAAATACTATAAGATGGGTGACTTTAAAGAAGAGAAATTTGTTGTCTTACAGTTCTGGAGGCTGGAAAGTCCAAAGCAAGGTATTAGCCATAAGGGCTCCGAGAGAGGAACGGTCTGTGCCTCTCTCCTAGCTTCTCACGGCTGCCAGCGATCCTTGGTGTTCCTGTGCTACTTTAGATGTATCTTCATATGGTCCTTTCCCCTTGTGTGCGATTCTGTCTCCCTGTCTGTCTTACCCTTTTATAAGGCAGCACGTGGAAGGGATTAGGACTCACTGTACTCCAGTATGGCCTCCTGAATTTAGCTGATAACACCTTCAAAGAAAAACCCTATTTCCAAACAAGGTCACATTCACAGGTACAGGGGTTAGGAGTTTAACATATCTTTTTGGGGTTCACAGTTCAATCCATAACAATACTCAGAATTTTTAGTGCCAATATTGCATTTATTCAAGTATCTTATCAGTATTAAGGATCCTTCAATCATCCTTGTAAAAGTGGATATTTACTAGCTGGGGAAATTATGATATATAAGTTTTAACAATCTATGAACTCAGTGAAATGCACTCCTTTTTATTCTCAACCCCTCAAGGACAGTCAGAAAGATTTCCTAAATTCTTACGGTATTTCTTAAACACACCTCTGATACCAGCCAAGCTAACTGAAGTGCTTGTGAGTCCTATAAAAGGCAGATACTGACCAGGGTGAATGGCTGAGTGCTTTGGGGATAAGGGCCCAGAATCTAACTGTCAGAGCTCTAAAGCTGAAAAGATCATCTGCTCCAAACCCTTCATCATAGCCTTTAGCACTGGCCTAACTGCATAGCGAGGCAGTGGCAGCTTCTGATTCTTAGTACATTTTCCACTCTACAGCCTATAAAACCTCTTTTCAATTACAAGATAAGTATGCCTGAATTTTTAGAACCATTTTGAGAATTGAACAAACTATTCTTACTGTAAATTGATTTTTGTTACTCATTTGCCTAAGTATTTTTAGATCAAAACCATGGAAATATTAAATATTAATAAAACTTTTTTTTTAAAACCTCAGTCCAGTCTTTAAGAAAATATTTCAGCCAAATGCATTTAACGAAAACATTTATCTGTGGGTAGCTTTATTTTTATTCAGACTTTCAATTGATTGATTTTAAGTGATGGATGAAACATTAAATGTTCCCTGACGTCAAGCTTTTCCTTTCTGCATCATAAATTGATGTTTTTGTGGGTCCTTTGTGCTGCAGCATTCAAAACTGCCTTTTTAAGAAGTAACAAAAAAATAGTATTTGCTACAGTCAGCAGATGGTTGTCACGTTTTGTTTTCTGCGTGCTTTACCACTTAATTTTGTTTTGTTGCAGCATCAGAGGTTACCAGTCAAGCATCTGCTATGGCTTATGGCCTAGGACTGGAGCCACCGCTGATGGCACATGTTCAGAACAGCACTAATCTAAAATAAATGTTTAATAAGCCAGCCATAAAAGCACCTGGATTTTTTTTCCTTTCAGTTTCACAAAACTGCATGAGCGATTTGGAGGTTGGAAACAATTCTGCATAAGGTTTGACTTACGCGTTTTTATGTGGTTTAGTATATGAAAAATAATGCTTTTTTTTTTTTTTTTTTATCTTTTGTGAATTCCAGCTCATCAAGGTGGTGTACAAGACCAGCCATACCAGCTGCCAGTGGAAATCGATCCTCTCGTAGGTCTGTCACTTCCTTTTCTCTTTGCGATTCATTAAGCTCTGTATGGTGGCCCTGAAGTGTAGATTACAGTTGTTTTTCACTTGCTGGTTGCTGGGAATGGAATTTTCCTGATAAACCATTTGCATGCAAATTGGAATGCAATGAGCTGTGGCTATGCTGGTATTTCATCAACTCCCCCTCGTTGGTTTGCCTAATTTGAACAGGCCTAGAACGCGTGTCACTGAAAATTAATATGGATGCTGTAATAATGTGTGATTGAGAATGCGCATGAAGTACTGTCAGGATAATATTGGATCTTTTCATCACTCAGACTTGTTGATGAGCAGGAGCGAGGCACGTTATGATGAATTGATGCACCGGTAATGTGATGGCGCTCCTTTGCTCGGGAAATTTTCATAATAACAGTGGGATTCTTAGCAGCACTGTGTTGTGAAAAATAAAACGGTAGTGCCAGGGTTTCATCATTAAAGGAGATCAATCCTTTTTTCCTGGGCCCTCTGTTCACTCTGAGGGGATTAATGTGCAATTGCAGAGCAGTTTCCAAGTGGAAATATATTGCCCAGCCAGTGGCAGTGTTAAGATATTTGTATTCATTTTCCTAGGGCCCTACAGCCTAGTAAATTGCCACTGGAGGTTAAATTTGTTCAGGAGGGGAAAAAAAAGAAAGAATAGGGAGGAGACCAGAAAAAGCCACTGGGATGAGATGAGCATCTGCAGCAGATGACTTGGAATATTTAATTGCTGTTACGCTTTTTGAGTTAGGCTCATTGAAATCTCTAGTTCAGCATTTTTCATCCTCGTGTGTGGGGATTTCAAACATGGCTTTGCCTTGATACTGAAGATCCTATTCAATAGCTTTTAGAATAAAAAACGCAATTGCCCATTTGTGGGTATATGCTACCAGCACGAATGTTTGGCTTGCAATTTTGCTAAATTTCCCTGGCATGAGTAATTTGTTAGAATTTTTTTAAATTTTCAAATAAAATGTATGAATGAGCTGATTTATTCTTTCACAATCCAAGGTACTCCCTAAGTGTATGTAACCACACCTTTTTTGTCTTTAAAACCATTGTTTCAACAGAGAGTGAAAGAGCCACCATTCACAGTTGGACTTTCATTAAAAAATAATAATAATAACTTTAAGCCCCAAACTAATTAATTTATCATTTCCTCATACCTGAGCAGAAATCTAAGAAGCAATTTTCTATTTGAAGGATAAATAGAATTCTGGTTCCTCAATCTTGTTTTGCTTTGAGTAGATATGATTCGCCATATATATACATATATAAATTAAATGCTCACTTGGGTAAAATTTTTAAAATCAGGAATATAATAAATTCCATTTGCTAATCATTTAAAGCATTGTTTCTGAATTATTGACCCATGATTGGCTTTAAAACTTGACAGTAAATATCCTATAATATAAAGCCTCATTAAATGAATTCGGCAGTTGTAGTTGTTTAGATCAGGTACTAGTAAACTTTTTCTTTAAAGGGGCAGATAGAGAATATTTTAGGCTTTGTGGACCATATGATCTCTGTCTCAACTACTCAGCTCTACCATTATAGCACGAAGCAGCCATAGACAGTACACAAGCAAGTGAGCATGGCCTTCTTCCAAAAACCTTTACGTACAAAACCATGCAGCAGGCTGGGTTTGACCTGTGGGCCAGAGCTTGCCACCACTGCTTTAAACCACTGGCTGTTCGACTTTGTGCCACTCTACTTCCTAAAATAATTGTTTAAAACGATGTACCTTCTCATATATTTTTAAGTTAACATCCAAAGTTTTTCATCACAAATTTAGATAGTTACAAAGGTTATAATTTCTAGCACCATGTAAAAATTGACATTTTAAAGAAAGTGTTATATCACTCTTTAAAATGTATCCAAAAAATAAATAAAATGTGTCCAATGGAACCTGAATATCAGAATGAATTGATACTCAATGTTTTTAAAAATGCATTAAAAAGCCCAATATTTCCTAGTTGGAAATATTGCATTATTCCTTTTAATCTTGAATTCCTATTTTCACTGTTTCCCCCACAGAATTTTATCTTAATGTTTTTTTATTGATTGCTGTAGTATACTTTTCTGCAATAAAAATATGTATAGAAAATTAAACATGTATATAAATTTTAAAATTTGCTATAACTGTAAGACTCAACTTTTTAAAAAATTTCACCTGAATTGAATGATCACTACAAATACTATTAATGTACACTTATTCAAAAATTATAATTAAAAAAACAAACTTGTTGCCGTCAAGTCAAATTCTGACTCATAGTGACCCTATAGACGGGGTAGAACTGCCTCATAGGGTTTCCAAGGAGCACCTGGTGGATTTGAACTGCAGACCTTTTGGGTAGCAGCCATAGCACTTAACTACTATGCGACCAGGGTTTCCCAAAAATTATAATAACTTTTAATAGTTATTAAACATCAAAAGCAAATATTTATTGGAAATACATCTTTAATGAAATGAACGGGGCTCCTCCGACCCCCGTCAGTTAGCTCATGTACTCATGGATGAGCGTTCTTTACTGCTGAGTGAGACATGGTTTGTCATCTTTTGTTTGTTTGTTTGTTATTATAGATGGGAAGCTCTGAGGAACCTTGCTCACACAAAAAAGTAATTGTAAAGGGAAGAGTATTGTATTAACAATGTCACAAAGATCTTCGATCTTTTTCTGAGTTATGCAACAAAATTCACATACCAGTCTATTATTAAAGTTGTTTATGGTCTATCATTAAATTATCTATCATCTTAACAATCTATCATTGAAACTTATTTTTAATGATCTATCAATTGACAGCATGATTAGATCCTCCTTTAATTTTATTGAAAGTAATGAATTAGAAACCACCTGACATACAAAATGATTTCATATCTAGGCATTCACATCTTCAACATCCATCAGTATTTTGAATTGTTCCTTTATTTGGCTCCCAAGAGATTTTTTATACCCAGAGGCAAAGCATCATCCTAAGGTTCTGGGTGGGAGGGAAATACGCCTGTGTTTCATCTAGCAGAAGAAGGGCATGTGAACAGGGGAGCAGGAAAGGAAAACCCACAGGAGGGTTCTCAGGCAAATCAATTTTAGGCAAGAGACATACGAAAGTAGAGGGACTAGAAATTGATTCTTTTAAAACCATCTGTGTCTGGGTATCCCTTGGGATGTCTTGTACCCCCAGGGGTATGCATGCCCCAGTTTGAAGACTGCTTATCTAGACAAATATACCTAATTTTCATTGAATAAAAATACTTTCAGTACTGAATCTAAAACAGTTTACCAGAGAAAACAATGAAATAATGGAAAGACAGTTGTGAGATAAGATGAATAGATAGTTTTTGTTTTTAGAAGGGATTGCAGTGTTAAATTGGAAGTAATCATTTACTTGGAAAATACTCATCCGAATGCTTAAGAGACATCACCCTTCACCCGTGGGTGCTTCGTGTTTTACTCAATTCAAAATCATGCATATGTCCAGATCTGTCTAGGTGACTCCTCCCAAGAGAATACTCAAAACAAAAAAAACAAAAAAAAAAAAACACCAGTGAACGTTTATATCAGAGGAGCAGAAGTCAACCATTTTTACAGTTCTCATGTGGACTGAGACACTGCAGTACAGTGTAGAAAGCACTGCATGCCTTGTTTGCAGTTGCTAGGTTTCTTGGAATTATATGTATATTCTGCATATACATAACACACAGCTTCACTGCAGTGGGATACTAAGCGTCTCTCTCTGTGATAACCTGTGATACACATAGAAGCTTTTCTCATCTGCCTGCAACTTCCCTTTGTGGGGAAGGAGTAGAAAAAATGATCCCGTCCTAGAATTTTCCCCTTTTTAAAAACTGCTGCTATCACTTTCTAGACCATTAATCACCCAAAAGTTTAGGAAGCCCACATTATCAAAGTTATAGCATAACCTTAAATAGATTAAATTGTGTCCGACTCTAGCCGAATTGTACACATGAGTGTTTCTCCTGGGTATGTACAGGTGTGCCATGTTCCGCATGCCTCCAGGGCAGGGAGCGTTGTAGTCCTCTGTCCCCAGGGCTTCCCCGCACAGCACTGGAGACTATTTTGAACAATTTTTTTCCTTTCTTTATTACCTTCTGAGACTTCTATTAAAGTGCCCACATTAGCTTAGTTATTATGTACAATGTGTATAATATAGATTTTTTTATCTCTATTTCATTTTTTTAGTGATGCATTTATAGGTTGTTTTTTGTTGTTAGTTTTGTTTTCAGAAAACTGAAGACTGTGGGTACAAAGAGCTTAATAATCAAATGCAGACATTTAGTTATTCTTATCTGTTGTACATCAAGTTTCTTTAGCAGCAAAAGAACCATTATGTGTATCGCAAAGTCAGTGGTAAAATAACTCTTAGATCACCAGAGACAATGCTTTCTACTTGATTGGCCTCATAATGCCAAAACAGGCATCTCAGTGGAAAGCATTTTTCTGATAACAGCACGCTTGATAGTGCATTTCTAGAGGGTTAGTACTCTTCCCATGTGCCTTGGTGTTGCTCTACTTCTGACCTCGCACCTCCTGACAAACCCCATCTTAGGTGCTCTGCAGCATTTTGAAAATACACTGCCAGGCTGTTTTGTTTTATTGCTTAAATAAGGAGTAAGAAAGTGGCAGGATGCTGTGCTTTGACTTTTCCAATTACAAGTATCTTTAATAGTCATCCTACCCTTTCCTTACACGCAAGTGCAGCTGTAAACAGGGGAAATGGGAGTTCACATCCAGTCAAATTAAAGACCCATTAAAGCCAAAGTAGTATAAGAAAAAACAAAACAAAACAAAACAGTATTTCAGATATATGACATTTAAATTCTAATCTCTCTTCCTTGTGACAAAATGGTAAAGGTAATAGATTGTCACAACATGAATCCGTTCTCATGACAATAAATGTAATGAGATTGTCAGAACACAGACCTACCTGTGATGCAATCTGGAGATTATAATCTAGTTTGGTCCTGCCCAGGAGCTGGAATGCATGCTCTGTCAATCCTGTACTGTTTTTAAATTGTCATAGGTTGTTATTCCTTTCCTCTAGGCAAAATTTATTTTACTGAGATGTTGAATTTAGCTACCAACAGTCTTCTAACAATTGAATGTATTTTCCTATTTAGTTTTTCAAACATGATTATATTTAAAATAAAAGGTCAGGTATTTACTGGAACATGTCTCTTTTCCTTTCCTCCTTCCCCCAAGTATGACACCATATAGATTTTTTTGCCCATGTGGGTTTAGTAGTTTTTTGAATTTTTTTCTTTCTCCCTTCTCACAGCCAGCAGTACAGGCATGCACAGGAGGCAGATCACTGACCTTCTGGACCAGAGCATTCAAGTCCATTCCCAGTGCTTTGTCATCACTTCGGACAACCGCTACATTCTCGTCTGTGGCTTCTGGGATAAGAGTTTCAGAGTCTATTCTACAGACACAGGTGACTGTTCTTTCCTTCATCAGTGAGCTAACGCCTGCTACAAGAAGCACGATGAGTCCTAGAAGGCTTTCTCATCTTCCTCCTTCCAAAAATGATAGAATTCTGTAATTTGTAAAGTAAGAAGGGAAAGAAGACACTCCTTTCCCCTTTCAATTGGTAATCTACTATGCAGGCTACTCTCAAGTTAAGCTCTCAGGTTGTCTTTAAGAGGCAGTTTTCTAGAGGAGGTTTTTCTCCCAAGCCTCGTGCTTATGGAAGGAGTGATCATTTTGTGGGCATATCCTGGTATGTAAATACCACACACGCATGTGCATATGCATAATCTTATAGTGAGTGCAAATACATAATCTTAGAGTGAGTTCACATACATGATCTTACAGTGAGTGCAAATACATGTACATAGTATTATTTAGTGGCTTTTCCCCCTTACTGGAAAGATTCAGTAAGGGTATCTTTTGGGAGTAGATATACTGTCCCCACCCAATTCTGCATAGAATCTCCCTGAAAGCTACACCATCAGGAAGAAAAGCAGCTGACCACTGATTTTGTGTGTGACAGGAGCTCTTGTTAAGATGTAAAAGTTTAAGTCTATATATTCATTTGCATGCATCTCCAAAAAAAAAAAAAAAAAAAAATTTTTTTTTTTCCGCTAAGGGACAAACTAAGCTCAACTCAGGATTATTACAGGAGAACCAACCCAGTACATGTTTATGAATTTTTGCTGTAGGAAATTAAGAAATATATTGAGAAATTTAATGGATTTCTCTTTTAAAACAATTTTAGAAACTTAGAAGATGAAAAACATATACGTAGTTGAATCTTTTAAAAAATAATTAAAATTAGACATTAATGCATTTGAACTAATTGATACATACTGTGGAACTAGCTTGTTCAGCCGAAACCAGGATCTACAAATAATTTTGAAAGGCTGTGGGAGTGGGAAATTCTCTTTAATTGAAATTTCTAGTTAATTAAATATTGCACAGTAAATCATCCTACAGGCTCATTGTTAATAATCCTTATAAAGTGTATTCATCCATGTTCTTGCCTTAATATATTATGTTAAAAAATAACTTTTGATTATTCGATGTTTGCCCTAAGTGCATTTTTATGATAATATTATAACATACCTATGAGAGTAGGGAAAAATATTTGAGTATGGACTGTTCATAGAACAAACCCTAAAAGTTATTTTTAGGGATTGGTGACCTAGATACCTTACAGTTTGCATCTTGATTCTGTAGGTCCAGGAAGGAAAAAATCGTCATTCACACCTTTCTGATTGACTGGGCTTTTACTAGATGTTCAAGTCTATGAGGTGTGGATAACTGTGGAACCTAAAATTCCCCTAGAATTTCTCTAAAAATGCAGTGGGGGTTGATAAATGTTACTAAAATACTTTTATTATTATAATGAATTTTCTATGATTTAATACTCAAATTCAGATTTTAACCTTTTCTTTCACTATTATGGTAATGACAGCCTTAGCATTATGATCTCAAACTGCTCCTTTTTTGTACAAACTTTCAGCTTAAACCTGTTAAACTTCCTCATGCAAGATTTTCTTATATGCATATTTGTTTATGCATTTAAAAAATTAATTTAAAATTTACATACAGTAAAATTCATTCTCTTTGGTTTATAATTTCCGTGAGTTTTGAAAATGCCTAAAGTTGTATCACCACCACCACTATCAAGAAAAGAGCAGCTCTGTTACCTCCCCCCGCCCCAAATTCCCTTGAGCTGCCCCTTTATACTCAGCCCCCAGCAGCCACTAGTCTATTCTCAGTCTCTGTACTTTTGCCTTTTCCAGATCATTAATTATGTCAATCTTTGATTTTGACATTTGAAAATTTTTTTAATTTGTTGACATTCCATTTTTTAAAGCACTGAATATTGATATTTGTAAAGTTAATATAAATATATCACACCTTGATATACTAATATTAAAATAATTCTTACATTCACATGGTCTTTAGAATTGACAGAATTCTTTTACATACATGATATTGTTTTCAGCCTCACAATAATCCTGTGAGGTAGACAAAGCAAGAGTCATTACCCCTGTTTTTCAGACGATGAAGCTGAGGCTTAGACAGATTAAGTAACTTGTTGAAATTTATATAACTAGTGATAGTAGAAATGGGCCTTGGACCTAGGTCTTTTGACTTCAAATGGAGCGTTCTTTGTGACTATACCATGTTATCTTATGTGGGTATTACTGTCAATCACTGGTTACTTTGGAGAACACGGTAATTTGGAACACTAAGTTCCTAGTATGTCTGCCATGTTGCATTAGACTTAACGTACTAGATATAATTCTTTCTCCTCTTTCCAAAAAACATCTACTTTACTGTTTTTTTAAGTATGTGTATGTGTAAAACATTTTCACAATGAACAGCTTAAATTTCATTTCGGTGGGACTGACTTAGCTTGTAGAATAAAAATATTTACAATTTCCAGAAAAGTTGTGAAAAAAATCTCAGATTGCTGGTATCTTTCTTAAAGTTTTGTGTACAAACTCTGATGCTAGTTTTATTTGAAATAATTTCAGTTAGGGTGAATATGTGTTTTTACAACAATCAGAATATTAAATATTTTCTCCTAAGTTTGACAGAGAAGCTATGGAAAAAATTGTATGATCAGTAATATATAATGGCAAAGCTATCACAAGTGTTGAATTCAATTATATTTTAGCACTTAAACAAAAAAAAAAAAATCCTTCTCTTATTAGATTGGTATGGGGGGGTGGTAAACGCAGATTGTAACAGGAAATTCTTTAAACATAAATCATGTTTTCTGGGCACAACCAGAACAGCAGAGGCAACAATAAAACCTTCCTCCGCAGTGGGAATGATTTTCAGGCCACATTTTAGATTCAGTGGTGCACAGTCTTGAGCTTGAATTTTTTTATTTGTAGCCCAGCTGTCAAATAAAACATTAACTAGAAAATTTGTTCTGTCAAAAAAGGGATATTCTAGTGCTTGTGGTAATATTTGATATTAGTGTGTGGAGAGGTGGACTGGTATTAAAGGAAACAAAAAATAAAGGTTGAGGAACACTTATGAGATTATCAGAAAATAATTTACCAAAAAGAACAGCAGGTATTTATATGCTGTGATTTATTTAGGAGGCATGAACCTCAACCCCATAGCAATAACAAATATCGCCAAGGAAGGCCGCCGGAACAGGGAAAAGTCAACTTGAAAAATACAAGGTTTTCCAGAGTTCAGCCCAAAGTATAAATTGTAGAGAATAAGTTAATTTGTATTAAAATTTGAAACCTCTAGATATAACTACTTAAAGGACACTCCCGTATTTATATCTTCCCTGACACCCAGTCCAAACTTGTCCTGTCTTCTTATTCTCACTGATCCACCTTGTTCTTTCCCTAGATAGTACTCACCACTATTTGTAACTATCTATTCGTGTTTATTTGTTTAATGTCTGTCTTCCCATTAGGTAGTAAATACTCTGAGGCCAGGGACCGTGCCTCTTTTGTTCACCACTGTGTACACAGTGTTGTTGTTTTTGTTAGTTGCCATGGAGTTAATTCCCACTCATGGCAACCCCATGTGTGCAGAGTAGAACTGCTCCGTAAGGTTTTCAAGACTGTGATCTTTCGGAAGCAGAGCACCAGCCCTGTCTTCCAAGGCACCTCTGAGTGGGTTTGAACTTCAGACCTTTCAGTTAGTAGTCCGTTGGTGCCACCCAGGGACTTTCTAAGACAGCCTAATCCTTGACACTTCACAGGTGCTCAGTAAATATTTGTTGAATGAAGAATAATTATGGTAACTTTTTGGGCAAAAATTTAAACACTAAGAAATTTTAGTTAAGGAAAAAATACAGCAATTGAGTATACATTTCCTAATACTGATATTATAGATATGGTGATGCAGTGGTTAAGTGCTCTCCTGCTAACTGAAAAGGTGGGAGTTCTAACCTACCCAGCTGCTCTACAGGAGAAAGACCTGGCCATCTGCTCCTGTAAAGATTATAACCTAGAAAATCCTATGGGGCAGTTCTACTCTGTCACATGGGGGTGATGTGAGTCAAAAATCTACTTGAGGGCACACAACAACATACATAGATGATACAGAGATAATGGCTTAACTAATGAGAATTAACATATGAATCTTGGAAAGTCCTACCTTTGTGTTTAAGCCTTCCCACTTCTACACCTAAATCACTCCACTCTGTCCTCACATGAGTTGAAAGTTAAGTTACCAAGTGAATAGCTGCTCTTTGCAAGCCTCCCTGTGAATATGGAACACCTGGGCGTCCTCCGCACTGTCTACCTCTAAATTAAAACCAAAACCAAAGCCACTGCCTTTGAGTCGATTCCAACTCATCCAGCCCCTATAGGACAAAGTACAACTGCCCCATAGGGTTTCCAAGGCCGTAAATCTTTAACCAAAGCAGATTGCCAGCTCTTTCTCCTGCTGAAGGGCTGGTGGGTTCAAACCACTGGCCTTTTGGTTAGCAGACTTGCCTTTAACCACTTCTCTACCAGGGCCCCTTGAATGCCTAGTTAGTTGTAGTCATTTCACTCATCCACCTTCTACAACCCACTGACCCATGGGTTTCAAAACTTAAATAAGCCTACCCTGAATAACTTATCTAAATTACTCCTGTGATTTTTATGCTCTTGGCATTTGGGTCTAGGCTAAGGCAGAAATCACAGTGCATACATTGTAATCAAAAACATAATCACAACGTGGTGTATTTAGTTTTTTTTAAGTTAAAATACACTGATTTAATCTTCAGTTTTCTAAGTATTAATAAGAATGTGTTCAGCTACCTAACTTTTTTCTTATCCTGTACAAGGCCTGCCTCTAATCTGTCAGTTGCCATTGGGTCAATTCCAACTCCTAGCACCCCGTTATTATCAGAGTAGAGCTGTGCTCCATAGGGTTTTCCATGGCTGATTTTTTGGAAGTGGATCTCTAGGCTGTCTTCAAGGTACCTTGTACCTCCACCCCTTTGATTAGTACCTTAGCACATTAACTGTTTGCATCACCCAGGGACTCTGCCTCTAATGTAACCCCACCCATTTCACCACTACCAAGTGCTGTCAACTCAGTTGCAACCTGTGTTGACCACATGTGTGCAGAATAGAACTGTGCTCCACAGAGTTTTCATGGCCAGTTTTTTAGAAGCAGATCTCCAGGCTTTTCTTCTAAGGTATCTCTAAGTGGGTTCACACCACCAACCTTTCAGTTAGTAGTCAATCACTTAACTATTTCTGCTACCCAGGCACTCCATTTCACCAAGAAACCTCTCCATTTTGTTCTTCATATAAATTGGAAATAAAGTGAAAATTATTACATTTTTCATAATTAGCTTTTTTCTTTTCCATTGTTTTTTCTAGAATGTCTTGAATTCACCTTACCCTACTCTGAATTTATTGATATAATTTTTTAAGTGACATGTATTGATGCCAATTTAAAAGGTTGAAAAAATTCAGAAGTGAACATTGTGAACATTTAGCAGTTAGAACACCTGCTTTGATTAAAGTCTTTTCTCCCTCTTAATCACAGGAGAAAAAAATGTAATTGATTCATTTTGCAATTTGAGGTTCAAGTGAATCTCATTTTACAGCTACTAGTACTTTAAAAGGAGCCGTGGAGGCACAGTGGTTAAGAGCTTGGCTGTTAACCAACAAGTCCGTAGTTCGAATCCACCAGCTGCTCCTTGGAAACCCTATGGGGCAGTTCTACTCCATCCTATAGGGTTGCTATGAGTCAGAAGCGACTCCATGGCAATGGGTTTGGTTTGGTTTTTTAGTAGTAGCTTTAAAAAAAAAAAATTTTTTTTTTTTTAAATGTGCAAGACTGCCGCTTAGGAGTGGTGACACTGTATTTGACTTACATCTGATTTATATAAAGTTATTTCAAAATTTTACCGTTCTAAATTTGTAAAGTTTAACCTAATAAACCTTTATCATATTTATTAAAATCAAGAATTAAAAAAAATTACTTCTTCAGTTGTATGTATTGTTATCTTGAAAAGTTAAATACATTTAGATACCAGTACTTAATTGAGACCTTCAGCTTTAGAGTAGGCAAGGAGTTCCTAGGTAATGCGGATGGTTAACTCAGTCAGCTGCTACCTGAAAGGTCGGCTGTTCAAGTCTACCCAGAAGTACCCTGGAAGAAAGCCTGGTGATGTACTTCTGAAAACTTAGCCATTGAAAGCCCTATGGAGCACCATTCTACTCTGACACACATGGGGTCACCATGAGTCAGAATTGACTTAAGGGCAACTGGTTATAATGTGTTCTAAGTTAAACACAAACTTTTTTGGCATATTAATTTTTTTTTTCAGCTTAGTGGTCTTTTTTCTTGAACATTTGGATTGTATTTTTAATGACCCCACTGAAACATTAAAAAAAAAAAAAAAACTCATGCCGAATATTAAGTGTAGACATTCTGTGACATATTCATTTGTACATTATGTCAACATTTCAGAGGAAAATGTTAGTTGGAAACTATAGGGGCGCTATGGAGGTGCTACTACAGATATTTAATTCTTTACAAAGTTTGATTATAAACAGCATCTCTGGTTAAACAAAGGTTCTGAAAGGTGAAGGTTTTACTTTTTTTTGATACCTTTACATGAGCAATTCTTCCTGTGTTTGAGGTCCTAAACCAGACCAAAACCAAAACCAAACCCACTGCCATCGAGTCGATTCCGACTCATAGCGACCCTATAGGACAGAGTAGAACTGCCTGATAGAGTTTCCAAGGAGTGCCTGGAGGATTCGAACTGCCGACCTCTTGGGTAGCAGCTATAGCACTTAACCACTACACCACCAGGGTTTCCTTTGAGGTCCTAGACACAGTAAATTTACTGAGCTCCTCTCCTTCTCGCTCTGGCCCCACCCACTAATTACCCTTGGATAAACTACCATAATCTTGACTTCATCATCACCGCTCCCTAAGGAATTTTCATCGCTCAGACCATTAAAGAAAGAATGACCTGGCTCAAGTTGCAATTACAATAAATTAGTCCTTTTATAAAAACTTAGTTCATGGAATTCTGATTTGGAAATGGAGAAACTCTTCAAAGTAACTTATATTATCCTGGTATGTTGTTGTTGTTTGGTGCTGTCGAGTAGATTTTTGACTCATGGTGACCCCATGTAACAGAGTAGAACTGCCTCATATGGTTTCTTGGCTGTAAGCTTTGCGGTCTTTCTCCCAAGGAGCCATGGGGTGTGTTTGAACCACCAACCTTTCAGTTAGCACCAAATGCTTAACTATTGTGCCACCAGAGCTCCCTGTATAGATCACTTAAAAAAGAAAAGAAATATATTAACCTTCACTCATTCAGAGACAGGTTTGTTTTAGCAAAGTCTGAATTATGGAGTACTTTTACAGAAAGGCAACTAAATTTTGTTTTGTTTTGAATCTTATGTTGACTAAACAAATTATTAAAATGGTTCCAAATAAGGATTCTCCAGGGCCTGCTTTAATCAGTAGACATGATTCCTTTTTAACTTGTGGTAGTCATTTATACCTATATGTTGTCATGCTCCTCAAATACTATTCTTTTAAATACTTCTAACATATGCCTTTCAAAAATGTTACTCTCACAATTCAATTAATCTTTTGTTGTTTTTAGTATTCAAAGAAAACCTTTAGATTCAACCAGATCAATTATAAAATCTGAATTATCAAAATTTGAGTTAATATGGCTATATTGTCTTACAAGTTATCTAAAAAAACCAGTTGCTGTCCAGTCAATTCAGATTCACCGTGACCCTATAGGACACAGTAGAACTACCCCATTGGGTTATAAGTTATCCAGTCACTGGAAATTTGGTTTTCTTTCTTTTTTTTTTTTTAAGCAATTTTAAAGAAAACCGTTTTGTATTTCAGGAAAACTGATCCAAGTGGTGTTTGGTCATTGGGATGTTGTCACTTGCCTCACCCGTTCTGAGTCATACATTGGGGGAAATTGCTACATTCTGTCAGGATCACGTGATGCAACCCTTCTGCTGTGGTACTGGAATGGAAAAAGCAGTGGGATTGGTGATAACCCAGGCAGTAAGTACAACTTGTTTTATAAGTAAACTTTTACACGTGGCATGGAATAACATTTTGCAGTGCAGTTATCTTTTGCATGATAGTAAGAGTGAAGCAGAATTAGCAAGTAGTTGTAATTTCTTAGGTATAATTTAAGGAAGCTCTGCATAGCCTTGTTATCAACATTTTGTGAACATTGATAATTCAAATCCAAGCAGGAAATCTCATTATTCATGGTATAGGTTTTTCTTATAATCTGAAAATGCTAGTTCTTCATTGGAAATGGCTGTCACCAAATAAAGGTGTTTCATTCATGAACAATAAGATGTAAAAGAGCAATCACCTATTATCTTGTTTATTGAATTCATATTTTAAAAGAGCAAAATAAAAATGATAATTTCATGGAAACCAGTCTTTACAAAAATATGCTTTCATCTACATATTAAAAGATAAAACAGGTCATAAAAGGCCAATATGGAATATTCAAATTGGCTCTTGGCTTTTCAGATGGGAAATAAAAATGTTCACCAGCAGCCTTAAACATCTTTATGAAACTATGCTTAAGGCAGTAAAACAAAAAATGTGTAACCATTTAAAATTGTGATTCACAGAAGGCAAAAAAGGAAGCAGCTGCCATTAAAACCAATCGCACACAGCTGCAGAAAAGAAATGGCTTTAGAAAAACACATTAAGAAGTAGGAAAAAACAATTAAAGGGACCACCTGAAAAATGAGAATTTAATTAAAATGATTATGACAACACTGAAGAGTTCTTGCAAGAATAGCTTTAGATTTTTGCTTCATAAAGTAGAACATTTTAACTGCTCTCCAATATTTACAGTTTCTTAGTTTAAAGCAAGTTGCACTGTATTTACCTAAGGAAGGACCATGTTGTTCCTGATTACCTTACCCGGATGCTATGGTACTGCTGTCACCCAGCCCCGAATTAGGAAACAATTTAAATATCTTTAAGCCAGTCATATTTTGGACTGATTTTTTAAAGCTGAGCTTAAATGTATAACATTTGTATGAAACCTTTTTTGTAATTTACTTAAATGCCAGTACAATTTTAAAAGACTATATATATGCAAGGTATTTTTCCAAGCTGTTTCTGTTTTATATGTATAGGATAGACTTTGCTTGCTGTGGTGGGTAAACAAAATTTTCATTCAGTGAACCTCTAATTTATATTTCTTATTTTAATCAAAATGAATAATTCCCTCCTCAAATAGAATATGAAAAATAATTTTAAGGCTGTGATGCTGCATATAATATGGTCTTTGTGATCAGTTCAAATTTCAGTGTGTGTCTGTGTTTCATGTATCTGTACATGTATCTGTTTTATATGTAATTACAGTAAAATTTTAAAAGATGTAAATTTCAGAGATACTGTTTTTAGCACTCTTGAAAAATATTTCATGTTCTTTTTATTATGGACTCTTACATTCTGCCCTTCTCCTTTCTTACCTTTAAGGGCGTATGACTACTTCCAATTTCTTTTTTCCTGTTTCGGTGAATCCAGTTACTGAGATTTGCTATATTATCTCAGGCAAACCTATATTTGACATAGATAATAAAGGTACCATTTTGTTATCTCAAAATATTTAGGAAGAATTTTTTCTTAGACACCGGCCTTTTTTTTTTTTTTAGACATAACCTGGTCTAGAAATAATGTAAGGTGTTTCCTGAACCTCTAGCACTCCAAACAAGAAGAAAAAAGATAGATTCCCAGTTTTTGTACTTGCAGACCCAATCACGTTCTGCAGTTACACATGAGCATTACCAGTGTGTACTCTGAGAGCCATGAGCATTACCAGTGTGTACTCTGAGAGCTAGCTGAAAACAGACTAGCTACACTTGTATTTAAGGCTGTTGCATTCCAGAAATTTAAGTTGATTTCAAAATTACAATTTTTCAGCTTTTCCATAAGTAGATATATGGTATATGTGTGTATGTATGTGTGTACATATATATCTTATAAATCATCCTAGAAATGATCTTTGCATGTGTCTTCTGAGAAACGAATCAGTACTACTGACCAAATGCTGGAGTTTAGAGTAAAAATAATCTAAGCTTTGCTGTGGTCCTTCTGTCCTGCCTATAAAATGAAACCAACAGTAGTAACTGACTCAAGGCGTTATCAGAAACACAGGATGCTTTGAGCAAATAAATCACCACGGAAACACCATCTCATTGGCATTAGAGTATATATGATTACATTATATTTTTTATAAAGCATTTCATCTATACTCTCTCATTGTCTGCAGGATGCTAGACATTAACCCCTACTAATGCTGGTAATGAAAAGAAAAAAAAAGAATAACACAACAACACCTCTAAAAAAATTTTAGAAAATTGTAGTGTATCTTGACTAAATGAAATCATGTTTCTCAAAGTGAACCTCACTCCTTTCTGGCCTTTTTATAATGTCTGATGTCCCGATTTAATTTTGCTTTATCTTTGAAGGATGAATCTGCGAGAAAGACAAATAGGCACTTTTTCATGTAATGAGAACTTAGACACATTAGAATAGAAAAATGACCAAGGCAGCCTAAGCTTTGCAGAAGAAAATGACAAACAAAAACAAAACCATTTTTACTGTGTGCCAACTGTGTTTGAAATATTCATGCAAGCTGGTTTGGATTTTATAAGCCTCTGGCTCATTGAGGGCTCCACCATGCAGCCGCTGAAGTCAGAGCTTTGCAGATGAGGAATTTTAGGTTATGCTTAGTTCTATATTGTATCTCTTGGATACAGTATAAAGGACCTTTATGAGGCACTCGGGCTTTTATATACATATAATTGCAATATGATCTATAAATGCACAGAGTACCTCACCTTAAATTTTTGCATTTAGAGTGTTTTTCTTTCTTTATGGGAAAATAGATACACGCAAGAAAACCAGGCAAATGCGTTTTCTGCCTTCTGTAGGTCTCATTCAGGCATTTCGTTACTTTAGTTCAAAGATCAGGAGAATCAGCTGGTGATTTTACTTGCTAAGGCCATAAGCCTGCACCTTTTTCTCTAGATCTAGTACTGGTCCTATATGTAAAACTGATCATCTTATTACTATTTTTTAAAAATACCATGTTGTCTAATACTTGTACGCATATTGTTTAGACAAAATCAGGCTAATTCAAATTGGATAAACCCTAGATGTAGTTTAATTTGAGGCTTGTAAAAGGACACAAGTGTTTTATGAAATCTGCCTAGATTACAAGGCAAAGCCTTGTTTTCTTACGTGACAGCTTTTCATCTTCAACTCTGTTGTCTCACGATAGTTATCTTCTGTGGAATGTAATTTTCTCAATGAGATGAAAATTTAAAACAGGATTCCATGTAGTTGTGGATGTGTTTTATAAAATGACCCAAGAACATTTCCATGAAAGATGTTTTCTCCATGGAGGCATAGCGTCCCTCTTGCCTTAGTGCTCTGTGTCCTAGAACTGAATCTTGCCCGCCACAGTGCTTCTCCTGAGATACGCACTCTTCCTACAGATAATGCTACCGCACAGTTCCAGCTTGGGGAGGAAATGTTCACCACTGCTTTCAATTGGCATTTAAATATTTTAAACTTTGAGATAAGCTTTTTATATAAGATAAAAAGGTCCAAATACTATTTATTCACTATTTTTATATCATAACAATAGATCATAAATGTGGATTTTAAAGATGAAAAAGCTTATTAAGCGTTTTTTAAAGTACTTAAGTAATTTTTTCAAAGCCCCCGTTGACAAACCTTGGAAGCAAACAGCTGCTGACCGTGAGGGTGTTGCGTGCATTTGTGTTTGTAGTATTTCAATAAAGTAGTTTTCCGTTCTCACGTTCTGGTTTTGATTTGATTGAAAGGTGGCATTTTTTTTTTTTTCCCCCTGTCTTTGCAATCAGACATGGTAATCTATGTCAGCTTTTTCCTTTATGGGAATGGCGTCTACTTGGGGGGAAAAAAAAAAACTTAAGTTTTCTCTTAACAACAAGATTCTGTTCTTTAAGAATATTTCAGCACCGTTAATTAGGAAGAAGGTTTTATTAACCACAAGGCTAGCACTCACAGACCACAGAGCTGTTTTTTAAAGTACTGTATGCTGCAGCTGCCCTGCTTTTCCTCTGTCTAAAACTTCATTTTGTTATACTCTCATCAATCACTTAAGTCATTACCGTAAATCCTACCGTTGTTAATTTTACTAGTATCACCCTAATGAGACATTCCTGCTATAATTAAAAATGAATTCTAACTTTAAGGCATTCTAAATTTTTTTCTTTTTAATGAATTTAGAATGATCTTGCCATATGACCATAAATACCACTGGTATACACATAGACTACTCATCAAGTCTGCAAGAAAAGTCGTATCATAACATGTCCAGGAGTGAGTTATTCACTGGGTGCCTCTGCGCACACGTGCTTATGCATATGTATCTCTTTGGGTACATGTTTAGGAGTTACGTCCTTTTTATTGTAAAGCCTAATATGCATTACTGAAAAAAACTGATAAATCCTTATTCTTTGTCTTGCCAAAATATAGGTGAATGTAGCACAAACACGACTCTCTGTAAGCAGGTGTCCTAGAGCACCATCTGCTGGATGCATTTGGGGATTTAATGTTGGTAATGTGAAAATTTGTATTTGATGAGGCAGGTGTACTTTATTTTTAATTGCCTGTGATGTATTTTTTACGGGTCACAAATGTCAAGGTATGTATATTCTGTGTTGAACTCTGTGAGCTTGTAAAAAGAAATCACTTTGTTCCTTCTTTTGCTCCACCATAACCTGGTTTAGGAACTTTACAATAAATACTTTGTCTAAGGAAAAAGTAAACACAATGTATACCTAATAACAGGAGGTATCATAGTTTGTCATGAGAGAAAATATCATCTTATTGATTACAGGCCTTTCGTAAGCTATATCCATTGCCACGGAGTCAATTCCAACTTATTGCGACCCTATAGGACAGAGTAAAAAACTGCCCCACAGGGTTGCCAAGGAGCATCTGGTGGATTCAAACTGCCAACCTTTTGGTTAGCAGCCAAGCTGTTAATTACTGTAGCGTCATCAGTAAGCTATAGTGGGGGAAAACTGCTGTATGGATGATATTTTGAATTTAAACTCCTTATGTTCACCAGATTCTGAATGTGAAAACAGTGCTTGAAACAAGTAGCCTTTTTATGCCTAGGATATGACTCTCGATTTGACTCTTTGTCAAGCACATGAGGTTTTCTTATGCACATCTTAGCCAGAGCTCCCCTCCTTGCGGCGCACACTGTTGCACGAACACAGACTGCCTGTATTTTTATTTTCTCCTTGAAGAATTCAGCAAGTAGGGTTTTGAAGCCAGTGTGTTGGCAGTGTTCAAGTTCAGGTGACATTAAAACCACATCTCTGAAATTCTCCAGAAGGTCCAGGATGTTTAGTGCTCCGTGATGTAATGCAGGCCCTCAAGTTCCAGCAAAACAACTCTGTATTTACTGCTTGTAACTAATAGTAAATGTGGTAAAAGGAATTATATTCGTATGGCAAATGAATACAACCTTAATGTGCACCATATGCAGAGTGGTGGGGTGATGTGCCAATATATCACATTTATTTACCTTGTTTGGTTGCAGAGAAAAAAATGACTATACCATTCAGCCCCGTAGGCTGTAGGCTGTACCCACATAAATATGAGAACAGAAGAACTAATGATTTATTCCCTTGAATTGAAACTGAGTATCTTCATATGTAGGCTTTAATACTGCCACACCAGAAGAAAGTTGCTTGTGCAATACTTTATGCTTGGATAGGAAATTTATTTTCCAACAATTGCTAGAATCAATCACAGAAAGTACAAATTCCCTGTAGTTAACTAACTACTGCTGTATGGGTGCTCAAAGAAAATTCTGACTGTGTCTTCCTTCACTTGAAAGACTGAATATACCCCAAAATTGGGAGCTTACTTGCCTTTTTTTTTTTTTTAATCTAAAAGTAAGACTCTTCTGCTTTTAGAATTTTGCATACTCGTGTGTGCATGTGTGTTGTGTGTGTGTGTGTGTGTGTGTGTGTGGCGTATTGCTGTAGAACTACTAAAGATGCATTTAATTAAGACCTCCTGGAACACCATACTAGACTGACTCCAAAGTCAGCTCCATTAGAGAGATTGTATGACAGCTTGGTGTATATGTACCTCAAACTGTACTTTAGGTATTCCTGTGAATTTATGAAAAGGGAACCACTTTACATGAAATTCAGTACTTTAATGAGTCTGATGTTTTTGTTTACAAAGGAACACTTACCGGTTTTTTTTTTTTTTCCTAGTTGCCACGGTTTCTAGATACCATGCTCACTAATACGGCTTTAGAAAGCAGCAGCTGAACAGTTTTTTTTAATTTACTTTCTTGATCTTTTAACATTGTTGTTAGTTATTGTTAGGTGCCACCCAGGTGGTTCCCACTCATAGTAACATGTACAACAGAGTGAAACACTGCCCGTCGAGCATCATTCCACAATCCTTGGCATGTTTGAGTCCATTGTGGCAGCTACTGTATCAGTCCTTTTAACATTACCATTACCTAATTAAGTACCTAACTGCATTTTATTTCCTGGCTAGTTGCTCTCTCTAATTTTTCTTACATTCAGCTGGATTTGTTCAGACTTCAGATTAAAGATTTGAAGTATTTTTAGGTAGCAAAAAAATCCTTAGAACTCTTTTTGCCTTTTGTGCCTTAAGGCTGCATGAATGTCGTGCTTTTTAGCTTTTAATTTTTTAGCTTGTAACTTTCTAAAACCGAGAGTTTTTTTATGTCTTTGGGGTGAGTGGGGTCAAGATGTTTTTAATAGCTCAAGATGTGGAAACTCTCGCTAGTTTTCACCGAGTGCCTTGCTTATGTATCTTTAATGAAGGAACCTTAAAAATGCTGAGGAGATAGTACGAAGAATTGTCTGTGATTTGATTAGGGAGTGTCTAAACGTTAGGTATTTAGGATAAAGCAAAACCTGTTGCCGTCAAGTCGATTCCAACTCATAGCAACCCTATGGGATAGAGTAGAACTGCCCCATAGGGTTTCAAAGGAGCGCCTGGTGGATCCCAACTGCCGTCCTCTTGGTTAGCAGTTGTAGTACTTAACCACTATGCCACCAGGGTTTCCATGTATTTGTTAAAATTATTTCCAATTTTTGAGCATTCATAAGAATTATACTCAGTGTTGCATATCAGCAAATCTGAAAACAATTTCAATAATTTTCTTACTGTCCATATTCTCTTTTAGAGGCAGAATTTTTTCATTTTTATGTTAGTAGAGACCCATATGCAGCTACAGAAGGTATAGATGGTTGAGAGCTGAGCTGAGCCCCTCTGTGGGGAATCAACAAATGAAAAGCATTGGTCTCACGAAAGTAGGAAAGAGGTATATTAATAAAAAAAAAAAGTATGATGTGTCCATATATTGAAATGTATACGGCTGTTAACAAAGATATGTTGATATTATTGACATTGAAGGATATGCTGTCTGCTATACTGCTAAGTGTAAAAAAATCACTAAACTATATGTAAAATGAAATTTTAAACTATGTATATCTGTATGTGTATACACTTGTATTCTGTGTATACTTATACATAGAACAAAATCTGGAGTGATAGCCAGTAAAATGTTAGCAATGGTTATTTATAGGCAGTGGTATTTGGAGGCAATTTTTCGTTTTCTTTTTTTTTATATATAAACTTTATTTTTATTTATTTAATATTGTGATTTAGGTGAAAGTTTACAGAGCAATTTAGTTTCTCATTAAACAGTTAATACACAAATTGTTTTGTGATGTTGGTTGCCAACCCCACGATGTGTCAATACTCCCCACTTCTCCACCCCACGTTCACCTGTCGCCATTCGTCTAGTTTTCCTGTACCTTCCTGCCTTCTCATCTTTGCTTTTGGAATGGTGTGCCCATTCGTCTCGTATGCATGATCGAACTGTGAAGCACATCCCTCACGTGTGTTGTTGGCCTCATAGACCTGTCTAATCTTTGGCTGAAGGGTGAACCTCAGAAGTGACTTCAGTACTGAGTTAAAAGGGCATCTGGGGGCCATACTCTTGGGGTTTCTCCAGTCTTTGTCAGACTACAAAAGCTGAGTCTTTTTGTGTGTGTATGAGTGAATCTAAATTTTGTTCTATATTTTCCTCCTGCTCTGTCTGGGACCCTCTACTGTGATCCCTGCCAGAGCAGTCAGTGGTGGTAACCGGGCACCATCTAGTTCTGGGCTCAGTCTGGTGGAGGCTATGGTAGTTGTGGTCCATTAGTCTTTTGGACTAATCTTGCCCTTGTGTCTTTGGTCTTCTTCATTCTCCTTTAAGATCCCAGTCACTACTCACCAGTCAGATGTAGAACATTTTCTTTATAGACTATGTTATGCCAGTTGAGTTAGATGTCCGCAAGACCATGGTCCCCAGCCCTCAACCCAGATGCTTGGTCTCTCAGGGCATTTGGATGTGTCTGTGAAGCTTGTATGACTTTGCCATATGCAATTTTTCATTTTCTTCTTCATAATTTGCTAAATTATTTGAATATTCTATAATATATATTACTGTGATTATTAGAGACAACAAAGGTATTTTTATTTTGGAAAAAAAGTATCTAATTATTATAAAATACCTTCAGTCCCTGTCCCTGGACTCCAAACTACTAGATCTCTTTAGTGGTTGTACCACAATTTTTGTTGATTGTTCTGTCAGGGAAGGTTGGAAAGTCTAAGGCAAGGAGGAGTGGGGGAAATTTAAGCACAGTTTCTAGAAATTAAGATATGTTTTCCCTTGATGTGAAACAAAAGTAATGAGAATCGTCTCTATTTGGCTTTTATGAAGAACAGAATCAGATATTGTGCTTTTGCTGAAAGAAGTGTCTATAAGAGGATGAAAATAAGCATCTTTGTGCTGCTACTACCACCACCACCTCCACCAAATGATACCAGGCACCGTCCTAAGCACATCACATATTAACTCATTATTCATCCTAATAATAGCCCTGTATGGTAATTACTGTTATCTTCATTTTATAGGTGAGGCACAGAGAGATTATAAATATGCTATTATTTTCTACCCTGGGCCTCTAAGCTTCTAGATCTCCTTACCAGAACCTACCCTAGAAGAGGTCACATAGACAGCAAGTGCTGGAGCCCCGATCCAACTCTAGGCTGGATCCGCTCTAGGCTGGAAGCCCTGTTCTTAACCACTAGACTATACCACATCTTTGATTTAATTGGATTATCAACTATAAGAAATTTGATGCAACCCTATCACTAAATCATTTTTTGTCTATCCAAAAGACATGCAGAAAAGGACAAATATTGCATAAGACCACTATTATACAAACTTAAGAAATAGTTTAAACTGAGAAGAAAACATTCTTTTGTGGTTACGAGAGGAGGGAGGGAGGGTGGGAGAGGGACATTCACTAATTAGACAGTAGATAAGAACTACTTTAGGTGAAGGGAAAGACAGCACACAATACAGGGGAGGTCAGCACAATTGGACTAAACCAAAAGCAAAGAAGTTTCCTGAATAAACTGAATGGTTCAAAGGCCAGCAGAGGGGTCTGGGGACCATGGTTTCAGGGGACATCTAAGTCAATTGGCATAATAAAATCTATTAAGAAAACACCCGGCATCCCACTTTGAAGACTGGCGTCTGGGGACTTAAACGCTAGCAAGCGGCCATCTAAGATGCATCAATTGGTCTCAACCCACCTGGATCAAAGGAGAATGAAGAACACCAAGGACACAAGGTAATTACAAGCCCAAGAGACAGAAAGGGCCACATGAACCAGAGACTACATCATCCTGAGACCAGAAGAACTAGATGGTACCTGGCTACAACTGATGACGGCCCTGACAGGGAACACAACAGAGAACCCCTGAGGAAGCAGGAGAGCAGTGGGATGCAGACCCCAAATTCTCATAAGACCAGACTTAATGGTCTGACTGAGACTAGAAGGACCCTGGTGGTCATGGCCCCCAGACCTTCTGTTGGCCCAGGACAGGAACCATTCCCAAAGCCAACTCTTCAGACATGGATTGGACTGGACAATGGGTTGGAGAGGGATGCTGGTGAGGAGTGAGCTTCTTGGATCTGGTGGACACTTGATACTGTGTTGGCATCTCCTGCCTGGAGGGGAGATGAGAGGGTGGAAATGGACACGAAAAGAGAGAGTAGAGGGAGAGAGCAGGCTGTCTTATTAGGGGGAGAGTAATTGGGAGTATGTAGCAAGATGTATGTGGGTTTTTGTGTGAGAGACTGACTTGATTTGTAAACTTTCACTTAAAGCACAATAAAAATTATGAAAAAAAAGACATGCAGAAATAATTTCTTTTACTCAGTTATTATGACTGTATTTGTCGTGATAGAATTTTATATTTTTTTACTATTATAACACATTATAGTTGTATGCTGATATACACTTATAGCTGCATGCTCATACAAACCCTTTTTCTAATGTAGTCATAGAGGATGATTCTGTTTTCATGAACTTTTATACACAGAGAAAGGAGGAGAAAGGTTATTAGCTAGGAACATAGTTGCATTTATAATTGATAGTTGTTCCACCACCATTACCTTGCCTTGCATTGATAATTCTAATACTTAAAAGAAAAACCTAATGGAATACTGATTGTCATCACACTGTAAATGTAGCTTTGATTTATAATATGTAACCTGTATGTTTAACCAAAGAAGCATTTTTTTTTTTTTTTTTTAACCAAAGAGACCGTAATGATTTGGGGGTTGGGAGGGGAGGAATGATGGAGGTGAAATGACTTCAACAAATTCCAAATAGTTTATTTCTCTTTATATAATTAAAATGTAGTATTATCATTCCCATGGAAAAATTGGGAAGTTAATGAGAAAGGTTTAAGAAACATTTAACAGCTAACCTCATTTCTGCTTCAGCACAGCCATTTCCTTTCTTGATTTACCGTCATGGTGAGCCACATGAGAAAACGTGGTATTTCAGTGTGCACACGAGTGTTTCGTAGTAATCAGAATGTAATTATTGTGGAACAAGGCATATGCAAAATAGAAGTGTCCACCTTAGGGAGTAACTGGCGTACATACCGTATAATATTTAGATTCGCTGTTATTTTTGACCTGAGTATGTATTTTTTAAATCAAATTTGTATTTTCTTTCAAAATGAGCACTCTACTGAAGTTATTATTTTTAATTCAGCTTTCATCTTTTGTTTTACCTCTCAAAGCCAGGTGGCATCAGGTTTTACTAATGTAGATTATCATGGTTGCTTTTTAATGATTTTTTTAATGTTAAATATCAATTTTGTATACAAATTCAAGTTGCAATAAGTAGCTTGAACTTAAGTACAATTTTTTAAACCTCACGTATAATTATAATGCATCAGCTTATAGTAAGGTCAACAAAACCCCCTGCAGTGGCCATTTAAAATCAAGGCATTTTCAAATAAAAGGCCATATTTTATTTCTTTTCCTGTTTCCATAGTGCATTGCACATAATGTATGCCCAGTAAATGTTATTAAATGATTGAAGAAATAAATGAGTGAACAAATGGAAAAAGTTCATATGTGGGCGAGGAGCCATCAAAACAAAGTGTTAATAGGAAGAAATAATTTTATTTCTAGGAAACTAAGAATGGGGAAATGTTGAACCCCACTTCATTTCAGAACAAATGGTATTGAAAAAATGATGAATGAACAAAGGGGAGTCACTCTCCACTAACAACATACTTAAACCACTAGCAAGTATTTTGCAGTGTATTTTTAAGTGATTTAATTTACTTAAGATTAAGGAGATAATACCAGTTTTTAAAAAAGAACTTAAAAATTTGCTAGAAATTAATGTCAGGTCTATTTTTACCTGGATTGTTAATACCCTTTGCCTTAAAGGAAACATTTCTGAAATAATACTTTTTTTCATTAGATATTTATGAGCAGGATCCCAGAGAGATTACTGTTTCCTCTTCTCTTCTCTCTGGTGTAATTTTAAGTGTTTCTCAGTCCATTTGATGGAGAAATATACTTCAAGTTATGAGGACACCAAAGAAACACTTAATAAAAACATTCGCTATACTGCCTAATAGTGTTAAAACATTTCACCTAGTATTTTAAAACATGGGTCCAGTATAAATACTACATGGGTGTTATGGAAATTGTGTGCTGTTTAAATGCAAGTTGGAGTGTTAAGACGGTCTCTCTAAGTTAGCACTGATACTCAGTGTTATGTGCAGAGAAAAGCACTTCAGTAGAAACTGGTGTGTCCTGGCATTCGTGGCAGGATTTGGACTGTCTCTAATCTCATTTGACTTGTTCATCTTCCTTTAAGGCCGTCCATAAAGATGCATTGGGTATCCTTTTCAGCCTTTGGTTAGGATTTGCATCAGTAGTCATAAACCTGCTCCCCGGACAAAGACACTCTCTTCCTTTGAAGTAACTGTTCAAGCTTTTCAAAGCAGTCCTAGAAGCCTGTCCTCTTTCTCTTTTTATTTTTCTTGAACGAGAGTTTGAAGTGTAGACCCTTAAACTAGTAGCAAGATAAATTTTTCTCTCAGCATTATTGAAAGCCATGATGATTTTTCAAGTAGCAAGACTTTAAAAGGTCCTTAAGGGAATCTGTCCTGCTTTATGACCTAGCTTTCAGTAGATCCTACTACCTCAGAAAGCAAAAGCAAAGACGTTTTATATCCATTAAAAAAAAAAAAAAAAAAATTTTTTTACCCACTGCAAATTTTTATCACACGAATTAACCTGGTATTTTCCAGACTTTTTTCTGCTCTTTAGTTTAGAGACTTCAGTGAGAGATGGTGATAGCTTTGGGGTCTTTGGGAAAAAAAATATGGTATTGCTCTATTTGAGCTGAATCCCCCACCCCCCGCCATTAACAAGTGGTTGGGAGGGGCAGATTTCCGTGAGTGCTACAAGGAGAATGAGTTAATATGGTTCCTAGGTTTTATTTCTAGGCTTTCCAAAAGGAAATATGCACAGATACATAACGAGGTTTTGCATTTGCTTTCTGTGGGTTGTTATCACTTGGGCTCTGTTATGATCCAGGATGATGCACAACAGCGTGACTTCGGAGAAAGAGTCTGTGAGCCACGAAGAAGGCCTGTCTTCTGCCTCCTGATTATCCCCTCTGCCCTGAGTAATTTCACTCCGTGTGATTCCCAAAATGCCTGCTGAGCTTCAATAGTTTGGACCCATTTGATTTAAATTCCATACCATATAATTCCATCTATTAAAGTAAAATTTTAACATTTAAAACACTTGGTTTATTGGAACTTATAAAAATCCAACAAGTATTTTCAGCATACTTTTTGATCAAGAGAAAATGTGAAGAATGTTTGATCTATACAGCAGATAAGTCTTTAAACAAGACTGGAAACAGCTTTTCTTAGGGGAAACGATACCTTTCCTTATATTGTTGTATGTGGGATTTTGAAGACCATTAGCATACATTCCCATAGGTGAGGGACCTCAGGCAGCACAGACTTTTTACTAGAAATCCATTGAGTGTTAGTGAAACCAGTTACCTGAAAAGAACCTAACAGTCATAAATCTACCCTTATGCTTTTGTTGTTTTTTCTTTCCTTTCTTTTTTGTATTTCCTGAATTGTCTAACCTGCTTCCTGGATTAGGAAATGTTTTGCCAAACTTTGAAGCTAGAGTCCTAGCATTGAACAGTTCTTTATTTAGAGATCAGGACCTAGGAACAGGGAAATCTTTTTTCAGCTTTGAAATTACTGTGTTTGTCTGTGTGTCTTCTGATTTGTGGAGAGAAAAATGATTGATACAGTTTAGAGTACTGGAAATTAATATTTCGCATGTAAAGCATACTCATGAAAATCTTAATGAGTTTATAAAAATGAACGCTTATATTTTAACCTGCTTTCTAGGGTCAATGATGAGGCTTCCTTAAACTCTAAGTTTATAATCATAGAAAACTCTATTTCAAATTTTACATAAAGGGAAGACATACAATAGATAGTAATCCTCTCCCTCCCCCTCCCCTGCCCCTGAGAAATATTCTTAGATCTAGAAAACAAAACGTTAGCATTGACATGCTTAAGTGGCGCTGTCCTCTGGGCCCACCATTATCCATCTGTCCTTTGTTTACTTTGGCTTATACTTAGATTGCTTTCAGTTACCATCAGTCTTCCTTCAAACTTTCGTTTTCCACTGAGGAATAAATACCAAGATAATTCAAATTAAAACAAAAATCTCAACCCCAACCCCACAGAATGGTAACTTGGGAAACAATCACACCAAACATGTATTCCTGTAGATCTGAATAATCTTAATTATTGATAAACAGTTGTCATTAGATATAATTACAGTAATTTCAAAAATAACATTGTATTTCATGGAATGTAGAGCTTCTTGGGAAGGGTGGGAAGCAGTGAATCAGGGCTAAAGTATTTGTAAGGGGGCTTTTTAAAACACACCATGGGTCCAGTTTTGTGGCAAGTTGTATAACTTATGAAGGTTAACAAATTCATATTGGGTTTCATTATTTGCTTTTTAAAAAACATATTTCCCAAGTTTGTGGACTTTTAAGAAAAAAAATGGTTGTTCTCATGACCAGTTCTTTCTGTTGTGGGAAATGTCACATAAACTTTCTAATTATGGTGGGTTTCCCTTCAGAAATAAGTTTTTGAACTCTGAAAATCAGATGAAACCAAGCACCTTGTTCACTTATCCCCTTGCCTTTGAGTATGTCACTTGAGGCCTCCCCTTGTCACTAAGCATGCAGGCCAGTTCCAGTGTCTGGCTACATGCAGCTCAGCCAGTATGGTGCAGTGTGATACGATGCCCCTTTGGCTTAAATCCCACTTGGAAGTCTTTACAGTCAACAGAAGCCATGAGGGGCACTGTGGGGACACAGCTGTGCAATGTGCACTCCAGGAAAAGACTGTGATAATCATGCCCCTGGGTGTAACATCCTGGGTTGGATGCTGGCTAGACATGAAGTGACCGCAGGATCCAGGTGACGTGGAACTAGAAGCGCTGAAACCAGGCCCCTGCCTTCATCGTAGAGGCCCCTAACCTTTTTTTGGTCACAGATCTTGTGCATTCAGTGAAACCTACCCCTCCCCCCTCAGCCGCCAGAAAAACACAGGCATATATGTCTATCTTGCATGGAATTTCACAGGACCCATTAAACCAAAACCAAACCCATTGCCGACTCATAGCGACCCTCTAGGATGGAGTAGAACTGCCCCATAGGATTTGCAAGGAGCGCCTGGTGGAGTTGAACTGTTGGCCTTTCGGTTAGCAGCCATAGCTCTTAACCACTACGCCACCAGGGTTTCCACAGAACCCACTCAGCCTACCTTAATTGTTGGTAAAACAATTTGGAGGCTGGACTAGTTTTTGTTTTTTTTTTTTTTTGACAGCATTTGCCTTCCACGTACCGTAGGATGGACCTTCCCCAACCTAATGGATTTCTCTCAGGAGAGGGGAGACTGCTCCAAAGACAGCCAAGTGTCTGGGTTTAGGACTACAATTTATTATTTTTTTCCGCACAGTTCCATAGTGAGTGGTACTTACCTGCTTTCTGGGCCTATCTGCTCCTTGTTGATGACACAGTGTCATTCATCAACCATACTATAAAGCCAATCCAAATCAAGAAAATATAGATTACTATCAGAATCCTCGTCTCTAGTTCCATTTATAAAGGCTTTTGGTGTCTTTGTCCTTAGAGACTAGGAAAGCAGAGGATTAGTTTAGTTTTAAAATAGTATTCTTCAGGCTAAATAGAGAGCCTAGTTCATCCTTGTGGTTTGGCACTGATCGAGCCACAAATAAGGCCTATTATTATTATTTACTAAGCTGTGCTGTGGTCATTCACAGGGTGGGTTTCTCATTAACAATCTGTTTTCTTTTTGTTTGGACTGTGATGCAGGGTAACCTGTTTTTTCTACCTGTGAAAAAGTCTTGAGACATCTCCCCTTCTCCACCATGCTCCCCTGATTTTCAGTCACTACCAGTAGAATTACCTGTAAGGGTTTGGTTTTGTTGGTGTTTCTTGGTTTTTTGTTTTTTTCTGTTCATTGAATGAACTAGAGAGAAATATACTCTGTGAGACATATCAGGGAAATACATATTCTTAGTAAGGACAAAGAGGGGGGCCGCTCTGAGATACCATGAGGCCTAGTTGAGACTGCCTTCATTAGGACAGGAGTTTTGGCGGCCCAAAGAGGAGGCAGAAGCTTTTCCTTGAAATGTAAATTAAGCTGAAGTAAGTCGCCACTTTTATAATCCTCCATAAATCATCAAATTGAGAGGTTTAATTTTATAATCAGAAACTGTCTGAGGCATTTCAGAAAGCAGATTCTATCTTAATTAACCCTGAGTTTTCAACCATTGATGCTTCATAGTCAGGAAGGCATTATTTGAAATTTAGCAACACGTGGCCCTTAAAATCAAACTATAGCATATAGCATGGATCTAGTCCTAAAATGGGATTTTTGGACAAATTCTGAGGCTGTAATTAAAAGCTTTAGGCATGATGGGAATTAGGAACAATTATTTAAGTCTGTACAGAGGTGGATAATATGCTGCCTGACCTTGAATTGATTTGTATTTTTGTCTGTTTTTTCCTAAAGGTGAGACCACTACTCCTCGGGCTGTTCTGACAGGCCACGACTGTGAGGTCACATGTGCTGCGGTCTGCGCTGAGCTGGGTCTGGTGTTAAGTGGCTCTAAAGGTAAAGCTCAGCACCTTCATAAATGTATGCATTTCTTGGTATCTTCTAGTGACAAATGACCAAATATGAATTTGGTTCCTTTTTCTCTAAAGCCGTGTTTGTCTGTTATGGTCATCGTTAGCTACATAGGGTCATTTGCATCTAAGTTCATTAAAATTAGATAAACCTGGAAATCCACTTTCTCAGTGGCACCAGCCCTATTTCAGGTGCTGCATATCCACACGCAGCTAGCAGCTACTGCAGTAGTGCAGAGATTCAACATTTCCATCATCACAGGAAGTTCTGTTGGACAGCACTGCTGAGTTTTAAGAGTTTAAGATGTTTTAAAAGATAGCCCATACTTTTCTCATCTCTGTGAGGCAGGGACAAGGATATTTGTTTATTCTTCTGAACTCTGACTGGGCTGGACGCCATCTCACACTGGAGTGGAAACTCTTGACCCAGCCTGTTTTAACCTCCAAATATTGGGACTAGGCAGGAACTAGCGTGGCACTGAGAATGGAGTGGAAAGGTATGTGAGCCGATTTGCCTAGAGGTTTCTGCTGGTAGGTAGCATCAGCATACGTTAAGGCCAAAGATTCCAAGCCAGCTTTCCAGGAGCACATGAAGCAAATCCGGATCTGGCCAGAGCTGTTATCAGTTCATGGCTTATTCCATTGTAGTCGTTTATCCATCTCACTGTCTCTGCTTTGAGCAAAAATACAAGTACTAGAATCTCATGTTTTTAAGGCTTAGCTCGGGGGGAACCATAGAGTATTTGAGTCACCTTCCCTGTGTCCTGAGTTGTAGTACTGAGTCTAGCTAACAAGGCTTCTTCAAAGCATGGTGTTTAAAAACCCAGCTGGTCAAAACACTGATAGAGTAATAATGACAGCAAGAATCCTATAACTGCTGGATTTTTTGTTGTTGTGTTCCTTCTTATACCGAGTAATGTCATACATCCAAAGCCAACATGAGTTCTTGGACTCTCTGTGGTCTGAATCAGGCATATGCAGAATGAATCTATCACATTACAGGCAGTCCTTTTTCTGCATGGAAGTGCAGGGCCATAAAAATGACCATGCAAAATGGAGCTATGCAAAGTGATCTCCATAATGAATATGAGTTTGATTGTTCCATGACCTTTAAAAATATTTGTCAAAATAGTAAAAGCTCTCTCTCTGTTATAAATGTATAACCAAAAGCAAAAAACCAAATCCATTCCCAACAAGTCGATTCGAACTCATAATGACCTTATAGGACAGGGTAGAACTGCTCCATAGGGTTTCCAAGGAGCAGTTGGTGGATTCAAACTGCCGACCTTTTGGTTAGCAGCCAATCTCTTAACCACTGGCTCCATAAATGTATAGAAATATTTTAAAAAATAGTAAAACTCATGTTTATTAATACACTATAATTTGAAACATTGAGAATTAAAGGATTTTATTTCTTCGTGGAAAACACGTCAAGAGTACTGGTTTGAACATGGCATGCCGCCTTCTCATGTTGTAACTCACGATATGGAGCAAGCCATCTTTTCTTTGCCTTGGCAAATTGTCATATTCCTTCCTAAGTTTGGTTCACCTTCCAACATTTTATCCTTTATGCTTTCAATGTTGTAAAATATCCCCTACAATTTCTTTAATGTGAAGTTTTTTGCTGGCATCACTTCTGGGACTTCTTTAACATTTTTGTCAAAACCACTTTTCTCATTTATGTTGATAAGTTAACCTTCACTAATTTCCTCCGGCTACATATTTACAGTCTCCAGAATGGCGACAGTGTCGACATCCTACAGTCAGCTATTTCTTCTGTTACTCAGTTCGCATTCAATGTGAATTCTGCTTTCAGTGTTATCCCTTTTCATTTCTTTACTGCAGTCTCATTTTTGTTGGCCAGTTCCCTCTTTGCATTGCCCATTTTGAGGTTACACGCGTCTATCAGTAGGAGATAAGGAAGCAGCACAACTACATGGTCTGCTGTCTGTGCATGAACTGAATGATAAATGCTCAGTGACCAGTCACCAACAGACTTTGAAAGAAGTGATGTGATTCATCACTGATCACGACGCACATCTGTTATTTATGTAGTGCTCTGTGGACTAAAGACTAGTGGACTAGCAGCCAAGTTTGTACTTCATGCTGTTAGTGTAGTAACTGAAATTTCAACCATATTGTTGGAGGACTGGTGTTATTTAAAGCATGATAGCGGAAACATGTGCATATTGGAACTGTGCGATGCAAGGACTGCTGTATGTATTTCTGTTTGCGAAACCATATCTTCAAAAGGGCATGCTTTGAGTAGTCACAGGGGGAGCAGGTAATGATCCCAGGTGGCCAGGAGAGTAAAGGGCATATGCCCCCAGTTTACCTTCTTGTCTAACTCAGACTTGCCTTGGAACTTACTCATCACACAAGCAATTGTTGTTACCTACTTGTTTGCTTTGCATATAGCAGACACTCAATAAAAATAAAACAGCTCTGTGTGTAGGAGTTATTCAGCAGTTCCCTCATCCACTCAGTCATCTCACCCTGGGGAGCTGGGAGTGCTGGATGCTGCTGCGTGCTTTGGGGGACAGCGGGGAAGTGAACTAACCCAGCTGACAAGGAGAAGCAGCAGAAGGGTCTCTATGTGAATTGATTTAGGGGGGCTAGCAGAGACCCCCTTTCAATGTAAAGTAGTAGTGGGAGGGAAGAATATGGCAGAAGCCTGATTATGAGAGCTGTAGGTAGTAGCAGAACTGAAGAAATGAATTGGAGGAAGGAGGCTTAGGCCTTCAGAGCCACCCTTACAGGCTCTCCCTGCCAGGCCCACAGCGCTGTTAGCGTCGGGGACCCCGTGAAACACAGGGAGAGAGGTTCAGAGCGTACCTGAGGGCAGCCCCATGTTTGAGTGCTTCCGGGCCTTCCTTGAGGCTGTTCTAGGACTTGGAATTTGTCCTCTTTTCTGAGTTCTTCCAGCTTGTATCACGAATTGGCATAATGAGTTTCATAAGTAACTTCCTGTCTCTTGAGGAAAAGTGAACTTGAACGTGTATGACTCAGCCCTCTCCTCTCCCAAGAGGAAGAGATCTGACATGCACAAAGGGGAGATTTTACAAAATCACTTGTGTATAAGATCTATATGTTTTTAAGGTTTTCTGTGATAGTAGTGTGGTACTTTGTTTGACAGGTGCTCAAGATTCAAATCACATTTGTCTGTTTTCTTTTTAAAAAATTAATTTTGCCTTTTATTTCTTTAACCAGAAGGACCATGTCTCATACATTCCATGAATGGAGACCTGTTGAGGACTTTGGAGGGTCCTGAAAATTGCCTGAAACCAAAGCTCATTCAAGCCTCAAGAGAGGGTCACTGTGTCATATTCTATGAAAACGGCCTCTTCTGTACGTTCAGTGTGAATGGAAAACTCCAGGCCACTATAGAAACAGACGATAACATAAAGGTGAGTGCCCTGTAGAATTTTCAGCGTTCTTGATTTTTACCTCAAAGTGTGGAAGGTATGGAGGGACAGAGTTCACTAAAGACACCTCTGTTACTGAGTTGTTGAGGGCCTCTCTTCCATGCCGACAGAAAGCCATCAGGCAGCACTTGGACAACACTCATATACCCCACAGCATGTCCCAGCTGTACTGACTGCGTGGCTCGGCCAGGACGCTTTGCTGTGAGATCACTAAGGGCAGCGGAGGATGGTGCTTCAACAGAAGAGGTTTTTCTAAGGGCTTGTGAAGCCATTCTGGGTGGCTTTTCTGTGATGCTGTGTGTGTTTTTGTTTAAGAAAGTTCATTGCACATTGTTGTTTTCTGAGCACCAAAGCTAAGGTTAGGTTACACCTAACTGGGTCGTCTTTACAACTGAATAGGTGGAAGCAGCAGGGACTATGGCTATTTAGGATCAGCATCTCATTTCAGATTTCACTTTTCACATTCAGATTTCACTGGATAACAAGACCAAAACTTGTGAAGGGAATCAGGCTTCAGGTTGTGATGTATACTAGGCAGACCTTTTTCGCTGTTGGTATACAAGGAATGTAACCCCATCAGCCTTCCGGGGTATTGCATGATTTGTATCACAGTATATGAGGTCGAAGAGAAGAGTAAGGACTGTTCTTTTAGAAGTCGACTTTTTCAAGATGCTTCTTTTCTCACCTCCAAGCTCCTTGGTACAGATAAGGTAAAAGGAAGCTGTGGTGTCTCATTTTCCAGAACGGGCATAGGGATGCACTTGACCTATGTACAGTGAGGGAACCCCAGACATGTTAGGGTTGGGGGAGGGTCAGCTTGGGACTTTTTACTCATTGCTATGCCTGACCTGGGTGGCTTGGATGACATTAAAATTCTCCCAGACTGCTAGATCGAGTCTGATCACCCCCTTCTCCAACAAAATACTGGGGTCAGGAAGTACTAAGGAACAAAAACCCTAGGTACAGATCATGTTGATGAAATCAGCCCATATTGCCTCTCTAAGGAGCCCTGGTGGTGGAGTGGTTAAATGCTCAGCTGCTAACCAAAAGGTGGGTGGTTCAAACCCACCAGTCGCTCTGCGGGAGAAAAGACGTGGCAATCTGCTCCTTAAAAAGGGAAACCCTACAGGGAAGAAGGAAACCCTATGGGGAAGCTCTCTGTCATACAGGGTCACTATGAGTCGGAATCGACCCCATGGCACACAACAACAACATACTGCTGTATTCCAGGACTGATTTCTTAATTCAACAAGCTGCTTCCTTTTTTCTCTTCCTCCACTTCTCACCATGATTTTTCTCCACTGCAGGTTGCCTGCCTCCTCTACAAGGGCACATACGCAGAGACACACTCTTATTTTTCCTTCTTTCCCATAATGCTTCATTTAAACCAAGTGTACATCAGAGGGTTTCCTTGCCTCTTTTCTTTACAACAGGAATGTTGATAATCTGTCACTTTGGGTTGCGATTATATTGTCAGCTACACTAATAAATCTGTAAAATAATTTGAAATCCCTTGCTGGTTGAAACAATTTCTGTGGCGTTTCAGTCAGTACCAAAGGCTCTGGGAAGTTCCTTAAGGCCGCAGGAGGGAGGCTTTCTGTAGACCGTTCGCACACACAGGCTTTTCCTCTCTGCCCTGTAGCCATTGTTTTTTCCCTCTGTAATATTTCCCACTGGATTTTAGGCTTAAACAATCCAGTGCCTTTTCCCCAGCACTCCTGCACTTTATCATCCTAAGTTGCAAGTGGCAACTGTGTGATTAAAGCGAGCTTGCCTAGAATGAGCATGACCTGCCACAGCTCCAGAGACTGACATGTTCAGAGTTAACTGCGTCGGGAAGGAAGGAAGGAAACCACAGGTTGGGAATACGAGACATCACAGAGCAAAGATCTCTGGCTCCATCCTGCAGTCTGAGCCTATATAAGGAAAGGAGACCATGGAAACAAATTAGTCATCAGCTCAGGCCAGAAAACAGGTTTCTTTGAAATACCAAGAACCCTGCAGGCAGGCAGCCTGGGGAACCTCACCACTAATCAAGACTTCCCACCTGTTTTTATTTTAAATGCCAGATTGTTCAGTGGCATTTCGGTTAACGGCATATCATACTACATCCAATGTTTAGATGTCTTAATGAATAACTTGAATTTAAGTAGGCAGCCTGCACAGAGCAGCAAAGTTATTTTATCCTAAACAAAGGCTAACCACTATTTCACCCATAGGAATTCATTTATTTTCTTTTCCTGAGGCTGTGTTTTGGGATACAGCCGTCCCCAGCAGACTGCTGTGGCTGCCGGTGCGTCATCTGCTGATGCTGTGGAAGCCAGCGCAGCTCCAGTGCTGGCCCGGCTCTCAGGAGTGCAGACGGTGAAACAGGGCATCTCTGGGGCCCTCGGAGGCTCTCTAGTCATGACCAAGCCTGGCTGCTGAGAGGCGTGTTAGGATGAACAACTGCGTGATGCTGGTTTGGGTGGGGCGGGAGATGGGGTGCTCAGTGACTGCTAGTTAGCCTGGCTCTTGCCTCCAGAGCATTTGAAAGGTGCCTCGGTGAGGGCCAACAACATATTTTTTTTTCACCTGGGCAGGCACCTGGCTTATTAAAATGTTTTGGATGCTGATAAATATATAGTCCTTAAAGTTTAGGCTTTATTTAGTTCCAGACACAACTAGGATCCGAGATTACTTAACAGAACAAAGTTAAAGATTAATGGTTTTAATCCATGTTTTAATATAGCATTTATCCAGTAAAAAGCCTGAAAATGTAAAACACAAGTGAACCACAACCTTAAGGTTAATGGATTTTCATCAGCTGAACTTTGTAAGTGTGAAAATAAGTGTAGCAAATAATTATTTGTGTGAGGTGGAGAGGGAGAAAAGGAGGTCGTAAGATTAGCTTTAGGAGAAGGGCGATACCTTTTACAGCAGGTCGGCAAACTCTTTCTATAAAGAAACAAAACATAAATAGTTTAGGCTTTACGGGCCGTGTAGTCTCTGTTACAACTGTTCTTGAAAGCAGCCATAAATGAATGGGTATGGCTCTGTTCCAGTAAATTCTATAATTTTCACGTCACAACATTTTTTTTCCAACCATTAAAAAATGTAAAAAGAGCCATACATAAACAGGCAGTTGTCTGGATTTGGCCCGTGGACCTTAGTTTGCCAAACCCCGTTTTATATGATTGAAAAGGCAAAGTCTATGTCCACGCCGCCTGCTTAATACTGCAGGAGAGGACAGAGACGCTGGGCTGGCTGACAGTAGCCCCGGCTGAGCACTCACAGTCCTGAGACAGGAAAAAAAAATGCTTAGCCTAGGGCTTAACCACTCTGGGAGCTGTGGTTCTCTACTAAGTCTTCCCAACTGTGTTAAAAATCCAGTGGGTCCAGGGAAAATGCTAAAGCTGGTGGTCTTCTACCTTGGGGCCATAGCCCCAAAGGCAGCTGTATTCTGTTGGGGACATGAGGCCAGCTGCCACTGCCTGCTCGGCATATCCACAACACATCTGGCAAGATAGATGATCAGGAGGCTCCTCAGTTTGGAGGGCTGGTCCCAGTCCAAAACATTCACCATCAGGTAGCATCTATAGAATGGGAAGAGTCTGCCACCTCATCCTTAAATAACAAAACTCCTAAAGAACATACATACACACACTTTATCTCTTCCCTGCAGTGCAGTAGCTACACTACTACAATGTAGGAATTTAATCAACCACAGGGTGGGGGCTGAACTTTAGGCCACATCTCCACTGAACATTGCTGTGTCTCATAGGCCATGCAGCTGAGCCGGGATGGGCAGTACCTGCTCACGGGAGGAGACAATGGAGTGGTCAGGGTGTGGCAGGTGTCTGACCTCAAGCAGCTCTTCACCTATCCAGGCTGCGATGCTGGGATCCGGGCCATGGCCTTGTCTTATGACCAGAGGTAAGACTGGACTCATGGGCCACAATGGCGGTGTTCAAAGCTGTGGAGGGAATTTACTTAAATGTTCAGTGGATAAGCTGAATTGTGGGAGTCAACTGTGCAAAGGAGCCAATGAAATGTCTGGGCTTCCAAGAGCACTTTTTTAGAAGTGTGATATCTTTTGAATGGCATTGAAACTCTTGAAAAAAATCGAGTTGTCCAGGGATAGGATTTGAGTAGCAAAGGCTCTGATTACATTGCTGAAAAGCTTTATATTTCCTTAAAGTACCTTTAAAAAAAAAAAAAAAAAGAGTCTCATTGGGGGAGAGCAATTAGGAGTATATAGCAAGGTGTATATAAATTTTTGTATGAGAGACTGACTTGATTTGTAAACTTTCACTTAAAGCACAATAAAAACTTAAAAAAAGAGGCAGAGCCAAGATGGCAGACTAGTCAGATGCACTAAGCCATCCTGCTGCAACAAAGATCAAAAAAAACCAAGTAAAACATTCCCAGACCTCAATCCTAGAACCTTAAATGAAAGGATAAAGTATCAGATTGGAAGTCACTGGGTAGAAGAAGAAACTGATACAAAATGGGGACAGAATAGAGATATGGAGTGGAGCTTCCTGAACAGCATGACTCAGTGTTGCCATCTTGGAGTAAAGCCAACAACCCTGCATGCAGAAAGGCACCTCCACAGAATTCCCAGTAGGAGATAGTCCTGGGTGTGTCCACGCCATACCTGTAAGTAAAACCATGTTTGCTGGCTACAGCTCAAGGAGAAGCCCAGACTCACCCAGTAACCACAGGAGCGTGGTCCTACAACACCCACCCTGGCCCAGATGGCTTCACTGGAAAATTCTACCAAATATTCAGAGAAAAGCTTGCACCAGTACTACTCAAACTATTTCAGAACAGAGAAAAAGAAGGAATACCTCCAAATTCATTCTATGAAGCCAGCATAACACTGATATCAAAGCTAGGCAAAGCTACAAAAAAAATAAATTACAGACCAGTATCTCTCATGAACACAGATGCAAAAAATCTCGCCAAAAGAATTCAGCATCTCATTAAAAATACATATATTATATCATGACCAAGTGGGATTCATATTAGGTATGCAAGTATGGTTCAACATTAGCAAATCAGTGTCATCCACCACATAAATAAAATCACATGATCATCTCAGATCATCTCAGTCCACATAGAAAAGGCATGTGATAAAGTCCAACACCCATTCCTGATAAAAACTCTTAATAAAATATATAAAGAAGGGAAGTTCCTTAACATAATAAAAGGCATCTGTACAAAGCCAACAGCCAACATTATTCTCGACAGGCTGAAAACATTTCTCTTGACAATGGGAAGAAGACAAGCATGCCCTTTATTACCACTTCTATTTAACATTGTGCTGGAAGTCCTAACTAGAGCAATAAGGCAAGAAAAAGGACTAAAGGGCATCCAAATTGGTAAGGAAGAAGTAAAACTATCCCTCTTTGCAGATGATATGATACATAGAGAAGAACCCTAAAGACTCCACAAGAAAGCTACTGGAATTAATAGATTCAGCAAAGTAGCAGGACACAAGATAAACATAAAAAAATCAGTTGGATTCCTATACACCAATAAAGAGAACTACGAAAAGGAAATCAGGAAAGTAATACCATTTATAATAGCACCTAAAAAAATAAAATACTTAGGAATAAATCTAACCAAGGATGTAAAAGACCTATACAAAGAGAACTACAAAACAGTACTACAGGAAACCAAAGGCAACTTACATAAATGGAAGAACCTACCATGCTCATGAATAGGTAGACTCCACATTGTGAAAGTGTCAATTCTACCCAAAGCAGTCTACAAATATAATGCAATCTTGATGCAAATACCAACAGCATTCTTTAATGAGATGGGAAAACTCATCAATAACTTTATATGGAAAGGAAAGAGGCCCCGGACAAGTAAAGCATTACTGAAGACTAAGAACAAAGTAGGAGGCCTTGCACCACCTGACCTCAAAAGCTACTATATAGCTACAGTAGTCTAAACAGCCTGGTACTGGTAAAATGACAGACACATTGACTAATGAAACAGAATCAAGAACCCAGATGTAAATCCATCTACCTACGGCCGCCTGATCTTTGACAAAGGCCCAAAGTCCATTAAATGGGGAAAAAACACTTTTTAACAAATGGTTCTAGCAAAACAGGATGTCCATCTGCAAAAAAAAAAAAAAAAAGAAACAAGATCCCTACCTCACACCATATCCAAAAACTAATTCAAAACAGGTCAAAGACCTAACTATAAAACCAAAAATAATAAAGACCATGGAAGAAAAAGTAGTGTCAACACTAGGGGCTCTAATATATGCCATAAACAGCATACAAAGCATAATTAACAATACACAAACACCAGAAGATAAGCTAGATAAATGAGATCTCCTAAAAATTAAACACACTCATCAAAAGACTTCACCAAAAGAGTAAAAACAGACCGTACAGACTGGGAAAAAAATTTGGGCTCTGACATATCCAACAAAGGTCTAATCTCTACAATCCATAGGAAAATCCAACACCTCTACAACAAAAAGACAAATAATCCTGTTAAAAAATGGGCAAAGGATAGGAACAGACACTTCACCAAAGAAGACATTCAGGTGGTGTCTTAGTTATCTAGTGCTGCTATAACAGAAATACCTAAAAGTAGATGACTTTAACAAAGAGAAATTTATTCTCTCACAGTCTAGTAGGTTATAAGTCCTAATTCAGGGTGTCAGCTCCAGGGGAAGGCTTTCTCTCTTTGTCAGCTCTGGAGGAAGGTCCTTGTCCTCAATCTTCCCCTGGTCAAGGAATTTCTCAGGCATGGGGACCCTGGGTCCAAAGGACGCTCTGTGCTCCTGGTGCTGCTTTCTTGGAGGTATTAAGTCCCCAGTTCTCTGCTTGCTTCCCTTTTATCTCTTGAGGGAGAAAAGGTGGTATGGGCCCCACCCCAGGGAAACTCCCTTTACATTGATCAGATTGAGGAGGTAACCTGAGCAAGGGTGGTGTTTACAATCCTACCCTAATCCTCTTTAGCATAAAATTACAATCACAAAATGGAGGACAACCACACAATACTGGGAATCATGACCTAACCAAGTTGACACATATTTTTAGGGGGACACAATTCAATCCATGACAGGTGGCTAACAGATACATAAGGAAATGCTCACAATCATTAGTCATTAGAGTAACGCAAATCAAAACTACAATGAGATAGCATCTCACTCTGACATTATTGTCACAAATAAAAAAAAGCAAAACAGAAAATAACATATGTTGGAGAGGTTGTAAGGAGATTGGAACTCTTATACACTGCTGGTTGGAATGTAAAATGGTACAACCATTTTGGAAAACAATATGGCACTTCCTTCAAAAGCTAGAAATAGAAATGCCATAAGATCCAGCAATCCCACTCCTAGGAATATATCCTAGAGATAGAAGAGCCATCCCATGAATAGACATGTGCACACCCATGTTCACTGTAGCATTATTCCCAATAGGAAAAAATGGAAACAACCTAAGTGCCCATCAACAGATGAATGGATAAACAAACACACAATGGAGTATTCTGCAGTGATAAAGAACAATGATGAATCCGTGAAACATCTCACAACATGGAAGGATCTGGAGGGTATTATGCTTAGTGAAATAAGTCAATCACAAAAGAACAAATACTGTATGAGACCACTACTATAAAAACACATGAAAATGTTTCCACACAGAAAGAAACAATCTTTGATGGCTACGAGGGAGAGGAGGGGTGGGGAAGGAAAAACACTAACTAGATAGTAGGTAGGTGGTAACTTTGGTGAAGGGTAAGACAGTACACAATAGTGGGAAAGTCAACACAACCTGACCAGGGCAAAGTCATAGAAACTTCACGGACACATCCAAACACTCTGAGAGAACAAGAACAAGCCTCTGGACAGAGAGCTGGGGACCGTGGTCTTGGGGACATCTGTCTCAACTGGCATAACATAGTCTGTAAAGAAAATGTTCTACGTCTGTGGTGAATAGTGACTGGGTCTTAAAAGCCTGTGAACAGCCACCTGAGATACAGCTACTGGTCCCCTTCCGGCCGGAGCAAAGGAGAATGAAGAAGACCAAAGATACAAGGGAAAGAGTAGTCCAAGGATTAATGAACCACAACTATGGCAACCTCCACCAGACTGAGCCCATAACAGCTAGATGGTGCCCAGTTACCACTACTGACTGCTCTGGCAGGGATCACAATAGTGGGTCCTGGACAGAGCAGGAGAAAAATGTCGAACAAAATTCAAATTCACTCACACACAAAAAAAACAGGTTTGCTGGTCTGAGGTGGGAGAAACCGCCAAGAGTATGGCCCCCCAGATACCCTTTTAACTCAGTACTGAAGTCACTCCTAAGGTTTACCCTTTACCCAAAGATTAGACAGATCTATATATGGACAGACTCGACGGCACTGGGGTGGGTTTATACATAGACAGGTCTACACAGGGTCACTGTGAGTTGGAATCGACTTGACAGCAACAAGTTTTTTTATATAACCAGCAATAACACACGTGAAGATCGTGCTTCATAGTTCAATCATGTATACGAGACTAATGGGCACACTAGCCCAAAAGCAAAGATGAGAACCTGGGGTGGAGAAGAGGAAAGTGTTGACACATTGTGGGGTTGACAACCAGTGCCACAAAACAATTCGTGTATTAACTGTTCAATGAGAAACTAATTTGCTCTGTAAATTTTCAGCTAAATCACGAATTTTTTTTCAGAGCTGTAAACATGTTTAATGTAAAATGCCTTCGTCTTTGTGCCTGAGGACTCGGCTGAGCACCTTGGCTTATTTCTTAACCCCCCCCCCCCACCCCCGTGGTAAATTTGGGGAGGGTCATCTTTGTCTGGCACCTTATTTACTCTTAATACTCAGTCCCTTATTTTAGTTCCTAATTCTAATGTGAGGTACAGGAAGGATATTGAATATGACTTCACCTCTAAGGGCTGATCCTGGCCACCCTGCAGAGGAAGGGCTAAGGCCGTGGGCTCGGCCTCACAGCAGCTCTGAGAGAGGCGCCCCTCAACTGCCCGCCCTACTGCTTTCATCTCATTGTCCCCACTGCTGCCTTCTCAAGGACAGATGCCAGCAGCGGCTCTGTCTTCAGTGTCATTCAGTAGGTTCCTGTGTTCTGAGGACTAGGCCTCCACCCAGAGTGTAATGGACACAGAATAGTCCTTTGAAGAGGGCAGCCTGGCCAAATCATGGTCAGCCCTCTGCCTTCATGCTCCTCACAGAGCATCTACTTGTCAGAGGTGATCCCTGTCACTTGATTGCTGCTGCTTGCACAAGCAAATACTCTGAGATCGTGATGCTTTTCTTTGATTCTGACGCCACTATAAAGGCCAGGCCCTCCTGCCAGGCCAGCCCAGCCCCTTAGAAACGACAGAGGCTGTTCATCCTGCACCCCACTCCTGCCCACACCTGCCCTTTCAGTGAAAAATCAAGCTGTGGCTTGGGTCCTTGCAGAGCATCAGGAGGAGACAGCACCCCAAGCTTCCTCAGGATGGCATTCTCGTCATCAGAACAGCACCTGAGTTCTCACAAATGCAGGCTTTCTGCCAGCTTCTCCAGTTACCTTGTGGACTGAGGGAGGGCAGTTCTGTAGGAGCAGGGCCCTGGAAAGAAGCAGGCTTGTAAACAAACCTCCATCTGCTGTGCTTCCCCAGGTGCATCATTTCCGGCATGGCCTCAGGGAGCATCGTCCTCTTCTACAATGACTTTAACCGGTGGCATCACGAATACCAAACCCGCTACTGAGGAGTCAGCGCGTCGGCCCTGCCCGCACTGGGCAGGGGAAGTACCCCAGCATCGTTCTCTTAGAAATAGCTATTACATCTGAATGTAACTTCAATTTGCTCTAAGAAGCAAAATATTTTTTAAAGTTAATTGCTATTTTTGTAGACTTTGCTTGACTTTTTGGGGGGGGAATAGCAAAGCAGAAAACTGGCTGCTGGGTTCTGTAGTTTTCAAAAATCTATATTTTTAGTCATAATGAGAAGTCTATTTTCACCAATTATGAAAACTTACAATGAGGTGAGAAAGCCGACTAATTGTGGCTATATTATGAAGAAACCTTTCCCATTTCTCTATAATCTTGAGATGCGTGATTTTAACAACAGGGAAATGGGTTAGATACTGGGATGGGGGGTTTTATGCTGTACTTTTTTCCATAACAGTTGTACTTCTTTAGCAATGTTAAAATTATGGTAAATGTAATTTAAAACATCGCAATGAATTATTTCTATCAATATTATTGTTTAAGCATACCTAGGAAATTATGGTTTGAGGGAGGTTATTTTATTATATGGTTAACAAAGAATCTAATGTTACAGCAAGTGTGAAATATCTACAGTTTTTTTCCCTGACCTATCTTTATAGCACACCCAAATGATGGAAATGGTCTCGGACTCACAACTTTGTTTCATTCACTTTTAAAGTCAATGCAAGTACCAAAGCTTGCCCTTGAGGGTTGGCCGTGGCCATGATCCGAGGTGGAGCCACCCAGGCTGGGTGGCCGTACCCTGGGTTTGAGAACAGAGGCTACCAGGTGCTGTATTAAGCAACACCCATCTTACTCCTTTTGTTATTAAACTGTCTACACCTTCCTTTTTTGATTAGCAATTTGTACTATGAAACAATGTTATTTTGGTGTTGTATACTTCTACTTTTCTAGTAGATTGCTGTGTGGAATTCTGTGGAAAATATTTGAGAAAAGTCTGTATTGCATAAATAAATTCTTTGTATGTTGTGAACTTTGAGTTGAAACTGACACTCCATCTCTATTTCTCTTCCAACTTATAGAGGTCTCGTTTTTCTTCCCCTACACATTCATCTATTCTTTAAATGCAAAGATTTGCAATGGAGAAACAGAAGTTGATAGAAAAAGTGAATAAAATGGTAATTGTAATTGAATTGCTGGAATTATCTTTTTTACTCGTAACTCTTAAATACTGATAAAACAGTTATTTGCAAAGAAATCGCCAAACTCTGGTTTAGTCATGATTTTGATCAATAACCATTAAGAGACAGACTTCCTTGAATGAAAGCAGGAAGATGGGCCTTCTCTGGCTGAAGTCTCCATCTTGTTTGACTTCCCCAAATAGGAAAACTAGACCTGTATCTGAGAAGTGACAAAATAAGGGACCTTATCATTTTGTCTGCAATGTACCATTATTTTATAAACCATTAGGAAGGGAAATAGATAGTATGATGCAGGAGAGAGGGAGGGAAAGAATTTCTTAGAATCAAATACCCTAAGTTACTGGCAAATTCACTGACCAAACCACCTCACCAGTATTAACTCTGAGGCAAATATGATATTTTGGAAACTTTACAGAAAACGGTAGAAGAAAATCAGCCATACCTAAGTCATATATATGCCAGACACATGATACTTTACCTCACCGTAAGAAGCCTATTGCAAGGTTAATAGGCAGGTTCCTCTGGGAACCTAGAAATATTCAGTGCCTCCACTGCCTTCATTCTTTTAAAACTTACATCCTAAAATTATGGAAAATTAAGCAAAACACAAGTAATACTTCATAAAACAATGTAGCTGACATCAACACAAGGGCTTCTTTATGACAGAATCTGTTTAGTATGGGGAAACCCTGGTGGAGTAGTGGTTAAGAGCTATGACTGCTAACCAAAAAGTCAGCAGGTCAAGTCTACCAGGCGCTCTACTCTGTCCTATAGGGTTTCTATGAGTTGGAATCAACTAGACGGCAATGGGTTTTGGTTTTTTTGTTTAGTATGGTATTTTTTAGGACTTAACATTCACTTATTTTATCCAAGTTTAACTCCTTTAAATAAAAACAAAACCATTAATGCAAATAAATGTAAACCAATCAGGAAAAAAAGTCAAAGTAGAGGTAGTTTTCTGATGAAATAGAGTGACCTAGAACGGAAGGGAAATGCTGGCACATCGCTAAGCGGAGCAGTGGCTGAAAGTACGTGTTTGGTTTACATACAGTAACTTAAAGCTGGTTTAAAACCGCATCACCTCAAGAAATTCAGATTTTTCTCTCCATAGAACTGACTCATGTTGACATATAACCAGTCATGTCCTTGAAGCTCTGTAGTTTAAGAAATACTACTAGATCTCTGGGGAGAAAGCACAAGGACTCAGAAAATAGAGAACATGAAAACTGACCCCCAGACACAAACTTGTAGACAACTCACTCACAAAATCCTATCCCAAAATATGCCAAACACCCATAGATATTTTTTTATAAATTAAATACAATAAAAATAACCAATTTGCCCCTTGAAATCTCATCACATTTCAGTTCTACTTAGCATACAAAACAGGAAGATTCAAAATATCTTGCCTGGGAACCACGAGCAGCTGTAGGTAGGACAACAGTCAAGATCTTATCCTGGGGCTGCTCTTGTTCATTCAGTGTCCTCACACCACCATCATCAGAGGGGCAGTAAGATGGCAGTGGCCACTTGAGCCAAGTTTACATGAGATGGCCAGGGAATGCCAGGCTCCGACATCCACTGTTCGCCCTTCTCAGCAAGCCTTGCAGCCTGAGAAAACTCGAGACTCTCCACAGCTGCTCTTAGCAAACATGACTGAATTAAACAGTGTGTGGCAATTTAGATCTACCAAGATACTTGTCAGGATAGAGATTTTCATTAGGTATCTTTGATAGGTTTTCACTGGATGTAATTTCAAGAGCTCCTGGCCATGCAAATAATGGGCCTGGTTTGGTCCTTCCTGCTGTGTCACTAATGAAGGCAGCAGACCAATGACACAGGCCACTTCTGGATCAAGAAGCACAAATGTCTTTCATGTAAGCAGTTGGAGAAGTTGTGGCACCCATGTGTGTGTATGTGTGTGTGTGCATGTGTATATGTAGAGTATAGAGTAGCAGACAGCCCCACAGCCTCACTTCATCAGGTAAAATCGGATTAGGCCAAACCACATCTATAAACAGGGAAGGAAGGGGGACATGCCTTAAATTCCAAAATCTGCATAGCCTTTTCTTTCCCCATTGTCATCAAGTTGATTCTGGTTCATGGCAACTCCATCTGTCATGTCAGAGTTGAACTGTGCTCCTAGCTGATTTTTTACCAGGCCTTCCTTTTCAGGTGCCTCTGTGTAGACTCAAACCTCCAATCTCTTGGTTAGTAGTCCAGCATGTTAATCATTTGCACCACCCAGGGACTCCCATACCCATACACAAACCCACTGCTGTCGAGTCGACTCATAGCGACCCTATAGGACAGAATAGAACTGTCCCATAGAGTTTCCAAGAAACAACTGGTGGATTTGAACTGCCAGCCTTTTGGTTAGCAGCCGTGGCTCTTAACCACTCTGCCACCAGGGCTCCCATAGATAATGCCAGTGCCTCTAATTGCCAGTTCCTGCCTTATGAGGGGCTTGCAGCAGAAGCAAGGATGCTGCAATGTTTCAGAACTTCCTGCTTCTTAGGAGGAAGCAAAAGACCATAAAACAGCAAAAAAAAAAAAATGTTTTCTTCTGTTCTCATGAGTGGGAGAAACATGCAACACCATTTTTCTTTTAGACAGATTAGAAAAGTTGAGCTCATAATGCGTCTCCCCAGGGATTTTACCATATTTCTTGGGTCCCTGGAAGTCACGAGATCACTTTAAAAACGCAAGGCTACTACTGACACTGACACATCTCTCTGGCCCTTGTTCTATGAACCAGAAATGCAGATTACCCAGATGAGGCACTTCACATTTTTCTTTCTAATGAAAATGAGTGTGGTTTGGCCTTTAGGCAAGCTATCTTCCTTGAGACAGATTGCTCCTCTGGACACGGAAGAAGGCAATCCACAACCGTTCCGGTGAAGTTGGAGACCTTGGAGACCTCAGGGGTCATATTCCACAGCCATGAAGTGAATTATTTTTCTGTCTCTAAGTTCAGCAATAATTTTTCTTTTCCAGAAACAAGATTTTGGGTGTGGCACAGTGAGTCAGCTCCCATAAAGACTACAGCCTTGGAAACCCTATGGGGCAGTTTTACTTTGTCCTGTGGAACTCTATGAGTCAGAATTGACTGGACAGCAGCTGGTTTGGTTTGGGGCAGGTTTGTGTTATTTCCACTGATGGTTGTCCCATCCTCACAATTCACCACACTCAACCCCCACAATGAGGCCATTCTGACCACACTGAAGGCCCCCGGTGTCCAGCTCTGTCCAAAATGAAAGGCTTGTCTATGTTTGAAACAAAGTCTTTGATGACGTCTATACCAGGTAAAAAAAAAAAATACCAGGTACACCCTTTTATTCCCCTCAGCCATTCAGTGATGGCCAGACATTTCCACAGCAAACTGTCTTTGAGCTCAAGACTCTGAGTTTTAAAAGTCAGCACCTTGAAACTCATCAGCAAAAACTAACCAAAGCTAACCAAAAGCAAAGAAGTTTCCGGAATAAACTGAATGCTTCAAAGGCCAGCATAGCGGGACCATGGTTTCAGGGGACATCTAAGTCAACTGGCATAATAAAATCTATTAAGAAAAACGTTGTGCATCCCACCTTGGAAAGAGGTGTCTTGGGGTCTTAAATGCTAGCAAGCGGCCATCTAAGATGCATCAATTGGTCTCAACCCACCTGGATCAAAGAAGAATGAAGAACACCAAGGACACAAGGTAATTATGAGCCCAAGAGACAGGAAGGGCCACATAAACCAGAGACTACATCAGCCTGAAACCTGAAGAGCTAGATGGTGCCCAGCTATAACTGATGACTGCCCTGACAGGGAACACAACAGAGAACCCTTGAGGGACCAGGAGAGCAGAGGGATGCAGACCCCAGATTCTCATAGAAATACCAGACTTAATGGTCTGACTGAGACTGGAAAGACCCTGGTGGTCATGACCCCCAGACCTTCTGTTACCCTAGGACAGGAACCATTCCCGAAGCCAACTGTTCAGACATGGATTGGACTGGACAGTGGGTTGGAGAGGGATGCTGGTGAGAAGTGAGCTTCCTGGATCAGGTAGACACTTGAGACTATGTTGGCATCTCCTGCCCGGAGGGGAGTTGAGAGGGTAGAGGGGATTAGAAGCTGGTGAAATGGACACGAAAAGAGAGAGTGGAGGGAGGGAGCAGGCTGTCTCATTAGGGGGAGAGCAATTGGGAGTATGTAGCAAGGTGTATATGTTTTTGTGTGAGAGACTGACTTGATTTGTAAGCTTTCACTTAAAGCACAAAATTAAAATAAAAAAAAAAACTAACCAAAGCTGAACACACCAGCATCCCTCTGAAGGAAATACTTAACTCTCTCAGATCTAAATAGTCACAGGATTCACATGCCACTACTTCTGGTAACTTCCTCACCTCCTAGACTACCTACCACTTTGCCAGGCATCTCCCCCTCTCCCACCTAATGACATGGGCATCCCCTCTAAGACAGCTCTGACCACTTAGGGGGGCAGCCTAGTTATGGGGGCATCTCCCTGGGGGTCAGAAGAAGCAAGGCCCAGCTCCAGCAACCTTGGATGAGCTAAGTGACCGTTCTGAGTTTCCTTACATCATCAGTGGGGATATTAATATATACCTCTGAGGTCTGTGGCAATAGGGTTAAATACTCTGTAAACTTCAGTGATGATTATTTCCAAGAACTGGGTTACCATTCCTTTACAAAGCAGCTGTCACAGGGCAGCTCTGTTAAGAATCTGTCTCCAGCTTGGCACTGAGACCTGACCCCTGAACCTCCCACCCCTGACCTTGGGCCCACATCTAGGGCAATTCAGATAAATCTGCAGCCCCTTCTGAGAACAGTCCTTCACGCAGCGAAAGACATCTAGCAAATGTGCCCCTTTTTTTTCTTCCTAACTAGGAGCCCTGGTGGCGCAATGGTTAAGAGCTACACCTGTTAACAAAAAGGTCAGCAGTTCAAATCCACCAGCCACTCTTTGGAAGCCCTATGGGGTCAGTCCCATCAGGTCACTATGAGTCGGAATCAACTTGATGGCACACAGCAACAAGTCCTCTACAGACAGTTTTTCCACCCGTCTTTTGACTGCCAGAGCTTCGGACCCCTCCCCCTTCCAGTTGCCCTCTGTAGGATGATCACTGCCCTGTCTGCACCAAGTGGTGGAGGCACCCAGCACAGAATTCTACCCAGAGTGTGGGCTCTGACTATACCTGGCTACCACTGCTCATGATCTGCACAGACTTCTCATGCTGTCGTTTGTGACTGTCACCATTTAAGCAGCTGTGCTGGCGCCTACTGAATCATCTAAAATCCTCTGACCCCAGAACCCTCACATGAAGCAGTGCATGTCAAGGCGTTGGGTAGTTGTGCAATAAGAACGCAAGACTTTATGTCATAGGTTTGGATCCATGTTCTAACCTGCTGAGGTAATTTGAAATAAATCCATTCCATTTTGTGCCCACAAAACAATGGATAAGCACTCTCTCTATATTGTTTTCACATGACATGCTAAAAAAAAAAGGCTTGACCATGATAAGGGCAGAGACTGAGAGCTGGTGGCCGTCTCGAGAGCTGCACCATGCAAAGTTGCTTGCCACATTTGGCTGCTACGCACCTGCAATGTGTCTAGTCCAGGCTGGGATGTGCTGTAAATATACACCAGATTTTGAAGGCTTAGTACAAATGAGAAAAGAATGTAAAATATCTCAATGATATATATATATCTCTATATATAATATAGATATGTTGCCTATATAGATATATTGCCTACATATTGAAATAATATTTGGGAAATACTTTCATATGTTAGGTTAAATAAAATATACTATTAAAATTAATTTCGCCCATTCCCTTTTATTTTTGTTAACGTAGTACTAGGAACTTTTTAAAATTAGGTAGCTTGCATTGTGTTTCCTTGGGACAGCCCTACTCTAGGGCTCTGTCTCCAAGATGAGAATATCCATTAGCAATTGTTCAAGATGGTTAATCTGTCCTGAACCATCCTCACCATCTCCTAGTTCATGTTTCACCATCTTACCTCATGGAAATCTTCTGGGGAAGTTTTCCAAATATGCATTCACCCATATGTTCCATATATTTCTGTCATAGCAACCCCTTTGGAAAAAAATTCCAGAGACTCCTTGGGCCCAACTACTGAATCCAGAAGACTCCCCACCATGGCTTTAGCAGGTGACCACTTCCCTTTTTCTACCCCCATTTCATCAATTTCTTTAAACATTCATTATCAGCTCAAGTCAGCAAATAACTAAGAACTACATGTTATTCTCACGGAACAGGATCTGAGGACTCCAACAATTAGGTACCTGGATTTAATTTGCATTCTGAACATAGAATAAGAGCTCAATAGATGTTTGCTAAGAGAGTGAACAAACGAACAACCTGCTTGTGGCACTGGAACCTTTATTTAGGAATGTTACTTGGATCACCGCTCACCCCCAGGCCTTGGTTTCCCCTGGATAACAGACACCCAGAGGAGTAGAACCTAAATGTGCATCTTGGCTCCGTCTCCTGCTGGGTCTACAACCTTGGACATGTTACCTAAATTCTTGCTCTGCCCCTTTAACACTCTGATCTTCTCCAGGTTTCTGTGAGATTAAGGTCATTACAAAAGGACCTGAAGCCAGTGCTGGTACACCCCGCTAATGATACCTCCTGTCTCCATCCCATCCTCGCCCACCATGTCCTAGGCCATCAAGAGTGCACAGAGGGCGGGAGCCTGTGCTGTACCAGTAGCGGATCCTGTCCTGCCGTTTAAGTCTTCAGCAGTTCAGGGATGGACAGGGTTTCTGTCTGTGTTGGAGTCCTCGTCCATCACACTTCTTTTTTTCTTTGTTCCTTTACATTAACACTTCCCTTCTATTAACAAAATTATTTCCATTGGAAACTCTGAAAATGGTTGTTCTTTGGTGAGTCAGTGAAGGAGAGACACAGGCAGAATATTCTAAACTGGCACACCTGAGCTTTTCTGAAACTTCCCTTCTCCTGCAGCCTGTCTCTGCCTCGGGTATGGGCTGGCCACAGCTGAGTGGATCAGGGTAACACCATCACACAGCCTCAGCAACCAATCAAATCATCTCATTCCTTCAGCAATTTGAACTAAGACATCCAGGGCCAAGTTAGATGGTGTCAAGCCCTGGAAATGCAAGGCCCTGAAGAGTTGGGGACAGAGACGGCACAAGGGTAAGGCAGAGCCACAGGCAAGCAGATGTTATGAGGGAAGAGAAAGAGCCTTGAAGAGAAGCTGTACCTTGTGATACACCGGAAGAAGCAGATAAGAGGCCGCATGACCTCTGAGAGAAAGAAAAACAAGGGGGACAGCTGCCCTTAGCTCCCTAGTTCCTATAAAGGATGACTTTCTTGCCACGGTTCCATAAACTTCCTTTATGCATCATACTCTTTCCAGCTGCTGTAGAGTTGACTCCAACTCATGGCGACTCCATGTGTCTATCAGAGTAGAACTGTGCTCCGTGGGGTTTTCAATGGCTGATTTTTTGGAAGTAGACTGTCAGGCCTTTCTTCCAAGGTGCATCTGGGTGAACTTGAACCTCCAACCTTTTGATTAGCAGCTAAGCACTCCATCGTTTGCACCAAAGTAATAACCCCTATTTATTCTTGAGCTGAAACCTGACTCCGAAACTTGCTCTTGAATGTAGAGTAACTAAAGCAAATTGAAGAAATGACATTAAAAGAGCTGAACAGAAATTTTCAAAAGGCAGCTGGAGAAGTCAAAATAAAGTATTATAACAATATGTGCAAAGACCTGGAGTTAGAAAACCAAAAGGGAAGAACATGTTCAGCATTTCTCAAGATGAAAAAACTGAAGAACAAAATCAAGCCTTGGACCGCAATTTTGAAGGATTCTTTTTATGGGCAAAATTTTGAACAACACAGGAAGCAGCAAAAGACGACGAAGGAATACACAGAGTCACTGTACCGGAAAGAACTGGTAGACGTTCACCCTTTTCAGGAGGTGGCATATGATCAAGAATCGATGGTACTGAAGGAAGAAGTCCAAGCTGCACTGAAGGCACTGGTGAAAAACAAGGCTCCAGGAATTGATGAAACACCCATTGAGATGTTTCAACAAATGGTTGCAGCATTTGGAGGTGCTCACTTATCTATGCCAAGAAATTTGGAAGACAGCTACCTAGCCAAGTGACTGGAAGAGATCCATATCTGTGCACGTTTCAAAGAAAGATGATCCAGCAGAATGCAGAAATTATCAAACAATATCGTTAATATCACACGCAAGTAAAATTTTGCTGAAAGTAATTAAAAAATGGTCGCAGCTGTACATCAACAGGGAACTGCCAAAAATTCAAGCCAGATTCAAAAGAGGATATGGAACGAGGGATATCATTGCTGATGTCATATGGATCTTGGCTGAAAACACAAAATAACAGAAAAATATTTACATGTGTTTTATTAACTATGCAAAGGCATTCGAATACGTGGATCATAACAAATCACAGATAACAGTGGGTAAAACAGGAATTCCAGAACACTTAATCGTGCTCATGTGGAACCTGTACAATGCCAAGAACAGAACAAGGGGACACTGTGTGGTTTAAAATCAGGAAGATGTGTGTCAGGGCTGTATCCTTTCACCATACTTTTCAGTCTGTATACTGAGCAAATAATCCAAGAAGCTAGATGTCTTAGTTATCTAGTGCTGCTATAACAAAAATATCACAAGTGGATGGCTTTAACAAACAGAAGTTTATTCTTTCACAGGCTAGAGGGGTAGAAGTCTGAATTCAGGGTACCAGCTCCAGGGCAAGGCTTTCTCTCTGTGTTGGCTCTTGGGGGAAGTTCTTGTCATCAATCTTCCCTGGTCTGGGAGCTTCTCAGCACAGGGACCCTGGATCCAAGGAACGCGCTACACTCCTGGTGCTTCTTTCTTGGTGGTATTTAGGTCCACCGTCTCTCTGATCACTTCTATTGTATCTCAAAAGAGACTGACTCAAGATACAACCTAATCTTGTACATTGAGTCCTGCCTCATTAACGTAACTGCCTCTAGTCCTGCCTCATTAACGTAACTGCCTCTAATCCTGCCTCATTAATATCATAGAGGCAAGATTTACAACACATAGGAAAATCACAACAGATGACAAAATGGTGGACAAACACACAATACTGGGAATCATGGCATAGCCAAGTTGACACACAATTTGGGGGGGACACAATTTAATCCATACAATGCACTATATGAGGAAGGCAGAAGCAACCTCTGATATGCAGATGACACAACCTTGCTTACTGAAAACAAAGAGGACTCGAAGCACTTCCTGATGAAGATCAAAGACTACAGCCTGAAGTATGGATTATATTTCAACATAAAGAAAACAAAAATCCTCACAACCAGACCAATAAGCAACATCACGATAAATGGAAAAAAACATTTCAGTTGTCAAGGATTGCATTTTATTTGGATCCGCGATCAATGACCATGGAAGCAGCAGTCTAGAAATCAAACAATGTACTGCACTGGGCAAATCTGCTGCAAAAGAGGTCTTTAAAGTGCTGAAAAGCAAAGATGTCACGTTGAGGACTAAGGTGCGCCTGACCCAAGCCATGATTTTTTCTATCGCCTCATATGCATGGGAAAGCTAGATAATGAATAAGAAGACCAAAGAAGAATTGATGCCTTTGAATTATGGTGTTGGCAAAGAATACTGAATATGCCCTGGACTGCCAGAAGAATAAATAAGCCAATCTGTCTTAGAAGAAGTACAGCCAGAATGCTCCTTGGAAGCAAGGATGTACTTTGGGCATATTATGAGGAGGACCAGTCCCTGGAAAAAGACATCATTCTTGGTAAAGTGGAGGGTCAGCAAAAAAGAGGAAGACCCTCAACCAGATGGACTGACACAGTGGTTGCAACAATGGGTTCAAACATAGCAACAATTGTGAAGATGGTACAAGACCAAGCGGTGTTTCTTTCTGTTGTACATAGGGCCGTTGTGAGGCGGTGAGTCAAAACCAATTCGACAGCACCTAACAACAATTCTTGAGCTTAAGGTCCCTGGGTGGTACAAACAGTTTGCTGTGAACTACTAACCTAAAGGTTGGTGGTTCAAATACACCCAGTGGTGCCATGGAACAAAGTCCTGGCGATTTGCTTCCATAAAGATTATAGCCAAGAAAACCCTATGGAGGTAGTTCTACTCCTTAACACATGGGGTTGCCATGACTCAGAATCAACACGGAGGCAATGAGCCTTCTTGAGCTTATGGTGCGTGACTTCCCACACCTGTAATCAATCAAAGTTCAACCACAACACATCTCCGCATCTCTGAGTGTTCTTCCTAAGTGTTGCTCTCCCACTCACAGCCCCATAACTTAGCAAATACAGAACATGGCACCTACTGAAACCGGGACCAAGGAGGTATGCTTTGATTACACATTCTTTGCAAAACAAAGACACAGAAATGTTTGTTCAGCCCCAATTGCTTTTTCTCAAGAAGGAAGAGTTTATTGCAGGTTGGGTACACTTATAGAAGGCAAAATCGAACAATGAGATGAACTACAGGGCCCACCAGTTTAGAAGATGAGCAGGTAAAACAAATACACTGATTATATACAATTATTAAAAAGAGCAAGGGGGTGGGAAAAAAGGAAAAACTGCCAGCAGCCTTCCAGAAGGTTAATAACAGAGGGTGCCCAAGGCCCCGTCCTGGCCCCAGTCCTGACTGTGCATCCTACACCTTTCCTTGGTCTTGGTTCCAGCCAAAGAGCAGCTGATGAAAGGAGATTCTGGCGGTGCTTAGGAAACCTAGCTTATTCCATTCGGCTAGCAGCTGGTTTGCTGAGAAGAAACCGCCAAGGCCAGGGTGACGCCACATGCACCAAGCCTTTCATTAAGGAACCCAAAGGCCAAGTTCATTAGCATTTCCGAATACATAGTGGGAAGAATTGATGGAAAACAGAATGTCGAGGGAAGAAGGTGACCTTCTCCTGTGGTCTGTGCACAAATAAATAGCCAGTACTGTCCTCAGTTTGTGGTGTTCCATCAGCCCCTGAAGCACGTCTCAGGTCTGGAGTCAGTGTGCGATGACCAGAATGTCCCCTCAGGTGCCCATTTCTTCATTAGAAAGCCGGTCCCCTCCAACCGCCTCAGCACAGGAAGGTGTTGCGTCACCTCTCACAAGACACCCACGAAGGGACAAATGCAGCTGTAAATTCTTTGTAAGAAAAGAGGGAGTGCTCCGGGTTTACTTAAATAAGGTAGAGAGCTTGATTCATCCAGTGTTTCTATAAAAATGCATTTAATGCTGGATAAAAGCTGCACATTCTCCTGGCAAAGCTGTAAAATGTCCATTACACTGAAACCACGGATGGCTGAAAACGAGAGCCACTCCAAGCATCTGTCACCAAAGTGGACACCGCGCACCACTCCCCGAGCCGGAGGGCAGAGCCCGGAGCACCAGACGCGGCCGAGGCGGCAGGCAGCCCTGGGGGAGGCCAGCAGACGAGGAGACCAGCAGAGAGGAGAGAAGAGCTTCCAGCGAGCGGGTGGGGCGCGGGGCCCAGGGGCTTCGGGCTCCGCGGAAGCCTGCAGGCTCAGTCCCGGTGGCGGCGCCAGGTCCCTGCGCGCTCACAGCCCGGGCCGACGGGCGGGGAGGCCGGGGTGGGAGACGCGGGCCGGGCAGGGGGCAGGGCCGCCCCGGGCACAGAGGAGCCCTGGGCCGGGGGAGGAGCTGGAGAGGTCTGCTCCGGCGCGGCTCTGCTGCTGTCGGGCCCGTGCTTGCTGCAGAAAATCTGCCCCTCCTTATCTAGAGCCGTGTTCTGAGGAGAGACCAGCAGAGAGAGCGCGTTAGCGGCGGCTCGGTCGGGCCCCCACGACCAGCGAGCACGACTGGGCATGCGCGGACAGAAAGAGAGGAGGAGAAGTAACGCCGGCGGCTCGCTAGAGGCGAAGCGATGGTTCTGGTGCTTCGTCCTGGGCACGGGCTGCACCCGGCCTCTGCTCCTAACACGGCCCGGACCTGTGGAAACCATGGGTCCTGAGGCAGGACCTGGCCCAGGGAAAGTGGAACTAGGAGCCTGCGCGGCTCCTGAGTGAATTCTTTTCTAGCTCGGGAGCGGCCCCTGAGTTCTGAGTGTTTCTTCCCCAGACTGGGAGCCAAAAAGAATCCCGAGCCAATAAGCAAACCTTATGGAGTGATCAGTCTTTAAAGGTTTACTTTTCTAAAGAAAATTCTCAGCCACAGATTGAAAAGTTTCTCACACGTCACATGAGCTAGTAACCCCCTCACAACTCAAGTGGCTGTACCTGCAATAAGGCCAACAAGTCATATGGTGCAACCCTAGAAATCATTTTTTAAATCCTCCCCATCTCCTTGCCTGCTCCTCTCTTCAGGTGGGGCCTTTTTAGCTTCTCACACCCCCAAGGTTTTAATCTACTCAACTCCTTGGGGAGTGCAGAAACAGCCACCCTGGCTGGGAGGTGAGTCCTAGTCTCCCCATTTTTTCCTCCTTTGACTCAGTCTAGGTAGTTCTTGCTTGTCCAGGGAAATCTGGCCAACTGCATCTGACTGGGCTTTCCAAACATAGGAGCACCTTTAGCTAAAAGGGGCAAAGACCAGGAGACATTCTGCAATGGAACTACCTGGGGACAGGGTGGGGGATGGGCTACAGATTCTTTCAGTAAAAATAAAAAGTATGGAGAAAATACGAATAAACAAGGGCCTTGTAAGATTTGTGTAGCTGCCCTAAGTATACTTGGTCTCAACTGTAACACAGGTGTCCTCCATAGGCCCTTCCAAGGTCAAACACTAATTTCCAAGGACAATTTCAATTACCTGGAAAAGAGGTAACTGTGGAAAGGCCAAATCAGAAAGTCAGCATAGCCCTTTAATAAGCTGCCAAGCTCCCAGCATCAGTGTGGGCCAAAGCCGCCACCCCTCAGGGAAAACAAAGCTCCCACCAACAGTGAGACTGAAGAGAGACGGGTGCGCGGTTTTCTACCACACAGCCTCTTCTGGGTCAAAGGAAACAATGCCGGAGTGACTTCTCCTTTTCTCTCCCTGTAGTCAGAACGTGAGTGTATGCAGCAGAACAAAGCATTGCAGTGCAGTTAGTACATACCATCGCCTTGGACCTAGTCAGAGGGAAGCAATGCAGGCAGCGGGAGAGGCGAGAGAGAGAGAGAGAGAGAAGGGGGGAGAGAAGCAGGGACAGAAACTAGACTTACTTTAAAACAGAAGCAACACAATTGAAACATATTGTATCTTAAATTAAGGAAAGAAACCCAAATCATTCCCAATTTTTCCCCTGAAAGGAAGTATAATCCTCCCCTCCCCCATTATGCACACGAAAAGCAATCCATTTTAATTCGCCCCTCTGCAAGGCAGCTCTGGAAGATGCAGAGTGAACGAGGCTGCTTGTAATTCCCTTTTCTGCCACGAGGTGGCTTCTCGTTACTGGGGCTGGGATAAGCCCACTGGTGTGGACAGTGGAGCCCCCTGCAAATACACTGTCATACGTATGCTAAGGAAAAGTCATAAAATACAGAAGAGTAGTCTAAAACCACAGCCCTCTCTTAAACTCAAACCTCCTCAGCATAGTTTTCCCTCATCCCAAAGGCTCGCATGATGCATCTTTGGAAATGTAGCTGGAGAAAGAGCAAAAGCCTTCATTCACAAAGGCACCTGTCTTAAAGCTGTCACCCACAAAGAGAAGCTTTTTCTCCTAAGTGAAAGCCAACATTTAGGAGAACCAGTGGCCTCCTCCTTCTCTGCACTCGCCAGCTTCTGATCGGGGAAGAAAGTAGTGCGGCAAGCTGAGAATATTAAAATAAATGAGAGTTTTCCAAGGGTGTGCTTGGCTGGCTGCAGAGGGTGTAAGTGCAGGAAGACCCAGACCAGTAAGCTACGAGCTGGACGGGTCAGAAATCTGAGACAAGCATGCAGATTTAGGAGGGGCTGAGAATTAGAAGCTGCTCTGATGAAGCACAGCAGGTTTAATACCAGGATTCTGCTTCAGGTTTTCCCATAGTCTCAACAGGGTAAAGAGTGAAACTCTGAAGTCTCTCTCAAACTGTCAAATCAAACTGTCAAATAAAATATAGATAACAGCATCAACTTTATTTTCTTTCATCCTTATTTACCACTGGTATGCTATAGTTTTCTCACGAGAGCCTCAGGCAGTAACTTGGGCGGGGCAGGTTGAGGGGAAGAGAACATCAGGGGTGACATGAAATAGTAGGGTTCTCTAAGTCATACAACAGTTATCTGATGAGTCAAACTCAAAGCTTTTATGCACTAACCCCACTATTATCTGTAGGAAAACATATCAGCCTCACATACTCCATTTATGAGGACATTTGAGTACCAGGGAGGGTAATTTTGTGGTTAATTACTTTTCATATGAAAAACATTTCATTCCAAGGACATCTGACTCCAAGGACAGAAAACACAGACAAATATTAATTGGTGAAGAGGATGATGACAAGGACACAGAAGCATTGCAAGCCTCCCCCACACAACCATGCGCAGTCCACTTCCTGAGCTGGGTGAGAATTAGCACGCGTCCACATGGAAGCCTTCTCCCTTGCCACTGCTTTTGGAGACAAGCCAAAATTCAGAGGCAGCCTTGTGGCCACTGAGACCTGCAACTGCCAGACAAGCCTTACTGACTTCTCCTGTAGGTACCAAATGGGCTCATGTCACTCAGCAGTTCCTCAGAGCTAACGACTGGCAGAGTTGTGTAGGGAGCGTGGGGTTAGACAGCGACCCTGCCAACATACTCAAAATGACAACTTAGCACACTTTTAAACACATAACCTTTTATAGTCACCACTGGAATTCCAAATAATAAAGAGTTGCTCATTTACACAAACATCCAGTTAAAGCTTAGGGGGCTGAAAGTTGACTGTTGAACCTTTGGTCAGCCAAGGGAAAAATGGCACTTATAACCCACGCAACCATAGGCTTTGTCTGAGGAGGTCTAAATATCATTATCTAGAACAGAGCTTATGTGGGCCATAGGGTAGAAGGGCCATGCCATTCCAGGCGAACCCTGGCCGAGAGGTGGGCATGACAGGGCTGGCCACACGCCTTTGGCTACAGACTCCTCTCAGGTCTCTGAGTAGAGAGGTGCCCCAGGCAACGGTAGTGAGCTCTCCTATGCCCTGGGCACAGTCCTGCAAGGTTTTTCCTCTTCATAGAAGACTATTAAGCTTAATTAACATATGGTTATTAAATTTTAGTGTGTGTGTGGTTTCCCTCCAGCTTCTTAAATCTCCCTTCTTTTGGTTTTTCCGTTAATATATTATGTGAGATGTTAATGTTATTTTTCTCAATTTTACCAGAGTCTGCCTTAAAATGTAGCACAAGGCAAGGCTGCACACTCCTTAGCCTACCAATTAATGTTAGATTCCAGAAGTGAATCATTTGAAAATGTTCTCACACCATTGGCTCCGTCTAGATGGTTCTTTTCAAAGTGTTTCAGCTATAATTCTGCGACAACCCCAGCTTTCTCAGGCTTTCAGCAGAACACTGCTAACATGCTAGGAAAAACCACAGCTCAAGAGGCCTTCCCATTACTTTGGCACAGAGCACCCCCAAAGACCTGCACCATGTCAAAAGTCCCGGTTTGAAAGTTCAGGCTTCAGCTGGAGGGTGGTGTGGTGAATGCTTTGGGGGGCAGGGTCGGTATAAGGGAGGAACAAGTACACGCAGCCTTCCCTGCGGGAGAGGAGAATGACAGACCAGACGGTGTGGTGGATGCTCAATAAACATATCAGAGCACCTCAGATTCAAAGGTGTGTGTGTGTGTGCACGGGGCTGTGTGGGGTGTGTATGTACATGGTATATGGGGACTGGGTGTGTGTGAGAGTTATGTGTGTGAGGGGTGTGTGTGTGGTGTATATGGTATGTGGGGGGGTACAGGGTTTAGGGGAGGTGGGGGTATGTAGGGGGTAGGTGTGTATATGGTATGGGGGATGTAAGAGGGTTTTGGGGTGAGGTGTCCATGTGGTATAGGGGTATGTGTGTGTGGTGTGTGTGATCTGTGTGGTGTGCATGGTACATGTATGTGTGTTTTGTGTGAGAGGTATGTGTGGTCTGTGTGTGTGTGTGTGGTGTGTACGTGCTACCTGTGTGTGGGGGGGAGGTGGTTTCCCACCAGCTTCTATCTGAACCCTACATCCCTAGACTACAATGTGCCATGAGAACAAACAACCGTTTTTCCCTCCAGTGGGGCAGGAAACAGAATCTTTCCCAGAGAGTGAGGGGCTGTCCTGAGGTGAGAGTGACATGGCTATGGAGATGGCCCATCAGTAACGGTCAGACTCCACAGTGTCCCAAGTGGCCATTTGGGCTGCCCAAGCCCCAGTGTTGTCAGGGGTGGTCAAGATGCTAAGACTCAGGCACCTTACAAATCTGACTGCAAAGCTGATCCGGCTAGCTCCAGCCCTGTGAAGGCACCCCAGCCTGTTCCCTGGTACGCTGAGCAGTGCGTGGGTAGAACTGAGATGGGATATGCTCAAAGCTCTCTTTATGACCCAACTTCAGTGACTGCTCAGGCCCAGAGAGCAGTGTGCAGAGTACCGACTGACTTTTGGCTTAATTTTACTTTTTCTGCCCTTATTTTCCCTTTTGCTTCATTTACTTTCATGTTATTTTTATTTTAATTTGCTGTGTTTATGGATTTAGATAAGCTGTCTTAAAAACATTTTGGAAAAAGGGAAGTCTGAAAAAATACAGGGACCACTGTTACTGATTTCTCATAAAATTTTATCCATCCTGACAACTAACATTTTTTTAAATATAGTTCTGCACTTTAAAAAGTCCCCAAACTGTTTTACAAAACACTGATATTTTCACTTTTATGAAATCCGTTTAACTTTGGTTGTTCCTTGTCCCAAGTCCTAAAGAGTAATTCATGGCTTAAAAATCTATTTTGAAGCTTTCAATTTGGCAGGGAGATCTTTCCTCTTGTCATAAATCCCACCAGGACTTGGGAATCCCTCTCTGGATAGGGGAGCGATACGAGGAGAAGCAGCTGCCCTGGAGGCCGAGCCTGGGAGAAGGGACCTGTTTTTCGGTCAGAACCTGCACAATCCCACCCCAGCCCTGGGCGTCGGGCTAGATGAGTGCACTTCACGCAGCAGCCAATCTGTGAAGTGAACCCAGGAAGATGGAAGGTACCAGCTTCCATGTGAGCGAAGCTCTTGGCTATAGACTTCACAAGGTTCAATGTTGGCTCAAGCAATCAAGCCAGACACTAGCTTTCCACAGTACAAGTGTGCAGTTCACTTACCATGATAACAGAGACCCCGGTAGTGGTACTGTTCTGTTTGGGGAACGCATTATTAAAATGCTGTTTTAGTTTACCTGTTACCTCAGCTTGCATATTATTTTCCTGGGAGGCATCATCCTGCAGGAAAAAAAAAGAAACCAATACAATGATTTTTGAACCTCAAGTTTAAGTTTTATTTTCCTTAACTACAGTCACACCTCACCTCCGCTGCTGGCTAAATGGGCCCAACTTAGCCACAGGTTAGGGGAACAATCATCTTTTTTTTGAATTACAAATTATTGTTATTGAGTGGCCAGATGTACTCAGAGAGACCCTCTACCATTGGCTCTGCTCCTCAGGCCTGAAGTAGGCCAAGCAGAGAGCACAGGCTCCAATGCACAAAGGAGGAAATCCCCCCAGCTTCTGAGCCCTCCCCCAAGGCACAAGTGTCACATAACATCAAAAGTAATTATCAGTTTATTATTTTAATCAAGAATTCAGTTGTTAGTCTCAGAGCTATGTGGTATCCAAGAGCTAAGATATAAGCTCAGGTGAGCAGCGACAAGGACCCAGATGTCAGGATGTTGTGAGGCAGTGAAGGGGTACCTAAGTCCCCCAAGTCAACAAAAGTCCTGGGCTCATAAATTAACTTCACTCTCCTGGAGCCTCCCAGGAATGAGGAAAATGCAAGCTCTCACTCAATCCCAAACCAAACCAGCTTCCGTGCTGTTGACTCTGATTCATGGCACCACGCGTGTCAGAGCAGAACTGTGCTCCATAATGCCTGATTTTTCAGAAGTAGGTCAGCAGGCCTTTCTTCCCAGGAGGCATCTCTGGGTGGACTTTCAGTTAGCAGCTGAGTACATTAACTGTTGCACCACCCAGGGCCTCCAAACTCTCACCCCATCACCATTTAATGAAGCACGTTTACCCTAAAAGCAGAGACACCACCTAAGCCCAAAGGGAGGTCTATCCAGCCCTCTGCTTGGCTTTGGGACGGACTGTATCTCGGCCTCCCTGTCCAGCAGCAGGAAATCTGTGGCCGTGTGCATGAAAACACAGCACTCAGGGGGCTGAAACATGCTCATCTCAAAGCCCAGAACTACAGAATATGAGAGCAGAAAGGCCGCTCAAGGAGCATCCCAGCCAACCCCTTCGTTTTCCAGATGAGGCAACTGAGATGCAGAAAGGGACAGCGACTTGCCCAGGTCACTCAACAGAGCAGGGTCTAAAACTCTGGGGTCCTGCCGTCAGCTGCTTTCTCCCTGGAGCTGCCTTCATGCTACTCGCTCAGGAGGACAAGCAGGCACCATGTCCGCTGTGGAATGTGCAGAACTCAGCAGGAGCGTGAACCATGGCGAGGAAGCATGCTGTTGGCCACAGAACCTACAGACATTCACTTACTGAGAAATGCTGGTACTTACTGACACCCAGGGGTGACTCAGGATTTGTCCCGCAGTACACCGAGCTTCAACATTTACCTGAAGCATTTGACTGATTAATTCCTGGAAAGCAAAAAAGAGGGAGAACAAGGGAATCCCAGTGTTAGTATAGGAATCTGAGTTTGTACCAAGTACTCAAAGAATAGCCAGCACAGCTGCTCGACCATTTCAACTTAAAAAGCTGTTAGCATCTACACGCCTAGTGCTTACAGGGCATTTATGTAGACACAGCTGCCTGTGCCAGTGGAAGTGGAAGGAAGAGGATGTCTCTCCTGAGTCCACGTTAGCCTACTTCCGAGTGACCAAAGTGGTCTCCCCTAAGACTTCTGGTCATTATCACTGTTCCACAGTATGAAACTGCAGTAGTTTTCCTTTTTGGTAATTCCCTATGTCTCATTAGTTCATTCCTATATTTTAATGAGTGTCCAATTCATATTTCTTGTATAAATGAGAGAATGAACATGTAGGGCTTAAAGGAGAGTGGCAGGATGGTAGAGGCAACCAGGAAGACAGCCAGGCTAGCTTTCAGAATTTGGTTAGGAGCTTCAGAGACTACACTATGGGATGAACATAAAGAAAAGCTACACAGTGGAAGTCAAGGAAGTCCCCTGGAGTGCAATACCAATAGCTGCTAAGGCCCACACAACAGGTACAGGAGAGTGCTTCAGAGACCCCTCACACAACACAATCTAGAGACAAAGGCTTATAGGGGTACCTTTGCTGAGTCCGTGATGTTATCCCAGTAGGGGGCTGGAAACTCCAGTTTCCCAGCCAAGATCTGGTCAAAGAGATCTTCCTGGAGATTGTTCTCACTAAGCCAATGACAAAGAAATGGAAGAAGAGTCAAAGTCACCATACAGGTTTTCAACAAAATGCTCATGGGAAGAGAGGGGAGAGGAATCCAGCCCCTTTGGCTCAGGCATTTCATACTTCAAGTGTGTATCTCAACCGCATTTGTGATGGCACATGGCTCCTTTTAGAAAATGAGCCAACACACATTCTCATAGGCCTGGGAGTCAGAGAGACATGGACTCAAGAAGTAATGGAATCCACAAATAATGTAAACCCTCACTTCAGAAAAGAATTTTGGCATCCTCTCTCAATCTGTCATAGCAACAACAGGAGTAGAAAAACAGCAAATCTTAGTCAGAGCCCCTTGCCCTGCCTTTTTCCACTTGTTTTTCAATAAGATAGCCAAAGATCAGTGAAAGAACCATCGTATGGAAAAAGTCATACGCAACTCAGAATCTGAATGAAATATTCGTGAAATAAGGAGCTCACCTTGAACCTGACTTTCATTTAAACCCAATCTAAGGGAAAGAGCCCATTCAGGGACATCAACTAGAATTGCCCAGGTGGAGGCAAGCTCACCTCACTGCTCACAGGTGAGTATTCTTCCCAACCTGTGCCCACCTGTCCCTCCCTCAAAGGTCCGCTTGCACACACAGTTGGTGCCTAATGAATAAACGCTGACTTGAGTTTTGATGGAAGGTGTCATAGAACTGCAGAAATATTGCTGGGAAGGACATACCTGACCACGCAGAAAACGGCATCTTTACAGCCACAGGGCCCTTGTTGGTGGGTGCCCTGATGGCCAGAGAGAAGAACCATTACCCTTCTTAGGCCATCACAAGTTCCTTGTGTAGAAACAGAAAACTCAGGATGGGCTGTTGGCATCAAGATCAAAACTCAGAAGTGGAATTAAGTACTACCTGGCAAGCGTGCAGCGTTTCTCTTAGAATTTCCAACAGGACCCTCTCAACAGCCCGTCACTCACCTGGGACCCAACACAGCCTTGAGGACAGGAAGCTGGCTACAGCATCAACCCTCTCAAGGGGGCAAGGGCAGCTGTGTCATCCCCAGAAACAGATCATTTAGGGACCAGTGTTTAGAGACAAATTCCAGGGCCACTGCTGTGTGCTGATGGGGCTGCTTCATTCCCGTTCTACTGAGAAGCGGTTGTGCGCTCTGTGAACATCTATGACGTTCGGTCAAGCCCAGCTGAACCCACATCTATGGGTCCATGGAGTCCAGGTCAAGAGGCCATGGAGAAGCACAAGTCAGGCAGGTAACCAGCCAAGGCAAGAAATCCCCTGGCTCTCCTGAAAAACGATTTTCTTTGCCCACAAACTACTTCTCCCTAGGTGGCAAAGGTTTCATTTCCTTTTCACTGTTATCTCCCTGCTGATTTAGCTGGGCTTAACTCTCCTTCAGAACGAGTAAAGAATACACAATGAGATTTTACAGAAATCCTCAGAAAGCCAGAGGACACCAGGAGATCCAGATTTTTAAAAATAGTTTAAAAACGACCTATTTCCAAAACGTCCCTCCCTATTGTTCCACTCATCTTCCCTGTATTTTTTTTTTTCTGGAATCTTAAAAAACTTCTTTTACTTTGTTAATAAACAGCTAAAAAGCTAGCAACTGTCTGCCGCAGTTACATACAGCACAGCAGCGGGTTCTCCCTAAAACAGCCTGAGTCAAAAAGCAAAAAAACCTAGGAAGTCTCAGCAATTAGAATGGGACCCTAAAGGACTGAAGCTGTGACCTGCAAAAGCCTTGAGGGTTTTCATTAGAAGAACAGAAAGCTAAAGATAATTTATCCTTCTTAGTAAAAACCCACCCACTGCCGTCAAGTCGATTCCGACTCATATCCTTCTTAGTAGTCACGTTAAAAAAAAAAGCTACTCTGATGAGTTCTACAAGGTTTTATTAACACTTATACTCTACGATCTGGCTGAGATGCTTCAGGGTGCTTTTCTATTCTAAAACTATATTGCCCTTGAATCAAGGTAGTGTAAGTCTAAAAACGTCCACTAAGAAAAGCCTCAAAAACGAAAAAGTTGACATGCACTCTTTCTCTTTTCAATGATAAGATGTCAAAGGTCAGAAAGGTAACCTGGAAATACTGGAAGCTATTTCACAAATAATATTCAAGTATTTCATTTATGCTTTTTTTTTTTTTTTAAGAAAAATTAAAAATTTCACTAGAGTTATACAAATAATTCTTTTTGTCAGTGGCCCCAGGAATGGCCCTGCTTAGGCAAAAACTCAAATTTTGGTTGCCTCTGAAAGACCAGGATCCTTTTCAGCAACAACAAATCTAATGTTGAAATAGGCCAGAGGGGGAATGCATGTTGAGCTAAGATTAATACCTGAAAAATCTGAAAGAAGAAGGAATGAGAAATGATACAGTTAAAGAAGCTGAAATGTAAATTCCAAGTAATGATTTTACTTAGACAGCTTTGGATTAAAATCGTCTTTTGTGGAAAACATTTTGGAATATTTATTTGAAGGACTTTCTGAAGGTACAAATTTACGTAATCTATTTTATACCATACTTGTTTAAAATATCATTTCTGTAATTTGCTATATACATTTTATATGATAGTGGGCTACAAAATCTACCCAAAATGTCTCTATGCTGTGAAGATGCTGCTGTAGTTAGGATTTAACATTATACGCTCTATTTCATTACAATACGATTGTGACAAACGACAAGCATTTTCTTAAATTTCAGAAGTGAACTACCTAGAGCTGTATGACCAGCTTCTGAATAAAACGTGTCAGGACAGCAGCTTTACTTTTAATTAGCCACTGCTTTTGATTAGCCAGATCCCATAAAGAAGCTTCTGTCCACTGGGCGACACTCCGCGATAAACACATACTGTCCAACTGTCTCACTTTTGTTAAAAAGTAAAAATAAAGTCAAAGGAAAAAACTCCCAGGCTGCACTGACAATTGGAAACGCTAGAGGGAGTTGTGAGCATACATTCCTCTAACACTGATTCCTGATACCCTTTTTTTCAACTGATCTCAACTGGGGTTAGCCAAGGAAAACAACTGCTATAACTGCCCCCCAGGATCAACTGCCATCGAAAACACATGACCCTTCTACACTTGGTGAGTTCCCAAAACAGGCAATTGCCAAAACCAGCCAGGACACAGTGTGATTGTAATAATGGTCACGAATTATTCCCCTTCCTCTGTGTATCTACTTGGAGTCCCTGGGTGGTATAAACGGTTAGCTTGGCTGCTAACCAAAAGGTTGGTGATTCGAGCCCACCCAGCGTGCCTTGGAAGAAAGGTCTGCCGATCTACTTCCAAAAGATCAGACGTTGAAACCCACATGAAGAACAGTTCTACTCCGAAAGACATAGGGTCACCACGAATAGGAAGTGACTCGATGTCAACTTTTTTTTTTAATGTCTGTACTTAATCTTTTACCACATTTACTCTCAGCTTAGCTATCTGACTTGATGTGACAATGGGAAATGAGCATATCTGATGGAAGCAGAGACTTGAAAAGGGCTTGTACAGTAGGCTTTGCCCTCTCTCTGGCTGCTTTTGAGAATTCTACATTTACCATCATATGAACAAGCCCAGGGTAGCTCAGTAGAAGATGACAGGCACATGGCCAAGTCATCTCTGTTGTCCCAACTGACAGAGAGCCAAGTGTCAGACATCTGAGTGAGGCCAAACTGGACCACGAAGTCCCAGCTGAGACAGCAAGGTCAGAAGAAAGCCTAACTGATCCACAGAGCTGATTTATGCCCCTAACTTTTGGGGTACTTCATTACTCAGCAAAAGCCAACTGCAACCCTCCTAGGCAATGACGCAGGAAAATCCTGATGTTGACAGTCAGATGGGAAGAGCTTCCCACCTACAGAATCCCAATCAACACTACAAGGCCCACTTAGATGCTACGCATCTTTCCTTCAACCTTTTGTGATTTCTAGCCCTCAACTAAGGAGCCCTGGTAGCACAACGGTTAAGCACTCCACTGCTAACTGAAAAGTTGGCAATTCAAACCCACCAGCCATTCGGTGGGAGAAGACCTGGTGATCTGCTCCCAGTGAAGTGGCCTAGGAAATCTTATGGGGCAGTTCTACTCTGTCCTATAGGGTCGCTATGAGCTAGAACTGACTTGATGACACACAACAGCCCCCAATTGAGCATGCCCTCAGGCCCAGCTTATTCAATAATGATCAATAATCTTGTGATGGTGTCTTTACACCACAAAAAATAAAAAAAACAAACCCGTTGCTGTCGAGTCAACTCTGACCCCTAGCAGCCCTATAGGACAGGGTAGAACTGCCCCACAGGGTTTCCAAGGAGCAGCTGGGGGATTCAAACTGCTGACCTTTTGGTTAGCAGCTGGGCTTTTGCAACCAGGGCTCCCTTTACACCATCAGGTTTCTCAAAAATAGAGACTGACATCTTTGCATGACATCTTGTACTATAATGTCAATCAAATTTTGTTCATTTAAAAAAAAAAGTTTTCAGAGATAAACCTATTTTGTACTTACTGACCCATTACTAGACTATAAACACCATGACCTCAGGGACCAGGCTTTCTTCACCACTTTATTCCCAGCACCTAGAAGAGAGCCCAGCACACAAGAGCTACTCAATAAACAGCTGTGAAATGAACAAAGGAAGGGATTTAAAAGAAAAAGAGAACTCTAGAAAAATCAGAAGAAAACCAAGCCTGCAGCATTAGATGACATTCTGATTCAATGTAATTTGCTCCAAAGAAGTTGATAAAATGGATCAGAATGGCTGGGTCAATGGTGCTCTGATCCCTCCACCAAAAACCTAGCCCCCGCCAGCGGCCACTCCACTCCCACCAGGTGAAGCGCATGGTTACCAAGAGCCAGTATGTCTGTTCCCACAGCTGTTTATACCAGACGTATTTATAATTCTACGTCTTAAGTAAATATTACGTGAATTTAGAAAGAATGAGTTCCTGTTTCTAGGAGAACTCGGCTGAAAGTTTTGGAAAGATTATGTAAAAGTGAGTTCAAAAAACTGCTTTGAGTTAAGTAGGAGAGGCAGCTGTCAAGAACTGGGGAAAGGCTCATCAGAAAGGATTTCAGTTGCTTCCCAAGATCTTTAAGTCCTCGCTCCACTTTAAAAAGACTGCTCCGTTATGGGTGTTTTTTATGAAAGAAAGACCACAAGGAACTCAGAGGGCCATACATAAAGCAAAGGCCTTGACTTCACATCAAGTTTGTTCAATCAGTAAACATTAACAGGTATTACAATACAAAGTGAAAGGTTATCCATACGAGGGATATTTTTCAGTCATAAAGATAAGTAAGTTCTGACACACGCTACATGAATAAACCTTGAAAACATTAGCGAAATAAGTCAGACACAAAAGGACAAATGCTGGATGGCCTAAATTATGTGAATTACTTAGAACAGGCAAATGCAGAGAGGAAAGAATGTATTTGTGGTTACCAGGGGCTAGAGGAGAGGAAAACAGGAAGTCATTACTGGAGGGGTCCCGAGTTTCTGTTTAAGGGAGTGAAAACATTTGAAAGTGGATAGTGGTGATGGTAGCACAACATAATGAATATAATTAATGTCACTGAATTGTACACTTAAAATTGTTGCAACGGCAAATGTTTCGTTACATATATTTCACCACAATAAAAAAAAAAAAAGTGAAAGGTATATTTATACAGTAAAACCTATGAAAGCCAGAAGGTCATGGAAGCTCCATAGACACATCCAAACTCCCTGAGGGACCGAACTGCTGGGCTGAGGGCTGTGGGGACCATGGCCTCAGGGGAACATCTAGCTCAACTGGCATAACATAGTTTATAAAGAAAATGTTCTGTATTCTACTTTGGTGAGTAGCGTCTAGGGTCTTAAAAGCCTGTGAGCGGCCATCTAAGATACAACACTGGTCTCACCCTTTGGGAGCAAGGGAGAATGAAGAAAACTAAAGATATAAGGGTAAGATTAGTCCAAAGGACTAATGAGCCACATCTACCAAGGCCTCCGCCAGACTGGGTCCAGTACAACTAGATGGTGCCCAGCTACCACCACTGACTGCTCTGACGGGGATCACAACAGAAGGTCCCAGACAGAGCTGGAGGAAAATGTAGAACAAAATTCTAATTCACAAAAAGAGACCAGACTTACTGACCTGATAGAGACTGGAGAAACCCCCAGAGTATGGACCCCAGATACCCTTTTAGCTCAGTACTGAAGTCACTCCCGAGGTTCACCCTTCAGCCAAAGATTGGACAGGCCCATAAAACAAAACAAGGCTAAAGGGGCACACCAGCACAGGGACAAGGCCTAGAAGGCAGGAAGGGACAGTACAGCTGGTAATAGGGAACCCAAGGTCGAGAGGGGAGAGTGCTGTCATGTCGAGGGGGTTGTTAATCAATGTCATAAAACAGTATGTATACTATTTAATGAGAAACTAGTTTGTTCTGTAAACCTTCATCTAAAGTACAATAAAAAAGGGCGGGGGGGACCTGTGAAAGCAAGAACCTGTATAAGGTGGAAACCTGTCAGAAAAGGAAAACTTGAATATTTTCCACTTATAGAGGGCAACAGAAAAATGGTTAAGACTGTACCCTGTCAAAGGCAGAAAACTTTCCAGACCCAGAAAAACAAGTCAATCCCATCAATTTCCGGCACTCACAGGTTTCACAGGTAAAATCTTTAACTAAATTTTCAGTTACCAACCAGTTTCTAGTTGTGGCTGCCAGGAATAAAGTGTCTGCTCCCAGATCAAAGGGAGATAATCTACAATCCAAATACTGCCGCTCAAAGGGCACTGACCTCCGGAATGGTGGGAACCCACAGAGCAGTATGTAGGTGATCACTCCTGCCGCCCAGATGTCCACCTTCAGGCCGTAGCTGGGGAAACAAAGCAGGTGGGGAGGGAGAGAAACAACCGTATTACTCACCTACTACTCCCAGGAGCCTTTCCTGTCACTGTATTACCACCTTTGTCATGAGAGAGGGTCTTGTCAGTGCAGACTACTCATTTCATGTACAGGAATTAATTGCTCTTTGGTCAAAGGCACCGACTTTTCTCCCAGCCTACCCACAATCTTGGTGACCGTCACTATATTCCCAAAGTAGGTCTTGGGACAATAGTCCTAGCCTAGGGCTCTTGGCCACAGGAGCACAAACTCTAGTTCCTGAGGTCGAAGCCATCCTGCAGATAACCATCACAGGAGGCGTGTGAATATATAAGCCGCAGTAGCAACAAAACTACAGCTTTCCCCATCAAAACTCAATCACTAACCAAACCCACCAGGAGTCTTACCCAGTTTCAGCAATGATTTCTGGAGCCACATAAGTTGGCGTGCCACAGACTGTGTACAAAGGTCCTTCTACCACGGTAGCCAACCCAAAGTCTCCCAATTTCAAAGACTTGGTTCCATCAGGATATTCACATACCTGGAACAGAAACCAGCTGATAATCAGAAGTCATTTTTTATTTTTTTTTCCCTCTCCTCAATGATTACAGGACAGCCTTTGGAATTAGGCTGAAAGGACACAGATATACTTATGAGTAAATTCAAAAGAAATCTCTTTTCTTATGCTATTAATGCCATGATTTATCTTTGTGCTTTAAAGCTCTAATTTTTTCTCTTCAGAGATCTCGCATGACTGTGTGATATTTGAAAAAGACAGTATTTTCCACCTTTGCAGAAAATTCTTTACTTAGGGGTACAGTAAACATGCTTGAATGCATACACAGTAGTTAAGGGTGTAGGTGGCTCAGGGAAACTGGTCTTTATAGTTGGTTACTCTGTGTGAGGTACCTGAAAGTCTAGGAAATGGTGCTTATTAAGTCTCCATCAAAGTACTGGGTGTTCTCCAAGAGACCTGCACGTTTAATTTAGAAAACAAAATTAGGGATGCGGGTGGTGGTTTGTCCTGTGGACAGTCAATGATGAAACATAGATATCACACAGGGAAAAACCTTGGAAAATAAGCTTTGGGATCAGATAGCACTGACCTTGAATCCCCACTCTACTCATTTTCTGGTTGTGTAACCTTGGAAAACAATTTAACCTTCTGAGCATATTTGTTCATCTGTGAAATGGGGATAATAATACCTGCCTCACGGGATTTTGGTATGAGAATGAAATGAGATGAAGCTTGGAAATGGGCTCAATAAATATTCCTACCTTTTCCTGGAAAGACTAACTGATTAGATAATTAGCCTACTCAAAAAATGCTGATGGAGATGTGAATGCTTACGCTTAAATGAAAACACCCTTTCTAGAAAGCATTTCAGTAATATGTACCAAGTTTCTTAAGATCGTTTACAACCTTTTACCCAGTTAATCTACTCCTAAGAACCTACCCTAAAAGGGATAGAGATTGGCCCAAAGGTTACAGACATCTCAGAAATTATCTAAGATTTTTAAAAAACTGGAAGCAGCATAAATGGCTAACAGGGTTATTGCTGTTAGTTGCCGTCAAGTTGATTCCAATTCATGGTGACCACATGTATACAGAATAGAGCTACTCCATAAGGTTTTCCAGGCTGTGACCTTTTGGAAGCAGATTGCCTGTCTTCCAAGGTGCCTCTGCACGGACTTGAACTGCCAACCAGCTAGTAGTCCAGCACTTTACCATTTGCGACACCCAGGAACTCCTGGCTAACATAGTAATGATTTAATAAATCATGGTACATCCCTATGATAAAATATTACGCAGTCATTAATAATCACTTTCAAAATCAAAATCAATCATGTGGGAAATATTCACTAACTGCATAAAATAAAAAGGAATATTCAAATTATATATATAATTCACCAAAATGTTAACAAGTTTATCTCTGGGTGGTAGCCTTAAGGATTATTTTAATTGTCTTCTTTACACTTTTCGATAGTTTCCAAAATGTTCATTGATATCATTCCTTAACTAAGAAAAATGAATTTTATATATAAGTAAACTTTCTATACGGAATAAAAGTCCGAAAGTGACATTCTAAATGGAAGCAGACAAATGCATATGACGGCATAATTTACACTGGACTCCATAAGATTGACCTATTTGTCTCTTGGGCGTCCATGTTGAAAACGCTGAATTTCAGGAAAAAAAAAACAACTGTAGAGACCTAATCTATACTCATGTAATGTCTTTCTCTATTTTAAACTATTTAGTTTGCTTTTCCTCATATATTACTATGAACCAAGCCAGGTTTTCATCTTGACCACTTCTTAGTAAAGTAGGAGAAAAATTTAGAAAATGATGTGTTTTCAAGACAAGCATGTTAACAACACCATCCATTAGTCTGATGCCTAATGAGGGAGAGAGATTTATACACAATCATTAATAAAGACATCGAGAACCTTAGGGCTCCCCCTGCCAATGAGCCCCAGTCTTTACAGATATTTTGAAAGGATGATACTAAAATTGTCTTCCTCACCTCTGATACCCTCATTAGTTTGCTAAGAATATTTTTCCCCTTAATATTTTAATAAGTTTGTCTATTTTTGTATATTAAATATACATACTTAACATACATCTTTATGACTTCTAAGTTCCTACAGGAATTATGGTGAAAATTCTGAGCCGCTCACAGACATTTATAATTCTGAGTCAGCCCACAACTGAGCAGAAGCACACTCAAAACTAAGAATGATTTAGCCTAAAGCAACAGAGCCCAGGTTTCAACTCAGGCCACAGTCTTTGGATGACTTTCCATTATGTTTAATGTAAACATGAATGAGAACAATCTGATATACAAAATTAGTCAGAATTTATGATGCATTTACTGAAACCCAGGCTGTACGAAAAAATTCCCTCACAGTAGCTGCAGTGTTAAGAACATTATAAGCAACATTTTCTAAATGTCTGTATCATAAGAGTAAAAAAAAAAAAAAAAAGTTTTATTAAAGCCATTGTTATTTTGTTTTTACAACTTAAAAATACACTCATTAGGTACTTTTTTGAAAAATAGTGTTTGTTTTAAACATTCAATTTAGAGATGCCTAGGGCTACTCAGCGGTTGTTGTCAGATACTCAGGAGTCCCAGAAGCCCCATTTTTCACAACCGCCATAAGGAATTCAGAGTCTGACGCAGAAGCAGAGATAGAAAGGGAACAAACAGTCTATAATCGCTGAATTATGTCTCGACGAGTAGTACTCCTTGGCTAAACATCAAAAGGAAAGTGTCATAAGGGGCAGACAAGTCTGAAATCATAATATTTTTATCTGATTCATTTCCCCCCAATGCTAGACACAGAGGCAAATATGTGAAAGATAATATGAGTAAATTTCAAATCTTAGCTGGAGGTTCTCTTCAAAACAGAAATGAATATATGTGTATATACATATATGTCTGTGTGTGTATATATATATATGTACCTAAACCAAACCAAATCCATTGCCATCGAGTTGATTCTGACTCCTAGTGACCCCACAGGACAGAGTAGAATTGCCCCATACGGTTTCCAAGGCTTTAATCTTTACCAAAGCAGGTTGCCACATCTTTCTCCCACAGAGCCGCTGGTGAGTTCGAACCGCTGACCTTTCAGTTAGCAGCTGAGTGCTTAACCACTGCACTACCAGGGGTCCTCATATTTATCTACAGATAATATACATAATAAAAGTGTTGCACACACACATATCACTGCTTTAAGAGACTGACTGTAGTAAAGAGGTACATAAATGAAGAGGAACTCCAAAGGCCTTCTGGCACAGGGTTCTGTTCTCCCCTGTAAATGACATTCTCACACGACTCTGTGGAGATTTCAATATTCCCTCAAACATTATCTCACTGGACTTCTATAATCACTCTATTGGGCAAACAGGAAATGAACTGCTATCTCCATTTACAGATATATAAACTAGGCACAGAAAACTGAAGTCACCAGTAAGTGGCCAAGGTGGGATTCCAGCCAAGACCATTTCTTGCACCACACCATTCTGCAACAGATTCTGTATCTGGGGAAACAAAAAGAAAACCGGGTAGACTTATCAGAAGGAACCCTGACTGTGGCCTGCACTTGCATACAGGTTTTGAGGGAATCTGAACATCACAACTATGAGGACGTCAGCCCTGCACTGTTCAAAAATGCTCCACCACAGCTGGAGAGGTGCTCCATCCAAAGTTGACCTTAGAATGCAAAAATAAAAAATGTTTGAGGATTGCAGATCCCACATACAAAGTAAACATTGCCCAATCTCTAAATAAAATGTCAACACAATGATTTAGAAGGGCTTCAGATATCCAGCCCTCTTCTCTCCCCTGTCCCCCAGAACTCCTGGAACGCTGAATTTATCACTGGTCTCTCACAGTTAACAGGGCGCCGCCAGGCTGTAACTCACAGCGTTAATAGCCACCCCTGTGCTCCCTGACACCGAGACCCATACATCTCTGCTGGCAGGGGTTTAAATTACAGCCCCGCGCCCAGAGAGGGGATGCAAATCAGATGTCTGAGCGCTCTGGTTTTTAAAGACTGAATTAGGTTTTAGAGGAGGAAGAGGCTGGCAGTCACTGTGTCTTTACTTTTAGTGCCTCGATGGCACTTCCTCATCCTAGGCCAATGCCACCTTGCGGACTACATCTAGAATCTGCTGAGTGATTCAGTTAAAGGTTTCAACGTCAAAAATATATTTTACTTACTGCAGCTAAGGCCGTTTCCGAAGCCTGATCCCACCGGTACCAACTGTCATCGAGCCAATTCCAACTCATGGCGACCCCATGGTGGTCACAGTAGAACTACGCTCCATAGGGTTTCCAATGGCTAATTTTTTGGAAGTAGATCACCAAGCCTTTCTTCTGAGGCACCTCTGGGTGGACTCCAACCTCCAATCCTTTGCTTACCGGCTGAGCGTGTTAATTTTTTGCACCACCCAGGGACTCCACCTGATCCCACGGCCATTCTATCTCACACATTAGCCTCGTCCAAACGTCAGTGTTGCCATCTTTCTCCTTGGCCTCCCCCTTGGGTAGCACTATGAGGTTAGTGCAGGGCATCTAGAGCATCTAGAACAGGTTAGACAAGATGCCAGTTTCCTGTTTATTCTCTGAGACAGTGATGTTGGAGCACTGATGCCCATTAAGTTATCTACCCACAATGCATGACAAGGGGAAAGGAGGAGGTCTCGGATTCTGACGAGACTCTGTACACATTAAGAAACTGTGAGTAGATAAAGGGGATAAGCAGAGGTGAGGCTGGGACCAGGGAGCTGAGAAAATAGACACCCCCCCCACACACACAATTTCCTCAAGAGCCCTGGTGGCGCAGTGGTTAAAGTGATAGACTGCTAACCAAAAGGTCTGCAGTTTGAAACTGCTGGCGGCTCTGTGGGAGAAAGACGTGGCATTCTGCTTCTGCAGAGATTTACAGCCTTGCAAACCCTTTGGGGTCGCTATGAGTTGGAATCGATTTGAGGGCAGTAGGTTTGGGTTTGGTTTTTGGTTTCCTGAAAGTTCCCCAGTGCCTCAGCCATCTTCCTCGCTGGCGCTTAGCAATCAGAGCTGAGGCATGGTTGGTTCCACAGTGACCAATGGCTCCCCAGGGACCCGTGGCTCCTTTTTTTTTCCCCCTTTGGCCTGAAAACTTTACCCCAAAAGCAAAACTAACGGGTATATTTTTTAGCGAATGCATAAGTGCATGGTGTTATCAAGCCACTTAAAAAGGTCAGGCCCAGTCCGATCCGAAGTTCTCTGGCCTGGAATTAGACCAGGAGGGTAGGATTATTATTTTCCTGGGTGAGAAACGGTGTGCCGTTCTGTACCCCCCTTAGTTCTCATACATCTTCCTTTGACCGAAAAGGCCCGTTACCACCCTGTTATTCACTCTAGAGCATCCAGGTTAAGCCAGGGGTGTGTGAGGCAGCATTTAATATGAAAGCAGTCTAACCCCTAATACATCAGCTAAACCTTCCGACTGGGAGCTTCACAGACTTAGACTAAGGCTTTTGCTGGTATTTTCAGGTAGTTATGAGAGTACATTTCAAACGGGTTCTTCATCTTACTTCACAACTGTCTTCCCTCCATGTATTGATGATAAGCAGCCACGTGGACTTAAGTGCAAATACTGGTACACGCCACGGTGTGGCCTTCAGCATTGTGGATTTACAAATTAGGACGGGACACGATGGAAGAGCCTTTACCTAAGGGTCAAGCTGAATGTCATGGATAAGTGGTGGGGGTCCACAAACAAGACTACTAGGGAACTTCCAGTAAGAATGGGAGTGTGAGGGAGGCTGTGTTTGTCTCCAGCCTCCAGTTCATTCTTTCAATGAGAGCTTCTTCTGGTTTGAGGACTGCTCATGCCTAAAGCCAGGCAGCCCAAAGTGAAGCCTTCTTGAATGTTAACCTCCCAGAGCTCAATATTCCACGTTCCATCTGGTTTAAGAGGCATCAGCTGGAGTGAGCTTTCCGCCACTACTTAGGAACCCTGACGTTGAGTCATTTAAGGCGAGTTAATGCTCTTTTGCCTTTCTCCCTTTAGATATGAATAACCATAAATGTTTCTTAAATAACTGGACATGGGGAATGGTAAGAGAAAAGGCCAAGTAGAAAAGTTCTAGGTAAGATGAATGAATTTATCTACTGTTACTGTATATACACAAAATTTCTAAACAGCACCATTTCCAAGTGTATACACAATATGATTAGAACTTTGCACAATTTTTAAAGGTGGAAAAGGCTAGTTGCTACTTAAGTAATAAAAGATCTGGTGTAGAAAAGGATAAGGAGCTGTGTGCTGCCTGCTACAGGCTGTGCCTTTTACGTTCTCTTCCAGCTAGGATGGAAACAAGCCACAGGGGTGGGATACTCATCCAAATTCACACTGGGAAGTCTACTAAACTTTACTTCTCATAACGATGATGTTACGGTCATTTGAAACCACCAGCGGCTCTGTGGGAGAAAGATGTGGCAGTCTGCTTCCACAGAGATTTACAGCCAGCCTTGGAAACCCTATGAGGTCACTATGAGTTGGAATCAACTTGATGGCAGTGGCATTGGGTTTGGTTTTTGGTTTCCGGAAAGTTCCCCAGTGCCTCAGCCACCTTCCTCACTGCCCTCAGCAATCAGAGCTGAAACGAGGCTGGCTCCAGAGTGACCAATGGCTCCCCAGGGACCTGTGGCTCCTGTATTTATATACAGAGAATGTAAACAACCGGATCCTCTGGTGTGAGGTGGACAGTGGTGAGGCAGGGAGTAGTCAAGGGGGCGTCCTCATTACCTTTGTGGTAGCTGTGTCTGGCCAGACCCAGAAAAAGCTACCACCTTTGCTTGGCTTTGCCTGCTCTTGTGAAGCTCCTGGTCAAACGCGGTTAGATGGTGCAGGAGCCCAGGGCCTGCCAGACAGTGCAAGGCTATAATGGGCAAGAAGTCTGCTTTGAGGAGAGAACACCATATCCCTACTTTAATCCTCAGGCTGTTTACAACTCTCCTTAGGGTTCATAAAACCGAGTCCATAATACATCTTTTATTACACATCAGGGATATTTATTTCCCTAATAGGGACATATAGGAATGAAATACAATCCCTTCAAGGCAGAAGACAATAAGAAAAAACTCACTTCATTTTAAATGGACACTCAGAAAGCAACAAATGATATTAGCAGAGGGGGAACAATGAATACTGGACTAACCAAAAGTCCCTGGGATGACCTCAAAGCCTATACATCAATGCATGTTCCTTTTAACAATCACCTGTGTAGTGCAAGCGTTAGGTAAGTATAAAGACGTGAGTCTGAGCACCAGGTATATGCTGCTAACTAGAGAGTGACAGTCAATGGTTAGCTAGTGATGTGTACTCCACACCTACTGTGTGTTTCCTTGGCACTGTCCAAAGCATTGGGGATATAACGATAATCGAGATACAGTCCTTGCCCCTAAGGTGCTTACAATCTAGATAAGGACACAGACAAGTAAATCATGAATCCACAACACGGTGGCAAGTGCAGCAGAAACCAGCGTAGGCCATGGCTGACCTCTGCCCAGGGAGAGTTCAATGCCGAAGAAGTTACTTTTTCTCAGTATCTTCCAAGATGGGAAATCCTCGTGGCATAGTGGTTAAGAGCTACAGCTGCTAACCAAAAGGTTGGCAGTTTGAATCCACCAGGTGCTCTTTGGAAACCATATGGGGCAGTTCTACCCTGTTCTTTAGGGTCACTTATGAGTCCGAATTGACTCGATGGGAACAGGTTTGGTTTTTGATTTCTTACAAGATGGATGTATTTGCCACACATTGCTGGGAGAGAGGGCACTGCAGACACCAGTATGGACATACCCAATGGAGGTGTAAGGCTGATGACAAAGTCTTAACCACAGGGGCTGGGGAAATCTGTGGGTTTGGATTAACATGCTATCAAGGACTAGGATAAGCTCACCTCCTAGCAGGGTTGATAATGATGATGATCGGTGCTGACACTCAGCTTTGAAAGGCCTAAGAAGAAAAGCGAACTGTCTTACGGGGGAAGAGTAGGCAAGAACTCCCTAACTGGCTTCTCTAGAATCTTGTAGTCACAAGGACTGGCTCCTAATTAGCAAGCTATGTTTACTTATCAAGCCACAATATGAAGATGAATTAAATATGGCTTGAAAATGAGATGCCATGCTAGGCTAGATGGGCAGAAAGGGTTAGTGACAGGATAGAAAGCTGGAGAGGTAAATCGGTACCAGGTTATAAAGGTCCCTGAGTGCCACAGTGGAGTAAAACTTTCTTCCACAGAACAGTAGGAAAATTGATACTTTTACGCAAGAGAAATTAGTATCTCTGTGTCTTGATTTCCATATCTGTAAAACTGGGATAGGAGCCTAGATGGTGCAAGCGATTTGTGACTGGCTGCTAACTGAAAGGTTGGTGATTCAAACCCACCCAGCAACTCTGCAGGAGAAAGGTCTAGCCATCTGCTTCCATAAAGATTACAGCCAAGGAAACCCAATGGAGCACAGTTTACTCTGTCACACATGGGGTTGCCATGAGCCAGGGACTGACTCAGTGGCAGCTAACAACAACACGACTGAGATGAATGGATGAGATTATCTCAAAAATTCTGTCCTGCACAGAAATGAACCCCCGTGTTCCACTTCTGTCTCCTAAAAAAAAAAAAAAAAAACTAGCAGCCTTTAATTCTGTCCCTAATTTATTCTCCAGAGGTTTTTTTTTCATACCCTAAGATAAATTTCCTGTTAACCTTTCATCTGTCAGTACACAGCAATCAAAATGTAAATAAAAATGTGCTATCTAATATATAAACCCATTGCTATTGAGTTGATTCGACTCCTAGCGACCTTATGATATGGTGAACAGTAAATTCAGATCAGTTCAATACCCATTTATATTTTATAGTCACTGACTTGAGACTTGCTGATTTTCTACATTTAGGTTCTCTCAATCCCTGATTGCAGGATTGGCACAGACTCTAACATTTCATTGTTTACAAGTGATTATGATCATTTTAAAAGAAGAGAGGCACAAGCTGGAACAGAGAAAAAAATAATCACCACCACCAAAACTGGAAAGACGTACCAGGAGGTTCTCTGGCTTGATGTCTCTGTGCACGATGCTGAGGCCGTGGAGATACCTGAGGGCGTTGGCGAGGTTGTACACCATGGCGCTGCCGTCTCTCTCTGTATACTTGGTTGAAGAGGTAATTGCATCAAAGAGATCGCCACCCTAAAGAACACATGAGAGAGAGCACATCGAAACATCAACTGTGGCAATCCCGTGAAGGTAAGGAAGATGGTTCATCAGCCCAGACTCAATACAAAATGACACAAGTGCTATGAAAACTGATGAATTACAAGTAATGAAAGTCACAAGGTAGCAAAACACTTTGCTGATTAGGTCCTTCAAGAATACTGTAAGTCCGGGTATTCAGCACCAAGAAAATCTGTCCATCCTCTTACTTTGACCAACTCCATCACCAGAAAGAGCTCAGTAGCCGTTTCCATCTCCTCAACCAGCATGATGATGTTCGGATGTTTCACTCGGCGCAGGATTGACACTTCATTCTCAATCAGGTGTTCCTGTCGAACGAAGGGTGCAGAGAAAGGTGGGTCAGAAATCACGGCACCCTCTGCTCTGTCCACGACAACACAACAAAAACAGTCTGCGGGACTGACGCTAAAGGAGCCATCTGTCTTGACACAGACTAAAGCCATACCCCAGCATGCTGGTTTCCAGAGAGACAGGACAAGCCAGTGAACATCTCACTGCCACTACAGAAAACAAACAGCCGTCTAACATCCCCAGAAGGGCTCCGGGGTGCCACCCTGCCCAGAGAGAACACTGCCTTCTTGTCTGTCATTCCTTCCAGCCCCTTAAAGGGCTGTGACATTAAAGCCTGTAATTCAGCTAGAACCACACACTGTCACCTGTGACAGGTACTCTGTGAGCAAAGGAGAAAGGGTGACGGTGCACTAACTCTTTTAAGCATCGCTGTGCCAAGAAAAAACCAAAGCCCCTCAATGACCCATGAGAATTATTTCTCGTCCTGTTTATTAAGGAAAGGCCCAGACAGAGGTTCCATATACTAGTAAATATGATCATCTCTTCCAAAGTCCCAACATAACCTACTATTTTGTAAGTGATGTTTTTCAGCACTCTGTAATGTCAGTATATGCACAGAAACAAACATTGGGCATATAAAAAAAAATTGGCATCAATTTCTGGCATTAAAATATTTTTAGCTTTTAAATTGTGACCTATACAAATCTGCATTTCACATTGGAATTCACGAAAAAGAAACTTTCTTCCTCGATGATTGTTCACGCAATCGTTTACCAGATGAATGTTCTTTATCATCTTACAGTTCAGAAATCTGGAAACACACAGTACCACAGGGACCCCTGTTCTCACTTTAACTGTAATCACCTGTCCTCAGAAACCACCGCCAGAGCGTCAGTCCCGGCGAGTACTGCAGCTGGGATGAGCACAGCCGCAATGTCTACTCACATCATTAATTACTCTCCACACAGAGACCCGGGGATCACCAACGCTATTGCTCTATTACTAAACAGGAAAGCCTCTCTACAACGCTGTATTTTTTGATCATCACTAACTTTAATAACGAGTTATTTTCAGTTTAGAGAATGCTCTGTAAAACTCACTAGCTGTTCTCATATATATATGTGTATGTGTGTATATATGTCACACGTGCACATGCACACATACCTGTATCCATCATATTTCCCTTTTTGCCTTTGCTATCAAGCACCTCTGAGCTAAATTTAATGTTCCACTGCTGTAATAAGATGGTTATCTTATCCCTACCTCAGGATCTCATTTATGGTTCCTCTCATCTTCAGGTATCCATAAAAAAACAAAAAAAAGGTTTTTTTTTTTATCCATAGGTACATGTAATTTTACTCTAAGCCAACTCCAACCCTTCTGACAACAGATGGAGATATAAATTACAACAAACGAGTAACATGCAGGGAAAATCTGTTGCAAGCCCCTGCACATAGTGGACCATGATTCTAGAGCACTGAATCACTGTGCTGTCCAAGTAATCCACTGCCCTCAAGTTGATTCCAACTCATGGTGACCTCGTGTGTCAGGGTAGAACTGTGTTCCATAGGGTTTTCAATGGCTGATTCTTCAGAAGTAGACCACCAGGCCTTTTTCCAAGGCACCTCTGAGCGGACTTGATCCTCCAATCTTTCAGCAGCCAAGTACGTTAACCACCTGCACCACCCAGGGACTCCCCTGTCTAAGTAGTCACTGAGTAAATGTTGGCAAATGACAGTGCGAACGCTAAAGAGAAGTAGGGGAAAGGAACCAACACTGACTGAATCTATTCACTATATGCTGGTCCCCAGGCAAAGTACTCGCATGATGAAACACACGGTTTTAACACTTTACCCTTAAAACAGTCTTCTGAGGTAGGAATTCAAACCTAGATTTCTGACATGCAAGTTTTTTTTACTACACAACATCACCTTTCAAAGAGCAATGCTTCAACAGAAATCAAGCTGGAATTTTTCAAAAAGATAATGATGGCTACAAATCTGAAAATATTGAACTCATTGGAAAGGTAAGAACACACGATAGTATCACACCGAGTTGGGGTTGAAGGCAGAACCATGCCAGGTCTTGTGGAAGAATAAACTGTGCTCCTTTTAATGAGCAGGGCTGGGAAAGTCTTTGACCTGGCTTAGTCCTCAGCAAACCCCCCCAAATCTAGTGGAGGAATGGTTGTTCCCAGACCCTAACAAACCACACCTGGAAGGCTGAGGACAGCCCTACTACCTGTTTCCAAGTCCCACAAGTCTAAGTTACAAAGCAGCAACACAAAGCTGCAGATAGAGTCCTGGTCCCTCCCCTAGGGAAGCAGCTATGCAGTCAACATCCTGTGATCACAGAGACCAAAGAAAGGCCCGGCAAACCCTTCACACTTGTAAACATATTTTCAACCTTTTGGATTCCCTGTGCCAAGCATTTCCTCAATCATACAAAAAAGCAGAGTTCCATGTACTTTCATGATCACGTAAAAGCAAGCAGGTGGATTTATTTCTCCCTGTGTGAAGCAAACATGGCAGTAGTTATTAGGGCTGTGGCGAACCTGAAATACAAAATGTGTATTTTATTTTAAAGAAAATGCATTCATGACTTCAGTTCTCCCCTTTCCCTCCAAAGTTGGAAGAATCTATAAATTTACTTTATTCAGGCCTCTATTTGTGATGTTAACTTAGAGTGGCATGTGTAGAATAATCCCTACCCCCAGTACCCAAAGCAGCTCTCAGACTGGAGTTAAAATAAGGTGTCTACCACGTAAGGAGACCACACCTTCCCAAAGTCATTATCTTTTTCAATAAAACGCGTGATGGAAAGTCTTCCTGTGTATACAACGGAACCTCCCTCAGGCCAGCTGCAGCTCCACGTTTCGAATTCTGAGAGGGCAGCCGCGAGCACTTTCCCCAAGGTTACTTCTCTCAGTTAGTTCACTGCAAACTACTTGACAACCGCTGGTCTTCTAAGCATGCAGCGAATGCTTCTGTTGGGGCGTGGGAGCTGCCTACCTTTGTTTCTCAACTTCTGACTATCCCTGTAAAGTTGTCTATGAAGGAATAATCCACTTTTTAAACTAACCATCACCAGAAGCAAAACAAAAGGACCGCATAAAAACCTTCACAAACATTATCTTCCTATTTCACATGCAACCCACATATAATATGTAATATGTTTCTAATCTGTAAATGTGCTCTCTAAATTACATTTTCCAGGAGGATAAAATTTCTAAACACAATATGAATATCACTTTCATCTGGAGCCACAATTAACTTATGTTACCCAATCATCTATGATTATTTATGTTAAGCGATTCACAATTGTAAATAATTAACAAATGAATCATTCCATGGCAGTGCTCCCTTGTTCCACGTGAGGGAAAATGACAAAGAAAACTGCTAACTTGGCAAAGGATACTGCCTTATCTTTGGCCTTGGTGACTTTAAATATACAGGGGTAAAAATGAGAAATTAATTAGGGGAATAAACAGCTCTCGCAACCCAAACTAATCACCCTTTCTCTATCCTTCCCCAGCTCTCAGACATTCCTCTCCCTCCAGTTCTGTCTCACTGAATGAACCTGGCTGCCCAAAGCAGAAGCAGGAATTCCACCTGACTCCTCTTCTCCTTCCTAGCCCTCGAGTGCATCCAATCACTCACCAGTCCCTGCCGGGTCTACCTCCTCAACAGCCTTTGAATCCAGCCTTTGATTTTCTCCATTCCTACTAACACAGAGGTCTCCAGGCTGCAGAAAATTCCACTGCAGCTTGCTTGGCTGGTGTTATGGATTGAACTGTGTCCCCCCAAAATACATGTCAACTTGGTTAGGCCATGATTCCCAGTATTCTGTAGTTGTCCTCTATTTTGTGATTTTTCTATGTGCTATAAATCATAATCTCTGCTTGTGGTTAAAGAGGATTAGGGTGGGATGTAACACCCTTGCTCGGGTAGTACCCCTGACCCAATGTAAAGGGAGTTTCCCTGGGGTGTGGCCTGCACCACCTTTTACCTTACATAAAAGATAAAAAGAAAGGGAAGAAAGGAAAGGAAGCAGAGAGTTGGGGACCTCATACCACCAAGAAAGCAGTGCCGGGGAGAGAGTGCGTCCTTTGGACCTGAGGTTCCTGAGCTGAGATGTTCCCAGACCAAGGGAAGACTGATGACAAGTACCTTCCTCCAGAGCCAACAGAGAGAAAAAGACTTCCCCTGGAGCCGGCACCCTGAGTTCGGACTTCTAGCCTACTGGACTGTTAGAGAATAAACTCTTTGTTAAAGCTGTCCTTGTGGTATTTCTGTTATAGCAGCACTAGATGCCTAAGACAGCTGGCCTCACTGTTTCCAGTTCCATCGCTTGGCTGGCCTCCCAATCTGCACCAGAATTGCAGTTCCTTTGCTCTGCCAGCGTCACCATTTTCAGTACCATTGCTCGGCACTCTGCATCAGAATCACAGTTCTTTTGCTTGGCCTGCCCCACGAAAATCCTGGTGCCTGTGTGATATGATTGAGTGTTACTTATGTAACTTGCATGAACTCCCTGCTTGTAATACCCCTTAAAAGTAACTATTTTCCTCACCTGCATGGAACAGTCTTGGAGGCAGCAGCCCCGATTGCTTCCTTCCTTGCACGATGAAATAAAAGGCACCTTTACATTCTCCCACCTCTGTTTCATGTTTATTGGCCAATACCAGTCACGCTGAGCAAAACCTGGGGTTTCCACCTGGTAACACTACTGTCAATTTATCACCTAGACCTCTGGGCATTTGCAAAGGTAGTTTTCTCTGCCTGGAACTTTTTTACCCACTGCTTGGCAAACTCCTATTGATTAGTCAAGACTGCACTCACACCTCGCCACATCTGAGTAGCCTCCCCTGCTCACCCAGAGCTGGGCAGATACCCCTCTGATGTGCTCACCGTCCGTGGGTCCAGTTCAGGCAACTCTCCTCCCACTGTCTTTAATCATTTGTGAGCTGGTCTGTGACCCCCTGGAACTGTGAGTTCTTCGAAGTTTTTGTTTACCTCGCTATCTAGCAACTAGCACAGTCACCAACACGTAGTAGGCACTGAAGTACGCATGTGAATAAACAAACACATCATCCTCTTGGCCAAGGGTGACTTTACAGCTGGCATCCAGATGGCTTAGAGAGTACTACCGAGGATGGGTACAGTAAGAGAGGTAAAATGTTCAAATCTCTATACACGGTTTTTGTATATATGTATAAATATATGCAGTAGGTTCAGTAATGGCCACTCAAAGACATCAAAGTCCTAACCCCTGGAATTTATATCACCTTGCCTGGAAAAAGTCTTTGCAGATGTGAACAAGGATTCTGAGATGAGGAGATTACCCTGGATTATATCCAGGTGGGCCCTAAATGCCATCACTAATGTCCTTATAAGACAGGGCAGAGGAGATTTATTGCCTTTTTGAATACATGCAGAATAAATCTTTCCTTTTACTTACTAAACTTTGTGATGTTTTTACCCGACAACACATGTATATAACAGAAAAGGAAATGACAGGTTCAATTTCCCCCCTAGGGTCTTATTACATGAACAAATAAATTGAACTTGGAGAGGGATCATGGCAGATTGGCCAATGTATGGGCTGTGTAATCAAGCAGTCCAAGATTCCGTCACTGCTCGCCTCCACATAACTTTTGCAAAGCTATTCAGTCTGCCCCTGTGTTCATCTGTAAAACTGGTACATCTGTTGGCAAGTCATTAAAGGCTATGTGCAAAGCTCCTAGAATAAGCCTGGATACAGAATGCATTTCAATCAATGGTGTACATTATTTTCAGCATTATTAATTTTCTGTGTACAACCCACAAAGCAGAGGTGACCACAACACTCCAAAATAGTGGCTGAATGCCCCTCCTTTAAATTTAAAACAAAAAAAAAGTTCTCTAACATTTCTCTTCTAAAAATAAAATTTAAAGTTATAAAATCAATTCATTTGTAAAAAATCAAGTTTTGAAATTATACAGACTTAATGCGGAAATAGGGGAGCCCTGGAAACCCTAGTGGCATAGTGGTTGACAGCTATGGCTGCCAACCAAAAGGTCGGCAGTTCGAATCCACCAGATGCTCCTTGGAGACTCTATAGGGCAGTTCTACTCTGTTAACACATAAGATCTCTATGAGTCGGAATCAACTCAATGGCAACAGGTTTTTGGCTTAATGTGGAAACAGTTGGTCAAATAAACAAACGTCAGTATATAAATTAGTATATGATCATGATTTGTAAAAACACGATGCTGTTAAATAACACGGGTGGCGTGGATTAATTACTTTTGTGCGTGGTCTTTTTAGCCATGGTGTTGTAACCCCACCCAGGGGACTGTGTGATAGGGTAATTGTGGCCTAACCAGGGGATTGGTCAGTTTAGCCTTAAAAGAGCACCAATTCCAGAGCAGAGAGGAGGAGCCCACCAACAAGGAGGGAGAGAACAGCAGGAAAGACCCAGCAGCAGAAGCCCAGCAGCATTATGGCACGGTGGGCTTCCCAGCCCATGGAGAAAGCTGACTGCCTTTGGGCAGAGACTGAGGACCAGAGGGAGGCGTGCCTGTGAGCACGGCTGGGGAGAGGCTAACCTGATGGAAGGACTGTATCCTGAGTGTTCTTGAGCCTGAATTCTAACTGTTAATTTATAAACCCTATAATCGTGAGTATGGTCTGTGAGTTCTGTGTGGCCACTGCAATGAATTATGGAACCCAGCAGAGAAGCAGAGAGTGCCGGGCAAGGGATGGTTGGTGTCGGAATTAGTAAAGATGGCGGAGAAAGGTGGCTTGTCTGGCTTTCATCTCATTGGAGTCAGCCTTGTGCTGTTGATCCTGGTTCTACTTCCCCCTTGTGGGGCTGGAGAAGGTCAGACACTGCCCCTATGCCGTTTTTTACAAAAGAAAAATAAGACCCAAATGTTTGAACTGACCTCTCCATCTGCTTCAGCCCTTACAGTACCCAGACTGAATGTTTTTGCACACGAGATTTTCTTTCAACTGCTGAAACAGCTGCTTAAATTTTAATCAGATAAACAATATCCTTGCCATAGCAATTTTTTTTTACTTAAAAAAAAAATTTTTTTTAATGCAGTGGAGCAGAACTTGGCTCCCAAAATTATAAAATACTCATTCTGATTAAATCATACCACACCAGAGAGAAGGAACACCACCTTTTTACAGGTGGGGAAAAAGCCATTATAGTTCAAAAACTTCAATAATATTGCTGGAACAATAAGTAAAAGCACACAGAATTATGTAAAGAAAATTAAATGTAAGAGAAAAACAACCTTAGTTACTCAGAAAAGGAGGAATTCTGGACAGTCTCTGCTTCATTAGCTGTTAGTGTGATGGGAACAAAACTAAATGACAAATTTGCTCTTGGATTTTCCATTCTGGGGCTCAGACCATAATATTTAAAGTTTTCTGTTAAAATATATACAAGTTTTTGGATGTCCAATGAAGACTAGTTTTTGTGTTCCAGAAATATAACATCACTACATCGCAATGTTTTCTTCTTTTCACTACTATCACCTCAAACTCTGCTAAATCCCTCTGACATAGTAATAATGTTAATAGTTAACATTTGTTAAAGTCTTATTATATACTGGCACTGTCTCTATGTGGTTCCCATGCCTTAATTCAATTATTCCTCACAACAACCTTATGTCACAGGTTATTAAACCCAACTAATAAACCCACTGCAGAGGGAAAAACAAAGACACGAAGGGGTTAAATAATTTTCTTAAGGTCACAGGGCAAGAAGAGGAAGAGCCAGGAATAAACTCTATACAGTCAGGCTCTAGAGCATCACTGTCCCACAAAAATACAATGGGATCTATATATGTAATTCTGAATTTTCTAATAGCCACATTAAAAATGTAAAGAGAGGTAGATAAAATTAGTTTTAATATATTTTATTTAACCAAATATATTCAAATTACCATTTCAACATGTAATCAATATAAAAGGCATCAATGAGATATGTTAGTTTTTTTTTGTACTAACTCTCTGAAATCTGATGTGTATTCTACACTTACCAAAAAAAACAAACCAAACCCAGTGCCGTCAAGTCGATTCTGACTCATAGCGACCCTACAGGACAGAGTAGAACTGCCCCACAGAGTTTCCAAGGAGTGCCTGGCGGATTCGAACTGCCAACCCTTTGGTTAGCAGCTGTAGCACTTAACCACTACGCCACCAGGGTTTCCAACACTCACAGCACATGTCGATTTGGACTAGTCACATTTCAAGTGTTCAGAAGCCACCCGTGGACAGTAACTCTTATACTGGATGGTGCGGCTCCAGAGCCTACTCTCTAACTGCTATGCTTCTCTAGAAAGGAATCTAAAAAGCTCTTTGTTGTCACTACTATATATGTATTTTTTCAAACATAGTTAAAATAGCAGTACCCTCGTGGCATTTTTTCCCTGCCCCAGCTTGAGGACAGAAGAAAAAAGTTCATTTTGTTGGGAGGCAATTCTCCATGGTGTTTCTGCACGTATCAGCTTTTTACAAAGCAGTTACGTATACTGTACCTTTCCACAACATTTCGCTTTGTCTATAATCTTCAAGGCAAATTCCTTTCCAGTGGACCTATAGAACAATCAGAGAAAGGCCATTTAAAGACATAAAGATGTTAGTTACCTATTGCCGTTGAGTCAATTCTGCTTCATGGCAACCAGACAGCACAGAGTAGAACTGTCCCATAGGTTTTTCTTTGGTAATCTTTATAGAAGCAGACTGCCACATCTTTCTCCCATGGAGCAGCTGGTGGGTTTGAACCGCTGACCTTTCAGTTAGCAGCCAAACACTTAACCACAGTGCCACCAGGGATCCTGTCTTGAAGACATTATCCTTCCTGATTTCCTCTGCAGCACAGATGCTGCGAATGAAGGCTTGGCTTCTCCCCTGGTACATCAGAGACAATATTGAGTGATGTCAGGAGAAAGGTACCAAAAAAAGGAAAACAAAACAAAACTAAGCCACAATGCATGTGAATTACATTTCCTTTTATAAACATTAGTAACTATAATATTATAAAGTAACTCACACACTTAAGATATCTAAATTCCTTTGTATCAGAGCTGGAAAAGAAAGTTTTTCCATATTCAAATCTCAAAATAGTTTACTCAGGAGACAGGATAAAATTAACAAAAATGAATCAAAGTAACTGAAAATCTTCTGTTATGAATGTGTCTTTACATTAGTCCGTTAATCACATTAGCCCATAATTCAAAACTGAGAAGTCTTGGGAGACTTCCTTTATTTATTTCTTAGCCAGAAATTCAGCTAGGACCTCGTGCCACCAGGGCCACATCTGGCACTAGTAAAGTCATTTACTCAGACACAAGAATCTGAGCGATTATCTCATGTTGAATCATTCTTAGCGTAATTTCATCTGAACATGGTAAACAAAGTCTTTCAATATAGACAAACAGTTCAGTAAAGAACACTGCAGGCTTCTCAGAATACATCCGTCTCCCAAATGCAGTTACTTTTGCCCAAGTTGTCACAGTACACACCGATGAGGCCTAGCTTAGAACAACTGGTTGTTGTCATTAGGTGCCGTGGAGTTGGTTCCAATGCATAAGCAACCTCATTTACAACAGAACGAAACACTGCCAGGTTCTGTGACATCCTCATGATCGTTGCTGCATTTCAGTCCACTGTTGTAGCCACTGTGTTAATCCATCTCCTTGAGGGTCTTTCTCTTTTTCAGTGACCCTCTACTTTACCCAGTATGATGTCCTTCTCCAGGGACTGGTCCCTCCTGATAACATGTCCAAAGTACATAAGACATAGTCTCACCATCCTTGCTTCTGAGAAGCATTCTGGCATTGGAAGAATTACCTTTATTTAGATTGCTCCCCACATTAAAACATAAACCAAATCCTATCTCAAATTTCTGACAAGTCTTTAGAAATCATATTTTAGATGTTTTGTTACTTGGGTGGTGTCATGGATTGAACTGTGTCCCCCAAAAATATGTCAACTTGGTCAGGCCATGATTCCCAGTATTGTGTGGTTGTCCTCCATTTTGTGACTGATAAAATTTTCCTATATACTGTAAATCGTAATCTCTGCCAGAACACTTAATTGTGCTCACAAGGAACCTTTACATAGATCAAGAGGCAGTTGTTCAGACAGAACAAGGGGACACTGATTGGTTTAAAGTCAGGAGGTGTGCATCAGGGTTGTATCCTTTCATCATACCTATTCAACCTGTACGCTGAGCAAATAATCCAAGAAGCTGAACTTTATGAAGAAGAACAGGGCATCAGGATTGGAGGAAGACTCATTAACAACCTGCGTTATGCAGATGACACAACCTTGCTTGCTGAAAGTGAAGAGGACTTGAAGCACTTACTGATGAAGATCAAAGACCACAGCCTTCAGTATGGATTGTACCACAACATAAAGAAAACAAAAATCCTCACAACTGGACCAATGAGCAACATCATGATAAATGGAGAAAAGACTGAAGTTGTCAAGGATTTCATTTTACTTGGATCCACAATCAACAGCCATGGAAGCAGCAGTTGATAAATCAAGAGACACATTGCACTGGGTAAATCTGCTGCAAATGACCTCTTTAAAGTGTTGAAGAGCAAAGATGTCACCCCAAGCCATGGTATTTTCAATCACATCATATGCATGTGAAAGCTGGATGATGAATAAGGAAGACTGAAGAAGAAATGACACCTTTGAATTGCGGTGCTGGTGAAGAATACTGAATATACCATTGACTACCAAAAGAACGAACAAATCTGTCTTAGAAGAAGTACAACCAGAATGCTCCTTAGAAGCAAGGATGGAGAGACTGCATCTTACATACTTTGGACATGTTGTCAGAAGGGATCAGTCCCTGGAGAGGGACGTCATGCTTGGCAAAGTACAGGGTCAGCAGAAAAGACGAAGATCCTCAACTAGGTGGATTGACACCGTGGTTGCAACAATGAGCTCAAGCATAACAACGATTTTAAGGATGCCGCAGGACTGGGCAGTGTTTCATTCTGTTGTGAGTAGGGTCGCTATGAGTAGGAACCGACTCGACAGCACCTAGCAACAACAATTTCTGCCTCTGGTTAATGAGGCAAGATTAGATTATGGTGAAGAGGATTAGGGTGGGATGCAAACCCTTGCTCAGGTCACATCCCTGATCCAATGTAAAGGGAGTTTCCCTAGGGTATAGCCTGCACCACCTTTTATCTTATAAGAGATAAAAGGAAAGGGAGGAGACTAGAGAGTTGGGGGACCTGATACTACTAAGAAAGCAATGCCAGGAGCAGAGTGCGTCCTTTGGACCTAGGGTTCCTGTGCAGAGAAGCTCCTAGTCCAGGGGAAGATTGATGACAAGGACTTTCCTCCAGAGCCAAAAGAGAAAGCCCTCCCCTGGAGTTGATGCCCTGAATTTGGACTCCTGGCCTACTAGACTGTAAGAGAATAAACTTCTGTTTGTTAAAGCCATCCACCTGTGGTATTTCTGTTACAGCAACACTAAATAAGAGAGGTGGCATTCTGTGTACAAGACCTAACTAAAGGGGCTTAGAGGACCAGGAGTTACCCTGTGCACCAATACAATAGGACGGTGGAGTAGTGGTTGAGAGCTATGGCTGTTAACCAAAAGGTCGGCAGTTCGAATCTACCAGGTACTCCCTGAAAACCCTGTGGGTCAGTTCTACTCTGTCCTATAGGGTTGCTGTGAGTTGGAATCAACTCTGGCAATGGGTTTGGTTTTTTTTTGGACAGTAACACTGGAGATGTAACAAGATGAAAAAATTGTATTTTTCAGAACATTCCAGAAAATCCCTCAAAAACAAAAATTGCCTCTTGGAACAGGTAGGACAGTGGTCTAAAAACCCAAAGATTATAATCTGAGTCTCTTGGTTTTAATGTTGTCTACAGAAGGCCTGGAATTTAGGTGAATAGATTTCCTACCATTTGAGAATTTAGGACTTTAAACAAAGAACACTGGAGAACCAAAAATCTAATTTTAATAAAGACAGAAGTACAGAGTTCATGTATTATGAATGACTGGTATATTCAATTAAATATTAACTAAAAGGATTATTTTGGGGATTAACACCAGTACAGCAATGAGAACTAGTAAATATTACAGAAGGGTGTTTTTGTTTTTGTTTTGAATGAGTCTTATTCTTGCCCATTTCTCTCAGGCTCACTGATGAGAGACCTGATATAACTCAGCCCAAATGCATATAAAACAGCATCATACTATATACGTATACATGTATTTTTCCCTGTCAAATGACTTGTAATGCAAAACTTCTGGTCCCACGGTAGACCCTTTTGAATTTACATGTACAATGTACTTCTCTAGTCCTTTGGGGATAATACACATTGAAAAACCCTAGGTGGTCTTTTGTCCATTAACATAAGAATGAACTCCCAGTGAGAAAGTTACCAGTGGGTGAACAAACGATATTCCTCACTATCCACTCACCTGTCCATGCATTCTTTGACCACTGCAAAATTGCCATCACCAATGACTTTCCCAATCCTGTACTTTTCAAGAAGAGTTGAAGATTCAGAGCACCTGTTTCCATTCACACCTGCAAAAAGAATAAACGTGAAGTCTCAAGAAAACATCAGCATTTTATCTTGATTCCTACATACTTGTAAAATAATAAATTGCAATGTATTTATTTCCAAAGCTACGGTAAAACAAAAGAGTATCTCTAAGCATATTTTCTGAATAGAACACCTGAATCACCAATCTCCTTTTGACCTTGTTGGTTGGAATCAGAAACCAATGTAATCAATAAACCTAACCAACACCTGAAATATTAGCTGTAATGAGTGATCAGTTTTGGATAAAAGGGAGTCTTTTTGTCAATTCTAGGGAAAGTGGGAAGGGTAGTAGTGGGAATTTTAATCTTAGGGAGATGATTTTCTCCTAAGATTTTCAAGTAAAAAAAAATTTTACCCAGATGACTTAAGCCTAATACCTGTCTCGGATCCTTCTCAAAAAGAGGAGGTTAAGATTGATCACTTATCACAATGTATCTGCAGTGCTTTGTACGTAACAGGCATAAAATAAATAAATACATTTTTGTTATCTAATTGAAAGAAAGGAAAGTCTACATTCAGAGTATGAGAGCAGAGTGCCACTAAAGAAAAAGAAAGGAAGCCTTCACTGGAAAATTTTATGTGTTAACTTGGTTAGGCTATGGTGCCCAGTTGTTTGATCAAACACTATTCTGGATGTTGCTATGAAAGTATTTAGATGTCACTGACATTTATAATTGGGTAACTTTACGTAAAGCAGATGGGTAGGCCTCATCCAATCAGTTTGAGTCCTTAAGGGCAAAAACTGAGGTTTCCCAGAGAAGGAAAAACATTCTGCCTCAAGACTGCAACATCAACTTTTGCCTAAATTTCCAGCCTGCCAGTCTGCCCTACAGATTTCAAACACAATCGCTTGAGCCAGTTCTTCAAAATAAGACTGTCTCTATACATGTATATCTGTCTGTATATTCTACTGGTTCTGTTTCTCTGAAGAATCCTGACTGATACAAAGCTCATATCTGAAATTTGAAATTGTGAGAGCCTTATTAATGACAATAAGATTTTATGTATCCTGACCAATCAATAGGCTAATAGGCAACGTGATCACGTCTGTGTTTATGAAGATCATAATCTAACACAAGTGGGTTTGGGGTGGCCACCAGGGTCACATGGATGATTTCCTTTATAAAAGTAATCATCAGATTGAAAACTACCTTCCGGACTCATGCACCGATCAAGTTCAGGTCCACCATTTACATTGGAAGAAGACCCACCATGTGCAGAAACCTGCTGAAAGAGGTAAATGACCGTTATTTATCAGAATAAATTCACAAATCTTTAGCTAGCTAATCCTCACTAGATAAAAGATGTCTGTCGAATACAGAAGTATAACGATACAGAAGTAGAGGAAGCATCCCCCCCTTCTCTTCAACTCACCTCACTATATATACATCACACTAATGCCTTTCTTCCTCAGATACAATCTTTACAGTTCACATTAGATACCAGGAAAATGGACATCGTGTTACTTTGACCTCGACTGAATAAAACAAAGGAGACTTCTATGGCATCACAGCTGAACAAGGTACCTAGTAGTGGCAAAACAAGGTTTATTTTGTCAAGGCAAAATAAAGCTTAAAACAGCAGGCCATTCCAAGCCCAGAATGTTGGCCTGTGTCCACAGGATCTCACTGTCATCCCTGAAGCTAATCTCATGGAGTCTCTGATAAGGTTCAGCTGGGTTCCAGGAGCCCAGCCCCAGTGATGCAGGATTGCATCACCTTCCAAACCTTCCTGTGGATTCAGGATCCAGAGGGCAGCCCTGGCTCTGCCCTCTTCTTTACCAACTCTAAAACAGCAGGAATTCCTCATAAGCAGTCTAAGGATGTTTACTACTAAGAACCAGAGGGAAACAAAAGATAAAACTAATGGGTAATATCCAACTCAGCAAAGCTGAAGTTCCCATTCTAATACAGAAATATCTCTAGTTCTTAGACAAATTAAAAAATGCAGGACCATAGTTTTTATAGGTCAACTAGCACAACAAAGTTTATTAAGAAAACGCTCTGCACCTCACTTTGGTGAGTGGTGTCTGTGGTCTTAAAAGCTTGTGAGCGGCCAACTAAGATGCGACAATTGGTCCCATTCCACTTGGAGCAAAAGAAAACCAAAGACTCTAGGAAAATATTAGCCCAAGAGACTAAAGAACCACATGAACCAGAGACTCTACCAGCCTGAGACCAGAAGAACTAGTTGGTGCCTGACTACCACCAATGACTGCCCTGACAGGGAACACAACAGAGAGTTCTGGATGGAGCGAGAGAAAAGCATCGACCAGAACTTAAATTCATGTAAAAAGATTTAATGGTCTGACAGAGACTGGAGGAACTCCTACAACTATGGACCCCAGATGCACTGTTAACCCAGAACTGAAACCATTCCCGAAGCCCACTCTTCAGACAAAGATTAGACAGGACATTGGAATCAACTCAACAGCAACATGTTTAGTTTTGGGTTTTTAATAAAAAATAATACATGTAAGGAGCGTGCTTCTTAGTTCAATCAGATATGTGAGACCAAATGGGCGGCTCCTATCCGGAGGCAGAATGAGAAGGCAGGAAGGGACAGGAACTGGTCGAATGGACACAGGGAACCTGGAGTGGAAAGGTACGGTGTGCTGTCACACTGCAGGGATTGCAACTAATGTCACAGAACAGTATGTGTACACATTTATGTATGAGAAATTAACTTGAGCTCTAAACTTTCACCTAAAGCACAATAAAAAAAATTCATATTAATTATATTAAGCCTATTATTCCATAGGCTTAAGTTCAATTTTTTCTTAATCCTCAAATCCTCTTAGGCTTTCAAACTCAAATTTTTCACTTTGATCTTTAATTTTATTTCTTTTAGGAGCCTGCAAGGTCAAAGGACTTACCAAATGTTGAAAAGCATCAACATTTTGGACTTGTATGCTTACAAGCTTACCTGCATATCCCAACCATCCTGGTAGCTTCTGACCCATGATGACTGTGCCCTATTCATCACCGCATTCCCTGTGTGCATCCCAGGGCCTGGCACAGGCAGAACTCACTACTTGCTAAATAAATGCACGAATGATGCAGGAGCCTCCCTTTCCAGGATGCCTGCAACATGGAGGCGCCGAGTTCACTCTCTTCCTCCTGATGAAGTTGAGATCTCATGAATGCTGAGTTCGGTTCCAAACCCACGAAAACCCAATACTTATAAACACTGCCTCAAATGGGATCATCTGGAAATTCTTCTGGAATAAAATATAAGCTTCAAGAACAAGAGATCTGTGGCAGGTAAAAACTGGGCTGTTTTCTCAGATCCCACGTAACCCCACTGTGATGGTTCATTTTATGTGTCAACTTGGCTTGGCTATGGTGCCCAGTTGTTTGGTTAAACACTAGTCCAGATGTCACTACAAAGTACTTACACATAATTAAGATTTAAATCATCTGGCCTTACATAAAGCAGATTAGCCTTCATAATGTGGGTCGGCCTCATCCAATCAGCAGAAGGCTTTAAGAACAAAAACTGGAGGCTTTCTGAGGAAGGTTTCTGCCTCCAGACTATAAACAGACACCCTGCCAGAATTCCTCTCTCTCCCCCACCACCTGACCTACCATTTTGGATACTAGCCAGAATTTCTAGCCTGTCTCCTGACCTATGGACTTTAGATTTGCCAGCCCCAACAACCACGTGTGCTCCTTCCGCAAAATCTCTTTCCTTCTCCCCTCTCTCTCCTCTCTCCCTCTATCTTACTGGATCTGTTTCTCTAGAGAACCCAAAGATACCAACTTTGTGTGGACAGCATAACCAGCAGTTGCCAGTACTGTTAAGGGAATCAGAGACCACAAAAAAGCTGTGCTGAGATACACCATATCAGCCCAACTGGCAAACATACTTCTTAAGAGTTTTTGCATCCTTCCATCCTTCACCTGTACATGCCTGCAGTCGTGTGGGATGTGGGTGTGTGGGGGTGGGAGGTCTTTTTCTGGATGGATATTCTGGCTCCGAAGAGTTCATTTATTTTGCTTCTAACAAGAAAATGTAATTGGTGGACAATCTTAACTTTTCAAAATTTAGCGTTTTGTTGCCTTGAAATCAGCAGGACTCCATGTTAGAATATTTAAATATTAGAATGTTTAAAACAAATTCCCAGAGAGGGCATTTAAGGGGAACCCTAAAAGAAAACCATGCTGCCCCCTATTCCTTCCATTCCTGCAGCCTGGTTCAGGTCTTCATTTGATCTGGTGCTTCATCAAAGGCCTCATTACATTTTGTCTCTCCTATTTTTTATTTCATACATTATTACCAGAGAAATTTTTCCAAAGGGTAGTTCTGGTATCACCCCCATGATCCAAAAACCTCAGTGAGTCTTCACTATCAAGACAATTACCCCCAAATCTTTAACATGGCATTCAGGCCCCAACTTGTCCCCTACCTCCCTACTTTTTCTCCTGTACTTTATATATATACTAATTTGAATCATCTCCATGTATTTTTTTAATTTTATCGTGCTTTAGGTGAAAGTTAGCAGCTCAAGTTAATTTCTCATTCAAAAATTTATACACATATTGTTTTGTGACACTGGTTGCAATCACCACAATGTGACTGCACTCTCTCCCTTTCCACCCCCAGTTCCCTGTGTCCATTCATCCAGTTCCTGCCCCTTCCTGCCTTTTTCCTTTTGGACAAGAGTTGCCTATTTGGTCTTGTATATTTGAATAAAACAAGAAGCACGTTCCTCACGTGTGTTATTTTTTTATAGGTCTATCTCATCTTAGTCTGAAAAGTGGGCTTCGGGAATGGTTTCAGTTCTGAGTTAGCAGAGTCCGGGAGCCATAGTCTCAGGGGTTCCTCCAGTCTCTTGTCAGACCAGTAAGTCTGGTCTTTTTTCATGAATTTGAATTCTGTTCTACATTTTTTTTCCCTGCTCTGTCCGGGACTCTCAGTTGCGATCCCTGTCAGAGTGGTTGTTGGTGGTAGCCAGGCACGATCCAGTTCTTCTGGTCTCAGGCTGGCGAAGTCTCTGGTTCATGTGGTGCGTGAGTCTTCTGGGCTAATATTTTCCTTGTGTCTTTTGGCTTTCTTCATTTTCCTCTACTCCAGATGGGATGGGACCAATAAGTGTATCTTAGATGGCTGCTCGGAAGCTTTTAAGACCCCAGATGCTACTCACATTTTCTTCATAAACTATGTTACACCAACTGACCTAGCTGTCTCCTGAGGCTATGGTGTCTAGCTTCCAGCCCCAGCCACTCAGTCCCTCAGAGTGTTTAGATGTGTCTAGGAAACATCTATGCTTTTGCTTTAGTCCAGTTGTGCTGACTTCGCCTGTACTGTGTTGTCCTTCCCTTCACCGAAGTTGACACTTGTCTACTATCTAGTTAGTGATTTTTCCTCCTCTTCCCTCTCTTCCTCCATTAACTGTCAAAAAAATGCATTTTTTCTGTGTGTAAACCTTTTCTTGAGTTCCTGTAATAGTGGTCTCATAAAATATTTGTCCTTTTGTGACTGACTTATTTCATTCAGCATAATGCCTTCCAGATTCATTCATATTGTGAGATGTTTCGAGGATTCATCATTGTTCTTTACCATGGCATAGTATTTCACTGTGTGTACGTATCATAATTGGTTTACCCATTCATCTGTTGATGGGCACTTAGGTTGTTTCAATCTTTTCACTATTGTGAATAGTGCTGCGATGTCATCGCCTCTTTTTGAAAAATTACTTGAGCTTTCCAAGTCTTATTTTCTTTTTTGAAAATGTTGTTAGAATAAGTACCGAAGGTCCCTGGGTAGTGCAAATGGTTTGCGCTCAACTACTAACCTAAAGGTTGGCTGATCAAACCCATCCAGCAGCTGCAGAAAGGCCTGGTGATCTGCTTCCATCAAGATTATAGCCAGGAAAAGCCTACGGAGCAGTTCTACTCTGTATCACATGGTGTCGCCATGCGTCAGAACTGACTTGACAGAAAGGGGTCTTGTTTTTTTTTTCTTATATAGTTACCTAGCTCAAGATTTGCTACAGAATTAAAATGAGCTCATATATGTAAAATCGTTTAGCATGATCACTGATGTGTAAACACTCAATATTAGTTATTAGTATCTTCCCTTAAAAGATCTAACACAGAGCCTTGAAGAGAGATTCATAAACGTTTCTGAGCTGCCAAATGTAAAACGACCGTAAGAGACCCGTGCTGGATGATTTATTCCAAGTCCGCTTCTCTTCTCATCCCACCCTCCCTATACTGAAATTTGTCAGTTAAGGAAATAAGACAGCCAAATTAGTATCAACCAGCCAAATGCTCCATGGAATAAAGATAATAAGAATGTAATTTCTGTGCAAGTTTCATCTCAAAAGAGAAGCTAAAAGATCCCTGCGGAGGCTCACCTTGAGCACAAAAGTGATGGGGAGGTAGGCTGGGAACACTGGGAACGACTGTGAACAGTGATCATTCAGCTGCCTGTGCTCATCCCCCAGCCCTCAGACCCTGAGGAAGTGGGGGTGTGTGACAGCCCCACACTCACATCAGCCCCGAGGACCTGCCCTTGCCCCTGTTCTCCCCAGCAACTGCTTGTTCAGATCCCCAGAGAGTTCATAAAATTCTTCTCTCAGGTCCCTTTCCTGAGCTGATTTGAGTAATTTTTGGTGCCTTGCAAGCACACATGTCCTGTTTGACTCAAGGGTTCTTCAGGAAGGAAGCCTCAGAAGGGCTACAAGGCTAGCTTTTTTACCTGCATTTACAATTTTCATGCGGATGTATAACTCCCAGGAGCATTTACTGATTGAATTCCAGTGACCCATGTAGCTTTCCAATGTTTATTTTGATTAAACTCCACCCCATCCTGTTTTCCCTGTACAGCCCCAGCAAATAGAAACATGGTTTGTGCTCAGACTCACGAGGCGGCAAGAAGGCAGAGACAGAGCGGGTGGGGAAGGCTCATTCTCAGGTGGCTAGGAGAGAGGCAGCTGGTCTGGGGCCTCGAGCTGCAGGCATGGGTGAGGGAGAGGACACTCGGTCAGACGGAAACCTACTTTCCCTCAAGTTGGTTCTAATTCATAGCGACCCTAAGTACAACAGAATGAAATACTGTCTGGTCCTGCACCATCCTCACAATCATTGCTGTTTGATCCCATTGTTGCAGCCATTGTGTCATTTCTTCTCACTGAGGGTCTTCCTCTTATTTGCTAACCAGGGAATATGTCCAAAGTACTTGAGACATATTATCTCAAGTCTCGCCATCCTCACTTCCAAGGAGCAGTCTGGCTGTACTTCTTCCAAGACAGGACTGTTCCTTCTTCGCCAACACCAAAATTCAAAGGCATCAGTTCTTCTTTGGTTTTTCTTATTCATTATCCAGCTTTCGCATGCATACAAGGTGACTGAAAATATTGTGGCTTAGGTCAGGCGTACCTAAAGGTGACATCTTTGCTTTTTAACACTTTAAAGAGGTCTTTTGCATCAGATTTGCCTAAAGCAATACATCTTTTGATTTCTTGACTGCTGCTTCCGCGGATGTTGACTGTGGATCCAGGAAAATGAAATCCTTGATAACTTCAATCTTTTCTCTGTTTATCATGATGTTGCTTATTGGTCCACTTGTGAGGATTTTTGTTTTCTTTATGTTGAGGTATAGTCCATATTGAAGGCTGTAGTCTTTGGTCTTCATCAGTAAGTTCTTCAGTCCTCTTCACTTTAGACAAACAATGTTGTGTCGTCTGCATATTGCAGGTTGCTAATGAGTCTTCCTCCAATTCTGATGCTGTGTTCTTCTTCATATAGTACAGCTTCTTGGATTATTTGCTCAGCATACAGACTGAATAGGTATGGTGAAAGAATACAACCCTGACACACATCTTTCCTGATTTTAAACCATCAAGTGCCCCCTTGTTCTCTTTGAATGACTGCCTCTTGATCTATGTATAGGTTCCTCATGAGCACAATTAAGTGTTCTGGAACTGCCATCTGCACAATGTTATCTATAATTTATTATGATCCACACCATCTAATGCCTTTGCATAGTCAATAAAATACAGATAAACATCCTTCTGATATCCTCTGCTTTCAGCCAGGTTCCATCTGACATCAGGAATGATATCCTTCATTCCATGTCCTCTTCTGAATCCAGCTTGAATTTGTGGCAGTTCTCTGTCAATGTACTGCTGCAACAGTTTTTTAATTATCTTCAGCAAAATTTTACTTGCACATGATATTGTTTGATGATTTCCACATTCTGGTGAATCACCTTTCTTTGGAATGGGCACAAATACCGATCACTTCCCGTTCGTTGACCAGGTAGCTGTCTTCCAACTTTCCTGGCATAGATGAATGAGCACTTCCACTGCATCTGTTTGTCGAAACATCTCAACTGGTCTCACGTCAATTCCTGGAGCCTTGTTTTTCGCCAATGCCTTCAGTGCAGCTTGGACTTCTTCCTTCAATACCATTGTTGCCTCCTTAAATGGATGAACATTGACCAATTCTTTTTGGTACAGTGACTCTGTGTATTCCTTCCACCTTCTTTTGATGCTTCCTGTGTCATTCAATATTTTGCCTATAGAATCTTTCGAAATTGCAACTCGAGGGTTGAATTTTTTCTTCAGTTCTGGTTTTCTAACTCCAGGTCTTCGTGTATTTCAGTATAATACTTTATTCTGTCTTCTCAAGCTACTCTTTGAAATTTTCTGTTAAGCTCTTTTACTTTATCATTTCTTCCATTTAGTTTAGCTATTCTATATTTTATATTCAAAAGCCAGTTTCAGAGTCTCTTCTGACATCCATTTAGTTGTTTTCTTTCCTTCCCGCCTTTTCAATGACCTTTTGCCTTCTTCATGTATGAAGTCCTTGATGTTATCCCAAAACTTGACTGGTTTTTGGTCATTAGTGTTCAATGCATCAAATCTATTCTTGAGATGCTCTCCATATTCAGCTGGGATATACTCAAGGTTGTATTTTGGCTCTTATGGACTTGTTCTAATTTTCTTCAGCTTCAACTTGAACTTGCAAATGAGCAATTGATGCTCTGCTCTGCAGTTGGCCCCTGGCGTTGTTCTGACTAGTGATACAGCTTTTCTATGATCTCTTACCACAGATATAGTCAATTTGACTCCTGTGTATTTCATCCAGAGAGGTCCACATGTACAGTCACTGTTTATGTTGTTGAAAAAAAGGTATTTGCAATGAAGAAGTTGTTGGTCTTGCAAAATTCCCATCATGTGATCTCTCGCACTGTTTCTATCACCAAGGCTGTATTTTCCAACTACCAATCCTCTTCTGTTTCCAACTTTTGCATTCCAATCGCAGTAATTTCAATGCATCTCGATTACGTTTGATCAATTTCAGACTGCAGAATTAGGTAAAAATCTTCAATTTCCTTATTTGGCATTAGTGGTTGGTGCATAAAATTGAATAATAACTGTACTAACTGGTCTTCCTTGTACGTGTATGGATATTATCCTATCACTGACAGCGTTGTACTTCAGGATAGATCCTGAAATGTCTTTTTGACGATGAATGGGACGCCATTCCTCTTTAATTTGTCATTCCCAGCATAGTAGATCATCTGACTGCCTGATTCAAAATGGTCAATACCTGTTCATTTCAGCTCACTAATGCCTAGGATATTGATCTTTATGTGGTCCATTTCATTTTTGATGATTTTCAGTTTTCCTAGATTCGTACTTCATACATTCCACGTTCTGATTATTAATGCATGTTTGCAGCTGTTTCTTCTCATTTTGAGTTGTGCCACATCAGCAAATGAAGGTCCCAAAAGCTTGACTCCAACCACGTCATTAAGGTCAACTCCACTTTGAGGAAGCAGCTCTTCCCCTGTTGTATTTTGAGTGCCTTCCAACCTGAAGGGCTCATCTTCTGACACTATATCAGACAATGTTCTGCTACTATTCATAACATTTTCACTGGCCAATTTTTTCAGTAGACTGCCAGGTCCTTCTTCCTAGTCTTAGTGTGGGAGCTTGGCTGCAACCTGTCTACTATGGGTGACCCTGCTGGTATTTGAAATACTGGTGGTTTAGCTTCCAGCAACACAGCAACATGCAAGCCACCACAGTACAACAATCTGATAGACGCATGGCAGTCTCAACTGCTAGCATGATGTAAAAAAGCATACATAGTTGATTGAATACATTTGATAATATAACACTTCACATTTTCTACAAACCTTACAATTTAAAAAGAAATGTTAAGTACTTTATAATAAAAATGCTGTTTTGCTTATAAATAGGCAATTACCCAAAAAGTAACAAAAAGTGGTTATCCATTATAAAATGTTATATCAAAAAATATACCCTTATAATATGCTATAAATATATTATTATTGATTTATGGGTATAATGCTGAATACTTTTTTTGATTTTTTATAAAAGGAAGAACAACTTGAACAAAATCAAGGAGATATTCATGTGCGTGAGTTTACTTTCTTGAGCATGCTTTGGAAAATGGAACTATGACTCAGTTTTTAAATAGTCTACAACAGGAGTTAGAAACTTTTCTTTAAAGGGCCAGAGAGTAATATTTAGACTTTGTGAGTCATAAAGTCTCTGTTGCCACTACTCAACTCTGCTCTTCTAACACTAAAGCAGCCACAGACAATATATAAATGAATGACCATTGTTGGACTGAATTGTGTCTCCCCAAAACGTGTATCAACTTGGCTAGGCCATGATTCCCAGTATTGTGTGGTTGTTCACCATTTTGTGATCTGATGTGATTTTCCTATACCTTATAAATCCTACCTCTGAGACGTTAACGAGGCAGTAGTAAAGACAGTTATGTTAATGAGGCAGAACTCAATCTACAAGATTAGGTTGTATCTTGAGTCAATCTCTTTAAAGATACATAAGAGAAACGTGAGCAAAGACAAGGGGACGTGATACCACCGAGAAAGGAATGCCAGGAGAAGAGTGTGTCATTTGGACACAGGGTCTCTGAGCTGAAAAGCTCTTAGTCCAGGGGAAGATTGATGACAAGGGCCTTCCTCTAGAGCCGACAGAGAAAGCCTTCCTCTGGAGCTGACACCCTAAATTTGGACTTTTAGCCTACCAGACTGTGGGAGAATAAACTTCTGTTTGTTGAAAGCATCCACTTGTGGTATTTCTGTTATAGCAGCACTAGATGAGTAAGACAAGCATGGTGTGTTCCAATAAAACTTTATTTAGAAAAACAGGTGGTGGGTCAAATTTGGTTAGTGGGAAAACCCTGGTCTACAAGAATTTTCTTAGGAAAGCTTTCTCAACAAAATTCTTGTACTTTAAATCTCTCAGAAAAGATAAACTTAAGGGTATGGTTGTTGTCATAAAACAGTGCGGTCTCTGCCCTTGTCTAGCATCACCCTAGAATCACCTGGGAAAATTTGAAAAATTCCATTGCCAGGCCACACCCCAGGTCAATTAAAGAATCTCTGGGGGTATATCAGCATTTTTTAAAGTTACAGTAATGATCCAATGTGCAGTCCAGGTTGAGAACTTCTGTTGAGGAAGTTTCTTACAGTGACTGAAATTTGTTCAACTACCTTAATTTTTTTGAAGTTCTCTATGTCACTCATCCATTAATCTATCCACTGCAGGTCATTTATAGACCAAAAAAAAAAAAAAACCTTCTCTTTGTAAGGAAAGAAGAGAGTCATTATTTATTGAATGCCTACCTTGTGCCAAGTCCTGAAACAATTAGACTTTACATCATATGAACTAGTAATATCATCATGTCCATTTACAGATAAAGAAATCAAAGCTCAGAAAGCCCAAACACCACAGCAAATATATGGTCAGGATCTGAACCCAGGTGTGACTCCAAAACCCATGAGCTATTTGGCTGTTCTCACATTGCCCTCCCCTCTAAAAACATCAGTAGAGAAGTCCTGCAGGCAAGTAAATCAAATAAAGGATTTCTCATAATGCCAGATTTATGGATCAAAATATATATCATGGGTATATTCAGAACATTTTTCAGATTACATAATTGTAGTTACATTACTATAATTTAGTCAAATGATATACAAACTGACAAATTCACAGCCTTTCCTCATGAGAGTTTAAGAACTTTTTTTCTTTAAAAAGTTGATCTTTAAAGTGTATTGAAGATTTTTTAAAAACCAAGAATACTAGTTATTACTTGTAAATAGGTTTTTTTCCATTGTCCTTTTGCAATTTTTTTTTTTTAATATTGGAAGCATCAATTCCACCTAGATAGAAGAAAGACCAGTGTAAATTAGTACAAATACTAAATAAGGAATGAATTTAAGAACAGCAAGCTTTATCACTTTTACATTGGATTTGTGGTAATTTCCTGTGAAATACTTACATATGAGTAGTAAGGTACAGGAACAATTAACCTGAATGAGTACCTAGGGGTTGGCAACATACAGATTATTCTTATCTGTAGCCATACTTAAAGCTGGTTTCATTTGGAAAAATTAGTGGTGCTTGCCATTTGTGATTTTGGTAATAGCAGTAAAACAGAACCCACTGTCCATGTATAAATAAGGTTTAAGACACCATCCAGTTCAAAGTCTATCCACGGGGCTGTGTGGATCCTGCTGACCTGTGTCTTTCTCCTCCTCACAGTATCTCTGCCACCTCAGTTATTACATGACCTGCCAAAAGCAGTGCAGAAACCTCAACACATCTCTTCCAAGTGAGGCTTTCTAGCAAGGCATTAGTTTATTTGCTTTGGACTGATGAAAGGTTATATACCATGCCTACTTGCTAAAAAATGTCTACACGTTTTCACTGATTTCTAGGTTGCCAGGGGCGTGGGAGAGATGCCTGCCTCTTCAGTCCCAACTATGGCAGCACCCTCATCAGACACGTGTGATTGGTTAAACTGGTGTAGGCCAGGTCACTACAACAACCTTTAAGTCATCCAATTACTTCAAATGCACTACCAAGAAGAAGTTCCAATGACCCACCTTCATGACCAAGGGGATATTTAGGATTAGCACATGTGTTGCTTATATTCCAATAAAGTTAGTACAACTGACTCCAAGTTAAACGTACCTTTTACGATCCTCTTTATACACTGATTCGCTTGGCAAACCCTTCCCCCATCCCCACAAAGATGGGCTTCAATCCATTGCGCCATTTACCCACCAAATGCCTCTACTTACTGAGCAATTACAATATGCAAATCACTGTCCTTAGACAGAGTCTGAAATTCATTATGATTTGTTAGGGCACTGAAGTCTTCTAAACTGCTTAGTCCCTGTTTTGCTTTTGTTTCTCTCCCATAAAATCAATTACATTCAGAGATGAAGTCACCATCTAACATTTCTGGGGTAATGAAAATAGCATAAAAGTGGTCAGTCTCTCAGTACTGAACATATTAACTGGTTTTAAACACACAAGGAAAGTCAAAGCTCCAGGGAAATGCAAACATGTCTAAAGGTCAGCAGCTACTGTGGATTTACATTTCACAGCTTCGAAAAGAAGTTTCCAAGTTCAGAAGGTCAAACAGTTCCACTTTAGCTCTGCCAATCAGCATGAGATACTACTAGCCCTTTTATCACACTTCACAAATCAGGAAAAGCTTTCACCACCACAGACCCTGGAGACATCAGCAGATAAAATATCAGCACATCAGACAGTTTATAATCTCAAGATGTTGGATAATGTTCCAAATGTATTTTTGTCTTCCTTCTTCCAACCAACAAGAGTGCTCACGGCAGACAAGCTCTGCGCACAGGCTTCAGTATCAAGACACAGGATATTTTATCCCTCAGTGTCCACAGATGTGCCCGTGACACTGAAGCCTGCAGTTACTACTGCTTTAGAAGTCTCAAATTGGGACACAGATGATGAATTAAAGTTCAAGGAAATGCTTTCTTCATCCATCTGGCAGCTGATGACACATTTAGTATTCTTTATTGCCTATCTGTCCCAAAGAATACACTGTGATTTAAGCCCAGTAAATATTCCCGTAGGGAAATTTATCAGCTAGATGGAAGGGACTCTAAGGAGCTGGGGTAGCAGAAACAGGAGATCATGGGTTGAGGTCAAGGAGAAAATGGAGGATTGGAAAGACGGAGGTTAAGAGAAACAATGTTAGTTGGGGTGAGATTTTAGGACTTCAAGGGACAACAAAAGAATAGACCGGGAGTGATCAGACAGTCTGAGAAAACAAGAAGACTAAAGGGAGAACAAAGAAATAAAAAGAAAAGGGGGCAAGAGGGAGGAGACTTTGGAGACCCTCAAAAAGAAATATGGGTAAGAAGCTATTGAGGACGTGTGAGCAGCCTAAGGAAGAAACTCTGGGTGACTGATAAAGAGATGAAAGCGGAAAGAAGGCTGGTGTGGTAGCCAGCCTTCAAAATGGTGCCCAATGATCCTCATCTCCTGGTAATCATACCCTTTCACAGTCCCTTCCACGATGAGTAGGATGAACATGTATGACTACTGACACTGAGTAGTGTCTGGCTACTAGCACACTGAGGAGGTGATGGTGGTTGACCAGTAGCACACTGAGATGATGGCTTCTGACTTCTAAGGTTAGGTCATAAAAAGGAGAGCAACCACATAGCACGCACACTCTCTTAGATAACTTGCTCTAGGGGAAGGCCAGCTGCCATGTTCTGAGGACACTCAAGCTGACTTGTGGAGAGGTCCACATGAAGAAGAACTGAGGCCTCCTGCCAACAGCCACCACCAACTTGCCAGACAAGTGAGTGGGCCACCTTGGAAGTAGATCCTTCATTCCAAGGTAAGCCTTCAGATGACATGAGAGACCTTGAGCCAGAACCACCCAGTTAAGCTGCCCCTGAATTTCTGACCTATGAGGAACTGTGTGGAGATAATAAATTTTTATTGTTGTTTTAAGCTGCTAAACTTTGGGATAACTTGTTACTATTAGAGTTATCTATAGATTACTAATAGTATCGGACTGTGTGGAGAGGGTAAGAAAGCAAAGATGAAGGATTGAGTTGAGCGGAAAATTCAGTAAAACAGAGAAAAGCAGAGGAGGTAGTAAACTCTGGAGTCCGACTTCTCTCACTTTCTCTTCCCTTCCTGTGGATTACTGCATGTTAATTTTTTTATAAGTGTATCTTCAAGTAAAAACTGAAACTGGAAACACCAAAGTTTACAATAAGAATAACAAAACATCATCAAGCACTCCCTTCTATGTACTTTCCCTATATTTAATCAATTAATCTTCTCAACCTTTTGCAGTCAATTCTATTATTATCCTGTTGCAGTGGGTTCTACTATTCTTTTACCTTCAAGCACAAAGCAACTTGCCCAAGGCTACACAGCTAGTGAATGGCTGAGCCAGGACCAAGCCCAGGTACTCTGGTTTCAGGGCCCCTGGTTTTAACCACTACATCATCCTATGTCTGTCTTCAAAAAGAGGAGGCAGCAGAGCACCAAGGAAGCTCTAGGCTTCATTCTTCCTTGAGGCTCTTGCACTGTATAACTGCACACTAGGGGGCACTGTTTTCATCTCAATACTCTGGCCCAATTGGCCGGAAGATCCTTTTCTTGGTTTCTTTTAGCTTAACTAAACAGACTGGAATAGTCACAGAAAACTTTCAGAAATATTAAGGGAGGACAAAAGAAAACCAAACAAGAGTCCTGAGGAGCTATGCAGCCTGGTAACACAAGTCCAGTATAACCGGGCATAGCAGGCAGCCTGGTGTCACTGTAGTAGAGGAGGCTTCTGTCTGGCCTGAAGAAATGCCTTCCTCCCTAGGTGATGGCCACCACAAATGGTCTTGCCCTTCAGGAATGCCAGACTCCCTCAATACATATAGAAGCTAAGTCAGGTATCTAAAACCTAGGGGCTGGGTTCTAGGGAAGGGGCCCAACAGGGGTCTGCTGAGTGGCCCAAGCTTTTAATGATCTCCTTTATTAATTCAGGTCCGACCTTGTCATTTCCAATCATCTGCTTAATAGACTAATCTTGCTAGCTCATGGTGCCCTTCGGAGCTGGGAGTACAGTGGTTAGAGCATGGCTTCTGGTTTCAACCGCAGGCTACACTATTTTACCCACAACGTGGCTTCTCTCACAGACCCACCATATGCTGTTATCTCATACCATGTAACCCAGGCATCTGCTGGGTCCCAGGTCTTCATTGTTTCCAACCTATGTCAACCTCGACACCACTCAGCTCCATTGCTCAGGTGCAAAGAAAACCAATAACTCAACCCATACTGAAAACTCTGTCATTTTACTAAAGCTTTATGGGGTCAGGCGGGAATGCTGCAATCTCTTCCCTCAAGTCTCCCAGAAAGGGCTGACAACTGGAATTCTCTAACCTTCCACCTCCCTTCATCTAGCCTCTCTCCCACCCCAGGATTTTCCTCTCCCCTCTCGCCCTCTCTCATCTCCCCTCGTCTCTCACCCCTTTTTACGCAGAGCATTTGTATTCACCTAAACTCAGGCTATAGGGTTGGTATGAGTCAGAATCAACGTGACAGCACTGGGTTTGGTTTTTTAAACCCAGACATTCAGTAAGCAAAGCAACTCTCTCTCCTAAAAGACACACAGCACAGCTTTTCTGCAACAATTACAGGCTTCCTCCTCTCGGTGCCTCTGTTGGAGCCACTGAAGCAGGCCCACTGGTGATGCGAAAAACGTGAGAACCATGAGGCTACAGACAGGGCCTCTGAAAGGGTCAGAGATCCCAACTAGCCATTGGGGGAGCAAGTCACTTCACATCTCTGAACCTCACTTTCTCCATTTATAAAACAAAGAGGGAACTAAAAGATGGAAATGCACTTCTGGTTTTCACATTTTATGACTTTAGGTAATAAAAGAGAAATGATTACCTAACAAAACCTAAAAATTATCATCGATGCACAACTAATGCTCAGCCATTTTAACATCTCTCAATTTTAGATTTAAAGAACCTCAATTACTTGGTTACCACACTCTCTCATACCCCATTTGGCCAAAATTATTCACAATTTGAAGAAAGCTTTGGTAGGACCTCCTTTCCTTTCCTGGCTTTGGTCCAGCCCCTCAAAGAATATGACCTTTCATGGCTGCTCGCGTATGAACGGGGCAGAGTTGTCCTCCAAAGCAGGAGCATTGCTAGAAAAACTTATTTTGGGGAGGGGCACTGTTTCTGTTTTTCTCAGATTTTCTTCAACGAACAAACAAAAAGGCCACTAACAATCTGTGGTCAGATTAAAACATTACACACCACTCTATCTTCATTTTTAGCCTTTCAATGTCCCCAACAAAACACCTAAAAAGTTCCCAGAAATTGGCACAAAGGGAAAATACTGTGACAGAACATCAAATTCTACTTACCCTTGTCTTGTTGTTCTTGGGTACCATTGAGTCAATTCTGACTCATAGCAACCCCCTGTGACAGAGGAGAACTGCCCCATAGTATGCTGATATACCATGGTTAAGCACTCAGCTGCTAATCAAAAGGTCAGTAGTTCAAACCCCACCAGTGGCTCTGTGGGAGAAAAAACCTCTGCTTGCATAAAGATTACAGCCCAGGAAACCCTATGGGGCAATTCTACTCTGCCCTATGGTCGCTATGAGTCAGAATTGACTCAATGGCACACAACAACAATCTTTATGGAAGCAAGGTGGCAGGTATTTCTCCCAGGCAACCAGTGGGTGGGATCCTCTAGGTGGGTTCAAGCGGCCAAACACTTAACCATTGCACTACCAGGGCTTTGCTTAATTCCCTGTGGAGTAACCCAGAGATGATTTCTATGCCAAAAGCTGTGTCCTGACAGACAAAGTACCGACTCCTGCACATGTTGTGCTGGCTAGGTTTGCCTGCTTTTGTCAGTCTCTGATTCTCTGGGACAATGTTATCCACCCCGAAATCCATTAAAGCATCTAGCTAAGATAAATAGTTTAAAGAGTCCCTTCCCATGAAAAACAGCCCTCCACTGTCAGATATTCCCTCTTAACTGATCTTAATAAGCCATCTTAAATGAAGGGGGTGGAAAAAGCAAAGCACTAACATGCGGTAATTATCTGTAATTCTCCACTTGTAATGTCACTGAATAGAGAAAACAATGCAAATGTGGACAGATGCTGGCTAGAGATTTACAATGACATCAAAATTAGGGTATTTTGTACAGTAAGTCACATGACTCAGCTGCAGTATTTCAGAGGCAGGCTTCCATCCCGAGGACAATACAGAGCACAGACTGCTGGGAACCGTAATGAGATGAGATTTCCACGAGAACGACTCGTGAGAATAGGCGGTGGTTAGTAACAGCCATGGTGGCCAAAGAGCTGATGCACTTGGCAGAGACTCAGTTAGCTGCTACTATTGAATGCAGAATTCAGTGAATAATATCAGCTTTAAAACGAAAGGAAAAGAAATAGACTCCCCAGCTTCCTGGATAGTTTTTTTTTAACAACTTAACAGACTAAAATCCTAGCATTGTAACCCAAAAAATCCTAGCATTGTAGAAGTCAGTAAACAATCAAATATCCTTATTTTACAGAGGAGAAAAACCAACCCAGAGAAAGTCTCACCGCTGTGAACAAGCCCACAGGCCTCTGGCTGGGTTGAGGAAAGGACGGGTCCTGTTCTAAGAGCATCTCCACTCTTGACCAGTAATCAACATTTCTCTTAATCAACACGCAATCTTTCTTTCTCTCTCCTGGCATCAATAAGTAATCCTTGAGCACTTACTGTGTGTTAGGGAACTGAGCTAATGGCTGGGGTTCCTCTAACGATTAAGATAATCTTTGCACAGTTAGAACGAATTTACCTAACATCTCAGCAAAAACACAACTTACTACGTTTTTAAAGTTCCACGAATCTTCACTCCACGAATGCAAGTGATTATGTGTATGTGTGCACATGTGAAAGAGTGGTGTGCACACAGGGCATTAGTGTGTATTTCTTTGAAATCCTTAGCTTTCCAGCCCTGAAGCTGCAGACTCCATTCCTAACAAGTAGCACCAACTCACTAGTGGCAACGACAGAAAAGGACAATCTTGGTCTTAAGAGTTGAAGACGGACTAGGAGTAAAAATGAGAATCCAAAGCTGGGGGGAAGTGACAAGACCCAGGGAAAACAAGGACTAAGGTACTCCCTGCTGGCATGGATGGCCACATGCAGCCCTGTGTCAAGAGTCCCAGCCCTGCCTAGAGCAATGGTCTGGGAGAAAAACACAAATGACCCATGCGTGTGGCTCACTAGAGCTTACGCTGGGTTTGCCCTACCTTATCAATCACCACCACTACGGGCCACCTGCTTTTGCTTTAACAAATGACAAAAGAACTGAAACTGGAAAAGAGGTGAATCAACTTGAATTATTTTTACTTTAGCTCCCTTGAAAGTTACTCAGATTAATAACAGTGCACCTCCAATCTATTCCGGGGAAAATAAACTGGGGAAAGAATGCCGAAAAGAACTCATGATTTTTAATCTATCATTAACCTATTTATTTTTGGGAACTGACAATTAAGAATGCCACTGAAATCATATTTAGAACTGACCTAAGCCAATTTAGCACTTCAAAACACTTGGTTCTCTTGACAAATGTAAGCAGCTTCCTGCAATGAGAAGTGCATGAGAGCTTCCTACCTCCTCCCTTCAAACTTACTACCAGTCTCATCCAAACTCTGTCCATGTACAAGCAGGCACAAAACAGACAATCTGTCCTTTCTGGGGAGAATTATCCCTTTTTGTTCTCAGGCATTTAGATGAGCACCATATAGGAAAAGTTCTCTGTAGAAGATGCAACGTTCTCAGGGTAGGACCAGCAGACCTCACAGTCCAGTGGACAACAGGCCCCTCTGAGAAGTGTGGAAACCCTAATTCCTATACCACGCATTTTACTAATGAAAAGTACTTCTTAACATTCTTAAGGTAAAGAAAGCCTTTCACATGATATTTGAAGTATTTAGGCAACCAACTTTGGAGACTGCATCGTTAATAAAGGTACTTCCAGTGTTAGCTAAACATGCCAAGGAATTAAAGTGAATTTCTGCATACGTACATGCTACTGTTTATGTCAGTATTCTTAGAGTACATTACCATACAGACAATGTAACTGTTTCTACAAAAGGAAACTTTCAATCTTTCCTGCGATTATTTACTGCCATTTTATCAGGTAAATTTTCTCTCACGTAGTGGAACCAACTAAATCAAATTAAGCCCATCAGAATTTTGCAAGTTTGGGTTTGCTCATCTTTCTCCGTCTCTATTAGATAAATTGCCTATGAAATCAACGGCTAATCATGGCAAGTTACTGTTTGTACTTTTAGGACATCACAGTCAACACCTAAGACTTATTTCCAAATTCTTCTTCACTAAAAATGAAAAAAAAGTTTTTGTACTACTACTGTATGTATAAGAGTTATACTATTATTCCACTTTGTTTTAGACTTTAATAAAAGTTAAATTACTTTAAATCCAAACCAAACCCATTGCTATCTAGTTGATTCCGACTTATAGCGACCCTATGGGACAGGGTAGAACTGCCCCCACAGGGATCCCAAGGCTGTAATCTTTTGTTTGGAAACTCTAATGGTATAGTGGTTAAGAGCTACAGCTGCTAACCAAGAGATCAGCCGTTGGAATCCACCAGGCATTCCCTGGAAATTCTATGGGGCAATTCTACTCTGTCCTATAAGGTCACTGTGAGTTGGAATCAACTCGATGGCAACGAGTGTGTTTGTTTTTAATTTTTAAGATAGTAGACTGCCACATCTTTCTCCCTCAGAGCAGCCGGTGGGCTTGAACTGCCGACCTTTTTTCCAGTGAGTAGCTGAATAAGAGCTTCAGAATAGAGGTGCCTGGCATATTAGGATGGCTGGCCTAGGAGTAGGCCCAACTCCATTCCATTAGAAGCTCCTGCTTCTGCATTCCTGAGAATGTAACATTCGTCTTTCCATTCATATGCGTATGGACTTGGGCCTCTGGCTGGGTGGAACCAACAGACCCTGGCCCCATAACAATTATCTTGTCTAACCAACCTGGATCTGATCCCAAAGCCACTCTTAGCAAATAAGAGTGGGGATGAGGAATATGATTGTAGGAGAACAAGTTTACTCCTGGAGGCTACATGCAGGAGTCCTAAAACCACGGCGCTTGCCAAAGTTAAATGGCTGGTCTGCGCCTGAGTTCAGATTCCATCTTGACTCAAGCTAACTTCTTTAACAATCAGTGTCCCTGGTACTGGGTTAGAAGCCTGTGGCTAAGAAACTATTTTCTCTTTGTGCGAAGGTTTCCTCTTTGTGCTAAGGTTTTCTCTTCGAGCTAAGGGAAGGTCCTGATACCAGTAGAATTAAGTACATAACAAAGGATTTCTCCTGCAACCATCAAATCCTTAGGCACATTTAAGTACATAACAAAAGAAACATTTTTAATGTTCTTAATGGAGGGTCTTGATACAAGATCCTTATCAGAAGTCTACTCAGCAGATAATTCAGATAATTACATTGTAACCATCCTATAAAAAACCCCCTTAGTCATGTCACACATTCCAACTAACCAATCTAAATAGCCCACATTTGTGTTTTCAACCAATCACTGTAAAGCCACACCTCCTCCCCCCGTCCTGCAACTTCCCATCAGAGTATTATAACTTAGTTCCTGGTTTCTGCCCTATAACTGTCCCGGGAAACGAATCCCCTTTGGATTCCTTGGTCTTTACTCCATGTGGGCTAATGTCTCCTCATTTGAGTGTTTCTTACACTTTCAATAAATCTCCGTGTTGTTCCTTTAACAGAGTCTGGGAGTTTTACTCTGGGACACAGCCAAGCACTTGACCACTGTACCACCAGGGCTCCTATCAAATTATGTTAGCAATAACAAAATCATAAAACAAAATGAGATTTTAAAAAGAACTATGGTGTCTTCCTAGGTTTTGCTTGCAAATCATTTTGATAATAATAGGAAAATTACTATTTTATCATATTTTACTATATTATGTTCAACCATAACCACACCTTGTATTTCCATTTTATAGATGGGAACACTTAAGCTCAAAGAGTTAACGGACCTGACCCAAAATATAGCACTAAATAGGGCACAGAAATCAAAGCCAGATATGCCTGGTCTAAATCCTAAACTCAACCTGTTCCCACGCTTCAGCCCCTTGAGCAAATTAAACTACTGAACTATGTAGTTCAAAATAGCAAAATCCCACAAACATGTCACCGGTTGTACTTCATACCTTTGATCCTCTGTAACTTCCTGGGCTAGTTGGAGAAGAACTGGAGGATTTTGTAGATTTAGGAGTAGAAAGCTGGCTGCTGGGAGTTCCGTTAACTGACAACAGAGAGAACAGAGGTCATTAAAACACAGAAAAACAGGCTGTGGAAGAACGTCGCGTGCATGCGTAATACAGCTCCAGTGAAGCTGTGGAAGAACGTCGCGTGCATGCGTAATACAGCTCCAGCGAAGCTGTGGAAGAACGTCGCGTGCATGCGTAATACAGCTCCAGCGAAGCTGTGGAAGAACGTCGCGTGCATGCGTAATACAGCTCCAGTGAAGCTGTGGAAGAACGTCGCGTGCATGCGTAATACAGCTCCAGTGAAGCTCTGGTTCTTTTAACGCTCAAAGCAGATGGCAAATCAGCAAAAAGCAAAAATAATGTATCTTATTGCAGTACAGACATAAAAAAAAAAAATCGGACAAATAAGGAGTGAAACTAGAATTATTTTCAATAATAACTTTCCGACAGTGATATAAACAAATATATAAAACATTATGGAATTATAGAGACGTGAACAAGAACTTGTGAATATATCTTGCCCACCAGCAAGGGCGGGGAAACAGATGGCTGTTATATTTTTAATAGTTAATTTACTAAGAAGGCTGTTCCATAACCTCTAATACCCACAGGCTTGATGTACACCAACCTGAATAACCAAGAAGCTCTTATGACTCTCCCAACTCAATTCCACCATAATCCAAACACATTTTCTAAGTATGTCATTAACGGACAGGGGAAATTAATGGTGATTTTCTTTACAACACCTACTTATTTGTTTGAAGGCCATAAAAGACATTCTTTAACTTTCTTTTGATCTAGACTTCTTATTTCTAATTCCTTCCATTTTCTTTTCTTCACAGCTTAATTTCCCCATTATTTAGCAAAGCCTGGTAGTTTTCTCTACACCCTCTCCAAACCACCACACATTTCCTAGGTTGCAAGCCCAATTCAGATTCTTTGCTAGGAGAAGTGTGGCCACTGCTGTTTACAGGGAAAGGTAAACTCGCAGATTCCATACTAGAGAATGCTGAGAGGGAACTGACAGTAGGAATTCACATTAAGCAGAAGTTACTACAGGCAATGGACTAATAAACTTGATGTCAGATGAAACTGAATCATAGGCTTTTTTTTAAATCTTGCACAGTGACCTACACAGGTCACCAGTTCCTACTCAATAGCTACTTTTAGCTTTCACTGGTATTTAGACACCACGTTGGTATCAAAGCGTTCCTTGGAATGGTGATAGCCTGTTGCTGAGTCAATTCTGACTCATAGTGACCCTACAGGACAGAGTAGAACTGCCCCACAGGGTTTCCAAGAAGCAGCTGGTGGATGTGAACTGCCGACCTTTTGCTTAGCAGCCGAACTCTTAACCACTGCACCACCAGGGCTCCTGGAATGGTGATAGAAAAGGGAATAAAGGAGAAAAACCAGTTCCTGCAGGTGATGATCTCTGCAGCCAACTACGTTGCCATCATGTCAGATCTGACTCATGGCGACATCATGAGTGTCAGAGTAGAACTGTGCTCCATATGGTTTTCAACGCCTGATTTTTCAGAAGTATATCTCCAGGCCTTCCTTCCAAAGAGCCTCTGGATAGGCTCACACCTCCAACCTTTCAGTTAGTGGCAGAGCACATTTAACTGCTTATGCCACCCAGGGACTACTGTAGCACCTGGTCTCCCTAGAAATACACCCTCTGCCTAAACATAATTTCTTAACAAAGCTCACTGCCAGGGATTTAACAGGTGCCAGCAACTACATGTTCATATTTCCCCCCAAAAAACTCTAATCCTAAGAAATAATAAGTCACAGGTGGCACTTAAAGTTTCTGATAGTTTGGAAGGTTCAAAAATTTTTTTTTCTAATGAGTAGTCCTTAATTTCATTTACTTGAACATTTCCCCAGAGTCACTGGGCAGGTAAATAGGGCCTAGCCTGTGCGTCAAATTCCTGTCTTTCCTTACGGTGCTGCTGCCACCTGGAAGGTCGTCCACCTGGAACAACCTGCCAACGTCTTGGCGATGCTCTACTCCTTCACTACACCCCTGACTTCTCTCCTAAAATAAGGCTTTTGTTCCCTTTGTCTCAATTTATGGTAAGAAATAAATTTGGGGGTTTGTTTTTTTGCTCAGAATACTTTCTTCTCTTGGTACACTAAGAATAATTCACAAGCTAAAAACCTACAGCGAGAATTTTTAACACTCAAACTATGGTAGCCATTTACCCATTTATATTATCCAGATCAATTTCTATGTGCCTATTACACACTATTTAGCTATTTGGACAAACTGGAGTTTTGTTGGGGGATTTACATAACCAGAAGACTTCACTCAAAGCACCACTTCTGTCCCAAAGGTCGAAAAGCACAACCTCCTGTCTGCCAAGTTACTAGCTGTTTGAAATTCCAATTAGTCCCACGGAATTTTCTAAATGGTTAACAAGTAGACATACCACAGCTAAAGCAGTGTGTAAAAAAAAAAAAAAAAAAAAAATGTTATTTCTGGGTACTGGGGCTTCTTTCAATATTACAAAACTTTTTCCTTCCTGGCGGTGGGGAGCAAGGAGAGAGTGCTATAGAAATAAACAAGGACAGCAGATTTCTTCAGAATCACGCTGAACAAATTGCCTCGGGTCTTCCACCATTAACTGCAGTAAGGGCCGGATACGCTTTTGAGTTAATCTCTTATAAAGACTACGGTTTGCCCTCTGAAATGTAATTTTAAAATCTCACAACTTTTACCAACTGTGAGGTCTACTCCATTAACCTAAGTCTAAATGTGAACTCAGTTGAAAATTTGGGGTACTGAAATATTAAGATTTTCCTTAAGTAGTGTCTAAGTTTTCCAAATTCTAGGTGGAAAGAATTGTTTAAATAGTTATGAGGCTGTATTTTGGGACAGTTGAGCCACAAAACAAATGTGGCCCTGACAAAAATCTACATCTGCCATGTGGTAAGCTAGTTCAGAGCATTTACACCAATTACATATTATACAAGCTTTCCCAGTGTTTGAGATACTCTACAGAGATCATAGTGCAACCTGAAATAAGCTTAACAGCGGAGAGATGCTCTCAGTAAAAAATACTTGTTCTGTTAATATTCTGGGAGACTGCTGAGCCTATAACTTTATGAAAATAATTGTTCTGAGAACTAGAAACATTGCAGTGCTGCCTCCTACTATGTACAAGAAACACCTCATAATCCTTCTTGGGAGTATGCTATTATAAAATACTTTGAATTCTAAGATTTTAATGATTCCCAAGCACTTAAGTGCAGAGTGGGGAGGATGATAGGAAAGTACACTTATTTCTATGGCCATTTACATACTATGAATAAATTCTAGTTTGTTTTCTTTTTTTCAGTTAACGGAATCTTTACAAAATTAACTAGAGATAAAACCCTTGGGGCGAGTGGTTCCTCCATCTCTGTATTCTGACTCTACACGGCAGCCCCTAGCAATCTTCTGGTGGTAGCAGGTTCTCTAACACACCAAGGAGGCTGCGGCATCCTATGCACTGTGAAGCATTTTGTACTGCACAGATGCACACTGGGACAAGCCAAATACACTCATGGAAATGGAGCAAAAGGCAACAGAAATGTGGCAAAAGACAAAAACAAAAACCCAGCAGAGCGAGAAGGCCATAATGATCATGGCTCACCTGGGGATTTGGCTGTAGAATAGGCACTGGAGTAGTGGGCACCCCTCTTTACTGTCCACATTCAGTATATACAAAGGAGGGGAGACAGTGAGGAGAGCAGTTATCAGCAGGTCTAAACATGTGTACAAAAGAAGGGTAAAACAACCTGCCCTAAAGAAAGGGGAGTGGGCTGAAGGCAACCCGGTGGTAAGTGGGATGTCCAAAACACTTGGTCATTTATAAGTTTGACTCTTGAGAACAGTTGTTACTGATACTATTACCAAATAGTCTGAATTTTTTTTTTCTAAAAGTATATGTTTTCCATAATTCTTTCCTTAGTGGGAAATGACAGCAGCAAAAATTATCCTTAATTACTATAAACAAATCCCATAGAATCAATATGCTAAGACCCTTATGAATGTTTTTAATTTTAAAAAATGCCAAAAAAGAGTCAAAATTATGATAAATCTATAGGCTTAGGACCTGAAAGAAACTGAATTACAGATAAGACTGACTTTTAAATACATAGTACTTAACAAAAAGAATCATTATTAACATCACATTATCTGATGAAGGAATTTATCAAGCTAACGTATTTCTGTGGGGTGTGTGTGTGTGTGTGTTTTAAATCAACAGAGGTAATGTTCAGAAAAATAAATATCCACAATCACATCATAGCACGTAACTCAAAATGCAGTGCACAGTGGTCAAAATGGGAAACACTTTTATGTAAATAAATAGCAGAGGAGTCTAGACTATAAAGTTGTTCTTGACAAAATGTGTCAGACCCAAAGCACACAAGTCTCTCAGGAGACTTAATTATAACTCTGAGTAACAGACTTAACTTTTTGGTTTCCAAAAAAAAAACCAAACAAACAAAAATGCCATCTATATGCTGCTTTGGAACCTGCTGCACAGGAGCCTGACAAAGAGGACTAATTCTCAGTAATTACACTGTGGATCAGAATGTCCTGCTCCTTCTGTGACCATCCATTCCTTTTCTATTTACTACCTGAGGCTGGTGATTTGCTGCGTCGAGAGGGCCCAGGGCTTTTGGATCCAGAATATTTCACAGCTGAAGAACGAGAATAAGATGACTTCAAGACACGGCATTCTAGAAAGGAACAAAAATGCTTTAAATAAATCTGGCTTTAAAACTAACCAAGGGTGGATCCCACATGACAGTGGTTCACTGCCTAGAAACGTTAACTGATAATCTATTATTGTTCAACAACTTTAATAGACATAGCAAGATTCCAAAAGTTCCCACCTAAAGCTATCTTTAGTTAGACTATACATCTTGTGACATCACCTCATTGTTTCTGAGCGTTCTTACTGACACAGAGAAATCTCAGTGTTCTAACTTAACCACCCCCCACACACACATCCACTTCCTAATCCAAACGTCCAACTATTTTTTTTCCCAATGCTTCTGAGCATTCACAAGCAAAGACTATAATTTTATTATTCTCTCCAACTCCGTGATTATCTTATTTTGAAGGGGCATGTCCTGTCTTATTTTCCGTCTTCCCAATGCATGGATCATCAAAAAATGAGGAAACGAGCTTTAAACAATACCTTTGGTCTTTCTATAAACTACCCAATAAAAAAATGTTTAGAGTGTAGGCACTAATTAGAGCTAAGCCAATCAATTTTCATTCACATAGTTAAGAGCATGGATGTTAGAGTAATCAGATTTTAGATGAACCATGGATTTGTCATTTGCTAACTGGAGAATCTTGGTTAGCAAGCCTAAGATTTTGTGTTTTCTCTATGAAATGGAGATAAGATTACAATCTGCTTCACATAGTTAAGGATTAAATTAGGTAGCATATTGGCCATAATTTACTTTATGAGACTTAAATTTATGCAGGGAGAAAAAAAAAATGGGTTGCTTAGTTTTCATCTCTACCCCAGGGGCCGTAAATTAACATGTGAAGTACACTAATCAGGAATACACACTCCAGGGGAGGCTGGTTAGCATTTGAAAGGCTCTAATCAAAACCTCACACAGAGGGAGCTAGCAACTTCTGCTTAGTTAATTGGCATTATGGGTGTCAGAAAGTGGTCCACTGCTGAAAGGAGTGGTGTGTGGATGAGTTAGAAACCTCTTGTAGGCGTGTCATTCTTTTAGATGCAGGATTTGCCGGTACAGCAAGCCAATCACCTAGAACTTCAGAAGTGCACCCCAGGTTTAGGAGTCTGAGCAGTCCTAGAGCCAGCTCTTCAAGGAAGGTTTGCTGCTGAACTCCAATTGTTGCTGTTGGGTGCCATCAATAAATGTTTTATTATTATCATTATTAGCAAATTAACTTTATAACCTAGAAGACATCATTAATTTCAGTGTCTCAACTTTCAAAATGACAAATATTAGCATCAAAGAAATATTATGAGCTAGAATTAAGAAAGAAGTAAATCACAGATGATATGGAAACGCATACTTCAGTCAACCTCAATCATTCACACAAATGGGGGATGACATCAGCATACCTGAAACCAAACCCATTGTCATCAAGTTGATTCCAATTCATAGCGACCCTACAGGACACAGCAAAACTGCCCCATAGGGTTTTCAAGGCTGTAATCTTTATTGGGGAGCCCTGTGGCGTAGTGGTTAAGTGCTCGACTGCTAACCAAAAGGTCGGCAATTCAAATCTACCAGCCACTCCTCGGAAACCCTATGGGGCAGTTCTTTTCTGCCCTATAGGGTCCCTATGAGTTGGAATCAACCAGAAGGCAAAGGGTTTGGGTTTTTTGTTTTTCAGTCTTTATAGGAGCAGACTTAGCACAGATAATCCAAAAAGACACTATCTGTAATCCCTAAAGGACTCTCCCAGTGGTATTACTAGGCTAAAGAAGGGCCAGTCCAGTAGAATACCAAACCAAGCCCATTGCCGTCAAATGGATGCCAACTCATAGCGACCCAACAACAGGGCAGAGTAGAAGTGCCCCACAGGGCTTCCAAGGCTGTAAATCTTTAGGGAAGCAGACTGCCACATCTTTCTCCTGCAGAGCAGAGTGTCTGGTGGGTCCAACGGTTCCAGTTCAACACATCAATACATTTAAAGTGATAAATTGTTCTCATTGTTGTTAGTTGCTGTTAAGTTGATTCCGACTCATGGCAATCCACATGTGCAGAGTAGAACTGCTCCACGGGATTTTCAAGGCTGTGACCTCTTGGTAGCAGATCACCTAGCCTGTCTTGCAAGGTGCCTCTAGGTGCGTTAGAGCCATCAACGTTTTGGCTAGTAGTCAGACACCTAACCGTGTGTGCCACCCAGGGACACTTAAACAGGTATAGCCAGCCACCATTCTAGAAGAAGGCAGGAAATTCAATTCAAAGACAAAACAATGCGATAAGGAGAGATGGAACCAAATTGTTAAAAATGTAAACTACTTGAATTCGTTTTGACAAGTGGGCACTTTCATTCTGTCATCTATTTTTATTAGCTCAAATGCAGCACTGCTAATGCCATCTTTCTTCAACATCCCAGACCACTAAACCTTAAATCCCATGCCTTCATGTCAGTAGGTACAAAGATGGCCAATAGGTCAATGAATTGTCTTACCACTATGGTCCAGGACAAAGTCATCTTGGGCGTAACGGAATTTTTCGGGTCCACATGCAATAAAAACATCATCATCACCAAAAAAGTCTTGCAGACAAGTAACCTGGAAAAAAATAAATAAATACTATCGCATCCAAGAAATCAACTAGAAACATTAGAAGTGGAGAAAAAATTAGTAAAAGAAAAAATATATGTACATATCATCAAACTTCACATATAATATCAGCTGGAATGAAAAGCTGTTTAATATTACACCACATTTCCAGGCACTTTAACCTTCACAAAGCGCACTGGTTTGTGGTCTCAGAACAAAAGCGTGAAGGACTCACGGTAGACATCGATGTTCCTGTTCCACAGGTGAACCCAAGGGCATACATGCAAGGTTAAATGATTTGTGCAGGGGTCCCAATCAATAGGTGGCAAAGCTGGGGTTCAGTGAGGCCTCTCCTCTCTGGTTGGTACTCTTTTCTGTTCCATCCTTCTCGCTCTCCCAGCAACTCTACTTTCCAGCTGTGTCACCTTGGGCATGACTTAGCCTCTCTGCACCTCCAGTTCCTCAACTGTAAAACAGTGCCTAAAACAAGCTAATATACATAACACATAACTTGAAACAGGGCCTAGCATTTAAGTCCTCAGTGTTTTGGCTCTCATCCCCATCACCAGCATCATCATCACCATCAAGGTCAAAGGAAGATCTTCCATGAAGCTAATGAGCTTTAAGCTCCAGGGTTCTTCCAAGGCCCCATACCTAAACATGTAGATATTATTTTGCATTCTTTTTTAAAAATGGGCCCCTAAAATATATTAGCTTCAGACCTCACAAAACCTGGGATCTACCCCAGGGAGCACACTCATCCATTTATATTCCCTGTGATGTCAAGAAGAACTGCCTTCCAGGACTTTGGACCTACAGCAGCTAAAACTGATCTGTTTTTCAATAGGTAATTTCAATAGATAACAGGTAATACTTTTTTTAAAAAAAAGTACTCCATCCCCAATAATAATAATAAAGTTGGAAAACCACTGCTCTGATACTTGGAGGATTGAGTGGGCTCAGTAATTCCTTAAGTCTTTCTGGTCGCTATTTAGCTTTTTATTATTATTGTGTTTTAGGTGAAAGTTTACGGTGCACACTAGATTCTAACTCAAAAATATACACACAATTCATTTTGTAACACTGGTTGCAATCCCCGCAATGTGTCAGCACTCTCCGCTTTTCCCTTTACACCTTGGGTTCCCCATGTTCACTCATCTGGTTTTCCTGCCCTTTCGTGCTTTCTCATCTTTTCTTTTTGGCAGGTGTTGCCAATGTGGTGTCATATACTTTACTGAACTAAGCAGCACGTTCCTCACGTGTGTTATTGTTTGTTTTACAGGACTGTTTAATCTTTGGCTGAAAGCTGGACTTCGGGAGTGACTTCTGTTCTAAGTTAGCAGAGTTTTCGGGGCCCATAGTCTCGGGGGTTCCTGGAGTCTATCTCAGACCAGTAAGTCTGGTCTTTTTTTTAGAATTGGAATTTTGTTCTATAATTTTCTCTGGCTCTGTCCAGAACCCTTTATTGTGATCCCTATCAGAGCTATAGGTGGTGATAACAGGACACCACCTAGGTCTTCTGGGCTCAGGCTGGTGGAGGCTGTGATTCATGTGGTCCATTAGTCTTTTGGACTATATTTTCCTTGTGTCTTTGGTTTTCTTCATTCTTTGTTCCACATCAGATGGGACCAACAGATGTATCTTAGGTGGCTTTTCAAAAGCTTTTAAGACCCCAGACACTATTCACCAAAGTAGGATGTAGAACATTTTCTTTATGAACTATGTTACGCCAATTGACCTAGATGTCCTCCGAGACCATGGTCTCCAGCCCTCAGCCCCAGTAACTCCGTCCTTCAAGGTGTTTGGATGTGTCTAGGAAGCATCTATGACTTTGCCTCAGTCAAGTTGTGCTGATTTCCCCTATATTGTGTGCACTACTTAGTTTTTTATTGGAAGAAATAAGTATCAGTATATTGCTGTTGGTAGGTGCCGCCAAGTTGGTTCTGACTCAGCGACCTGATGTACAACAGAACAAAACATTGCCTGGTCCTGTGCCATCCTCACAACTGTTGCTATGCTTGAGCCCATCATTGCAGCCACTGTATCAATCCATCTCATTGTGTGTCTTCCTCTTTTCGCTGACCCTCTACCAAGGGTGATATCCTTCACCAGGGACTGGGCCCACCTGATAACACGTCTAAAGTACATGAGACAAAGTCTCGCCATCCTCACTTCCAAGGAGCACTCTGACTGTACTTCTTCCAAGAGAGATTTGTTCATTCTTCTGGCAGTTCACAGTGTTTTCAATATTGTTCACCAACACCATAATTTAAAGGTATCAATTCTTCTTTGATCTTCCGTATTTACTGTCCAGCTTTCACATGCATGGTGACTGAAAATATCATTGCTTGGGTCAGGTGTATCTTAGTCCTAAAAGTGACATCTTTGCTTTTTAACACTTTAAAGAGGTCTTCTGCAGCAGGTTTGCAATATGTCTCAGAATAGACTTGAAAAACAATGCTCTAGAGAGAAGACCATGGTGAGTACATGTGTTAACAGAGTAGAACTGCTCCATAGGGTTTTCTTGGCTGTAATCTGTAAGGAAGCAAATCACCAGGTCTTTCTCCCAAGGTGCTGCTGTTCAGGTTCCACCTGCCAACCTTTAGGTTAGCAGCAAATCGCAAACTGCTTGCTCCATGAGTTGGAATTGGCTCAATGGCAACACGTTTGGTTTTGTAAAGAGAAGACAGTGAACTAGATACGATGTAGATGACTTGGGAAGAAGAGTCAGAGTAGTTAATTGGCCCAAATAATACACTTCTTCTGCAATGTCAAAAAGTTTACTGCACAGACAATAAGTGAAGCAGGCATGGTTACTGCCCATTTGTTTCAATTCTCATCAACCAAGATGTGAATTCTGCGCGTCAGTGAAACTCAGCTCAGGCCACTGTCTGAGGCTTTTAGGAAGAGCCACGTTTTCCATGTTTCCTGTTAAACCCACTTCTCTTCTGTTCTTCATCACAGTTGGTAATACCTCTGACCATTCGCCTATGCTAGAATTCTGGGAGTCACCCTTTTCCTTTCTTCTCCAACCCCTCACGTCTGTTGTTTTTACCTTTTACATGGCTCTTGAATATTTCTATTCCTAGCCCTTGCTTCAGGCTCTCCCTCTCTCTTGCCTGGACTCCCTCCATGATCCTGTAACTGATGTTCTAGCCTCGTCTTCAGTACTCAGCTCATTCATCATCCTTCTCACTGTACCAGGGTGACCACACATCACTTGAAGCCTTCAGAGATTCCCTTTCACTGACAAGATAATGCTCCTTCACAGGGCACACCCAGCTGACCCCGCCTGGCCCTCCAGCCTTGCCTCTCACCATTTCTTCTTTGCACTCCCTCCTCAGCCATATGGAAACCAATTTGTGTTCTCTACATGCACAGTGCCTTAGTTTATTCTTTAAACAGCTTTACTGAGATATAATTCACATACCAACAATTCACCCATTTAAAGCATGTAAGTAAATGGTTTTTAGTATATTTAGAGTTGTGCAACCATCACCACAATTTTTCAGAACATTTTCATCACCCAAAAATAAACCTCATGCGCACCTCATTACCCCTCTCCTCATCCCTGTTGTTGTTGTGGTTAGTTGCCGTCCAGCTGGCTGATTCATGCTGACCTTATGTATAACAGACGGAAACACTGCCCAGTCCTGTGTCATCTTCACAATCATTAAAAGTTGCCCATTGTTGCAGCCACCGTGTCAGTCCATTTCATTGAGGGTTTCCTTCATTTTCTCTGATCCTGTACTTTACCAAACATGATTTCTTTTTCTAGAGATTGGTCTTTTCCAGATGGTGGGTCTAAAGTAAGCAAGGTGAAGTCTCATTGTCCTTGGTTCTAAGCAGCATTCTGGCTAGTACTTCCTCCAAGAGGTAGCTATGGACTTGCTTATTCTGGACATTTCATATAAATGGAATCATACAGTCTGGCTTCTTTGACTTAGCATAATTTTTTCATGGTTCATCCACGTTGGAACATCTGTCAGTACTTCGACAGGTGTTGCCCATATGGTCTTGATACTTGACTAAGAAGCACGTTCCTCACATGTGTTACTGTTTGTTTTATAGGCCTAATATTCCATAAGGAGTCCCTGGGTGGTGTAAATGATTAATGCGCCTGGCTGCTAACCAAAAGGTTGGAGGTTAGAGTCCACCCTTGGAAGAAAGGTATGGTAACCTACTCCCCAAAAAACCACCCATTGAAAACCCTATGGAGCACAATTCTAACTCTGGCACACATGGGGTTGCCATGAGTCAGAGCTGACTTGATGGCAACTGGGTTGTTTTGTTCTGGTATGAATGTACCACATTTTGTTTACACTATCATCAGTTAATGGATATTTAGGTTATTTCTACCTCAGTGCTGACTCTTGCCACCACACTGTTTCTCAGCCTAAAGTGTCCTTTCTGACCAGCCATCAATGCCAGGATCTCCAGGTGGGCATGGCTGTGCCCTATTCATCATTTCACAGGGTCTAGTAAATTTCCTGGCATTGGTGGATGCTTAATAACATGTTGTTGAATGGCTTGTGGCTTGGTACAGGATTCCTGCTATTAAAATCAAGCTTGCAGACAGACAGAATGACTTCTCTGGGGTGAATGGTGTCTCAACTATAATCTCCATTGTCATTACCACCACTACCACCTATGTGTCTAGGACTTACTGAGTTCAGGCATCACCTTGTTGTTGTTAGCTGTTGTCACATGGGCCTCTGGCTCCTGGCAACCCCACATGCAATGAATGAAACATTGCCTAGTCCTGTGCCATCCCCAGGATCAGTCACAGATCAGAGCATTGTGATCACAGGGTTTTCATTAGCCGATTTTCAGTAATCACCAGGTTTTTCTCCCCAGTCCATCTTAGTGCTCAAACTGTTCAGCATCACAGCAACACACAGGCCTCAACTGACAGATGGGTGGTGGTTGTACATGAGGTACATTAGCCGGGAATCAAACCCTGGTCTCCCACGTGGAGGCATGAATTTTACCGCTGAACCACCAATGCCCGCTTAGACATCACATAACCTTTCTGAATTCTCTCTCTGTACTAGGAGATTTTTATTCTATCATTTAATCCTTACAACAACCCTAGAAGTTGATACTATTATTATGCCTCATTTGCAAATAAGGAAACACATCTAGAGAGGGAAACCTTCCCACACAGGTAATAAACAGAAGTCCAGGAATTTACAGGCAGGTCCTCCATCTCCACATCTCTGCTTTCAACTTAAACACCACGATTGTCTTTCTCATCTAGAATTCCATACTTTATCTTTCTACTTATAGTCCTTATCACATTTTAGCTTGTTTTACAGTCACTTACGTCTGTTATTTCCCAAACTATTTTGGGTTTTACGTACATTCAATAATGTTTCCTAAATTGAACTGAATCCAGTTTTACATTCTTGACTGAATAAAACAGACTTCTATAAAAATTTAATTCAAATTTTTTTTTTAAAGGTAAGTTTAATTTGTTCTTATAGTCAATTTAGCATGGAAAAAGAATTAAATTTTCTACCGTATATCCTTATGAATGTCTGCTTCGAAAATCAATTAGTCTTTAATTGATTTTATTACAAGGAAATGTTTCATCCGGTGCCAAATCAGCTGGCATTTGACTTGAATGAATGCTAAAGCAAATAATTAAGCTGCTTATTATGTGGGGTGAAAGTAATAAGTCACGACTCTCAAAAAATGATAAATATCAAGTGAATAAATGGTACAGCAATGATAAACATGTCTTTGGACTAACTTTATTTTATACAGGTGTACTCAAGACACTTACAGAGCTCATAAAATAACTCCCACTTCCATTCATTTCACAAATTTTTATTGAGCACTACTTATGTGCCAGGTACTATTCTAGGTGCTATGGACACATCACAAGTCCTGATGGCGGGATGGTTAAAGCATTTGGCTGCTAACCAAAAGATTGGTGGTTCAAACTCACCAGCCACTCTGTGGGAGAAAGATGTGGCAGTCTGCTTCCATAATGATTTACAGCCTTGGAAATCCTATGGGGCAGTTCCCCTCTATTCTACAGGGATGCTGTAGTTGGAATTGACTCAACGGCAGTTGATTTGGTGGTGGTTATGGTCACATCAGTAAGAAGGGGGAGGGAAAAAAAATAAAAACAGACAAAAACCCTTGCCCTCACAGAGCAAGGGTGGGGATATCCAAAATAAGCAAAATACATAAGTAAATTTATGCAGTGTTAGAAGGTGATAAACGCTACGGAGAAAGACAAAGCAAGTGAAACGAATAGTGAATGCAGGGGATGGGCGTTGCAATATTAAACAGGGAAGTTTCCATTGCAAAGGTAACATTTGAACAAAATATTAAAAGAGGTGAGAGGGCAAGCCACGTGAATATCTGTAGGGAAAAGTGTCCCAGGCAGAGGGAAGAGAATGTGCAAAGGCCCTAAGGAGACAGCAGACTCAGCATCCTCACAAGAAACAAGGAAGCCAGTGTAGCTGGAGCACAGTGAAGGTGGGGAAGAGTCACTGTAGAAGAGATCAGAAAGGTAAGGGGACATAGAGCCTTATCAGACCTTGTCAGCCATCAGTAAGGACTTTGGCTTTACTCTGAGTGAGATGGGAAACCACTGGAGGCTTTACAGCAGAGGACTGCCACAAGAGGACTTAACACTGGAACAGGATCACGCTGTGTTAAGACTAGGTTGTAGGAGGGCAAGGACAGAGAACAGTAGAGTTGGAGGCCATTGCTATTGCAGCCAAGAGATGTGGTGGCTTGTGAAGAGGTGTTAGGGTGGAGGTCGTGAGAAGGCATCATACTGGATATGGGGATATGAGAGAAAAGACTATGATGGCTTGAGTAACTGGAAGGATGGAGTCGCCATTAACTTTAACAGGGTTAAAAGCGCAGGATGAATAAGCTTGGAGCCCTGGTGGCACAGTGGTTAAGAGCTCGGCTGCTAACCAAAAGGTCAGCAGTTCAAATCCACCAGCCACTCCTTGTAAACCCTATGGGGCAGGCAGTTCATGAGTTGGAACAGACTTGATGGCAATGAGTTTGGTTTTCTGGTTTTTTGGATAAGTTTAGTGGCAGACTGGATGCTCACGAATTCAGATTTGGACATGTGAACTATGAAATGCCAATTACACCATCAGGTGGAGATGCTGAGTGGGAAGTTGGATCTATACAAATCTGGATTTCAGAGATGGGGTCTGGGCTGGAGATATAAATTTGGGATTCATAGCATATGGATTAAAGCCTTGAGATTATCACAGTAGTGCACATACATACAGAAGAGGTCTAAGGCCTGAGCCCTGAAGTACACCAACATTACAATGTCAGTGAGAAGAAGCAAAACCAGCAAAGAGAACTGAGAAGCAGCCAGCGAGAGAGGAAGTAAAACAAGAGTTTGTAATATGCTGGAAACCAAGTTCAGAAAGTGATCAACTGGGTCAAATGCTAACGACGGGCCAAGTAAGGTGAAGACTGAGAAGTGATCACTGATTTTAGCTACATGAAGGTCATTGGGATCTGGCCAAACAGTGTTGGTGGAGTGCTGGGGGAGAAAGTCTGACTGCAGTAGGTAGGTTTAACAGACGGTAGAAAGAAAAGAATTGGAGACACTGAATACAGACAACTCTTTCAAAGAGCTTTCCCTGGAAAGGCAGGCAGAGAAATGGGAAGATGATGAAATAACAGCAAGGTTAAAAAAAATTTTTTCCTTTTTTTTTTTTTTTTTTACTATGCTGTTGAAATGATCCCGTAGAGAGGAAAACACTGGTGACGTAACAAAGGCGAGAACTGCTGGAGCTGCAACCAGTGAGAGGGGATGAGGAGGTCAGTGCACAGGTGAAGGAACTGGCCTTGGAGGGGAGAATGGTCAGTCTTCTACAGTAAAGCTGAAGCAGAAGTTGCCGGGAGGGGACACGTGGTGGTGGGGCCATGGACCTTCTCTGATTGCCTCCTGCTTCACTGAGACAACTGAAGCACAGTTACCGGGGAGGCTAGGGGTGGAAGTGCAGCAGGTCTGAGAGAGGAAAAGGTGTGAAACTGCAATCAGGGGGCTGGAGCGGGGAGAGACAGGACATGACTGCAGGCAGCATTAAGGGTCCACCTGAGGTCCCAGTCTGTACAATAGAAATTCTCAGTTATAAAGCTATAAAGAAGTTATCCAGCCAAATAGCATTTCAGAAAAATCAAAAACTTTTTAGGCTGGAGTGGTTCATATTTCATGGGGTTGCATCTACCAAGCCAACAGAAGGAAATTGATATGAACACAGATGATATCAAGAAGTCCACCACACCAATAAAAAAGTAAATACGGAATGAAATGGAAATCTCTCCCTTTACCACTGCTGGTTTAAAACCCAAGTCTCTGTTCAGATTTTTCATGTTGAAGACATGGACTTTAGGGATTGTCATTACTATGTTTACTAAACCGTTTATTTAAAAACACTCTAGAAATAGAATACCAGGGGCCGGATGTACGTGGTGATTAGTAACATTAAAAGGTGAACGAAAACTAACATCTAGAGAAGGTGAATGGGCAGATCTCATCTCTGTTTTCACTTTCTTTCATTGTACAGAGAACTCACTTAAGCCCCTGCCTGGAATACAGGTGTCCATCCACGAAGCCTGTGAGCATCTGCTGAGAGCAGAGCACCATGCTGCTAAGCCCAACTGCCTTCTCCCTCCTTATATACCTGGGATCTTGGGCAAGACACGTAACTTTTCTCAGGCTCCATTTCTTCACCTGCACGGGCATGAAACCAACTTCATTTAATCTCCAAGGATTAAATGTGATAACACAAGGAAGCAGCTGGTACTTGTCATTTCTTCATCTTCATAAATTCATGGCATCCAATCTTTTTTAAAATTTCACTTAAAGGGTGATTCTTCCCCATGAATTTAAACAAAATAATAAGTACATGTTTTCCTAAAAGTTCAATAAATTAGACTGTTAAAGTTTTCCTCTACTTTGTCATGGAAATATTATTCCACATTTTCCCCAGAAAATACTACTGACAACTCAGAAACATTTCATTGATAGTCTTCCCTTACGGAAAATTACAGACGAAAATTTAAGATACTTTAAGGTCTCAGAAATTCAATGCAGAAATTTGATTCATGTATCATGTGATTCTTGCATTATAGCAAAGCAAAGCGAACCATTGGTTTATATCTATGTATGCAAGTTACATATATAAATATCAACGTTTTCAGATAATGTAAATAGAGAAGGGTAATCATATTAATAAGGAGCCCTGGTAGTGCAGTGGTTAAGCATTCAGCTGCTAACTGAAAGGCTGGAGGTTCAAACCCACTCAGCGGCTTTGCAGGAGAAAGACCTGGCAATCTGCTCCCATGAAGATTATAGCCTACAAAACGCTCTGGGGCAGTTCTACTCTGTTGCATGGGGTTGCTATGAGTCAAAATCCACTTGGTTAGCACCTAAGGACAACAAGTATATCAATCTAATTTTTATGCTAATATTATATTTGTGTAATACAAACCAAAAAGGAAAAAAAAAAAAAAAAGCCATTGTCATGGAGCTGATTTCCACTCACAGCGACCCTACAGGACAGAGTGGTACTGCCCCAGGGGGTTTCCAAGGAAAGGCTGGTGGATTCAAACTGCCAATCTTTTGGTTAGCAGCCAAGCTCTTAACCACTGCGTCACCAGGGCTCCTGTGTAATGCTAGACCTACTTATTACAAGATGGTTACTGTTCGCCCTTGCCTGAATTTCCAAGTATATGGGGCTGCACATTCTAATTGTTCCTAGTAATGCCCCACACTCAATCACTGCTCTTCAAAATGAAACATAGGATAAAATGCTCAGAGTGTAACATAAGCTAAAATAACTGTCTTAGTTATCTAGAGCTGCTATAACAGAAATACCCCAAGTGGATGGCTTCAGCAAACAATAGTTTATTCTCTCACAGTCTAGTAGGCTAGAAGTCCAAGTTCAGGGCGTCAGCCCCAGGGGAAGTCTTTCTCTCTCTTTTGGCTCTGGAGGAAGGTCCTTGTCATCAATCTTCCCTTGATCAAGGAGCTTCTCAGGCACAGGGGCCCCAGGTCCAAAGGATGCACTGTGCTCCTAGTGCTGCTTTTTTAGTGGTACGAGGTCCCCATGTCTCTCTGCTCCCTTCTCCCTTTCATATCTCAAAAGAGATTGGCTCAAGACAGTCTAACCTTGTAGATTAAGTCCTGCCTCGCTAGCATATCTGCCACTAATCCCATCTCATCGTCATCCTAGAGATAGGATTTACAACACATGGGAAAATCACATCAGATGACAAAATGGTGGACAATCACACAATACTGGGAATCATGGCCTAGCGAAAGTGATAAGCACATTTTTGGGGGACACAATTCAACCCATGACAATAACTCCCTCTCATCAAAAGGAGGCACATGAGTTTACATTCATTCTACCATTAGTCAAGTGCTGGGCGTAAATGACACACAAGAAGCTCACAGTCTAGCAGTGAAGACTAACAAGAAAACTAATAATTACAGTTCCACACGTTACAAGGGGATGGACACTGTAATAGAAGAACACTCCAACTGTTATGGGAATAAAAGAGCATTAAGAAGAACTAACCTGATGAAAACAGCATCCCATAAAATGTTCAATCACTTTTAGAGTATTTCACGTTTGGATACTACGATAGTTCTAACTTCCATGTTTTTATGTCATATTTCTTGTTCTTTAGGCATGGTGATCTCTTTGCTCCTTTTATCATGAGTTTTTTTAAATTAGGGTTTAACATTTGAGGTACAGACCATGTTAATAAATCTGCCTCAGAGAAAATAAATCAGTATCACGAAGAATGTCTGAGAATCGTTCTTAACAACGGTAAGGAAAAATGCCTAAGGTTAGGAGACCTTTTAATGTTTGCTCTAAATTCTTCGATGCAAGATGAATTAACTTTTCAGAAGCTCTTCAAGAATAATGGATGTTATATAGCTTATTGTGAGGCCTGGTGGTGCAGTGGTTACAGCGACTGACTGCTAACTGAAAGGCGGATGGGTTCAAAACCATCAGCATATCCACAGGAGAAAGATGTGGCAGTCTGCTTCCATAGGAATTTATAGCCTTGGAAAACCTATGGGGTCACTATGAGTTGGAATCAACTCGATGGCAGTGGATTTTTTTTTTTTTTTTAATAGCTTAAGAGAAACAAAGTTACACGAACGGGAAAAAGTAATATTTCTGCTAAGGTACAAAATTAATCAGCACGACCTAATGGAGAAACATCCAACTGAAAATAATGCATCTATGAGAGCACATCTAAGCTTTCCAAATGAATGGGGGACCGCTAAAAGCAGTAATTTTTCTATCCTTCAGCAGACGGATTAATTAGGCCAGGGGGAATAGGTGCCTGCCATAATTTCAGTGCTGGTTCTAATAGGTTGCTACAACCGCTTTTTTCCCCCCATTTGGTCTCTATGAAGGGATATACAAACATGTGAAAAGCTTGAAGTCTGATAAAAATACTATACACGTATCGTTGTTGTCAGCTGCCGCGGAGTTAGTGGCCCCATGCACAACAGTGACGTGTTGTCCAGTCCCATGCCAACCCATGACTGGTTACAGATCCGACCATTGTGATCCACTGGGTTTTCAGCAGCTGATTTTCGAAAGCAGATTGCCAGATCTTTCTTTGTAGCCTGTCTCAGTCCGGAAGGTTCACTGAATACCGTGAAGTCGCAGCCTCACAGCAACAAACAAGCCTCCACTGGTGGGGGGGCACAGGAGGTGCCCTGGCTGGGAATTAAACCTGGGTCTCCCGCCTAAAAGGTGAGAATTCTACCACTGAACCACCAATATATTATGACCATAAGGAAAAAAAAAAAAAGCAGAGGCACAAAGAGGCGTAATTCTCCCTGAACACTGCGTTACCAACCAGAGGGGGGCTGACCCACTGGCACTCTGTAAATCTTGTGTTCCTTACCTTTTCCAGGGTCACAAAGGAGTTGGTGGTAAAGCAGATTGCATTTCACTAAGACTTTTTCCTGCTCTAAGATTCTAAAATCTAAATATCTGAGATTCTAAAAAGAACTGTTCATATTTTAGGAGATTGCTTTCACAGAAGTTGAGTGCAATTTTCTGATAGAAAAAAGGCAGGCAGGCGGTTTTAAGTGGGTAAATAGTAATGTCCACATTTTTGATGCCATTCTGTTCAAGTCTCAGGTTCATACATACCTGATGAAATCTTCAGTGGCCCCTCCGAATCCAGGTTCAGTGTCCCTAATATATGTTCTCTTAACACCCTATAGCCCATCCAACATAGAGGTTATCATTGAGACAACTGCCTGGTTTTCTGCCTGGACCTCTCACCAGACAGTGAGCTCCATACACACAGGATCATTGTCTTGTTCTTATCATGATGTCTGATCGTTCTCTCCAATTCCAGCACATTACACAGCACCTCGTTGGCACAACGATTAAGCGCTCAGCCGCTAACCAAAAGGTCAGCTGTTCGAACCCACCAGCCACTCTGCGGGAGAAAAAAACCTGGCAATCTGTCCCGCAAAGATTTCAGCCCAGGAAACTACGGGGCAGTTCTACTCTGCTCTATAGGGTCATTACTTTTGGCACTAGACACCTTAAAATAACTTTCTAAAAACTCATCCTAGATCATTTAAACTCTTTTAGGAATTAAAGTCTCTCTCATCATCATTTTAGGGTAATTTGAGAAAAGTAACTTGTGAAATCTACTTGTGAAATGCAATCATTTAGTACAGGAGTTTCAAAGAAATGCAATTTGCAATTAAAGCCTGCCATTTGGTGCTATTCCGAGAATTGAGGTTGTATCAAATGAAGGTCTCCTGAAGTACTTGCCAAATCTGTTTTATTCTATTGGATTCCCCAAGACCTTATAAAAATGCAAAAGAAACATGATTGGGTCTCAGTGAGAGTCTAGTTTAAACTGGCATCACTTATCAAAATGGAGTAAGGGTCAAAATTCTGGCACCCTTCAAATGTCCATCTTGTGGAGCAAAAATCACCTTTTTGAGAAGAAATAATGGTATCAGGAATATATAATCTTACACTGGATTCTTTTAACGGATTTTTCTCTAATTTTAACTCTGTGTATGTGAGACGTGTGTGCAGGAGTGTGTGTGAGAGAGAGAGAAGCAGAGAGAGCAAAAATCTACACCTCCTACTGAAATTAAATGCTTTCATTATCGGAGTTCAGCTAAAAGGTTGTACAGAAGAGGAGTTATAAAAATAAACTATTTATACCCTACCTTAATCTCTTCAGAGAGGATTTGAATGAGCTCAGAAGGGAAGTCCAGTAAATGGCTTATATTTGATACTGAAATTATTATGTAGGCTTTTAAGGGAATTTGTTCTTTTTTCCCCCCTAAGTAATGGTCACATTACAAGGCATAAAATGCCAAAAAGGAACTGCATTTAATTTTGAACCTGTTCCCAATGAATATCATACCATAATTTCTCTATCATATAAACAAATAGAAATACAACTTTTTTAAAATGTAAGGAAAATCCAAAAGAAGACATTTTAACATAGAATAAAAGAAAAACCTAGCAGCTTCCTGAGTCACTATCTTTCTATTTCTATTGCTAGCAGGGAAAGTTTTCTTTCTTCTTCTTCTTTTTTTTTTAATAGGCTGCCCACCTAGATACTTTATAGCTATAAATTCAGCAGATTGACTTCACCATAACTAACATTCTCTCAGACATGTCCTTTTCTTACCAGTTCTATCCCTAGAATAGAAGTTCCTTTTAAAGTGAACCAGTAAAAAAAAAAACTAACAGGAAAATCATATCTGAAATTTAAAAAAGGGTAAGTCATTTGGTCCTTCCAAAATGCTAGGCACACCAACAGCAACAACAAATTCACAGGTCAGTACAGAGGGGGGGTGGAATTCTCTCCTCATTTCCTTACTTTTTTTTCTTTTTTTTCTACCTAGAATACAATGAGCATAAATAGCCTGCTTTGTTCCTAGTAAATGCTGGCTGGGCCACAGTAAGGGAAGGACCCCTTTCTGCAGCAAGAAGAAAGCAACACAGAAGAGCAATGTTATTCAGCTTCCTGTAAATCCATTCAGCCAGGCACTCAGGGACAATGTGGTTGCCATGGAAACAGAGCTGAAACTAAAAGATGACAGTACTTACAGTAAAGGGCTTCTCAATCACATCTACAGGCAACTCCCTACATTCAGTTTGCTTCCACTAAAAAATACTAGACCAAACCTTCTTTCACTGTAGCCTCCTTGTAAGGACGGCTATTCATCAATCAAGATTAATCATGGAATCCCCAGTCCAAAGATTTGGTTCCAGGAAATACTTCTTTCTACCAATAGGATGGAAAGATCTCAGATGTGAAAAATTTGAAGATATTTAGCTACTATTATGGATTGAATTGTGTCCCCCTAAAAAATATGTATTGAAATCCTGACCCCTATACCTGTAAACGGAGCCCTGGTGGTACAGTGGTTAAAAGCTATGGCTGGTAACCAAAAGCTCAGCAGTTCAAATCCACTAGCCGCTCCTTAGGAACCCTATGGGGCAGTTCTACTCTGTCCTATAGGGTCACTGTGAGTATGAATCAACTTGACAGCAATGGGCTTGGTTTGGTTTTATACCTGTAAATATGATCCTGTTTGGAAATAGGGTTTTCCTTGTTACATTAATTAGGTCATACCTGAGTAGGACGGGTTCTACATATAATCACTTCTGAGTTATAAAAAGAGGAGAATGGACACAGACACATAGGAAGAAGAGGAAGACAGGCAGTGGAGACAGATGCATCTATGAGGATTGCTGGTAGCTACTAGAAGCTGAGACAGACAAGGAAGAACCTACCCCCCAGGCCACACTCTAAATTCCAATGTCTAGTTCCTAAACTATGAGAAAATCAATTTCTGTTCTCTAGAGCCAAGCGCTTGTGGTATTTCTGTTATGGCAACACTAGGCACCTGAGGCAGCTACCAAGTATTTTCCTAAAAGACAAATAATGACCACCTGTCCTATGAAGGAGGTCCTTGTAAGCTAAACCTCTGTACCCACTGAGTATCCCTGGGTCCTAGTTCCTAGAGGAAAATGTTTCAAAGAGTAGTCTGGGGCTTTCCCCCAGTGGAAGAAGGCTGGGGCAAACATTTTAGAAGAATTTAGGTGAGGAAGTCAGAAGAAATCTATTAAGCCATCCATCACGCACTTTCCTCTAATTCTGAAGAAGCTAGAGCTGACCCTGTTCAAACAGGTGTGACCGGAACTTGCGTAAATCCTCTCCAGGAGTCAGGTAAAGGGTTTTAGTTATCTTCAAATAAAACAAAAAATCAAATCAAATTGCAGAATAGACAACTGGGGACCAAAGTAAAAGGCTGGCAACTTACTTGTCCAAATTTTTCTATCTCCAACAGAACAGGAAAGGAAGCAAACATGGAATGGCTAACTGTACGCTTTACCCAGGAACATCAGTGACACGCGAATCTCATTTAACCCCCAGGACAACCCTGCCAAGCTGGCATTATGGTTCCCATTTTATACAAAAAGAAATGAAGGCTCAAAAAGGTTAAGTAACTTGCTCAAGGTCATACAACCACTAAGGGGGGAGCTGAGATTTGAACTCTGTCAGACTTGGAATATGCTCTTTGTACTTAATAACCACACACTGTCTCCTTGAAGAAGAAAGGAATTACTAGTGTGATTTACAGTCTATGAAAAACAATGTAAGTGAGCTTATTGAGATAATTCAGTGAAGTTTTTATACTTGTCTAAACCCAAATAACCAGACCATTTTTCTATGGCCTAGTTTTATGAAGTGAATAAATGGCAAGTATGTAAGCTTATATCTGGGATTTATTTTTTTTAAGGATCAGTTTCTAAGGAATGTCATAAGGTCAATACAAGTTCAGGCTAACCTCCTACACCTTAGGGAATACCGAATATGTTCTGAAATGGACATTTTCAAACAAATTGGCTAACTTTAAAAACAAATTACGAACATAAGTTAGAATCACATGGTTTTAGAATAGGACTCCATTTGTGGCAAGACTGGAAATTCTAAGAGTGCAAATTAATATATGCTGTGACTTTTAAAATTTTAACATGAAGACAAAACACCTGCAATATTTTTTAGAAATTGATCCTCTGCACGCAAAATACATCATCAAATTTGGAGGTCAGTATAGGAAAAAAAAAAATTTTTTTTTTTTTTTTTAATATACAATGGTGGGCACACCCCTGTAGTTAAGACTCTTGGAATCAAGGCTAACAGACTGGTGATGTGGAAAAACTTCGTCGGTCAATTCTATACTTGTTCTGGAAAACACCAGCTACTCAGCACATGTCAGTACAAACAACATTGTTGTTAGTGGTCACTGAGTAGGCCCCCAACTCATGGCAACCCCATCTACAGTGGGATTGGATCTTTTTATCAGACCATTGTGATTCATAGGATTTTTCATGGTTGATTTTCAGAAGTAAATCACAGATTTCTCTTTCTTTTGTTGTTTTTGTTTATAATATGCACAGCAGAACTTACACCAATTCAACAATTTCTACATGTACAACTCGGCGACACTGAAATGTACTGCAACCATTCTCACCCTCCTTTTCTGAACTGCATCCCCTAAGTTTCCTGTCTTTCGAGTTGCTGTTGTCAATTTGATGCCATATAGATAGTTCTTCAAGGAGCACAATGCTAAGTGCAGACATTCTTTACTAGTTACATTAAACTATTGTTTGGTTTCAAGAAGGCTTCAGAGGATATTTTTGGTTTAAGGTTTCAAGATTATCTCAGGACAATAGTTTCAGGGGTTCATCCAGCCTCAATGGCTCCAGAACGCCTGGATTCCATGAGAATCTGAAATTCTGTTCAGTCACAGGCCTCTCTTCCTAGTCTGTCTCAGTCTGGAAGCCCCACTGAAACCCGCTCAGCATCACAGGAGCACAGAAGCCTCCACTGATAAACGAATGGTGGCTGCGCTTGGGATGCACTGGCCCGTCATAGAACCCAGGTCTCCCCAATGGAAGGTGAGGATTCTACCGCTGAAGCAAAACTGCCCTTTACAAACATGGTTACTACGGTTGAATACAATGGGACTATCCAGGTTTGTAGGAAAATTATCCTTATACAAAAGGCATCTTGTCCTGTTTCTTATTGGTTCTTTCTTCTTAATAAAAGTACTTTCGTTCTCCCTTGTAGTCATGCTCTGAACCTTCACTTCTTGTATCACAAAGACTTCTCCACTCTCCCTCTAACCAGTTCCTCTGCCTGATTCTAATTTGCTGCATTTAACAGTCCCTGGGCTTAAAAAAAAGAGACAGATATTTCAGGTTTAGGAAACCTAAGTATAAAACAAGAGTAAACTAGGTGTCTTAGTTACCTGGAAACCCTGGTGGCGTAGTGGTTACATGCTATGGCTGCTAACCAAGAGGTCAGCAGTTCGAATCCGCCACGTGCTCCTTGGAAACTCTATGGTGCAGTTCTACTGTGTCCTATAGGGTCGCTATGAGTCGGAATCAACTCAACCGGAGTGGGTTTTTGGGTTAGTTACCTAGTGTTGCTATAACAGAAAGCCACAAGGGATGGTTTTAACAAACAAATTTATTCTATCACTGTTTAGTAGCCCATTAAGTCCAAATTCAGGGTGCCAGTTCCAGGGGAAGGCTTTCTCTCTCTGTCGGCCCTGGAGGAAGGTCCTTGTCATCAATCTTTTCCTGGTCTAGGAGCTTCTCAGTGCAGGGGTCCCAAGTCCAAAGGATGCACTCTGCTCCTGGCACTTCTTATTTGGTGATATGAGGTCCCTAGCTCTCTCCTATTATCTCTTGTAAAGCCACACCCCAGGGAAACCCTCCTTTAGATTGGGGCTGTGACCTGAGTAAAGGTGTTACACCTCACCCTAATCCTCTTTAACATAACCTAATCTTGGCTCATTAACCACAGGCAGAGATTAGGATTTACAACATACAGGCAAATGAGATCACAAAATGTAGGACAACCATACAATACGGGGAATCATGGCCTAGTCAAGTTGATACATATTTTGGGGGGACACAATTCAACCCATGACACTAGGTTTGAGGTTTGAGAGCTTTACTGGAGGGAAAGAAAATAAACTTTAGTACCTGAATTTCACACTGCCTAATGTTCAAGTTCCCTCTGCTTCTTTCCTATTGTCAGGCTGTGGTTCAGCCAGGTAAGTAGCCTTTGTCTGAATTCAAAAATAAGTGGGGCATTTCTCTGCTGCAGAAAACATAAGATTTTGGTTTCTATGGATACATCTATTTTCACATGACAAGGAATCAAAATTTTCATTTTCAAACCAACATGCATCTACATGAAAAAAAAAAACAAAACATGAAAAGCAATGAGAAAAACTCTTCCCAATGTAATCTTCTTAGCAGATAAAGGTCTCACTTCTGCAGCCAAAGAAATCCCCCGAATAAGTGACATGCCTGTGGCTATTCAGAGACAGAAAGCATGCCAGCCATTTGGATTATTTATGGCAACATTTAAAAAGTGAAACTGATATCGGCTGAAGCAAATACCACTGTCTCAGTCTGGAAGCCTTTCCTGTTTAAAAGGCACCTGCTCCTGAAATACAGCCAAAACTTGTTACACTAACATCTACACAACTGATCTGCAAGTTGTTAGAAGAAATACTTAGAGAATTCAAAGCAAGATCTCTCAGCAATTAAGTCCATCTGGTTTATTAAGGCTCACTCTAAAAAATGCCAAGGCCCATGGAAGGGTTATTATTAACTATACATCTTCCCCCATTTACGTGGAACTTTAGAATGAAGGCAGAAAAATATGTTTTTTGTTTTAATGGGGTTTAACAGATTTAAGTAATTTAGGACTAAAGAGTACAGTAAATAATGCCCAACTCCCAGAATTAACAATTGTTATTTTGTCATTTTTGCCTCATATGCCTTGGATATATGGAAATCAAACATAAAGTTAAAATCTCCTTTGTTTCTGGTCCCCAGCCTATTCCCCTCCTCCCTCCCTTCTTCTGTCCTTCCCCACAATCCCAGGCCATTACTATCAAGTATTTGGCATATGTCCCTCCGAGTCATGTTTTTAGACTTTGTGTTATATATGTATGTATCCACAGGCAACCAGGAGTACAGTATAGTGTATTTTAAAATCTTATATGAATTATGTAATGCTTAATATATCAACCTGCAATTTGCCTTTTTCACTCAGTATTGATTTGGAAACCTAGCCAGGCCTTAGTTTTTCTTAATTCCCTTTTTATCTCATTGATTCATACCTAATATTTTTGTTCTTAAAAGATTATCAATCTCCCATTAACATTATTACTTTTGATAAATTGCCAAGATAAATTCTGCATACCCTGGAGACTCCCGAATTCTTTCCAAAAAATGCCTATTTTCTCAGAATGTTCTATTTAGCTGATATATGGTAACCATTATAGTGACCACATTCTCGGAGGGAAGAAAGGATGCGTGAATCAATTCATTCTTGGCCCTTCGACTTCATCTCCACTTAACGGAAAGGAATGTGCAGCAAATGCTTGACACTTTGAGCTGGAGGTATAGGCGTAACTGCTATTCCAAAGGAAACCGTGGTGGCCGTAGCAGTTAAGAGCTACAGCTGATAACAAAAAGTCAGCAGTTCGAATCCACCAGGTGCTCCTTGGAAACCCTATGGGGCACTTCTACTCTGCCATATAGGGTCACTATGAGTTGGAATCTACTTGCCAGCAACAGGGTTTTTTTTGTTGTTATTCCAAAGGGCTTCTTGACCCAAAGGAATATAAACTCTGGAAAATTATTTTAAAATGATTAAAACCTAAGAGGAGTCATGATAGAGCAATATCTAAGCTTTCAGGAGAAAAAATCTGCAAGATGACTTAAAATCACTAACCCACAGAAACAGTTTCCTTCAAAAGACAACACAAAGGAAGAAAAAACAAAATCGTAGGTTAGATTTATTCTACTCTGTAACATGAGCCAGGTTTTAAAGGCACGGGAAACTTGTTTCACGAGGAATGCATAAAAGGAATCCCTCCCTGAAGAATTTCATAAACTGGGAAATACTGATGAACTGTATGCATTATTATTTCTTATCTTTTTCTTGCATCCAGAGACATGATATTCTTTTCACAGAAACATCTATTTATTTTTTGCAAATCTCCAGGGGTGTCAATTAAACTGGGACTGGGACCAGAGAGTAAGAGAAGTTGTCTGCAAGCATTTATCATCAAGTTATATGCCTTGCTTGGGGAGCCAGCTGTCTTAAATAACCATCCCCTCCCTGGGGCCACAAGTCTGGGCAAGAATGCTACTCTTGTCAGAAACTTGTGTCATAAGATTAGATTTGAATGGAAAAGCAAAGGGAACCTGGTCTCTTTTCTCCAGCTGGGATTGATTATTCCCTTCTCAACAAGAAGGCTGTTATTTAGCCTGAAAAGAGAAGCCTCCTTCCTTCTTGGATAGTTTCCAATCCATCTTGGCACCTGAATGACTTAGCCAATACCCTGCTTCATCATGATTTTAAGGTCTCTCAGCCTCTCTCCAGGAAGATATTTTGGTACATTATTTCTCCAACAATGTGGACAGAAGTTACCCTTGGATTCCCATGGTGTGGGAAGGTAACTTGGGAACCTGGGCAGATGGATAAGGCCAGATGGCATATCAAGGGTGGAGGCTTAGGTAGGTCAGCATGAGCTTGCAGCAGCTCTGGAAGATGGAGAAAACATCCCGCAACCTAAGACACACTCTCTCTCCCTCTCTCACTATTCTCCCCAGAGTACCCAGCACCATGCCTGCCCTGTAGCCAACAATATTTATTGAATGAATGAGTGTATGGGTAGCACAGAGACAGGTGACTCCAGAGTCAGTGGCTCACAGTATTAGGCTCGTGAGGAGCAGATTTTACGACCAGGATTTGCATGGAGATGGCTATGAAGAACCAGTTGAGAAAAACGAACAGAGATGAGGGCTTAGGCAGAAAACAGATGTGAGGAAAAGGGGAGAGGGAGACATGTCAGCACATTAGTGTGGTAGTTAGCTGCTGTGGAGTCAGGCCCTAACTCACAGCAACGCCATGCACAACAGGATCGAACCACTGTGATCCATATGGCTGCAAATGGCTGATTTTCACAAGCAGATCTCCAGGCCTTTTTCCTAGTCTGTCTTAATCAGTAAGCTCCACTGAATCCTGCTCATCATCACCATAGCAACAGGGAAGCCTCTACTGACAGATGGGTGGTGGCTGTACTTGAGGTGCTCTGGCCAGAAGTTGAACCTAGCTCTCCCACATGGAAGGCAAGAGTTCCACCACTGAACCGCCACTGCCCCCTCAACAGCAAAAATCTCAAATGTAAGTAAATGTTGCTACTACACGGAACTCTATCCATCTATCCTCTGCCACCTTAGCTGGTGCAACTTTAGCAACTTAATTTAAAGGGAATATACAGCTTACACCAAGGGCAAAGGTAGATGGGACCCCATGTAGACCTCAATGTCAGGAGCTCTATGGGCAGGGAGAATGGGCTAAGAGAGGAGGGAAGGAGCAAGACACAGCCAAGGAGGGAGACAGCATCTCAGATGTTAAGAGGTGGGACAACTCGAACCTTACTAAAACATGAAGAAATCTAAAAATGTGTTACAGTAATCGTGACACTTTTACATTTAGTGCCACAAATTACTTAAACACATATAAATTATAACTGTATCAACTTATCAGGTGATAATTTTTAAAGACTAAATACAAAACCCTCACAAATATGTGGCCTGGGCCAAAAGGCCCACAAAGTCCTCCCACCACCTCCAGCGGTTGGTGACCAGCGTTTGGGGACCAGCGATGAGCCCCTTCTCCTTGGTTTGTTAAAGGGACAATCCTGCTCCTCATCTCCATTTCTCACAAGTTCTGCTTTAGTCTGGCTTGAGCCCTAGTTCCCAGGCATGGAAATACTCATCTCATTCCTCTCCAGCTACAGAAGGACTAGCCCATACACCAAGAGCTTAGGCCCATCTTTAACGTCCCATTTTGACTCTTCAGTGTGTGGTGGTTTTCTTCATTGCCTCCTGATTAGCATTCAGAACCTCAGCCAGTGCTTTCTTGGGTAGCTGTCTTTGGCTGAAATGCAGTACTTTAATCTTCCTAGGCCAAGTATTTTCGCAAACCGCGGAACTTGATGAACAAAGTTTACAATGTGTTTTTTCAAATGCCATTTTCACTTAAAAACAAATAAGGGAAAAAAAAAATCATTTCATGATTTATTCAGGAAAATGGGGTTCTAAGGTAAGGTGACTATGGAGTCCTGGTAGCGTAGTGGTTAAGAACTTGGCTGTTAACCAAAAAGGTTGGCAGTTTGACTCCACCAGATGCTCCTTGGAAACCCCATGGTGCAGTTCTACTCTGTTCTATAAGGTTGCTACGAGTTGGAATCCACTCGATGGCAATAGGTTTGGTTTTTAAGGTGACTATGTTCCTATTTGGAAACCCTGGTGGTGTAGTGGTTAAGTACTATGGCTGCTAACCAAGAGGTCAGCAGTTAAAGTCTGCCAGGTGCTCCTTGGAAACTATGGGGCAGTTCTACTCTGTCCTACAGGGTCGCTATGAGTCGGAATAGACTTGATGGCAGTGGGTTGGGTTTTTTATGTTCCTATTTAATAAAGTCTCAGAGGCCCTTCTAAAACAAAGTGTGGGAATATAAATAAGAACAAAGTACCTCATAGTTGCATTAATCCCCCAAAGCAGTCCCAGTTTCTGATACACATCACTGGGTTGGGTGTGGCATTACCGGCACAGTTTTAAAGAAGAAGGTGTTATCAAGAGAGATTAAGGGTGATAGAAAAACGTGGACACGGGTGGTGGTGACGGTTGCACGACATAATGAACACAGTTGGTGTCACTCAATTGCACACATGAGAAATGTTGAAACGGCAAAGGTTTTGTTACATATGTACTTACCACAATTAAAAAAAGAGACAGAAACAAAGCAGCACCGTCTCTACATTCTTCACTACTTAGGAGACCACCTTGGGAATAGGAACACCAATAAGCAAAGCTTCACAAAAAGAGTCTGACAATGGAGAGAGATTTCAACACTTCTACCCCAGGACAAACAGGATGTTGTATGGCTACTCAGGAGGGGAAGTGCCTTGAACAATAAAGAGGGGTGAAAGGACAGACATCCTGAAACCATCCGTACCCGACTCTCAGGGTATGCACGTGTCTCTGCCCACCTGTGGGATCTGTGAGAGAAACACTTTTATCTGCACAGTGGTGACAGTGATTCCTGGGGCTCATTTCCTGGGTACTGCTGAAGTGCGGTGTTTGAGGACTGCTACTGCTGGTGAGTCACATTTTGATACACCTGCCTTCTCTGCCCTCAGTACAGTGGGATTAATAATCGCGGAAGATTCATAACCCTTCCTGCTTCACAAGAGTGCAGCAATCCTTCCCTCATAAATCATCAAAAATGGTTGTGGGATAAATAATTTGAATATTACTCTCCTCACTGGCATGAGCAGTACATGTAATAAACCACCTTCTGCTCCTTTTGTTTGAATTGGCTTGGCTTTCCGTCCTCTCCCAGCCTCATCCAGTAGCAGCCTGGCGCTTCCATTAAAATTCATGATGCTTCCCTCAATGCGAGTGTCTGATTGCAGCTGTCAGTTTCTCAGCTCAAGGATTTTCAAACTGCCTGAGAGGACAATGAGGGGCATTCGCTGCTAAGGAAATAGGTCAAGCTCAATTTTTCTATTTCAGTTCTGCTGCCAAAAGTGTAGACTTTTCCTTCTAGAGAAAACATATCCTTCTGGGTAGGTTCAGCACTTAAAAAGAGGTGAAGAGGGCACACTTCTTTCCCTCACCAGCAGGAGCTGCCATGGTTTCCGCACACAACGCCTCTGTTCCTCAGGCGCCTCCATCCCATCACTGCCGACTCCCTGAAAAAGTGTGTGTTTTTGCTCTTTGTGTTAATTCGGCTTTGCAGACATCAAGACACCAAACAAACTGGACCACAATAAAAGAGGAATTGAGGACAAAAAAAAAAATTTTTTTTTTGAGGACAGGCCATACAACACCAAAAAGAGTCTTAATGTCCAAAAGTCCATAGTCATCCTGCTGATTGTTTTTTGTTTTGTGTTTCATCCTATGGTACCACTGGAGAATGAGCTCCACAGTGGAAACCACCAGATCTCTAACGCTATATCCCACCTCCATCTCCCTAGCCCCCATGCCTCCCCACTCTCCTCACTCCCACACACACATTCTTCTATTTTTGGCAAAAGCTGTGGAAGCTCTTTGTAAGAGGGAAGGAGAAGGAGAAAAGAAAATGTTTGAATCCTCAAAAAAAAAAAAAAAATGATACAAAGACTCATTATAATTCCGTGCTACCACTGAATCACTGGATGCAACTAGAAGGAGCCTAGAGATTCCAGAATAAATAAATAAATAAACAAACCTACTGTCATCAAGTCTATTCCAACTCATAGCGACCCTACAGGACAGAGCAGAACTGCCCAACAGAGTTTCCAAGGAGTGCCTGGCGGGTTCGAACTACCGACCTCTTGGCAAAGATTACTTTTACATGGTGCTAAACAGCACTCAGCTGCTAACCGAAAGGTTGGCAGTTCAAACCTACCCAGCAGCTCCACAAAAGAAAGACCTGGTGATCTGCTCCTGTAAAAATTAGAGCCTAGACAACCCTCTGCAGCAGTTCTCTGTCACATGGGGTTGCTGTGAGTAGAGATCGACTCAACAGCACCCAACAACAACCAATTCCATGCCCATCCCATTTTAGAGATTTGGAAACAGATGGCCAGAGAAGCTAAACGAATTCTCGAAGGTCACAGAGACAGTGGCAGGGTTAGAAGAAGCTGAGTCCCCTGACTCCGAGGTGTTCCTTCTACTTGCCTCCTATGGCGGCATGGGAAAAGGGTCATGTCATGCCTTAGAGCAACAGATAACCCAACACCTTGAATCCTGCAGATATTTACTGGGCCACTAGGCAAGGATGAGAAACAGCAAGTCATCCTAAAGGCAAAGCACTAGCTAGTTTGAGGAGACCTGGGTTCAAATGCATAAAGTTTGTTGGGTAACCTTGTGAAAAGGAGCCCTGGTAGCGCAACGGTTAAGCACTTCACTGCTAACCAAAAAGTCCGCGGTTCAAACACACCAGCTGCTCAGTGGAAGAAAAGACCTGGCAATCTGCTCCCATAAAGATTTTAGCCTAGGATACCCTATGGGGCAGTTCTATTTTGTCCTATAGAGATGCCATGACTTGAAATCGACTTGACAGCACACAACAACAACAAACCCTGGATAAGCTATTAACCATTCTGGATTTCAGTTCCCACACTCATAAAACTAGGGGCTTGGGGCACATGATCTGTAGATTCCTTCCAGTTGTACAGGTCCATGTTTCCATGCATAGGTTCACTTAGTGTGCCTGTGTAAGGCAGATGCTATATGAGGCGCAAAGGGAATTTTTTTTTAAATGATGAATAAGAAAAGGTTCCTTCCATCAAAGAGTAGGAGGGACAAGTCAGTGGGGATTGTGGTCATATTTTTGATAGTTATTTCCAAGCACCAAGTTTTTTGATATAGCAAATGTTTGATTTCTAGAACATTCTGTGATCATTTTTATCTCTGTACCTTGTTCATGCTTCCGCTCAACCCCAAATTTAGTCCCTAGTCCTCAAATTCTTCTGTCTTCTGAAGGATGAGTCCAACTCATTCTTCAGAAAGATTTACTCAAATTAATGCTGCTTTGTCAGAATCGCTCAGCAGCAACTGGTAACTGGTATTCCTTTCCTTATCCTTGACAGCATTTACTATCTGCATGGATTTTATCTAATTTAATTGAATTTTAGTTACTTTAACTTAATTAGCTAAATCAATTTTTTTAACCTATTTTATAATAATCTCTGTTTGACGTGGGGATATCCTATGTCAGCAAGACTAAATTCCTTGAAAGAGATTCATGCGATACTGAGTTTTGAGTCACAGATTTAGAAGTTACCATTAAAATAATTCTCTTGGTTTATAGTAAGGAAGCCGTCACTCTATCTTAAGGAAACCAAACACATTACGAATATATGCTGAGAGGATTGTGATTCTAGGCATTGTAAGAGGCAGACTACAGTTACTGAAACTGAGAAGGTTTTTTGGTAATTACTGGTTCTATTTCTGCAATAATCACTTTTACATAAGAAAGCCCTCTTTAAGGCCCTGGATAAGTAAAGAATTACTGAAAAAGAAGAACAAAGTGGGAGGCCTCACGCCACCTGATTTTAGAACCTATTATACTGCCATGGTAGTCAAAACAGCCTGGTACTGGTACAACAACAGATACATAGACCAATGGAACAGAATTGAGAATCCAAACATAAATACATTCACCTATGAGCAGCTGATATTTGACAAAGGCCCAAAGTCTGTTATATGGGGAAAAGACAGTCTTTAACAAATGGTGCTGGCATAACAGGATATCCATCTACAAAAAAATGAAAAAGACCTATACCTCACACTATGCACAAAAACTAGCTCAAAATGGATTGAAGACCAAAATATAAAATCTAAAACAATAAAGATCATGGAAGAAAAAAGAGAGACAATACTAAAAGCCCTAATACATGGCATAAACAGTATACATTACTAACGATGCACAAACACCAGAAGAGAAACTAGATAACTGGGAGCTCCTAAAAATCAAACACTTATGTTCATCCAAAGACTTCACCAAAAGAGGAAAAAGACAGCAGACTGGGAAAAAAAAATTGGCTACGACAAACCCAATCAGCGTCTGATCTCTAAAATCTACAAGGTACTGCAAAACCTCAACAACAAAAAGTCAAATAACCCAATTAAAAATGGGCGAAGAATATGAACGGGCACTTCACTAAAGAAGACATTCAGGCAGCTAAGAGATACATGTAGAAATGCTCACAATCATTGGCCATCAGAGAAATGCAAATCGAAAGTAGAATGAGATACCATCTCACCCCAACAAGGCTGGAATTAACCCAAAAAACACAAAATAATAAATGTTGGAGAGGTTGTTGAGAGACTGGAACACTTATACATTGCTGGTGGTACAAACACTTTGGAAATCGATTTGCCACTTCCTGAAAAAGCTAGAAATAGAAATACCATATGATCCAGCAATCCCACTCCTTGGAATATATCCTAGAGAAACAAGAACTGTCACATGAATAGATATATTCAATAGCAAAAAAATGGAAACAATCAAGGTGCCAATCAACATATGAATGGATAAACAAATTACGGTATAATCATACAATGGAATACTACTCAATGATAAAGAACAACAATGAATCCATGAAACATCTCATAACATGGAGGAAATCTGGAAGGCATTATGCTGAGTGAAATTAGTCAGTCTCAAAAGGTCAAATGTTGTATGAGACCACTATTATAAGAACTCAAGAAAAGGTTTAAACACAGAAGAGAACATTCTTTGATGGCTATGGGGGTAGGGAGGGAGGATATTCACTAATTTGATAGTAACTCCAGTAGTAGACAAGAATTATTTTAGATGAAGGGAAGGACAACTACACACAATATAGGAGAAGTCAGCATGACTGGACTAATCTAAACTCTAAGAAGTTTCCTGAACACAACCAAACATTTCAAGGGACAGAGTAGCAGGGCTGGGGTTCTGGGGACCATGGTTTCAGGCGACACCTAGGTCAATTGGCATAATAAAGTGTATTAAGAAAACGTTCTGCATCCCACTTTGGTGAGTGGTATCTGGGGTTTTAAAAGGTAGCAAGTGGCCATCTGAGATGCATCCATTGGTTTCAACCCACCTGGAGCAAAGGAGAAATAAAGAATGCCAAAGACACAAGGAAAATATGAGCCCAAGAGACAGAAACCCACACCCATTCCATCGAGTTGACTCCAACTCATAGAGACCCTATAGGACAGAACAGAAGTGCCTCATAGAGTTTCTAAGGAGCGCCTGGTGGAGTCCAACTGCTGACCTTTTTGATTAGCAGCCATAGCTCTTGACCACTACACCACCAGACAGAAAGGACCACATAAACCAGAGACTCCATTAGCCTGAGACCAGAAGAACAAGATGGTGTCCGGCTACCACCAATGACTGCTCTGACAGGGAACACAACGGAGAATCCCCGATAGAGCAGTAGAATGCAAACCTTAAATTCTCGTAAAAAGACCAGACTTAATGGTCTGACTAAGACTGGAGGGACCCTAGAGGTCATGGTCCCCAGACTCTGTTAGCCCAAAACTAAAACCATTCCTGAAGCCAACTCTTCAGACAAAGATTAGACTGGACTATAAGACATAAAATGATTCTGGTGAGGAGTGTGCTTTTTAGCTCGAGTAGACACATGAGACTATGTGCGCAGCTCCTGTCTGGAGGCAAGACGAGAAGGCAGAGGGGGACAGGAACTGGCTGAATGGACACAGTAAATACAAGGTACAGAGCAGGAGTATGCTGTCAGATCGTGGAGAGAACTAGGGTCATATAACAATGTGTATGTAAGTTTTTACATGAGCAACTGCTTTTAATTGTAAATTCTCACTTAAAGAACAGTTTTTTAAAAAAGCCCTCTTTGGATGTTTCCATTATCACGAGTACTTAATTTACAGGGCTGACTCTAAACTTACAGTAGGTCAAAGTCTTACTGTACAGGTTTTCAGAAATGGAGGGTCAGAGATCATAGTTCTGGTCTTGGTTCTTCCTCCAAAAAGGGATGGAAACGTGCCCAGGTAACTTAGCCTCTTAATACTTCAGTTTCAGTCTCCTCCTTTGGGAAATGAAGATATCAGACCAAGTCATCTGTCAAGAACCTTTCAAGCTACAATGCACTATTTTTAATTTCCTAATCTATTTTTTTTTTTTTTTAATCTATTAGAGGGAACGTTCTTTACAAGAAGTCTTCTAGGAACCTTTCACTCCTACTGTAAAAGGTCAATGTATTTTCTCTCCATTTCCCTCTTCACATTGTTCCTAGCCTGTTATGGATTGAATTGTGTCCCCCCAAAATACGTGTTGGAATACTAACAGCTATGCTTGTGGATTTCTCGACTACCAGCCAAAATGTTGGTGGTTCAAACCCATCTGTAGCAATCTCAGAAGACAGGTCTAGTGATCTGCTTCCAAAAGGTCACACCCTTGAAAAGCCTATGGAGTAGTTCTACTCTGCACACGTGAGTTGGCCATGAATGGCAATCACCTGGATAGGAACCAACTACAACATACTGTGGTCTTAATCCCATTAGGGAATAGTTTTATTCTGTTAATGAGGCCATTATCAGTACACCACCCAGTGCAGTGTGTCTTAAATCAATTACTTTTGAGATATAAAAAGAGCAGATTAGGTACAGAGAAGCAAGCAAGCAAGAATGGGGAAAGGCAGATGCCATGTGAAGATTTCCAAGGAATGCCAAGAAGAATGATAGAGAAGCTGAGACAAGAATGTTCCCCCAGAGATGACAGAGAGAGAGACTTCCCCTAGAGCTGACACCATAAATTTGGACTTCTAGCCTCCTAAACCGTCAGAAAATAAATTTCTGTTAGTTAAAGCCACTCACTTGTGGTAGTTCTGTTATAGCAACACCAAGAAACTAGGACATAGCTTAACTTTGAAAAATTATAGCTTATTGTAAACTAGACTGAAGTAAACGTTCTTTACAGTCGCAGTACTCAACACTTTTACTTGCTTCCACCTGCCAAATATCAGCAGGGCTCTTTCATTTTTTCTTTCTTCCTTTTTTTTTTTCAACATTGCCTTCATCTAGAGTTGCCAGATACAATACAGGATACCTTGTTAAATATGAATTTTGAATAAGCAACAAATTATTCTTCAATGTAAGTAGCCCTGGTGGCACAGTGGTTAAGAGCTTGGCTGCTAAACAAAAGGTTGGCAGTTCAAATCCACCAGCTACTCCTTGGAAACCCTTGGGGCAGTTCTACTCTGTCCTACAGGGTTGATATGAGTCAGAACTGACTTGACAGTCATGGGTTTGGGTTTTTTTGTTGTTGTTGAAATCTATCTTAGTCATCTAGTGCTGCCATAATAAAAATACCACAAGTGCGTGGCTTTAGCAACGGGAAACTTATTACCTCACAGTAAAGTAGGCTAAAACACCAAATTCAAGGCGTCAGCTCCAGGGGAAGGCTTTCTCTCTCTGTTGGCTCTGGAAGAAGGTTCCCGTCCTCAATCTTCCCATAGTCGAGGAGCTTCTCAGGCACAGGGACCCTGGGTCCAAAGGACGCGCTCTGCTCCTGGTGCTGCTTTCTTGGTGGTATAAGGTCCCCAACTCTCTGCTTGCTTCCCTTTCATCCCTTGAGAGATAAAAGGTGGTACAGGCCACACTCCAGGGAAACTCCCTTTACCTTGGATCATGGAGGTGACCTGAGTGAGGGTGGTGTTACAATCCTACCTTAATCCTCTTAACATAAACTTACAATCACAAAATGGAAGACCACCACAGAATAGTTGGGATCATGGCCTAACCAAGATGATGCACACATTTTCGGGGGGACATAATTCAATCCATGACAAAATATCATCCTGATTTAAAATATTATATTCAATCAACTTTAGTCAATTTCTATTATTGGCTTAATATGACTTATTTTAACAGGCATTATATCTCCAGATCAAATCAGATCATTTATCTTTGACTTTCAAAAACAAGGTCACTTTGGGGAAATTGAGAAAGCTCAATTTAGTAATCAGCTCAATAGTCAGAATAAGCTAAAATCCAGGGTTGATGGGTGAGAAATGTGTATTAGTCATTCCTGGAGGACCGACCACATGAAGAATGTACGCAATGCCAAATGTTAACTGCCAACCTGCTGCAAAATTATTAACCAGTGAGTATCAAGGGAAGTCATTACAGTACTAGCATCATAATAACTGCCACAGATACAGAAGTATAGATCTTGGTTCCTGTCCTGGTTGACTAGTAATCTAATGGAAGAAAGTAGTAGTGATGCGTTAGGATTGTGATGTTGGTGAAGAGTACTGAATATACTGTGGACTGCCAGAAAAATGAACAAATCGGTCTTAGTAGAGATACAAGAATGCTCCTCAGAAGTGTTGACGGCAAGACTTCATCTTGCTTACCTTATACACATCATCCATCAGGAAGGATCAGTTGCTAGAGAAGGACACCATGTTTGGCAGAGGGTCAGTGAAAACAAGGGAAACTCTCAATAGGATGGATTGACACAAGAGCCACAACGATGGATTCAAACATACCAATGATCATGAAGATGGCACAAGACTGGGCAAGGTTTCATTCTCTTATATGTGGGGTCACCATGAATCAGAGGTGGCTCCATGGCAAACTACAACACCACTACACAAAAGGACAGTCTCCTCTCTCTTTTCTTTAGAGGGGGTGGACACAGCATACAAATGGTCTTATAAGCTTCCCCACTTAAGCAATAGATTTAGTCTCAAAAGTTAAATTCTGTCAAGGCTTTAACTGAAGTCTACAGGACCACGTGGCTGACAAAAGCCAGCAGATTGGAGCAGGGTGGGAGGGTAGATACAAACTATTTCCCTCTGCAGCTTTACTGGAAACCTTCCATGATATTAAATACATGAAAAGAATCTCCTTTGCGGTCACTAGTGTAGCCACAAAGGGAGCCTGTCCTTCATAAGCCCAGGGCATAAACAACTACAACGTCCCAAAGAGCTGCCCATCAGCAGGCCTGATACCAGCCTTCTGAGATGGCTTTTCCTCTCTCCTCCTTCCAGTTGAAATAGATGATTTTTCCTGAAAATCAGGAAAGCACATTCTAAATTGTCTTTAACTGATGGTTCTCTGATGAGTACAATTTATCTCCTGAATATGAAAGAAAAGACCCTCAATCCCACCCCAGTAATGTGCCTCCCTTTGAGAATAATGTACCCAGACAGGGCCATGAGCAACTGTTTCATCAGAGGCTATTTTACATTATCATAGTCATCATTAGGCAGTGTCCCACCCACTATTTATCTCTATGACAAAGAAGAGCTCTCAAAAGGAGGCAGGGTTCCCTGCCACTCAGGGGGATCTGAAACAGTCAGAAGAGCTGCTTTTTGAGGGCTGCCTCCTAATCAGAAAAAGACCAGCAATCAGCCCAGCAGGAGCCCAGCTCTTCACGGCTGCAAAGATTGCACGCACAGAGAGGACTTCTAATCACCGCTTGCAGTGCCTAACTCTAATTACAAACTCAGATAAAATATGCATTAGCATTTGCATTTTAGGTAGTCATTTGTCACACAAAGAGAACAGGAAAATGTTCACTCTTCACACAAGGCAGGCCCCAGCACTTCACCCCTTCTGGAGATACACTACCAGCGGAATATTATCCACTTCATAAGCACCCAAGGATGCTAGTGACAAGTGGAACTTCGAAGAATTTTTACCAAATATTGTCTTGGTGTTAGCATCTAAACTCTCTCCAATGATTAGAATCCAAACTCAAACAACAGGAGTCAAGAAAAACGAGTGTAAACATAACCGTGGGATTCAGGACAGCCCTCCGCTGGTTCTAACTGGGAGACTCCCAAATCTAACACCCTAAGGTTTGAGGTTTGTGGGCATTCTTTTGCAGGCCAATTTATATCTTCTCTGAAATAGGTTCTCTCCTCCAAGCAACATTTACTCTTCCGACCATAAAACGTGTACCATGTATCCAAGCTAATGCACTTCAGGCAGCGGCATACAGCGACAACTGTGGCTCCCTTAGATAACGACGTGCTGCACATTTAAAAGCCATCTTTAGCAACTGGAGCAAATTCCCCAATCTAACCAACTTTATGTGGGAAAACAAACTTAAAAAAAAAAAAAATTACTTAACCCTGTGCAATCCAATCAGCAGCTATGGTATATAAAATTACCACTTATTTCTCAGCAAACATCCAAGGTATTTCTAACAGCTGCTAGACCTACAGACAGAAATAGTGTCAGCGCACCCAAAGGCAGACAAAGATCAGGAGAAACCACAGAAAACACTCACAGTTCAATGATGACCACTTTCATTTCATCACAAAACCCTCAGTCCACAGCTGTTAAAAGTTAAGAGTCTTTATTTTTATTGTACTTTAGATGAAGATTTACAGAACTAGTTTCTCATTAAACAGCTAGTACACATATTGTTTTATGATATTGGTTAAACACCTCACGACATGTTAACACTCTCCCTCCTCAACCCTGGGTTCCCTATTACCAGCTTTCCTGTCCACTCCTGCCTTCTAGTCCTTGCCCCAGGGCTGGTGTACCCCTTAAGTCTTGTTTTGTTTTATGGGCCTGTCCAATACTTGGCTGAACGGTGAACCTCAGGAGTGACTTCATTATTGAGCTAAAAAAAAGGGTGTCTTGGGCCCATACTCTCCGGTTTCTCTAACCTCTGTCAGGCCAGCAAGTCTGGTCTTTCTTTTTTGAGTTAGACTTTTGTTCTACGTTTTTCTCCAGCTCTGTCCAGGACCCTCTATTATGATCCCTGTCAGAGCAGTCAGTGGTGGTAGCCAGGCGCCACCTAGTTGTACCGGACTCAGTCTGGTGGAGGCCATGGTAGATGCGGTCCTAATGTCCTTTGGACTAATCTTTCCCTTGTATGTTTAGTTTTCTTCATTCTTCCTTGCTCCGGAAGGGGTGAGACCAATGGAGTAACCTAGATGGCCACTCACAACCATTTAACACCCCAGATGCTACTCAACAAAGCAGAACGTAGAACATTTTCTTTATAAACTCTGTTAGCCAACTGAGCTAGATGATCCCTGAGACCATGGTTCCCATGGTCCGCGCAGCCCAGCAATTCGATCCCTCTGGGAGTTTGGATGTATCTGTGGAGCTTCCATGGCCTCGCCTTGTACCAGTTGTGCTGGCTACCCCCAGTATTGTGCACTGAAAAGTTAAGAATCTTTAAACAGAAGTTCCTTCCCTGAAGATCCCATCATCACAGACATGATTAATATTCACATCCTCAGGGAATCTTCACCAAAGGTTCTGTACAGAGCAATCAACTAACTGGTTGCAGTGGAGTCAACTCCAACTCATTTCGACCACATAGCACAGAGTAGAATGGCCCCGTAAGGCTTCCTAGGCTGTAATCTTTACAGAAACAGACTGCCACAACTTTCTCCCGCGGAGCAGCTGGTGTGTTCACGCCGATGACCCTTCGGTTAGCAACCGAGCACTTAACCTGAATGAACTCGTCTTTATTTCTGGACTAGAAAACCAGAGATTACCATGTAAACCAAAATAAGTGTTTTCATAAATCAGTATGACGTAAATCTTTAAAGAAAAACAGCAAAGGTCTTTCAGACTGACAAGAATCGAAAGGATTTTTGTTACCTGTACATAATATTATTACAACTCAAAATAAATCATTACTACTCAGGGAGGCACATTATGGTTAATCTACACTTGGTAAAATACAGTCAGACTTCAAATATTTTTAAACAGCATACACAATAAGCTGATGCATTTGCCTTTTAATTAATAGCTTTAAGTCCACAGAGCACCTAGAACTGCTGCAACTTGCTTATGAGCTAGAAGCTTTTAATGGGGGAACAGGGGCGGTGGGGGGGGGCGCTTGTATGCAGTAAGTGTATTCCTGGGAATAGCGGTTTTTACAGTGGCTGCATATTAAAACAATACTGATGCCAGGGGGCTGTCTTAGACCATTTAAATCAGATTCTCTGGGGCATAAGGCCAGGCATCTGCATTTCATCAGTAGCGTTAAAAACTCTCCCCAGGTGATCCTAATATGCAGCTGGGGTTAAGATCCACCCTCTTAGAAATAGACATTACACTCCAATTTCCAAAGTAAAACTGAAAGTCAACTTTATTGCTGATATAAAAACCATAAAGAAATGTCAAGAAGAAAGCAGATGGGGCAAAGGGCTGGAAAGGTAGCTTAATGGGTTGGTATGTCCTTAAACGGCACCCTATGGTGCAACGGTTAAGCACTCTGCTGCTAAATGAAAGGTCTGTAGTTCAAACCCACCACCCCTCCGCAGGAGAAGATACCTGGGGATCTGCACCCCTAAAGATTAGAGCCTTGGAAACCCTATGAGTTACTTCCACTCTGTCATATAGGGTATGGCAACCACGAGTTTTTTCTTTCTTTGTTTTTTGAGTAGGAACCAACTCAACAGCATACAACAACTGTCTTTAAGGAATCCCTGGGTGGTGCAAACAGCTAACACACTCAGCTGCTAGCTAAGAGGCTGGCAGTTCAAGTCCACCCAGAGGTACCTCTGAAGGAAGGATGGCAATCTACTTGAGAAAAATCAGCCATTGAAAATCCTAAGGCGCACTCTTTTTTTGTTTTTTTCTAATTGTCCTTAACCAAGAAGTGTTGAGAAATTTTAAAATAATCAGCTTCCAAATATCGATGAAAACTTTGGTGACTTCTGCTCATCTTAATCAAGGTCACTCATTTTCCTATCAGTATACAGCTCAAAAGGGAATGCTAGAAAGGACACTTGAAAAACAAAGATCTTACAAAAATCAGTTATTTAAGTGTGCGTCTCGAACACATGATAATCTTCCTGTGCGTGCCTATTATCTCTATTGTATAGACAAGGAAATGGACTCAGAGAGATTAGGTTACATTATCAAGTCACACAGCCTGGGGGAGAAGGATGGGCTAGGATCCTGGGTTCTGAACTGCTATTTGATATAGCTGTTATTGAATAAAAGAGGGAATGAATGATGATTTAAATGTCTGCTTTCAAAAGATATGACTCCACTTGATTAGGTGACTGCTCTGCAGAATGACTAAACAATTGCTATTTTGCTAATTTTGGAAGAAAGATGTGTCACAAGACAAAAGTCATTCTCAGCACCACTAACCATTACACAATTCTCACCTCATAATAAATATTAAGCTGCTTGAGGCCAACCCAGGGGGAAGAGCAAGAGAAAGAATAAGAGGAAGAGTGAAGAGAAAGATCTGTCCAATTTTGGGTCAGAGTTACTGCGTTCTACATGGCAGCTACTTCTGGGTTAAACTTACATTAAGTCCCTAGTAATCGAGAGTATCTGCAGTGACGAAAACCTTTATAACAAAAGGCTTAGGGAGAAAAAGCTCAGAAAACATAATTTAAGAAAATTATATGTCTGATTCAAAATTTTATCCATTAAAATACCTTAAAATATCTCTGTATTTATCATATTAACTAAAATTAACGTTCTGGTTTTTCATGATATGGCTCTGAAACTTCATGGGGGGTCATACGAATGCGCAGAGGGTTATACTATTTAACAGACTCAACCAGGTGCTGCTCAGTCAATTCGGAATCGTGTCAACCCCACGTGTGCGCGAGGAGATCTGTGCTCCACAAGGTTTTCAAGTGATTTTTCAGAAGTAGATCACCAGGCCTTTCTTCTGAGGCACCTCTTGGTAGACTGGAAACTTCAACCTTTCAGTTAGCAGCTGAGCTTGTTAACCGTTTGCGCCAACCGGGGACTCCTAACAGATTTAGGCTGGCCCTAAATCTCAACCCTTAAAGAAATACAAAGGGTCTGGAGTTGGTCCTCTATCCCTAATAATTCTACTTTTAATGTATCAAAAATAATTCAAGATCAATAAACAGAAGGTGGTATGACATGAAGAAAGCCACCAACCCCCCCCCACCAAAAAAAAAAAAAAAACAACTAGCTCCCATCCAGTCAATTGAAACTCACAGTGAACCCAAGTACTGCTAAGCAGAACTGCTCCACAGGGTTTTCACGGCTATGGCCTTTTGGAAACAGACTGCCATGACTTTCTTCCAAGAGCCCTCTGATTGGATGTGAACTACCAACCATTTCGTTAGTAATAGAACACTTAACCATCTGCGCCACCCAGGAACCCACGTTAAAACCAAAAAACCAAACTCATTAGACGTCGAGTCAATTCTGACTCATAACGACCCTATAGGACAGAGCAGAACTGGCCCATTGAGTTTCCAAGGAGCGCCTGGTCGATTCAAACTGCCGACCTTTTGTTAGCAGCCTTGGCACTTAACCACTACGCCACCAGGGTTAGTCGGAACCCACATTAGGAGACAGAAATGTTCACGACTCTACTGAGACCTGAATGAGTCTAGGAAGAATCACGAAACCATAAGCCTCTGGTAGTGTGGAAGACGTAGCCTTGAACATCACCTCATTACAGCAGTGAGGAGTCAGACATGGACATCAAACGTAATGTCTCATTTTCTTTTTAATTTAGGGTCTGTAGACAATTCAGCTCTAAAAAAGCAATTTCACAAATTGATCTCTCATTTCCCTTTTTCCCAGGCCTTTGAAATCTGCCAATGGAATAAAATACTTACAAATGGAAACACTTCTCTATGGATTCCGAATGCATTTGTGCATATGTTTAAATATATATGACCTGGTTTCCTTCCTTTCCTCACCAACTGTTAATATATTAGAAAACTAAACTGATTCCAGAGACCTTTTGTGAGTTACTGTACTGAATTATGGGCTGTCACACTGTCTTTTATCAGTTTCACGTCTTATAAATTATCTGATATAATCTAAAGAAGTGGAAAAGATCTTAGACCTCTGGGAACCAAAAAAATTTGTATTTTGTTTCTTTGTAATGCACATCCTAGATATATTACCCTCTGAACACAGACACAATCTTATGTCCAGCTTTTGAGGGAAGACCTATCAAGTGGCTCTCTAGGCTTCAGATTCACCAATATCCATTTATTTTTCTAATTTATAGAGGTTAGCTGAAACTGCAAATAGAAAGCACATTTATTACTCTTTTACAAGACCCTGATGAGTTAAAAGATAGCCTACATCTAAGCAATTCTACACTGATTTACATCACAAAAGGGAAGCTTCCCCACTGCCCTTAAACTAAGTTCTCTGTATCTTCAGTGACAGATATTTATAGCCCCTGCTCACAATCTACGTAATTTCAAGTCCATAGAAAGCAATCAGAAGTTTTACCTAAATATTGCTTCATTCCTTTTTCTCACTTATTTTTTTCCTCATTTCTTTTTAACACGAATGGTTTTAACTAGGTCAGTGAGTTTCTGTTTTTTAAGTTATAAAGGTAGATTATACATTAATTGAAAAAACACTGAATTTGGAGTCAGGAATCTTGCCACCAAATAGCTGTGTTATTTCAGCCAAGTCACAGCCTCTCTGGGGCTTAATTATTTCACCCATAAATTAAAGGCACTGGACGAGAGGATTTCTAAAGTTCCTCCTACGTATGCCCAAATAACATGCATGTTTCCAATACCCAGGGCAAAGGGGCCCTTCCACTTCCTTCCCTCACAACTGAGTCCAATGGGAACAAGCTTTCATGTTGGATGAGGCACTCTGCCCAATCAACACCGTGCCCAGCTTGGACTTTGGAGTCTTCACAGGAATACTGGTCTTGGCTCTATTCCAACCCACAGTGAAACAAAGGAATCATGTAGCTCTTTAATACCACCATTTCCTCAGCCCTAAAATGCCCCTGTGGAAGCCTGAGCAAGTTTTTCAACCTCCTTGAGTTTTGGGTTAACTGCTCAGGAACGTCAAGAATCCCAAGACAGATGAGGAAGCTCCCTGACTTCTTTGGGACCTCCCAAACAACGTGCTGCTGGAATAAGGAATATAAATAAAAACTTCAAAGCTGCAAAACAACAAATATATGATTAGCAGGAAAAAACCACTACTCTTAAGCATTTCTCACAATGAAAGTCACCATGGGAGGCTCTAACACAAGAGGATAAAGAAAAAGAAATGAAAAGGCAGGCTTGTTAATTGCCTTTTATATGCTGGGCCACTTGTGTTTTGCATGCCCCTCTCACTCCTAATTTCTATGCCCAGGGATTCCTGCTTTCTAGTCAAGTAAAAAACCTTGGAAACATGTTCCTTTCTCTTGTCTACCTTCCGTCTGCCCCCCACCCACGCCCCCAGGTTCCAATTTTTATCAAATTTCTCCTTGCCACTATGATTATTTTTCTAAAACATTTTTCTGACCATATCACTTTTACTGTCATTACCCATTCAGTTTACCTTAGAACCAACTGGTAAAGGTTTCCCCTTCTTCTATGAAGATTTTAATAAGTATATTATCGCACACTCTGAAAGTGCTTCTCAAGGGAGCCATCGTGAGTTGTAGCTTTGCCTGCACGCACACAAGCCTACACACTCATCTGTTCTCTCCCCCGAATGCCAGGACATACATGCCAGAAGTGTGTACATTCTATTGGCTCATGTCTTCTAGGTGAGGTGACTGTCAGGTTCCAAGATGGGTGGGAGAGAGGCATTAGTGTCTCTATAAGAGTGCCAGATAGGTGAGAGAACCTACCGCTGGAGACACCCAGAGGGCAGCTAAAGCAGTGTAACACACGTGTGCGTGCCCTGACACCCTCTGTGTTACCCCCCGAACACACAGACACACATGGGCATATGAGCTGGTGTGGGCTTACACAGAAGCGTGCTCTCCTCCACAGCTCCAGCACTCAACCTGGAAGCCTGGAATCTCCAGAGCAGCTCACTCCCATGTTAGTCCAGGTCTAGGATGTGAATGGCATCTCGTTCAATGTGGCTGGTGTCCTTGGGGAAGACAATAAACTTTACTTAAGCCCTCTGACCCTGGAAAACGGTAATGGTTAAGAAACCCCCCCATCCTTTGCATTCGGGTTCAGCACCTGGAGCAAAGAAGCACCGTTCCCCAAAAGATTCATGATACTCTCCTTGTTTACCTATGGACAAGGCCAGACACAGACCTTCAAATTCCCACTGTTTGTCTCATAAATGATTGTCCCCACTGATCAACTGGAACAAAACACTTATTAACCAAACTTTGTTCAAGCTTCTCTCTTTTCCCCAAGTCCAGGAAGTTTGTCCCATCTTCATCCTTAGCCAGCATGTTGTTGTCAGGTGCCCCTGAGTCAACTCCAACTCATACTGAACCTATGTATAAAAGAACAAAACATTGCCCAGTCCTGCACCATGCTCACAATAGTATGTCTGAGCCCATTGTTGCAACCACAGTGACAGTCCATCTCACTGAAGGTTCTTCTCTTTCTTGCTGACCGTCTACCAAGCATGATGTCCTTCTCCAAGGATTGGTCCCTCTCGATAACACATTCAAAGTGAGCTATATGCAGTCTCCAATCCTTGCTTCTAAAAAGGGCCCCTCTTTAAGGGCCCCTCCTAAAAAATAGGCTGGACTCAGGGTTAAACAATCTCTGATGTGTCAATTACCCAATCACCCTTTCATCCCACTTTCCCACACCTGATTTTTCCTAGTCTTATTTACTCTTGTCTTTATAAAACAAAAGTTCCCTGGGTGGTACAAGTGGTTTGCTTTGGTCTACTGACCTAACGCTTGGCTATTCAAATTCACCCAGGGGTGCTGCCTTGCCATCTGCAGAAGATTAATAGCCAAGAAAATTCTATGGAGCAGTTCTACCCTGTAACACAGAGTGTTGCCATAAGTTGAACTCAACCCAATGAATTTGGTTTCTTTCTTTTTTCTCTTTTTCCTACAAAACAAAAAACTCTTTTTGCCTAACTCCTGAGACTCTTGCTGCTCTCATGGTCAGAATGTTCTCCCTATTGCTACAGTCCCTCCCCACTATTACAGTATTTCCTCTCCTTCCCCTCACAATAACCCATTTGAATAAAATCTCTCCTTACTAAATTTGGTTTTGTTTTTTATTTGACAAGGAAGACACAGTCAAAGCATTTTACCTGCCACCCACAGTGTCACACTCCTGCTTACTTTGTTAAATCCTCATTGCTCAAAGAACAAACTTCAACCCCCTCAAGCAAAATCTTATTGCATGTTCTTCAGAAGCTGGCCCCACATCTCACCACTTCTTCTTCCCATCATACTCTCTAAGGCCTCCACACACCGTACTATTCATTAGTCTTTCAATAAGCCATGTACTTGCTCACCTTCGCACCTCTGATTCAGCTGTTCTTTTGCCTTAAACGCCCTTTCCTATAGTCAAAAATCCAATTCATCCTTCAAGACTTCAAATGTCACCTTTCCTGCAAAGTTTTTCCTAACCTTCTTCCAGCCGAATTAGCCCAATATTTCAATTAATCATTCAACATCTCAGTCTGTCAGGACTGTACCTATCATATTGTATTGTAGTATTTTAGTCGATGTGTCTAAGACATTTATATTCGTAGGGACTGGCACAGCACGAAACATATATTAGACACTCAATAACAGAATAAACCTTTACATCCCTAGTACTCAGTCCGGTAAGCAAAATCCAGAGTAATCTTTACTAATTAGTGCGTATGTTCTCAAGAAGGGCAACAGTACACCTAAGGGGAGAAAAACTGGTTTTCACAGGGTAAATATTATAATGTTTGTGATCCTCCAAAAGGCAACCCTACCTGACAAAATTGTATTCCTCAGTATGTATCTCATTAGGGAAAAATTTAAATAAATTAATAAATGCATATAATCTTAATTTTTCTCCTTAGACGGAAATAATGAAAAAAAGTTGAAAAACACTGAAATAGGTAATGTAGAAATGTAACTTCTATTGCAATTTTTGAATTTGGACAGATACACATACAGTGGAAGACAGTGACGACCCAGAATTGAAACACGCAATGATAAAAGACAGTGGTGATTCATACGAATTCCTTAAGGTCAGGAAACTTAAAAGCACATTACTATCTAGATTTCCAGTTGCAATGTAGACCAAGAAAAGGATTTCCAATTCAATGATCATTCCTAGAATTGAGACTGCCAGAGAATTTGAAACAAACTAGAAGTGATTTGTGAAGAGTTCTTCTTCATAACAAGTGACATTACAACAAAATAAGTAGGTTAAACTCAACTTAAAAAACACAAACAAAAAAATAAGCAAGTCACAAAATATGACTTTCTCTAACCAAAGTATAGTGCTGAATGAAGGCATAAAAAAGATGCTTAAATCTAGGAAGGGATACTTTATACAAAGTATACACTCATAATTTTGAATATTTTTCTTTCTTCAACCTATTCTTACAAGTTATATCCCACCAAAACTGCTTGATTTCTCTATGGCATTAAAAAAAAAAAAAAAAAATCCTCCAAGCAGCTGGTGGCTTGGGAAATGTCTGGTGCCTCTACCTAATAATTTGTCTGAAATAGAGATGAAAATATGAGCCTCGTCTTGATTTTTAACTCACAGTAATTAGAGGCTAAATACAGCCTACATAAGAATTTCTCTCTGCCCCCTCTTCAACTTTCGTCTTCTTTCCTATGGGCTTTGGGAATAACTCCCATGTTGATTCAGGAACTATCTGCTCCATAAATGTTCATGTTCTGCAAACACAGCCAAGTCTTCTCTTCTTAAAACTCCCTCTCATTTCCAGGACCACTGCTCTTGCTTCCATTTCCTTGTGGGCACCTCATCCTCTGCCAGCTCTGCCTTTATCTCTCCTTATCCAGCAGCAGCCGCTCTCCCTCTGGGAATTCAGCCACTCCTGTGTGATCTCAACTCCCCCCTGCAGGCAGGTAACAGACGTCCATGGCCAGCCAGACCTCTCCATCCCTCCCTTCTTCCTGCCACACTGCTCTGATTCAGGCCCATCCAGGCCCTCCCTTCCTTTCCCCTGGAAAGTGGCAAAGCTTCTAAAAGAGTCTCTCCCATTTCTGCACTACCCAGCACACAGCTCCTTGTTACTCTTCACAAGGTGGACCTGTGATCACGTCTCTTCTCTCTCAGTTCTTCACTGCCTGTACTGAAATTCCTTGCTGGCTTTTACAAATACACCTCCTTGTTTGTCTCCATGAATCTTACACTCCAGCCAGGTTGAAATATCGTGCTTCCCAAACATTCCTCCATTCTTCCCTGCTAGTGTTTATTCTGTTTTTCAATCCTTTTCTATCCCGTTAAAATATGACCAACTAAACTGTTCTAGAACTCACTCTGGAATAACCACTAACACTTATTGAGCAGTTACTCTGTACCAGGCCCTCTACAGGCATTACTTCATGTAAAACTCCCAGTAACTTTATAAGGTAATTGCTATTATTATCCCTATCTACCAGATGAGGAAAGAGACCTGGAGAGGGTAAGTAATCTGTCCAAAGCCACATGGTTAGTAAATGACAAAGCTAAAAAAAATTCTAGGCAGATCCTGGAGACCATACTCTTAAGTACCACAATAACGTTTTTTCTCCTGAACTTCTACACCATTTTGTCCATACTTCTCCTGCAGGTTAACACTTTCAACCTTGAGTCACGATCACCACACGTATATGTGCCTTATCTGTCTATAGCAAACCACCTACGTACGCACCTAACACCTATTCATTTTGCTTTCCTTCTTTCGATAACAGGGCACTGTTCCTCTCCACCTCCTCCTGCCTTCTCAAGACGCTGTCAGTTTCTACTTCTTCAGAGGCTCATTTGCAAGAGCATGTACTCACTTCTTAAGTCTTGCCCATCTCAAAAACAATAAGCCTTGACAAACTCCACTTAATCTTCCACATTTCTCCTCCCCTTCGCAGCCATCATTATTGAAAGATCCTCTTCACTCACTGTCTCCATTCCCTCCCCCCTGAGAGCGCTCTAATGTGGCTTCTACATAGGGTACCCATCAAAGAAGGCCCTTGATCACTAGTGACCTCCATTCAGCCAAATCCAAAGCCATGTTTCAGTTTTCACCCCACAACAACCTTCTGGCAGCTTCTATCCATTCATCCGCTTCCTGAAACACTTTTTCCTTGGCCTTTACCCTGTCTTTCCCTGATCTCCCACGCCACTCCTTCACCTATCCTCTTACCTCTGTTACTGTTGGCATTCTTCAAGGCTAAGTCCAACTCAATAGTTGATATGAACTAATAAATATGCTTCAGCTGGTAGTCAGAGAAATATAAGTGCTTAGCTCCATAAGAAAATTATGCCGCATACGCTTATCTGCTCTATGCTCACTACAGATGATTTTGATCATGACTTCAATTCCCATGTCTAACCTTCCTTTAGGGCTGCCTGTTTTCCTGACTGCACCTCCACCAGGTGCATTTGTCCAAGCCAGAAAGAAATCTTGGCCCTGCCCTCTTCCTATCACTCCTGGGTAAAAACTAAAAAATCTCAGCATGATATACAATGCCCATCATAATTTACACCCATCAACCTCTCAAGGTTGTTTTCCTCAATGCTTGGAAGCCTTTCTCAATACCTGCTGGCAGTATCCTCCTCTGTTCTCTATCTCCCCATTCCCTCCTGACCCTGGCCTAGCCCCTACGGTCACAATTCAAAGCATTCTCAGATAAGCTGTAAGTAATACAGGCAGGGAATCCCTGATTTACGACAGGGCTCCATTCTGAGGACTATGTTGTAAGTAGGTTCTGACACAAGTCGAGTATCTCATTTTTTTTTTTTTTTTTAGTTTTCATTATTATTGCCTTTTCTCATCAGTACCCTTATAAATCCAATCTTTATTTTCTTTGGGGGTTGGGGCCATTACATATAAACTTATAGATATAATGACATCAGCGAATTACACGCTGCCACACTATATGCAGTACGTATTACTAACGAGAAGCTGTAAAACAATAAAACAGATGGTCGTTAAGTGCGGTTCATTATAACCTGAAAACATTGAAAGTGAGAGGTACCTGCAGGTAGTTTAGTCACTTCTCAAACATCAATACAGTCATTCTCTTCCTTTTTATAAAATAGTGCATTGCTGTATATAAAGGCCAAGGCTCTTTATCAACATATTCCAAGTGAAAACCTGTCACCATCTAATTCCAGCCTCCCATACAGGATTCATCTCTTATCACCAATTACACACACACACTCTCTCTCTCTCAGAGGCACCCAGGAACAGAGAGCAGTGGTGAACTCTTCAACAGTCGCTGAATACTCACTCCATGGACTGTCCGTCACATCTCAGTGCCTTTGTTCATACCACTGATTTTATGCCTAAAATTTTCTTTAACTCCCTCACCAACTGAAGGCTTACTCATTTGTCAAAACCTCAAATGTTCCAACCTTGAAAGGAAGGAAGATCCTCTCAGTCGGAATGAGTCATTCCTTTGTTCTCACGGTGTTTTGTTTAATATCTTAAAGCATGTACCAAGCTCATTATTCAAGCCCCTCTTACTGACAAATGAATAATATTGGCCTTGAATCTGCTCTGCAAGGCAGTTCCATTTAAAGCACCCTTTAAAATATTCAAACACCAGCAATGTAGGAGTCTTTTTCTTTTCACACAAAAAAGGTAGGTTTTATTTTCTAAATTTTTCTTTGAGCAGTAATGATGCATGTTTTGGGCCTTACCTTAAACATTCATTATGGCCCTTTCCAAAATTCAATCTAAGTCACCATTCAGCTTCACTGAGGCAGTATATGGGAAACTCATTGTTCTGGACCTGTTACCGGGCTTTCGCTTTCTCCGTTCCGCACACAGAGGTAAAAATAAATTCATCCCGTGTCACGCAAGTGCTTTCGAATTTTGTATGCCTTTCCCACTCAGTTTTGTTATTTAACAAAGGCTGACACCCTCAAAGCTTATAGAATCCAAATTTGTGTTTGCTATGGTCTTTCCTCAGATTTTTTTTTCTCCTGTTCTACAAAATCACGTAAATTGGAGGGTTTTTTTTTTTTTTTAATTCTTCATATACTTCAGTGAGCAATTTAGAACATGATTCAAACTGACTCAAAATGTGGATTTTCAATGACCTGGTAATGTAACAACAACATTAATATTATTGACAGCACCTCATCTTATTATCTATACATTTTTACCAGAGCCACATTAAAAAAAAATTCTTATCAATAATTACTGGGGAAACTTCACTGGAGCTTTTTTCAGGTCACATCTAGAGAGACGTATTTTCCATTTCAAGCTTCCTGAGGAATAAAATAAAACATTCAAAATGTTATTTTCCTAGACTTCCAAAGTTATTAATTCAGTGGTCCTCATCTGCGGAAAAATGGCAGGAAGGCAGTCGCCTCAGGCAAGGAACTAGTTTGTCTTCACTCTAGTTTTACACCTTTCGGGGGGATGCAGGAGGAGCCTGGTGGCACAGGAATTAAGTGCTCAGCTGCTAATAGAAAGGTCAGTGGTTCAAACCCATCAGTCACTCCATGGGAAAAAGATGTGACAATCTGCTCCTATAAAGATTACAGTCTTGGAAACCGTATGGACGGTTCTATTCCATCCCATGGGGTTGCTATGAGTCAGAATCGACTCTGTAGCAACAGGTTTGGTTTTTGGTTTAGGGCATGTAGAGGTTATATGTGGCCGTCCCAACATCAGGTACAAAGATCTCAACTTCTCCCTGGGCTCAGAGAAGTTGACCAGATTCCTAATCGTTCAAACTTGTTGCCACCGAGTTGATTCCAACTCATAGCAACCCTAAAGGGCAGAGTAAAACTATCCCACAGGGTTTCCAGGACTGGCTGGTGGATTTGAAATGCCGACCTTTTGGATACCAGCCAAGCTCTTAACCAGTGTGCCACCAGGGCCCTGCCAAATCATTTAGCCCTCTGCAAATTCTTTATGTTCGTGCCCTTTTCCGGAAATGAAGGTTGCATGTCTGTCTGTCAGTCTCCACGTTGTACACGATATTTTCCCCTCATACCTATATGGCATACAGTAAAACCTGTGAAAGCCAGAACCTGTGTAAGGCAGAAACCTGTCAGAGAAGGAAAACTCAAATATTTTCCGCTAAAAGGAGAGAAGAAAACTGGTAAGACTGAACCCTGACGAAGGTGGAAAGCTTGCAAGACCCAGAAAAACAATGCAGTCCTACTGAGTTCCGGCTCTCACAAGTTTCACTGTACTTGGTGTGTGATGTGGGAAAGAGGAGAAAGGATTAGCAAATAACTCCTTTGGGAACAGTTTCTTTGAAATACAGTTAGCCAAATTAACAATAAAACAAAAGCAAAACAACAACAACTTGGGGAGGTATGAGGTAGGGGAGTAGCAAGACTGTATCAGTGGGTGCTGAGGTGCTGCCTACCTGGAGACCCTTCAATGGAATGGCAGGTGCCAGCTAGTGGAACCAGGAAGGCCAGACAATCTTAGTCTGATCGCTAGGGAAGGGAGGAGGGAAGGAAGGAGGAGACCTGGCCAAACTTGTCAGCTCATCCCTCTTTATTCCAGCCCAGAGAGTTCCCACATGGGGCTCTACAGGACTTGGGCTGAGAAAAATTCACAGCTCATCAGTGGCCAGCAGTTCACCAGACAACAAAGACCAAGACACGGACAATTGGCTCTCAGTCCATTAACTATAATTTCACTCTATTTTGGGACATTAGGCAGGAGATGGGCGGAAATAAGCCCGAACAGTGTGTCCAGAAGCGCTATCACTCAACGAGAGGGCATTAAGCCCTACATAAATGGAAGTGTCAGGCTCTAAGGTAAAGGCCTGGAGGAATTACCTCTGTATTTTTAAAATATTACATGCTACAATTATCAAGCACTTACTTTATGCCAAGGACAGTGCTAAATGCTTTTAAGTTGCTGTTGAGTCCATTCTGACTCCTGGTGAGCCCACGTGTGCAGAGTACAGCTGCTCCATAAGGTTTTCAAGGCTGTGACCTTTCAGAAGCAGATTGCTAGGCCTGTCTTCCCAGGTGCTTCTGGGTGGATTTGAGCCACCAACCTTTCAGCTACTAGTTGAGTGCCTAACTGCGCCACCGAGAAACTTCTGCTAAATGCTTTTAATATGTTATCTCATTTAATCCTGAGCCCTATTAGGTAGGTATACTAATCCCATTTTATGGATGAAAAAGGCTTTATCACCACCATTTCACAGATTAAAAAACAGGTTCAGAGCAACTGAATGCCACACAGTCAACCAGGATAAGGTCTGAAATCTAGCTGCTGCCTCCCACTTCAATGCTTTTTTGCGAAGGTACAGCATGTCCTCTTCATTAACAGTAACGAGTGAAAGAGTCTTCTATTGACTTTTCTGAAATGACAAGAGTAAGCATGTGTGGTGTGATGGATCACTTTTGTGTGGCCTTTCTAGCCATGATCTTGTAACTTCCACCCAAGTGGCTGGGCGGGACTGTAGGGCATGGTAATTGTGGACCACCAAAGGGACTGGTCAGTTATCCCATTCTGCTGGGCTTGAGGTGAGCCATCCTAGAGGCAGGAAAGGGAAGATTCTACCACCATCAAGGAAGAATAGCCAGGAGCCAGCACGTCCTTTGGACCTGGGATCCCTGCACTGAGAAGCTCCTGGAACCAGGAGACAGAGAGAGTGGGAGCTGTAACACTCAAGGAAACAGAGACCCAGCAGCAGGAGACGGTACGGTGGGCTTTCCAGACCACGGAACAAGAAAGCTGAGTGCCTCTGGGCAGAGGTGGAGGGCCAGAGAAAGGCATGCCTGCAAACACAGCTGGGAAGATGCTGTCCTGATGGAAGAACTGTATATTTTGAGTGTTCCTAAGCTTGAATTGTAACCTGTTAGTTCCCTAATAAACCCCATAATCGTGAATATTGACTGTGAGATCTGTGAGGCCATTGCAATAAATTACTGAACCCAGTAGAGAGTGCCCTGGGAGGTATGGGTGGTGTCAGAGTCGGTACAGATGTCAGAGAGCAGGCACATCTGACCTCTGCCTCATAGGAATCAGCCTTGGGCTGTTGATCCTGATTCTCCTTCCCCATCCGGAAGTAAGAGGAGGTCAGACTGCCCCCATGCTGTTTTTACAGCATGACTTATGGGATATAAATTTTCTTTTTCTTTTTAAACTTTCTCTCTTAAACACATTTTGTTAAACCTCCCATTAAATATTGGAAACTTAAAAAAAAAAAAAAGTTGTTGCCAAGTGGATTCCAACTCAGAGACCCTATAGGACAGAGTAGGACTTCCCTATAGGGTTTCCAAGGTTGTAAATCTTTACTGGAACAGACTGCTACATCTTTCTCCCACAGAGCAGCTGGTCAGTTTGAACCACCTACCTTCTGGTTGGCAGCTGAGCGCTTAGCCACTGCGCCACCAAGGCTCCTCTTGGAAGCTTCAGGGGAGGGAAAATTCCTTCTGCATTTAAGAAGTCAGTATAGTATACAAACATCTCCTGGATGGCACAGTTAAGCGCTCAGCTGCCAGCTGAAAGGTTAGTGGTTTGGACCCACTCAGACGTTATCTTGGAAGTAGGGCCTGGTGATCTGCTTCCAAAAGGTCCCAGCCTTGAAAACCCTATGGAGCAGTTTTACTCTGTATATACGGGCTCGCCAGGAGTCGGAATCAACAGCAGTTAACAACAACACACTTCAATTATGCTGTTTGTCAAAACGCTCTTTCAAAACAAAAACAAAAGACACACTCATTTAAAAACACAAGCAATTTAAAGACATGACGTTTTGTTCAGTCTAAGATTAAGGTCCATTTGTTTTTAAAAGCACTGGCTTTACACAATTCAGTAGCACTTTAAAAGTCACTGAGCTACCTCAACTTCACACTCAATCACCTTCCAGGATGTCACCCACTGAAGTCCAGAATCAGTGCTGGTCTAATGTATTAAACACAATTCCAAAGCTGGGAGTGAGAGACATGGATAGTGACAAACAAAAATGTGTCCTTGCTTCCTGCTCCATGGGAATAGGTGCTTTTGTGTTAGAGAACAGCACATGTTTGCCAAATGACCTTAAGTCAGTTTTCACAAAATGTTAAAAAAAAAAAATCTTACTTCATGTCAAGCAATCTCATAGGCAGTTGCCAAAAATGCATACTACAATAAAAGCTTGCTAGTTCTTTCTCCATGATGCTCCCCACTCCCTCTGCGGAACATCCTGGCTGAGTGACAACCTGAACGTTCAGTACTTGCAGGCTACCCTCTGGTACCCCAAACACATGGGCTTCCTTCCACCAGTTGAGCTACTGCATACTAAGAATCAGCTCTGTTTTCTTCCCAAATCTGTTTATGCCATCTGCGCTTGTTAAATTTATATAATTTAATTAAATATTACATCAACTGACGAAATGTAAGTATGAAAAGAAAGTTTTCAACAGAAATTAATTTAAATGATTTGGAAAAACTCAATAAAGATTATGTTGCTAAAACAGTCATCGAATTAAATGTAGAGGGCAAAAAAGAGGAAGACCCTCAATGACATGGACGGACACAACGGCTGCAACAGGCTCAAACACGCCTACTCTTGTGAGGACGGCACAGGACCAGGCAATGTTTTGTTCTGTTACACATAAGGGCCCTATGAGTTGGAGCTGACTCAACGACACCTAACAACAACAGAACTTACTATCTTAAATATTGGGGGGAGGATGATAAAATTTTTAATTGATTTTGCCCTTGGATTGGTCCACAGCTATTTAAATTCTCATTCCATTTTAAGGAAATGAAACTGGAAATCATGGACTCTACATAATAGACGTGGTTTACACATATGCGGTTTAGGCATAACTCTCTTCAGCTGATCCCATTCAGAGCAACGGCCTTGGCCCTACATCAAATATTTCATGAATGAATGTACATTTAGTGTTTTAAGTAAAAATTTACTCCGAAAAGCATATGTAATTTTTTATGATCCCTTCTTTACTGACTTTTGATCTAACAATAAACTACTTGACCAACTACATTAAAATAATTTCTACTGTAGTTCTTATTGTGAGCGGCTTTTTAACACTGTCATGGTTTACATTCCAAAACTCCAAATACCCTCATGTGGACATCTATCTACCCTATTGATCATTTGACAAGATATTTATACGTTACCAATAAACATTGGCCAGATTGATATTTCACTTAATCCATTTGTTATAACTTTCCAGAAAAAGGGAAAATATCATAGCTAGAAAGAAGGGAAATACATTAGCAATGTTCTCACAAGAACTGGACATGCCGCTGAGAATGCAACGGATGGTGCGCCTGACGGCATGCTGCCGGCGTCACTCCCACGGGCAGGGCACCCTTCTCTGAAGGACAGGCACTTCTCAGCACAGTTTTCACAACACCAATTGTGCATGAGACAGAACAACAAGGGAATATGATTTGCATTATGAGCAATGGGCAGGTCACAGTCAGGAGCCTACACCAACCACATGGAACAGAGCACCTATGCAATCCATTTTTTTAACGCCTATGCTTTCTTATTTTCTTATTTCAATTTGTTTATCATAACAATGGCATAGAAATAACTGATTTGGGGTTTTTTTCTGTAATTTTTATTGTGCTTTACGTGAAAGTTTACAAATCAAGTCAGTCTCTCACACAAAAACCCATATACACCTTGCTACACACTCCCAATTACTCTCCCCTTAATGAGACAGCCCGCTCTCTCCCTCCACTCTCTCTTTTCGTGTCCATTTCGCCAGCTTCTAACCCCCTCCACCCTCTCATCTCCCCTCCAGGCAGGAGATGCCAACATAGTCTCAAGTGTCCACCTGATCCAAGAAGCTCACTCCTCACCAGCAACCCTCTCCAACCCATTGTCCAGTCCAATCCATGCCTGAAGAGTTGGCTTCGGGAATAGTTCCTGTCCTGGGCCAACAGAAGGTCTGGGGGCCATGACCACCGGGGTCCTTCTAGTCTCAGTCAGACCAGTAAGTCTTGGTTTGTTCTTTGATGCACTCAGTTTTATGAAGGTAACTCAGCTCCATTTCTCCATACAAAAAGAGCCTTTAGAATGTCAATTTCTACTTGCTACCTTATACTGTACACTGTACTTTTACATTTATTATTTCAGTGGAACTTCAGAAAACTCTACAAGGTAGCTGTAGGCAAGACATGTATAATTTATCTACATTTTACAGATGGGGTACCTGTTACCTCTGAGTCAAACCCAACTTATAGTGAATTTACAGGGTAGAGTAGAATTGCCCCACAGGGTTTCCAACAAGCAGCTGGTGCATTCGAACTGCCAACCTTTTGGTTAACAGTCAAGCTCTTAACCACTGCATCACCAGGGCTCCACATATGGGGTAGCTGAGCCTTACTGGAGATTAAGTAACTTGCCCAAAAATTATACAGCAGGTTGGTGGTATAGCCGGATCTAGAATCCATTCTTGAAACCCTATTTTCACTAATGACTATTCCTCTTCCCCAAATTTATCAAATCACATGCCACATTCTAACCACTGTAACTCTGATTAAATTACAGAACTCTTACATATATCTAACGATTATTTAATAGTAAATAACCAATGCCTATAGAAGGCTCACAATGTGGAAGATATTATGCTAAGCACTTACCATGCATGACAACATTTGATCGTCATTACAATCCTTTGGAGGGTCATACATCCAACTAAGTAGGAGAAACGAGATTTGAACCCAAGAAGTCTGACTCCAATGGCCAAGTTCTCAATTGCTACACTATACTGCTAGCCAATCAGCCTATAAATTCACTGACAAAGAAGCTTTTTTGTATTCTTCTCTTCTGGACGTTTATACTTAGTACAATTTACTAAAATGAAGACTCTGATTCAGGAGGACTAAGGGTGGACCTTGACTCCACCGCAACAAGTTAAGGTAGGACACGAAAGTCTGCATTTCTAAAAAACATTCTCCAGTTGAAGCTGATGTTGGTCCTAGGGCCATGCCTTGAGTACATACCAAGGCTCTAAAACACTGTTATGGATTGAATTGTGCCCCATCCCCCACCAAAGATATGTTGAATCCCTAACCCCTGCATGTGAATGTGAGCTTGTTTGGGGACACAGGGTCTTCCTTTGAAGATATTATTAGTTAAATGAACTAGGTTATATTGGAGTAAAAACCAAAACCAAACCCACTGCTGTGGAGTCAATTCCAACTCATAGTGACCCTATAAGGCAGAGCAAAACTGCCCCATAGGGTTTCCAAGGAGCACATGGTAGACTGGAACTGCTAACCTTTTGGTTGACAGCCCAATGATTAACCACTACACCACCATGGAAACCCATATTAGAGTAGGTGGGTCCTAATCCCTTCTGGCTTGCAAAGTAGAAGGTCAGCAGAAAAGAGGAAGACCCTCAACGAGGTGAATTGACACAGTGGCTGCAACAATGAGCTCAAGCATAACAATTGTAAGGATGGAGCAAGGCCGGGCAGTGTATTGTACTGTTGTGCATGGGATCGTTACGAGTCAGAACTGACTTGACGGCACCTAACAACAACAACGAAAAACAATCCCTTCTGAGTGTTACAAAAGGGGAGAACAGACATGGAGACAGTCACACAAGGGAAAGATAACTTCACAAGCAGCAAAGAAATGCCAAGGATTGTCAATAACTACTAGGAGCTAGGAGAGAGGCATGAAACAGTTCCTCTGTCAGAGCCCTCAGAGGGAATAAACACAGCAGGTACCCAGATTTGGATTTCTAGCCTCCAGAACCATGAGACAATAAATTTTTGTTGTTTAAAGCCACTTAGTTTGTGGTATTTTGTTATGGCAGCCCTAGGAAAGTAAGACAAACACATAATACTTTTCTGCTGTAGTCCTGTCACAAGTGAATGCTTTCCTATTATATATATGATTCTGTGGAAACCAGAGCTTCTATATGAGTTGGGTATTTTACTAAAAAAAATAGGGTCACTATGAGTCGGAATTGACTCCACAGCAACAGGTTTGGATTTTTTTGGTTTTGGTATCTCAGAATGGTCCAAGGCCCCTTGATATCACTGATGACAGGAAACAAGATGGCCTTCAGCACTTAAAGATGAACAGGAAGTAGAAGAAGGAATCTCCTTTGCTCAAAATGTTATCATCAAATACAACTTGAATAAATTAATTGCTTGTGAAGATATACAAATTCTTCAGGATTAGAGTCATTTTTGACAGGACATGCTCTTTTTTTTTTTTTCAACTCTGATCAGATTTTTAAAAAATTTTTATTATGCTTTAAGTGAAAGGTTACAAATCAAGTCAGTCTCTCATACACAAATATACACCTTACTATATACTCCTAGTTGCTCTCCCTCTACTGAGACAGCACATGCCTTCCCTCCACTCTCTCTTTTCACGTCCATTCCACCAGCTTCTAACCTCCTCTGCCCTCTCATCTCTCATCCAGACAGGAGCTGCCCACATGCTCTCATGCATCTGGTTAATCCAAGAAGCTCACTCTTCACCAGTATCATTTTTTGTCCCATAGTCCAGTCCAATCCCTGTCTGAAGAGTTGGCTTTGGGAATGGTTCCTGTCTGGGAACCATGACCTCCAGGTTCCTTCTAATCTCAGTCAGGCCATTAAGCCTGGTCTGTTTATGTGAATTTGAGGTCTGCATCCCACTGCTCTCCTGCTCCCTCAGGGGTTCTCTGTCGTGTTCCCTGTCAGGGCAGTCATTGGCTGTAGCCAGGCACCATCTAGTTCTTCTGGTCTCAGGCTGATGTAGTCTCTGCTTTATGTGGCCCTTTGTGTCTCTTGGGCTCATAATTACCTTGTGTCTTTGGTTTTCTTTATTCTTCTTTGATCCAGGTGGGTTGAGATCAATTGATGTATCTTAGATGGTCGCTTCCTAGCATGTAACATCCCAGATGCCACTCTCCAAAGTGGGATGCAGAATGTTTTCTTAATAGATTTTATTATGCCAATTGGCTTAGATGTCCCCTAAAACCATGGTCCCCAACCCCCCCTCCCCCCGCCCCACTACACTGGCCTTTGAAGTGTTCAGTTTATTCAGGAAACTTCTTTGCTTTTGGTTTAGACCAGTTGTGCTGACCTCTCCTGTATTGTGTGCTGTCTTATCTACTATTTAATTAGAGAAAACCCCTCTCCCTCCCTCCCTCCCCACTCTCGTAACCATCAAAGAATATTTTCTTCTCTGTTTGAACTATTTTTCGAGTTCTTATAGCAGTGGTCTCATACGATATTTGTCCTTTTGCAAGTGACTAATTTCACTCAGCATAATGCCTTCCAGATTCCTCCATGTTATGAAATGTTTCACGGATTCATCATTGTTCTTTACCCATGCATAGTATTCCACTGTGTGAATCTACCATAATTTATTTATCCATTCTTCTGCTGATGAGCACCTTGGTTGCTTCCATCTTTTTGCTATTTAAACAGTGCTGCAATGAACATGGGTGTACATATATCTGTTCCTATAAAGGCTCTTATTTCTCTAGGATATATCCCAAGGAGTGGAATTGCTGGGTCGTATGGTAGCTCTATTTCTAGCTTTTGAAGGAAGTACGAAACCGATTTCCAAAGTGGTTGTACCATTTGACATTCCCACCAGCAGTGTATAAGTGTTCCAGTCTCTCCACAATCTCTCCAACATTTATTATTTTGTGTTTTTTAGATTAATGCCAGCCTTGCTGGACTGAGATGGAATCTCACTGTAGTTTTGATTTGCATTTGTTTTTTTTTAATGGCTAATAATCCTGAGCATTTCCTCATGTATCTATCTGTTAGCTACCGCAATGTCTTCTTTAGTGAAGTGCCTGTTCATACCCTTTGCCCATTTTTGAATTGGGTTGTATTTTTGTTGTTGTCATGTAGGTTTTAGAGATCAGACGTTGATCAGAAATGTCAGAGCTAAAAACATTTTCCCAGTCTATAGGTAATCTTTTTACTCTTTTGGTGAAGTCTTTAGATGAGCATAGGTGTTTGATTTTTAGAAGCTCCCAGTTATCTAGTTTCTCTTTATCATTTTTAGTAATGTTTTGTATACTGTTTATGCCATGTATTAGGGCTCCTAGCATTGTTCCTATTTTTTCTTCCATGATCTTTATCATTTTAGATTTTATACTTAGGTCTTTGATCCATTTTGAGTTAGTTTTTGTGTATGGTGTGAGGTATGGGTCTTGTTTCATTTTTTTGCACATGGATATCCAGTTACGCCAGCACCATTTGTTAAAGAGACTGTCTTTTCCCCATTTAACTGACTTTGGGCCTTTGTCAAATATCAGCTACTCATATGTGGATGGATTTATGTCTGGATTCTCAATTCTGTTCCATTGGTCTATGCTTCTGTTGTTGTACCACTACCAGGCTGTTTTGACTACTCTGCCAGTATAAGAGGTTCTAAAATCAGGTAGAGTGAGGCTTCCCACTTTGTTGTTCTTTTTCAGTAATGCTTTACTTAACCGGGACCTCTTTCCCTTCCATATGAAGTTAGTGATTTGTTTCTCCATCTCATTAAAAGATGTCATTAGAATTTGAATCAGAATTGCATTGTATCTACAGGTTGCTTCTGGTAGAATCAACATTTTTACAATGTTGTCTCCCTATCCCTGAGCAAGGTATGTTTTTCCACTTAAGTAGGTATCTTTTGGTTTCTCGCAGTAGTGTCTTGTATTTTTCTTTGTATAGGTCTTTTACGTCTCTGGTAAGATTTATTCCTAAGTATTTTATCTTCTTGGGGTTACTGTAAATGGTACTGGTTTGGCAATTTCTTCTTCAATATTCTTTTTCTTGGTGTAGAGGAATCCAACTGATTTTTCCATGTTTATCTTGTATCCTGATATTCTGCTGGACTCTTAGTTTCAGTAGTTTTCTTGAGGATTCTTTAGAATTTTCTATGTATAAGATCATGTCATCTGCAAATAGAGATAATTTGACATCTTCCTTACCAATCTGGATGCACTTTATTCCTTTATCTAGCTTATCTGCTCTGGCTAGGGCCTCCAGCACAATGTTGAATAAGAGTGATGATAAAGGGCATCTTTGTCTGGTTCCCGATCTCAAGGGAAATGCTTTCAGACTCTCTCCATTTATGATAATGTTGGCTTTGTATAGACGCCCTTTATTATGTTGAGGAATTTTCCTTCTATTACTATTTTGCTGAGAGTTTTTATCATGAATGGGTGTTGAACTTTGTCAAATGCCTTTTCTGCATCAATTGACAAAATCTTGTGATTCTTGTCCTTTGTTTTATTTATATGATGGATTATATTAATTGTTTTTCTAATGTTGAACCATCCCCCTGCATACCTGGTATGAATCCCACGTGGTCATGGTGAATTATTTTTTTGATATGTTGTTGAATTCTACTGGCTAAAATTTTGTTGAGGATTTTTGCATCTAAGTTCATGAAAGATATATGTCTATAACTTTCTTTTTTTGTGGTATCTTTACCTGGTTTTAGTATCAGGGATATGGTGGCTTCATAGAATGAGTTTAGGAATATTTTGTCCTTTTCTATTCTCTGAAATACGTTTAGTAGTAGTGGTGTTAACTCTTCTCTGAAGTTTGGTAGAACTCTGCAGTGAAGCCATCCGGGCCAGGGCCTTTTTTTTTGTTGGGAGCTTTTTGATTATCTTTTCAATCTCTTCTTCCGTTATGGGTTTATTTAGTTGTTCTACCTCTGTTTGTATTAGCTTAGGTATGTAGTGTGTTTCTAGAAATTCATCCATTTCTTCTAGGTTTTCAAATTTGTTAGAGTACAATTTTTCATAGTAATCTGATATGATTCTTTTAATGTCAGTTGGGTCTGTTGTAATATTGCCCATCTCATCTCTTATTTGGGTTATTTGCTTCATCTCCTGTTTTTCTTTCATCAGTTTGGCCCATGCTTTATCAACTTTGTTAATTTTTCAAAGAACCAGCTTTTTTTGGTCTTATTAACTCTCTCAATTGTTTTTCTGTTCTCTATGTCCTTGAATTCTGCTCTCATTTTTATTATTTGCTTTCTTTTGGTGACTGAAGGTTTCTTTTGCTGCTCTCTTTCTACTTTTCAAGCTGTAGGGATAATTCTTCGATTTTGGCCCTTCTTTTTGTATGCGTGCATTTATTGATATAAACTGACCTCTGAGCACTGCTTTAGCTGTGTCTCAAAGGTTCTGATGGAAGAGTTTTCATTCTCATTGGATTCTATGAATTTCTTTATTCCATCTTTGATGTCTTCTACAACCCAGTCATTTTTTAGCAGGGTATTGTTCAGTTTCCAAGTGTTTGATTTCTTTTCCCTGCTTTTTCTATTATTGATTTCTATTTATATGGCCTTATGGTCAGAGAAAATGCTTTATAATACTTTAATGTTTTGGATTCTGCTAAGGCTTGCTTTAGGACCTAACATGTGGTCTATTCTAGAGAATGTTCCATGTGCATTGGAAAAGAAAGTATACTTGGCTGCTGTTGGGTGGATTGTTCTGTATAATATGTCTATGAGGTCAAGCGGCTGACTGTGGCATTTAGATCTTCCGTGTCTTTGTTGAGCTTCTTTCTGGATGTTCTGTCCTTCACCGAAAGTGGTGTGTTGAAGTCTCCTACTATAATTGTGGACCTGTCCATGTCACTTTTCAATGTTGTTAGAGTTTATGTATCTTGCAGCCCTGTCATTGGGTGAGGACATGCTCTTTTGATAGAAAGCTTTGATATTTCATACTTTCTACAGTAATTTCCTATTTCTGTGAGGTACTGTATAAGAGACATGAGCTTTGGCATCGAAAAGAACAGGAACTGGCATCCCAGCTCCAACTAACTACCAGTTGAGTGACCTTAGAGAAAGTGATGTTCAAAGAGGTTGTCACTTTGCTATCAATGAAACTGGACTAAGGTTTCTTAACTCCTCTAATCTGCCATGAGAATTTAAATAAAATAACGTATCTAAACCACCTCACATAATATCTGCCACATCAGACCCATAACGACCCTAGAGGACAGAGTAGAACTGCCCCCTAATGTTTCCAAGGAGCTGCTAGTGGATTTGAAGTGCTGACCTTTTCGATTAGCAGCCATTATCATTTAACCACTGTACCACCAGGGTTCCTCTGCCACGTGGTAGGTACTCTATAATTTCTGCTTCTTTTTTTTTTAATCTTCCCTTTCCCCTTAGTATTTAAAAAAAAATTTTTTTATATTATTTTCTATAATTCCATTTTGTCTCAATTGGCAAAAACTAAAGGCAACAATAAAAATATTTTTGCCAACACTTGGACTTTAAAGGGAAAATGGTATAAAATTAGTAACAGCATGTATTCAACACCTATTACACTCCCTGAGGAAGTTTCTACTCTCATCCCCTTTTTACAGGTAAGGAAACAGGAGCAGAAATATTGAATCACAAGCCCCAGATCCTCCTCTGTTGGTCACTCAGACTCCTATACACTTTGCTCTCATAGCCACTGACCACCTGCCTCCCAGTAAACACAGTGGCCGTGCTTGGTGATGTAGCAGAAAGCAAAAGCAATCCCAAGCGGAAAACGAAACGAGCTTGGAGTTTTAGTTTTTCTTACTGAGGCTGCTTCCTTAGACGTATTTTACCAATTCCAGCATAAGTCCACTAAACATCCAAACCACATATTCGGGCGTTTTGTGCCCATTAAATGTAGTCTTGAATTTCAAACCAAACCAAACCCCGTTGCTGTAGAGTCGACTCCAACTCATCGTGACCCTATAGGACAGGGTAGAACTGACACACACAGCTTCCAAGGGCGCCTGGTGGATTCAAACTGCTGTCCTTTTGGTTAACAGCCACAACTCTTAACCACTACGCCACCAGCACTTCCAGTCTTGCATTCAGGGGTGCTTAAATACTTGATTTGGTGTGTTATTTCCCCTGGAGCCTGGTTCATTCTTAATTGCAGTACAGACCCTAACTGGGAACACAAGTGAGGAAAACGAATGCTGCAGAAGGACTGCATGCTAAATAATATAATAAATAAAGCAAACAAAAGAAATTAAAAACATCCAGGTGGACACTATACCCCCCTACACACTTTTTTTTTAACCCTATATTCTATTAAACCGAAAGGGTACAATAGCATAGAAACCATTATCTACTATTAACCTTCAGAGGAGGAAGATATGGGGTCAATCATGACATCTCAAATTACCCAATCATTATCCCTGTTGAGTAATTCAGATGACACTACCTAAGACACTGTGTTAATTATATACAGGATGATGACAGATGTGTGCCTGGAAACTGATTGCAGATCTAAAGAGAGAGTCAGAAGGGAGCAATGAAAAGGGGATTCATAAAAGAATATCTGGCAATGCACGCAATTACATAGAAACTGCACTAAATAATTATGCCCGTCACAACGACAGGTTTATAAATTCTTTCATTACTAACGGAAAAAATATTAGACACTTCATGATCCTCTATCTAAAAGAAATATGCTAAAGTGGTTTAACAAAGTAGGATTTCATTGTTGCAGAAGTATACACTAAAAGCAGACTAAAGCGTTTTATATGTCAAGCATTAAACCCTAAATGTGGGTTCAAGCCAACTTAATGTGTTATAATTATAGCTGTATTGTTCACCACAATAACCATATTCCGGGGCATAAAGTCATGCTACTTTGGAGAAGAAAGAGTCCTTGTCTTGGAAAACAAAGTTACCCAAACACACACACAAATATTTCAAAGGCTTTGGAGTCTCACTCTCCTTCACAACCTTTTGCACCTCAAATTTATTCTTATCTAATCCTGATATCTTAAACTCTCCTCTGTCCCATGATCTGTTCAGATATGTTCAATGGGGACTCTGAAGATGAGACAACTGAGTATTCCCAGAAGACTGGCCTTGCAAAGATGCTGATAAAATGCTAAACATGGAATGCTAAGAAACTAACAAAGCCCTATCCACCAGGCATCCTTCAATGGTCTCAATCTCACCAGAATGAGAATTTAAGTGCATATTTTTTGGTGTCAGCACTCCCTTGCAGCCCTCTATTTAGATCTGCAAAATGAAACATCACCAGGAACACCTGAGAAATAAAACCTAGCCCTGTCATCACGCTCACTGCTGGCAAAGACCAATTGAGTATACAAGTGTCAAAACTCTAAATATTTCACCTTAACTTACAAAGCTTTGCAAATACAAGTTGGAAAATGAGTCATGATCTGGGGAAAGAAGGCTAGCTACCATGAATCATCCTAGAACTTTTATAAAATTAAATTACAGAGAATTCAGTGAAATATTGCCTAGTGTTAAGAATTAAATATCATGAAATTAAAACTCCAAGGCTAAGGAAACACCCTGCCACCCTAAGACTGGAACACCCAAAGCCACACAGTTTTTAGTTGGGTTCCAAAAGCATAACTGAAATAGCTGATTTGCTGAATCTGCATTTGTGAAGGAATTAGTTAGAATGAAGCAGCATTTTCCCCCTTGACTAGGTAGGTAGTTTTGCAGATAAGCTTGTGAAGAATCTGAACCATAAAGAAGTTTCCCATCAAACTTCATCATAGATTCTGCAAAAGTTTTGAAAACCATCAGATAAACAAATATAATGCTAGTTATAGTACACTTGTTTTACTATTACCAATCATTTTACTATTATTCTCAATGAATTATTTTAAGCTCTTTTTAGCATTCCCCGAATTAACATCTAAAAGGACGCACTAAATTTAACATAAGCATTTTAAAAACAGAAATAAAGCAGGATCACTTTCGTGGATTCCCATGAAAAGTAAACAAGAACAGAAAGAATTAGCAGAACTTGTTGCTGTTGAGTCAACTCCAACTCATAGCGACCCTATAGGACAGAGCAGAACCGCCCCATAGAGTTTCCAAGGAGTGCCTGGTGGATTAAACTGCCAACATCTTGGTTAGCAGCCATAGCTCTTAACAATTTCTCATTAGCACACTGATTTCTTGCCAACCCTTGAATACATGCGCATACACAGTTCACAGATACTGCAGTCTTCCACAAAAAAGTCAGTGTCCCCAAGCAGTGCGTTCACAAATGACTCTGCACTAGTTCCCACTTGCCACTCACAGTGTCATTTCTGCTGAACTCAGCCACAAAGACACTTTTGGTGCCCTTGTCACAGCTCTGGAGTCCTGGGGCCACCAGGTAGCAGAAGGAGCCTCTGCCCTGCCTGGGAGAAGGCCTACCTTACACACTGATTTCCTCTTCAGTCCCACTCAGTTGGGGAGAACAAAGTGAAACGGTAGTGATTTCTTCTGGAGGAGCTTAAATACTAAGACATCAGGTATTGCATATAACAAATAGAGAAGATAAACTGTAACAAATCACCACCTTCCTGTTTAGTTTTGGGTGGCACAAACGGTTAAGTGCTCAACTACTAACTGAAAAGAATGGTGGCTGAAACCCATTCAGAGCTGCCTTGGAAGAAAGGCCTGGTGATGTCTTTCCAAAAGGTCACAGCCTTGAAAACCCTAGGGAGCACAGTTCTACTCTGCAACACTTGAGTTCACCACGACTCAGCATAGACTCAATGGCAACTGGTTTGGTTTTAATATGCTTTATAAAAAAAAAAATGTGCTATGTTTATGGTTTATGTGAAGGAAAAACTGTATTCTACAATCCGTTTTTTAATTTATTAACAGGAACCTTGTTTCTATTACAAGCAATGATTCAGTAAAGCCTTATTATTATTATTCAAGACTGCGACATCACAGACCAAGGCTCACCTTTACAGACCGGACTAAGCTAAGCTGAAACAAAGCAAGGATACTCTGGAAACACAATTTGCCTGTAATATTCGCCATACTGTAGAAACAAGCGATATCCTCTGGAGAGAAAACAGGAAAACAAATGAATTCACATAAGCTTTCAAATTATATATTTTGTTAAAAAGAGGGACTGCAAGGACAACACCGATAAAATATACTGACTATACTCTTGGCTCAAAACGGCATTAGCTTTGGCACTGCAGAGCCACCGTACTCTGAATAAGCATTTCTGCCCCTCCTGGCGACAGCGCACAGCACTTCACTGTTAACGTGGGGCGCCTTTGCTCTGGGAGGAGACCTACAGCCTGTGCTGACTTGGCTTTTTTCTGCAATCTCCCCCAAAGAAGAGCCACTTTCACGGTCTTGAGAACCACAGTAACATCAACTAGGAAACTCCTTCTCCCTCTGTGGATTGTCATTTCAACTGCAAACACATCTCAGGAGACCACAATTTAATTCCATCTCCCTAAGCAAGTGAGCCAGTAACCACATGTGAGGTGGATAACCACTGGGCAGTAACCTGAGTCCATGCTATTGAGTGAAAGGTATCACCTCACTGGCACCGTCAGGCAGTTTGGATGGCCACTCTTTTTACACATCTAGCCTGCTGCTGTATCACTCAGCCCTGGCATCACTTCAGATGTGGTAGCTTTGCTTCCCTCAGACGCTTGCTAGCTTCTTAAAGACAGAGACCATATTTAAGTTGTCTGCTTTGTGGAACGTATTACTGTATACATGGCAGGTCCACAACACGTTTGATTTCTTTTTGCAAAATAATTGTCATGTTTAAATAACTGAGACCAAAAAAAATTCCAAAAGAAGACACCGTCCGTCAAAATTTTCCACTCGGCTGCCTAAATTCCAAACACTCACATTGGAGCTGGGAGGCAGCAAACACTGAAATACAAGCCCTCACAACACACAAAATAGAGACACGCTGCTTCTTACAAGTGACTCACATTTTCATGGAGAAGTCATTTCCAGGTATCTTGTCAGCATAGCAAATTCTGGCTTATCTAATCTGTTTACTTCACACAATGTTGTTGTGTGCCCTCGAGCAGATTCCGACTCAGAGTAACCCTATATGACAGAGTAAAACTGCCCCATAGGGTTTCCTAGGCTGTAATCTTCACAGGAACAGCAGATGGCCAGGTCTTTTCTCCCACGGAGCCACTAGTGCTGGGATCGAACTGGTGACCTTTCAGTTAACAGCAGAGTGCTTAGTCATTGTACCACCAGAGCCCCTTACTTCACAAAATAGTTCCTACATTGAGAATGTTTCATGCAGACCCCAAATTCTCATAAAAAGACCAGACTTAATGGTCTGACTGAGACTAGAGGAATCCCAGCGGTCTTGGTCCCCAAACCTTCTGTTGGCCCAGGACAGGAACCATTCCCGAAGACAACTCAACAGACATGGGAGGGACTGGACAATGGGTTGGAAAGAGATGCTGATGAAGAGTGAGCTACTTGTATCAGGTGGACACTTGAGACTGTGTTGGCATCTCCTGTCTAGAGGGGAGATGGGAGGGTAGAGAGGGCAAAACGGTCACGAAAGGGGAGACTGGAAGGAGGAAGCGGGCTGACTCATTAGGGGGAGAGTAAATGGGAGTAGGTAGTAAGGTGTATATAAGTTTATATGTGACAGGCTGACTTGATTTGTAAACTTTCACTTAAAGCACAATAAAAATTATTTAAAAAAAAGTTTCAAAAGAATTTGAGCACAAAAGTGACATTCAGAGAAGAATGCTTTCAAAATGTTTAACTCTTGTTTCCTGAATTTTAACACTGTATCACAAATACTCATTGACCTCTGACTTCCAGGTGACCCCCTTTGATCATGAAATGATGAATGGACAATGTTTTGGGTCATACCACTTGCCTTAACGGCATGTGAGACTCACATTTTTTTCCTGCTTCAACTGTGCTCTTTCCATCTCGCTTTGTCACAACCCTTCTTTACATGAGGTGACTCATGAGCTCAAACTAACATAACCTACTATTAGTTGGACATTTTATTTTTACACATTGCAATTAGCCAGCATTTAATGATTGTTATTTGCACAGTTGGTTATCAAACCCACACCACCTTGCTCACATTCCCTTATCAGACAGAAGTAACATGCGTTTGAAGCTTTATTTGGAAATGTTTCATATACCCTTTTTCCACCCCACAAGTCATCACTCCCCCAAACTTTAAAAGTATTGCCTTGGTTTACTGATACACGAATGTGTTTCATCCTGTTGTATCATCCCTTTAAAAGCAAACCGGAACCCTGCTTTTGCAACGCTGATAGATGGTTCTGCACTGCAGACCTGTTCAGTACATATTAGCTGAAATTCAGTGTGCCAGCCCTGGCATTGAAGGCTCTCCAATCTTACTTTCGATTGTTCCCCCAAATAACACTGCTACTTTTACTTCTCTAACACTGCTTCCCAGACAAGGGGAATCACTCCCCCGGCACCTCCTGATTCACAGTCCACAATGACTATTCAATCCTGAACTCTTCCCTGTACTTAGTAGGACACGATCCAGCAGTGGAATGCTGGGAGAGCTCAAGAAGCCTCTGGAAACTATGGTCCTACTACCAGAGCCCACCTGAGTGCACAGAGGGGTGGAGGGAGATACCACTCTCCTCAGCACTGGATCACAGACAGGGTGTTTGGGAGAGGCAGGCAGTCTCAGGTACCCCCCCCCCACTTCTTCATCTAGGTGAAGGCCAAGGCAGCCCCTCCATGCCTCTCAAGACCACGAAAGAGAGAGGATATCACAGCTCATCCCCCACAAGCAAAGCTAGCAGGTTTCAAGGGTGTGCGACATGTGTAGCTGACAGGACTCCAGCTTGGTTTAATATTCTGCTGTTGCCATCTTGAAATTCTTAGTAATTCTGAACAAGGGGCCCGGCATTTTCATTTTTTAAATAATTTTTGTTGTGCTTTAAGTGAAAGTTTACAAATCAAGTCAGTCTCTCACATATAAACCTATATACACCTTACTACGTACTTCCATTTACTCTCCCCCTAATGAGTCAGCCCACTCCCTCCTTCCAGTCTCTCCTTTCATGACCATTTTGCCAGTTTCTAACCCTCTCTACCCCCCCATCTCCCCTCCACAAAGGAGTTGCCAACACAGTCTTAAGTGTCCACCTGATACAAGTAGCTCACTCCTCAACAGCATCTCTCTCCAACCCATTGTCTGTTGAGTTGTCTTCGGGAACGGTTCCTGTCCTGGGCCAACAGAAGGTTTGGGGACCATGACCGCCGGGATTCTTCTAGTCTCAGTCAGGCCATTAAGTCTGGTCTTTTGATGAGAATTTGGGGTCCACTGTTCTCCTGCTTCTTCAGGGGTTCTGTTGTGCTCCCTGTCAGGGCAGTCATCGGTTGTGGCTGGGCACCATCTAGTTCTTCTGGTCTCAGGATGATGTAAGTCTCTAGTTCATGTGGCCCTTTCTGTCTCTTGGGCTCATAATTATCTTGTGACCTTGGTGCTCTTCATTTTCCTTTGATTCCAGGTGGGTTGACACCAATTGATGCATCTTAGATGGCCGCTTGTTAGCATTTAAGACCCCAGGCGCCACACTTCAAAGTGGGATGCAGAATGTTTTCTTAGTAGATTTTGCCAATTGACTTAGACATCCCCTGAAGCTACAGTCCCCAAACTCCCGCCCTTGCTCCGCTGACCTTCGAAGAATTCAGTTTATCCAGGAAACTTGTTTGCTTTTGGTCCAGTCCAGATGAGCTGACCTTCCCTGTATTGAGTATGGTCCTTCCCTTCACCTAAAGTAGTTCTTATCTACTAATTAATCAGAAAATAGTCCTCTCTCTCTCTCCCTCCCCCTTCTCGTAACCACAAAAGAATGTGTTCTTCTCAGTTTAAACTGTTTCTCAAGATCTTATAATAGTGGTCTTATACAATATTTGTCCTTTTGCATCTGACTAATTTCACTCAGCATAATGCCTTCCAGGTTCCTCCATGTTATGAGATGTTTCACAGATTCATCACTGTTCTTTATCGATGCGTAGCATTCCATTGTGTGAATATACCATAATTTATTTATCCATTCATCCGTTGATGGACACCTTGGTTGCTTGCAGCTTTTTGCTATTGTAAACAGTGCTGCAATAAACATGGGTGTGCGTATATCTGTTCATGTAAAGGCTCTTATTTCTCTAGGATATATTCTGAGGAACGGGATTTCTGGGTTGTATGGTAGTTCTATTTCCAACTTTTTAAGGAAACGCCAGATAGATTTCCAAAGTGGTTGTACCATTTTACATTCCCACCAGCAGGGTATAAGAGTTCCAATCTTTCCGCAGCCTCTCCAACATTTATTATTTTGTGTTTTTTGGATTAATGCCAGCCTTGTTGGAGTGAGATGGAATCTCATCGTCGTTTTAATTTGCATTTCTCTAATGGCTAATGATCGAGAGCATTTTCTCATGTATCTGTTAGCTGCCTGAATATCTTCTTTAGAGAAGTGCGTGTTCATATCCTTTGCCCAATTTTTAATTGGGTTGTCTGTCTTTTTGTGGTTGAGTTTTAACAGAATCGTACAGATTTTAGAGATCAGGCACTGGTAGGAGATGTCATAGCTGAAAATTGTTTCCCAATCTGTAGGTGGTCTTTTCATTCTTTTGGTGAAGTCTTTAGATGAGCATAGGTGTTTGATTTTTAGGAGCTCCCAGTTATCTAGTTTCTCTTCATCATTTTTAGTAATGTTTTGTATTCTGTTTATGCCTTGTATTAGGGCTCCTAACATTGTCCCTATTTTTTCTTCCATGATCTTTATCGTTTTAGTTTTTGTGTTTAGGTCTTTGATCCACTTGGAGTTAGTTTTTATGCATGGTGTGAGGTATGGGTCCTGTTTCATTTTTTTGCAAATAGATATCCACTTATGCCAGCACCATTTGTTAAAAAGACTATCTTTTCCCCAATTAACTGACACTGGGCCTGTCAAATATCAGCTGCTCATATGTGGATGGATTTATATCTGGGTTCTCAATTCTGTTCCATCGGTCTATGTGCCTGTTGTTGTACCAGTACCAGGCTGTTTTGACTACTGTGGCTATATAATAGGTTCTAAAATCAGGTAGAGTGAGGCCTCCCACTTTCTTCATCTTTTTCAGTAATGCTTTACTTATCCGGGGCTTCTTTCCCTTCCATATGAAGTTGGTGATTTGCTTCTCCATCACATTAAAAAATGTCATTGGAATTTGGATTGGAAGTGCACTGTATATATCGATGGCTTTTGGTAGAATACACATTTTTACTATGTTAAGTCTTCCTATTCATGAGCAAGGTATGTTTTTTCCACTCACGTAGGTCCCTTTTAGTTTCTTGCACTAGTACTTTGTAGTTTTCTTTGTATAGGTCTTTTACATCTTTAGTAAGGTTTATTCCTAAGTATTTTATCTTCTTGGGGGCTACTGTGAATGGTATTGATTTGGTTATTTCCTCTTCGATGTTCTTTTTGTTGATGTAGAGGAAGGAATCCAAGTGATTTTGGTATGTTTATCTTGTAACCTGAAACTCTGCCGAACTCTTCTATTAGTTTCTGTAGTTTTCTGGAGGATTCCTTAGGGTTTTCTGTGTATAAGATCATGTCATCTGCAAATAGAGATAATTTGACTTTTTCCTTGCCAACCCGGATGCCCTTTATTTCTTTGTCTAGCCTAATTGCTCTGGCTAGGACCTCTAGCACAATGTTGAATAAGAGCGGTGATCAAGGGCATCCTTGTCTGGTTCCCGTTCTCAAGGGAAATGCTTTCAGGCTCTCTCCATTTAGAATGATGTTGGCTGTTGGCTTTGTATAGATGCCCTTTATTATGTTGAGGAATTTTCCTTCAATTCCTATTTTGCTGAGAGTTTTTATCATGAATGGGTGTTGGACTTCGTCAAACCAGCATTTTTATTTTGCACTGAGCTCTTTAAATAAGGTAGCCGGTTCTGCCCACAGGACCCCCTACATTGCTACAGAGGTAGCTTGTCCCAAGGAAGGGAAGCACATCCCTGCCCAGAGCGTGAAGGAACAGGGGGGCCTTTCAAGGTGCAACTAGGAAGGTCTCTGAGAAGGAACAGTGACTCTGGCACCCAGTGCCTGCAGTAACCTGGGGTAGTCCCAGGCACAGATAAGACACCCAGATAAACATTAAGAGGGGACCTCAGGTAGGCTTTTACAGGATATTCTGCAAAACTTGCAGAAACCCACATACATTCTGCAAAATTTGCTCCAATCACAATGCAGTTCTCTGTCATGTTTTCTTGGGTCCCATCAGGCTAACAGCAAAAAAAGTATTTGCTACATACCCAAACAAAACCAAACCCAGTACTGTCAAGTCGAAGTTTTACTTAGGTAAAAACAACAGTCCATTTTTACTTAGGTAAAAACAACATCTACTACTTTTCTTTTTTTAACCCACACAAGCCATTTGTGACATGTAATTCAACAAAAAAGTTAATTCTACCTCATTATGTCAAAATTAAAATGAAGGTTTTTTTTTCTTTAAATAATTTTTGTCATTGAGATATACACAACAAAACATATGTCGATTCAACAGTTTCTACATGTACAGGCAGTGACACTGACCACATTCCTCGAGTTGTGTAATCATTCTCGCCCTCCTTTTCTGATTTGTTCATCCCCTGTTAACGTCAATTCACTACCCACTAAGGTTCCTACCTAATCTTTTGAGTTACTGTTATTAATCTGAAGTGGATATTTTTTAAAAATGAGTTTATTTATTCCTAGACGAAAATTTCCTACACTTTTTTTCCTACCTCAGACATAATGACGAGCTGTCATATTCCCTAAAAAAAAAAAAAGATAAAATTACTGTAGATGCCATACTTTCGGTACCTGATACTTCTGCTTATTCAATCTTTAGTGGCCTCTCAGGAACCCAGGACTTTTAAGAGTCTCTGTGGCGGGATGCGTAGCCAGTGATACGGTCTGGCGCTAGAGCACTGGAATAGTTCTTTTCAAAACTCCATTTTTCTTCGCAGTCAGTGAGAGATCTTGCAGTCAGTCTGGATTCTCCGATTCACGCCCTTGTCTTGTGCCTCCTCTGCCGTGAGAGCCGGGGCTCAGTTGCCTGCACTAGACTGTCAAGAGCCACTGGTTATGCCAACAATCCTTGTCCTTCCGTTTTATCATCAGTCCAGCTGGCAGACTGACCCCAAAGCACAGTCATACCATTGTTTGATCAAAAGCTGACAGGCTGTCTCCATCCAGCCCTCTGGGAGCAAAGTCCACACTTCCTCTTCCAGTTTCTCCAAACTCATTTCCTTCTACATTCTGACATTATTCTCATTTCCCTTTACAACTGTTAGCCACCTTCATTCTTGCTTTCCTCTGTTGCTGTGTGTGTGTGTGTGTGTGTGTGTGTGTGTGTTGGCGAGGAGAATAGGCTGGGAGCAAGGAGATGAGGTAGGGGAGTGAGAACAAATGAACAAACTCTCTAATCTGTCTTACTGGCTGTAACCCAGTTTGTATTCTACTTCTTGGTGAACTCTTCCCGACACCTCTGGTTCACACTTTGGTCCTTTAGTTGAACAGCAATATCTAGTGGCTCTTCGGAAACCCTGGTGGCGTAGTGGTTAAGTGCTACAGCTGCTAACCAAAGGGTCAGCAATTCGAATCTGCCAGGTGCTCCTTGGAAACTCTATGGGGCAGTTCTACTCTGTCCTATAGGGTCACTGTGAGTCGGAATCAACGGCAGTGGGTTTGGTTTTTGGTTTTGGTTTATTGGCTCTTCATCATTCTCTAATTATGTCATGCATTTTAGAATTTCCCACCAAATAGAATATAAGCGCCCCATAAGCAGGGACCTCATCTCATCTGCATTCTGAATGAAGAGCCATTTGAAGGCTGTGATAGGGTCACTATGAGTCAGAATCAACTCGACGGCAGTGGGTTTGGTTTTGGTTTTGGTGGGTTGCACTGTGTCCCCCCCAAAAGATATACTGATTGAAGCCCTAACCCTCAGAACCTGTTCAGTGATCTTACTTGGAAGTGAGAGACCTTCCAAATATAATCAAGCTAAAATGAGGTCATGCTGGATTAGGACAGCCCGTAGCTAATGACTGGTTTCCTTATAAGAAGAGGGAAATTTTGGACACAGACAACACACAGAGGGAGGATGGCCGTGTAAATGGAAGCAGAGATTGGAGTGATGCTGCCATAAACCAAGGGATGCTAAGGATTGCTGGTAACCTCCAGAAGCTGGAAGAGGCAAGGAAGGAGTCTTCCCTAGAGTCTGCAGAAGGAGCATGGTCCTGCTGACCCCTTGACTTGGGCATTCTAGCCTCCAGACTTGTGAGAAAAATTTGTTAAGCCACCTGGTTTGCAGTACTTTGTTACCGCAGCCCTAGGAAACAAATACAAGGGGGACCCTTGGTGGTACAGTGCTTAAGCATTCAGCTGCTAAACAAAAGGCTCGCAGTTTGAATCCACCAGCTGCTCCTTAGAAACCCTGTGGGGCAGTTCTACTGTATCTGATAGGGCCACTGTGAGTTGGAATCGACTTGATGGCAACGAGTTTATAAGTACAGGTTAAGCACTTCTGAGCACCACAGTTTGCTTTAGCATTCCAGATTCATGAAGGAGACTCAATGTTTGCTTAACAAGGAAATTATCCTGTAAAAAAGTCTATGCAGAAAGTTCACCTAATCCTACTCATTTCCCTGTATCAATGCCCCAGTTGCTCTAAATAGAATTTGAAGAAGCCATTAACCAGGAACTATTGCACAATGTAAACAACACAAAATTGTGTCACCAAATTAGCCCAAATATACGCAGATACAAACTGCAAATACAACTACATGAGAAGCCAAGCCATTAATGGAGACCAGGCACCACTTCACAGCCATTTCTATTTCCATGAGTAAAGAAGAAAATTTTGATGTTAGGAGGAAATACTACTGAGTCTCAAAATACTACAGAGTAGGTATAATTCTCCAATAACAAATTACTTTTAACAATATACTTTTAAGAACACATTAGCCAAAACACAAAAGTATTTACATCTTTTAATGCTATCAAAACATTTTTAAGTATGCCAATAAATTTATCATGGCCTGTCACAGCTTTTTATGAAGATAAAACATTTGCTGTCTATGCCACGGGGATACTTTTAAGAAAAAGTATTCTTTTGTTTTGCTAACAAGAAGCGCCGTTACATTCAAGTCTCTTACTTGTCACAGTGACTGTACTTCTAAATCATCCATAAATAAAATGTGTTACTGGGGGACGAATACTGTAGTACTTCTTATACTGTAATGGCAGGTTTTCCTAAGTATAATTTTGCCTCATAGTCACACATCACTGAATGATCTTTTCAGTTGTATGTCGCCGAAAGGACGGGTTGAGGGGGGAAGCATTCACAAGTCCAGGAGCACACAACGAGATGCAGTGTCCACCTACGCTGCCAGCATTACTTTTGAATAACAGCCCTGATAGTTGTCCTGTTCCAAACATCCAAAATGGCTTGATAACATTAAAAGCACAGGGAAAATCAATGCTCTTTTTTTAATACTGAAACTGAAAACAAAGTACCACTTCTTCCTAGTCACTACAAAGATTTTATGTAATCTCCACCCAAATAATACTTTCTGACCATGGACCGACAGACACTGCTACCCTGACCCAGTCTTTTTTCATTTCCTACTAAAACCAAATCTTCACCCTCTGTAGCTACTTGAATTTCTTTAGGAATGTCTGCTTTCCTATCTGGAATAGAGTTTAGAAGATATTTCCCATAAGCACTTAGGACACCGTAAAACACATTGCTGTTGTGAAATAACGTTATCTGAAACAGCTTCCCACATCCTGGGACATTCCAACCCTTTAGGATTAATCACCTTTGTGAACACGCGTCATATTATCCGGGGTAAACTTTCTAAAATGAAAATCTGATCCTCTTATATTTCTTCAATATCAACCCACAAACTGGTGGATGAGGTCCAAATCACACGGGAAGCATTTTTTGCTGTGCATAACTTGCCCCTGCCTAACTTTTTAATTTCAAATATATTCTACCACATTAACGGACCTACACCTCTTAAGCTGGCTGTTCCAAAGCCCTATGCATTTCCCTCATACCCCCATACTTTTCCTCTTTACACCTATCAAATTAGGCCAGCGTTTCTCGAGTCAGCACTATGGGTATTTTGGGCCAAATAACAAAGATAATTCTTTTGCTGTTAAAGGTTGTCTTGTGCACTGTAGAATGTTTAGCAACATCCCTAGCTTTTTCCCATTAGTTGCCAATAGACATTCTCCCTCCCCAGCTTCCCCACCCCAGTAACAACCAAAAATATCTCCAGAATTTTCCAAATGTTCCTGAGGAAGTGAAATTGCCCCCAGTTGGATGAGACAGTCACTGAATCCCTAGATGTCCTCAATATGCACGAGTCCTTTCTGAGTCAAGTTCACTGCACATAGGTTACAGTGTGATATGACCCAAACCACAGCAACTCTGTTCAAAACTAACCAAGGATGCTCACCTAAAAGCAGCCATCTGTAGGTCAAGATCACCAACTGTCAGTTTGTCATACTGCAGTGGCTTACGTGTTGCTATGATGCTGGAAGCTATGCTTCCAGTATTTCAAATACCAGCAGGATTACCCATGGTGGACAGGTTTCAGTGGAGCTTCCAGAAAAAAGGACAAGGAAAAAAGGGCTGGCAATCTACTTCCAAAAATTAGCCAATGAAAATCCTATGAATTCCAACAGAATACTGTCTGATATAGCACTGGAAGATGAGCCCCCTAGGTTGGAAGGCACTCAAAATACACAGTGGTCACCAACAACGGACTCCAGTATCCAGCGATCATGAAGATGGCACAGGGCCCTGGGAACATTTTGTTCTGTTGTACTTGGGGTCACCATGAGTTGGAGCCAACTTGACAGCAACTAACAACAATAATAGGTCAAGAAGGCAGCTGATGGCCTACGATGGTGCTCTTGTATTGAACAATCAACTAACTCAATCAGACATACTCTGGGCCTTAGGATGAAGAAATTTAATTCCAAACGTATCAAAAGAGACATAGACAGAAACCAGGAAATGTGTACGATGAACAGAAATCAAGTGTCAGTAGACACACATGGCTAAGCAGAAGCCATGAGGTGAACAGGAGGTACAGACAGAGGCAGCTAGTAGCAACAGTAGAAGAAACTTGAGAATGGTGGGCCTAGAGCACTCATGTGGTACAGAATTGCTGCTGTGTTTGTTTGCCATAAGGTCTATTTATGAACCTGCTAAGGTTTGCTATAATCCTTATTCCCTTATTTAACCTTAAATATATCCTCAACAGGTATACCTAAAGAACTCAGGGTCCAACTTGAAGAAGCTCCCAAGGGTCAAATCTGGGACATTTTAAGCTATAAAACAAATGACAGTAAGCACTTATAACCTATAAAATAAAATATTTATTAGTCCATACTGGTATAAATACATAACTGCATAAATAAAGGAAGGAAAAGGGACAGCTCTTCTGTAGGGTAGAATTCCAACTAACAAATGCAGAAGGGATGATGGAAACAGAAGACTACTGTTTGCCAAATACCAGTAATAACTCTTGTAGGCAACAATCATTAGTGAATACTAACAGTGAGGAAACCCTGGTGGTATTGTGGTTAAGAGCTACGGCTGCTATCTAAACGGTTGGCAGTTCGAATCCATCAGGCCCTCCTTGGAAACACTATGGGGCAGTTCTAGTCTACCCTATAGGGTCGCTATGAGTCAGAATCGACTTGAGAGCAAGGAGTTTTTTTTTTTTTTTTTTTTTAGTTCACATTAGTGAGTAAAAGGTATGAGGAGAAAGAAGATATATGCAAAGTCTCAACCTATCTCTCTGCAAGACATTAATTACTAAGGGAAAAAATATCAAATTTACAGTGCAGAAACGCTCCTTAACCAGGTAATCAATGTTAACATCACCAGTAACAAGACATATCGAGACCACGTAACTTCTGATATGATGCACTGAGAACGGCACAATATAATATCCGTGGTATTCTTGACAGAAATTCATCAACTACAGTCTCATCATGAGGAAACACCAGGAAAAAAAACAAACTGAAGGTCACTGTACAAAGTAATTGGCCAGAATTCTTCAGAAGTGTCAAGATCATCAAAGACAAAGGCAGACTAAAGAACTGTCATGTTAGAGGACACTACAGAGATATGACTAGTAGGTGTGGGATCCTGGATTGGATCTTAGACTAGAAAAAGGACATTAATGGGAAAACTGGCAAAATTTAAATAAGATCTGTAGCTTAGTTAATGGTATTGTATCAACCTTGATTTTGTGGTTTAGATCATTGTACTATGGCTATAGAAGATGTTAACATTAGAAGCTGAGTGAAGGATATATGATATTTCTGTATAATTTGTGTAACTTTTTTGTAAGTGTAAAGTTATTTTAAAGTAAAATGTTAAAAAAAATTTTTTTTAATTAAAAAGACCTAAAATATATATTCCCATCACCTGAGCTATTCCTCCCAAATGAAAGCATCAAATTAAAGCAAGTCACTTCACTGCCTAGAAATGCGCTTAATAAATCTGTCACCTCCTCTACAAAGTGCCTCTGTTGCCCCTAGGAAGAGTTAGCTGCCCCTCTCTGTCTGGCCACAGTCACCCCTGGCCTATTACAGAATCACCTCAACTTGCAATTTATTAGTTCTTGTGTTTGTATTTTCTACTACAGTGTGAATTCCTCAAAAGTAGGAACCTCATCTTATTTAAGGAGTCCCTGGGTAGTGCAAATGGTTAAGTGCTTGCCTACTAACTGAAAGGTTGGTGGTTTGAACCCACTTGGAGGCATCCAGGAAGAAAGGCCTGGCAATCTGCTTCCAAAAGGCCAGAGCCTTGAAGACCCTATGCAGCACAGTTCTACTCTGTGCACACAGGGTCGCCATGGGCCAGAACTCACTCAAAAGCAACTGTTTTTTTTTTTGGGGGGGGGGGTTGTATCTTATTTATCCTTCCTTGTTCCTTAAGTAGCTAATAGAGTGCCAGCACAGAGTAGGTACACAATATTAACATATGAATGAATGAATTCTTCTTTAACCAAAACCATCTTCTGTTTTGTCTTACCCCATTAATAACACTGTAGGAACTGCTTCTTAATAAGAAAACTGGCAAAATTCAAATAAGGTCTGTAGTAGACTAGATGACTCCATTGTGAATCAACTCATACCTAATCATGGTGATATAGCCTAAAATACTGACTTCAAACTATAGTATAACCACAATAAAGGAATATTTTTTTTAAAAAAAGAGATCTACAATCCTATTACCAACACAAATTGTTTTATTTTCCATATTCTTTTATAGCATTTGTCTACATGCTTAGCTAGTTCTAGATAGCTATAAATATAATGTGGATACAATTTTGAATTCTGGCTTCCCACCTAAGAAATATTGGCTCAAAAATATCATACACAACTTTAGAACTGCTTTATATCATACAACACACTCATCTGAATATCCTTGATGGTATCACTCTTCATCATTTGAGGATGAATATAAGATATGCGAAAAGACTAGACAATTATTCAGAGCCAACTCTCATTAGAAAAAAAAGTAAACAATCATGCTAAGTAATCCATTCTGGAGAACAACTGAAATAACTGTAAAGTAGTGAAACTGGTCTTCCTTTGAATCTTGGAAACTAGCTCTGAGAGCAAAAAAAGACTAAAAGGCAGCTTCATGGAATAAGTGCATTGTCATATCCGAGATATATGGGTACCAAAGGACAAGCATTCCTCAAGAGAGGAAATTGCCATGTATATACAGCAGGGTGGTCATGAGAATTAAGTATCATGTGCAAAGCGGAATGATACCTGGCACTAAACGTTGGTATCCCTCCATCCCAGCCACTCGTTACATAAGTGTGAATCTTGCCTCTTTCACTGGTGTTATAATGGGATTGTGTATCATGTAAAATGAATATATTTAAATCAAATTTCCATTTGTATTTTCTGGACTCTGATGCATAAAATCAGCTCCTTAGGGCCCAAATCACACTGACTGCAACCCTCTCAACTTCTAGATGTTCAAGAACTGTTAAAGACATTACCTGGTAGTGCCTAGGGGGAAATGCTCTGGAAGTGAAAACCATTTTCAAAACCTCTAAAACTTTTATCTACATTCAAATGATATAAGCCTCAGTTTAAATCAAGAGGCCTTGTTTGGGAGTTAAAATTTAGATTATGTACACAAGTGGGCTTTTACAAGTTTTCGTTTTCACAATTTTTGCTTTTTTTTAAAATAAAAGCAGCCTTTTCCATTTGCATTTTCATAATGGCATGTGTTGGTCATACTGTTTCACCACTAAAAATATATAATAACATAAGTACTGTTAAAGACGTGATGTTTAACATACTTACTCCTTCAAAAACACAACCATGTCACCAATGTCAGCTTTGTTGTTGTTCGGTTCCGATTCATAGCTTACCCTATGTAAGAAAGAACAAAATGATGCCCAGTCCTGCACCATTCTCACAATCTTTGCTATGTTTGAGCCTATTGATGAAGCCGTCGTGTCAATCCGTCACTTTGAGGGGTGTCTTAGTTATCTAGTGCTGCTATAACAGAAATACCACAAGTGGATGGCTTTAACAAAGAGAAATTCATTCTCTCACAGAGTAGACCAGAAATCCAAACTCACAGAGTAGGAGACCAAAAGTGCCAGCTCCAGAGGAAGGCTTTCTCTCTCTGTTGGCTCTGGGGGGAAGGTCCTTGTCATCAATTTTCCTTGGTCTAGCAGCTTCTCAGCACAGGACTCTGGGTCCAGAGGACACGCTCCCCTCTTGGTTCTTCATCCTTGGCGGTAGGAGGTTTCCCTATCTCTGCTTGCTTTTCTCTTTTATCTCTTGTACGATAAAAGGTGATGCAGGCCACACCCTAGGGAAACTCCCCTTACATGCGATCGATTGGGGCTGTAACTTGAGTAAGGGTGTTGCATCCCACCCTGATCCTCTTTAACATAACCTAACCTTGCCTCATTAACCACAGGCAGAGATTAGGGTTTACAGCACATAGGAAAATTACATCAGATCACAAAATAGAGGACAGCCATACAATACTGGGAATCATGGCCTAGTGAATACATTTTGGGGGGACACTATTCAATTCATGATAAGGGTCTTCCTCTTTTTCACTGACCATCCACTTCACCAAGCTTGATGTCTCTCTCCAGGTACTGGTCCTTTCTAATAACATGTCCAAAAGTACAAAAGACGAAGTCTCATCATCTTCATTTCTAAGGAGCATTCTGGCTGTACCTATTCCAAGACAGATTTGTTCATTCTTCTGACAGTCCATGATATAATTTAATATTCTTTGCCACCGCCACAATTCAAAGGCATCAATTTTCCTTCAGTCTTCCTTAATCAGTGGTCAGTTTTTGCATGCACTTGAGGCAACTGAAAATACCATGGCTTGGGTCAGGTGCACCTTAGTCCTCACTCTCACATCTTTGCTTTTTAACACTTTAAAGAGGTCTTTTGCAGCAGATTAGCCCAACGCAGTAAGTCATTTGGTTTCCTGACTGCTGCTTTCATGGATATTGATTATGGACTCAAGTAAAATGAAATCCTTGACAACTTCAATCTCCATTTATCATGATGTTACTTAATGGTCCAGTTGTGAGGATTTTTGTTTTCTTTATGTTAACGTATAATCTATCTTGAAGGCCGTGGTCTTTGACCTTCATCAGTAAGTGCTTCAGAAGTTCTCTTCACTTTCAGCAAGGTAGGCTGTGTCATCTGCATATTGCAGGCTGTTAATGAGTCTTCCTCCAGACCTGATGCCATGTTATTCTTCATATAGTCGAGCTTTCCAGATTACTTGCTCAGCATACAGACTAAGTATGATGAAAGGATACAACCCTGACACACACCTTTTCTGATTTTAAACCACACAGTATCTCTTTGTTCTGCTCAAACGACTAACTCTTGGTCCTTTCTCATGAGCACAATTAAGTGTTCTGGAATTCCCATTCTTTGCAATGTTATCCATAATTGGTTATGATCCCCACAGCTGAGTGCCTTTGCATGGTCAATAAAACACAGGTACACATCTTTCTGGTATTCTCTGCTTTCAGCCAAGACCCATCTGACATCAGCAATGAATCCCTGGTTCCACATCCTCTTTTGAATCTGGCTTGAATTTCTGGCAGTTCCCTGTCAATGTGCTACAGCAACCACTCTTGAACAATCTTCAGCAAAATTTTGCTTGCACGTGATATTAATGGTATTGTTCAATAATTTCCACATTCCACTGGATCATCCTTCTTTGGAATGGGGACAAATATGGATCTCTTCCAGTCAGTCAGCCAGGTAGCTGTCTTTCAAATTTCATGGCATAGACAGGTAAGTGCTTCCAGCACTGCATCCGTTTGTTGAAACATCTCAATGAGTATTCTGTCAGTTCCTGGAGCCTTGTTTTTCGCCAGTGCCTTCAGTGCAGCTTGGATCTCTTCCTTTGGTACCATCAGTTCCCGATCACATGCTACATCCTGAAATGGTTGAATGTCGGCCAATTCTTTTTGGTATAGTGACTCTGTGTATTCTTTCCATCTTCTTTTGATGCTTCCTGTGTCATTTAATATTTTCCCCATAAAATCATTCAATATGGCAACTCAGAGGCTTGAATTTTTCTTCAGTTCTTTCAGTTTAAGAAATACTGAACATGTTCTTGCCTTTTGGTTTTCTGACTCCAGTCTTTGTACATTTCACTATTATACTTTGTCTTCTCAAGCCATCCTTTGAAATCTTCCATTCAGCTCTTTTGCTTCATCATTTCTTCCATTTCCTTTAGTTACTCTACATTCAAGAGCAAGTTTCGGAGTCTCTTCTGACATCCATTTTGGTCTTTTGTTTCTTTCCTGTCTTTTTAATGATCTTTTGTTTTCTTCTTGTATGATGTCCTTGATGTCATTCAACAACTCATCAGGTCTTCAGTCATTAGTGTTCAATGTGTCAAGTTTATTTTTGAGATGTCCTCTAAATTCAGGTGAGGTATACTCAAGGCTGTACACTGGCTCTTGTGGACTTGTTTTAATTTTCTTCAGCTTCAACTTGAACTTGCATATAAGCAATTCATGGTCTGTTCTGGCCTTGTTCTGACTGATGATATTGAGCTTCTCCATTGTGTCCTTCCACAGATACAGCTGATTTGATTCTTGTGTATTCCATCTGGCAAAGCTCATGTGTATAGTTGCCGTTCATGTTATTGAAGAAAGGTATTTCCAATGAATAGGTGACTGATCTTACAAAACTCTATAATGTGATCTCCAGAATCATTTCTATCACCAAGGCCATATTTTCCAACTACCTATCCTTCTTCTTTGTTTCCAACTTTTAATTCCCATCACCAGTAATTATCAATGCATCTTGATTGCATGTTTGATCACTTTCAGACTCCAGAAGTTGGTAAAAATCTTCAATTTCTTCATCTTTGTCATTGGTGCTTGGTGAATAAATATGAATAATAGTTGTATTAACTGGTCTTCCTTATAGGCATATGGATGGTATCCTATAACTGACAGCACTGTACTGCAGGATATATCTTGAAATGTTCTTTTTGCCAATGAACGTGACATTGTTTCCCTTCAATTTGTCATTCCTGGCATAGCAGACCATATGACTGTCCAATTTAAAATAACCAATACCAGTCCATTTCAGCTCACTAATGCCTAGAATAGTGATCTTCAAGCATTCGTTCTCATTCAGTATCAGCTTTAGCAAGTACCAATCCACAGATATTTAGTTATCTTCCACAACTCATACTTAAAATGATGTTTTAATGGCTTATCATTTTCAAACATAACCAAATGTCTTTACACTCACATTTAGGAAATCTGTCTAAATCATTATGAAACAAAAAAGAAAATTTTAAACAAAACATTTAGTATTTCAGGTCTTAAGAAGAGCCTGAAACACCTAACAAAAAGTGTAATGCTCCTCTGGATAGGTGTTGTTTCATTTCTAACAGTCTCCTTAGGCTCAGAGAATTAAAACACTGTGGAGGCAAATCTCTAATGACTACAGAGCTTTTCAGCACTTTGTGTTGAGAGTCTAGCATCTGCATCACACTACAATTAGAATGTCCTAGAAATACAGTGATAATGTTCATGAAAGCTAGACAATTTTCAAGTATGGTGCTCTTCCTCACCTAAAAAAAAAAAAGAAGAAGAAGAAGTCATGAGGCTTAATTTTTAAATCTGGAAAATTGTCCAGGGTTGCTCTAAAACCAAACATCAACTCTAGCACTATTCCTCTCCATGAAGCAAAAGAAAGAGGCAACTTAAAAATGCAAGGAGAACACTGTGGCATTTTACTTGCCTCACCCCCTTTCTGGTGATGCTCATGAAGACAGCAGCCTGCATTCCCAGTGTGGGTCTCTGATTCCTGGCTTGGATGGAGCAAAGTAGACCTTATTCGCAAAGAACTGTGTTTGTGTGTTCTAACCTGTCTGGGTGGCAGGTTATAAAGATAGATTCAAGGTACCTGTCTTTATTTTGCTTAACTCAGAACTCATTCAGGGCAGAATAGCAGCAGACATTCCTCAAAAACATTGCAAGATAACAATGTTTTGTAACCTCTGCCCTCGAAGTCACTAGGGGAAAAAGATTATGGATGAGGCATAAAATAGAACACCAAAAGCTGGGGAGAAATTTTTTTTGGGAAATTAGGGCATTCAAAAGCCCCCATGTATACTAGGGAGTTTAAAAAAACTACATGCATGACAGGGAAAGATGCATACTCAGAAAAGACCTGAGAAGACCCTAAACTTTAATCTATGGCTGATCTCTAAGCTCAGTGCAAGCAAGAAGTGACGGCTAAGAAAGAATAATAAATGGCCTGCTGAGCTTTGAAGGACTGTCCCAACTCTGAGCCAATCTTCAAACACTGGGAAAGTTTTTTTTTTCCTTCTTTTTAAACTGTTGTTGTCTGTTTGAGGAGGCTCTTAGTATTCAAGGAAATCTCTATCAAAACACTAGCTGAAAACAAGCTAAAGGAACAGAGAGTTGAGAAGGCACACATGGTAGCAAAGAAGGAGTTTCCCAGATCAGAGCCAAGCTGCAAAGACTGGAAGAGCAGCCTTTGTCTTCCTTCTTTCCTTGATTTCTTCCTCTCTTCCTTCATTTTTTGGCTCCAGGTGTTTAAAGAAGTCACTGGCTGACCAATCAGACAACAGAACAGAGACTTCAGTGGCCACACAGGACAAGGACTGCAATCTTTGCAAATGTAAACAGCATGGAAAAGTCACTAAATAAATTGATGACTGCAGCCCTCAACAATCAACAACAGCAAAGCCTGGGGAAGGGAGAAATTCTGATTTCCAAATACAATAGTCAAAATTCTCAATTATCAAGAAAATATTACAAGGCATACAAAAAATAGTGAAGTATGAGATATTCACAGAAAAATAAACAAGTAGACACCATCCTTGAGAAAGCCTAGACATCTGGACTTGCTAGACAAAGACTTTATATCAACTGTCTTAAATATTGGAAACCCCGGTGGCGTAGTGGTTAAGTGCTACGGCTGCTAACCAAGAGGTCGGCAGTTCAAATCTGCCAGCCACTCCTTGGAAGCTCTATCGGGCAGTTCTACTCTGTCCTATAGGGTCGCTATGAGTTGGAATAGACTCGACAGCAGTGGTTTTTGGTCTTAAATATGCTCAAAGAGATTAAGAAAACCATGGATCAAGAACTAATGGAAACCAAGGAAATGATACATGAACAAAAATGAGAAAATTAACAAAGAGAAATTACAAATGGAACCAAACAGAAATTCAGAAACTAAGAAGTATAATAACTAAAATGATAAATTCACTTGAGGGGCTCAGCATCAAATCTGAGCAGGCAGAAGAATCAGTGAACTTTCAGATAGGACAATTGAAATTGCCTACTCTGAAGAAAAGAAATAAAAAAGAATGAAGTCAACAGAGCCTAAGGGACCTGTGGGACACCAACAAGTGTACCAATGTGTGCATTATGGGAGTCCCAGAAGAATGTGGGGGACAGGTGCAGAAAGACTATTTAAAGAAATATCGGCTGAAATTTTCCCAAATTTGAGGAAAGGCATAAATTTACACATCCAAGAAGCTCAACAAAATCCAAGTAAGATAAACTCAAAGAGACTCACACTGATACATTTTATAACCAAACTGTCAAAAGACAGAATCTTGATAGCAGCAAGAGAGAATTGACAAAAGATTCTAATAAGACAAACAGTCAATTTCTCAGAAGAAAGAAGCCACGGAGGCCAGAAGGCAGCGAGATGATGTATTTGAAGTGCTGACAGAAAAATAAATGACTGTAAAACTGAAGGGGCCCTGGTGGTGCAGTGGTTAAGCACTTGGCTTCTACCCAAAAGGTCAGCAGTTTGAACACATCAGCTGCTCCATGGGAGAAAGATGTGGTGGGCTGCTTCCATAAAGATTTACAGCCTTGGAAACCCTATGGGGTAGTTTTACTCCAACCTTATAGGGTCACTATGAGTCAGAATTGACTTGATGGCAACTGATTGGGTTTTTTGTTTTTTTGTTTTTTGGTTTTATAAGACTGAAAATAAGCAAATACCCAACTAAAGAAACAGTAAGACAGGACAAAGCAGAGGTTCCTAAATGGCACTGTGATCTTCAAACAAGCTGATCAGAGGCAAAATTTTGAGCCAAGCATTACTTTGGGGGAGAACCACAGCTTTCCACAGGGTTTCAAAGGCTACAGTAAGCCCCCAAGGACGTCTCACTTATAAAATCAGCATCTGGACTAAATTTCCCATGTCAGTTATACATTCTAAAATACTATACTGACTTTATACCTATTCTTGTTTTTATGGTAACATATGATGCATAAATGACCTTTTCATAAAATCTATCAAAAGTTGTAAACTTGTAAAGTACTGGTAAAAATTGCTATCACCTGGCATTCCTGATAGGCTACAAAAACAGCAAATCCCAAAGTTAGCTGTTACTAAAAGTGATTAACTTTTCAAAGCATTTATTGCAAGTAATCTCCTGATTCAGTTATGAGTCAAAATGTCACAAAGCAAAAAAGTCACTTGAATTCACTAAATACCAGAAATACACTCATGAACTTTTTGGCAACTAGACAAAGGTTATAAACACTGAATAATGTGATAGGTCTTTTAGTTCAAGGTTAAAGTGACATGACAACATAATGTGAGTTATTTTCTAAAAATTTTTTTTCTTTTTTGTTCTCCCTATTAACATTTTCCAGACTAATTGGTCAGCGCCTGCCTCAGGCATGAAACTGGTATACAGGCCAACTGGCTTTTCTCCTTTCATTACACTAATTTCTACAGAAGACTGTGGCAAAGACAGGGGTGTTAAGAGGAACGCAGATGGGTCTCATTTTTCACAACAGGAACTTCACAGAATGTGCTTTATTCAATGCAACAACTTTCATATATGCCCTGTGCCTGGCTGTCACGTATAAACCATTCAGACCTCTCTCCCAGGTACAGAAATACTGGGGCATATACTGGTGGCATTGCCAACCTGGTCAACTTTTTGTCTACAGATTTGACAGCATCTCTCAAACCCCAAAATATTTGCATTCTTTCCAGTAGATCTACCTCTAGGAACCTATCCTAAAAAAAGTTAATGATCCAAAGAATGTTAAAATCTATAGCCAAGAAGATAAAAGGAATAAAAATAATGGGAAACAACCCAAACGTCCACTCATAGGTTAAATTATGGTTTATCTAGTCACTGAACATTATTCATCATTCAAGTATGAAATATGAAGGTTATGTAACAACATGGAAAAATATGATTAACGAGAAAGGATACATAGTTACATATAAAAGCCATGCTATATAAAAGCTATGTGTACATATGTATTAATTGTATTAATGAAACTGTTATTAGTGGTTCCCATTAAGAAGTAGGGTGTGACAGAAATAAAGAAAATTACGACAAAATGTTATAAACAACTCTATGGCCACAAACTGGATAACCTAGATGAAATGGACAATTTTCAAAGCACACAACCTACCCAAACTGACTCAAGAGGAAATAAAAATCTCAACAGCCCCATAACAAGTGAAGAGATAAAAATCAGTGATCAAAACCTTCTCAACAACAAAAAATTCCTGGATCACATGATTTCACTGGGGAATTCTACCAAACATTTACAGTAGAATTTATACCAATACTGTTTAAGCTCTTCCAAAAGATAGAGAGGGAAGGAATACTCCCTAATTGATCAGTGAAGCAAACAGAACCCTGATAATCAAACCACAGACACCACAAAAAAACTATAGGCCAACATCTCCTATGAATATAGATGCAAAATCCTCAACAAAATACTAGCATACAGAATCCAACAGCATACTGTAAGAGTCATACACCATGACTAACGGGAATTTATTCTAGGAATGTACGGATGGTTCAACATTAGAAAACTAATCAATGTAACACACCACATCAACAAAACAAAGGAAAAGAACCACATGATCATCTCTGTGGATACAGAAAAAGCATCTGATAAAATTCAACACCCTTTCTTCATGAAAACCCTAAAGAAGATTAGAATAGAAGGGAAATTCCTCAACATGATTCAAGGTACATATGAAAAGCTAACAGCTAACTATACTTAATGGAGAAAGACTGAGAACTTTCTCCCTGAAATCGGGAGTAAGACAAGGGTGCCCACTCTCATCAATTCTATTTAATATTGTATTAGAAGTCCTAACCAGAGCAATAATACGAGAAAATAAATAAAAAGTACCCAGCTTGGAAAAGAAGAAGTAAAATCATCTCTATTTGCAGATGATATAATATATAGGAAATCCCAAAGAGTCTACAAGAAAACTTCTAGAGCTGACAGCAGAATTTAGCAAAGCTGCAGGGTACAAGGTCAAAAAACAAAAATCAGCTGGGTTTCCATATATTAGCAATGAGAAATCTAAAGGGAAATTAGAGAAACAATTCCATTTATAACAGCATCTAAGAGAACAGAATACCTAGGAATAAATCTAACCAAGGATGTGAATGAGTTATGTAATGAAAACTATAAAACACTGCTGAAAGAGCTACAATAAATGGAAAGATGTTCCATGTTCATGGATTGGAAGACTTATTAAGATGTCAATACTACCCAAAGCAATCTATAGATTCAACACATTCCCAATCGAAATTTCAATAGCCTTCTTCACATAAATAGAAAAACCAATGCTCAACCTTATATGGAATGGCAAGGGGCCCCATACAGCTAAAACAATGTTAAAACAGAAGAAAAATGTAGGAGGACTCACACTTCCTTATTTTAAAATATACTACACAGCTACAGTAACCAAAATAGCCTGGTGCCAATATAACAATAGACACATAGACCAATGGAACAGAATTTAGAGTCCAGAAATAAACCCACACATCTATGGTCAAGTGATTTTTGACAAGGCTGCTAAGTCCATTTGGTGAGAAAGAAAAGTCTCTTCAATAAATGCTGCTGGGAAAACTGAATTCCCATGTGCAGAAAAATGAAACAGGGTCCATGCCTCACATTATACACAAAAACAAATTAAAAATGGATTAATGACCTAAATGTGCAAACTAAAACCATAAAAACCTTATAAGAACCAGCAGGGGCAAAACTATCAGGCCTAGCTTTCAAAATGGATTATCTAAAATAATAACAAAAGCACAAACAGCAAAAGACAAAATAAACAAATGGAATCTCATAAAAATTAAAAGCTCTTGTTCATCAAAAGACTTTACCAAAGAGTGAAAAGGCAAGCTACTGACTGGGAGAATATCTTTGGAAATCATATATCGGACAAGAAGCTCATAACCAAAATATATATAGAACTTCGACAACTTAACAACAAGACAAATAACGCAATCATAAAATGGGCAAAGAACGTGAATAGACATTTCACCAAAGAGGGCATTCAAATGGCCACCAAACACACGAAAATATGCTCAGCATCATTAGCCATCAGAGAGATGCAAATCAAAACTACCATGAGATATCATCTCACTCCCACTAGAATGGCTAAGACAAAAAAACAAAAACAAAAGATAACAAATGTGGGTGAGGATGTAGGGAAACTGAAACCCTTATCCACTGCTGGTGGGAATGCAAAATGGTACAGCCATTGTGGAAAACAATGTGGCAGCTCCTCAAAAAACTAAAAATAGAACTACCATATGACCCAGCAATTCCACTCCCAGGTATATACTCAAAAGACTTGAAAACAGAGACTCAAATAGAGACTGTTACACCATGTTCACTGCAGCACTATTCGCAATAGCCGAAAGGTGGAAACAACCTAGATGCCTATCAACAGACAAATGGATAAACAAAAATGTAGCACATACATACAACAGAATACTACTGGCCAGTAGGAGAAACGAGGTCTTGATACATGCTACAGTATGGATGGAGCTTGAGGACATTATGCTGAGTGAAGTAAGTCAATCACAAAAGGACAAATATTTCATGAACTCACTTAAATAATAAGACAAGAAAAGGCAAATTTATAGAGATCAAAGTTTATTAGTTGTTACCTGAGGTGGTAGAAAGGAGGGAAAGGGGTGAACAATGATGGAAAAATTGAATTAAGGGTAAGGCTGCACAGTCGATTACTGTACCTGCTCTCAATAAGTTGTGCTGAGAGTGAATCCAACTGGCTGAGGTAGATAAACTCTGGCTCAACACTCCTAACTGAAGCCTCCTCACACGAGCTTCCCCGCCTCTTGCCTCCTATCGGTTGTAAGAATGTCTTCTTTTCAGAGTAAATAACCTTCTCTTACACTTTGTCAGCAGCACGTAAATGGCAACTTCCTTAGGGTTGTTCTTCCGGGCTCCCCACCGGGTGCAGAGCTTGCAAAGCATCCCAGAGTGAGTCCTGTTCGACCCCCAGCGGCCCGCACAATGGACTCTATCTTCTTCAACAGCCCTTGGTGGGGGTGCCCGTCTTGAGCTCCAGCTGCATGCGCATCTGATTTCCATAATCCCTCCTCTACTCTGGGAAACCTCCACCCATTTCATGAATAAAGATAATGCCTCTCCCCACCCCCGCCCTAAAACCTTTATAAACCCTGGGAGGTCCTTTGTTCCGGGAGAGACTAAGGCTAGCAGACATGAAAGCCTCTATCCGTCAAAATAAACCTTTGTTGTGTGGAACTTCTGAGCCTCTCCTGGTCATTCTTGGTTAGAGGAAGGCAAGAACCTAGGCAGAACTTAGTTTTGAACTGGGAAATCTTAACCTGCAATGGAACACCTGTAAAATGTTGAACTGGCAAAAGTAGTGTGATAGAGATATTAAAAAAAAAAAAAAAAAGATTAGCTGCTGAGACTGCTTATGTACAATCAAACAACTCTTGGGATTTGGTTCCTTGGTTTGGCGGTTTAGGGTTATAGTGTCTTGGGACATCCCAGTAAGCTGGCCTAATAACGTGTTTGGTGCTTCTGTTCTACCTCCTAGTTCACTGCATCATGCCTGGAGTCTTGAAAGCTTGCAAGTGGCCATTCAAAACTCAACAATTGGTCTCTCTTCATCTGGAACAACAGAGGAAGAAGGAGAGTCAGGAATAGGAGGAGGATATGAAATGTGTGGCTAATTGCTTCCATAAACAACTGCCTCTTTTGCCATGAGACCAGAAGAACTGGATGCTGCTCGGTTACCATCACTGAAAATTTTGATCAAAGATTCCATAGAAAAAAATCCTCAACAAAATGGGGAAAATGCAAAACAGAATTTCAAATTCTCATGGACTCTAACTTTCTGGAACCATAGAGCGTGGACGAATCCGTGTAACTATTGCCCTGAGATAATATTTAAACCTTAAACCAAAAATATCCCCTGAAGTCATCTTAAAACTGAATAATAGCTTAACTAGTAAAAAAGGTCTACCTTGAGCAGTATGTTCTTTTAAGAAGTATCTATCTATATGGGATCAAAGTGACAACCAAAACCAAAAAAATGAAACCCACTGCCGTCAGGTCGATTCCAACTCACAGCAACCCTATAGGACAGAGCAGAGTTGCCCCACGGAGTTTCCAAGGAGCACCTGGCAGATTCGAACTGCCTACCTCTTGGTTAGCAGCCGTTGCACTTAACCACCATTCCACCAGGGTTCCCAAATGGACAACAGCAATGAAAGATTAGATTGGAAACTTAGGGGGCAGTTAATTTATGTTAATGGGGCAAGAACAACTTAGAACTAAGAAGGGTGAGAATGGCTGCACAACTCAAAGAATGTAATCAACGTCACTAAATTGTACTTGTAGAAACTGTTGAATTGGTGTATGTTTTGCTGTGTATATTCTCAACAACAACAAAGTAAAATTTAGAAAAAAAAAGAAGGGTAAGGTTGGATCTAAAGGGAAGATTCAAAAAGACACTTTCACTCTTTTCATTTCTCTAAATTGTTTTAATTTTTACAATGAAAATGTATTTTACTTTGGTAGTTTTCACTTATAAAATGAAACCAAAAGCATGAATACATGAAAATATGGACAGGTTAGCCCTGGTGATACAGTGGCTAAGAGCTTGGCTGCTAACCAAAAGGCTGGTGGTTCAAAACCACCAGCTGCTCTGAGGGAGAAAGATGTGGCAATCTGCCTCCATGAATATTTTACAGCCTTGAAAACACTACAGGGCAGTTCTACCCTGTCCTGTAAGGTGGTTATGGGTCAGAATCGATCCGATTGCAGCAAGTTTATACTCAAATATAAAAATACAGAGTTAAAATGGGAGGATTTTTTTTTCCTATATCCTCCAAACTTTCTGCAATATTATCTCCTTTAATTAAAAAAAAAAAAAAATCTATATAATAACTGTCATCTTTTTTTTTTTAATGGTCATCTTTTGTCAAGCAAATAATCACTCCTTAACCTCCTTTTCAATTTTAAGATTCTACTCACAGTATAATTTTACATCACAACTTATTACACACTTAATATTTACTCCAGGCAAAATGGCATCACTCTAAACAGTATTTTTTTTAATTGTGTGATGAGCTTATCAGTTACCTGTCCTGTTCTTCATCATTACCACTGAAGCCTTTCGCAGAGCCAAACCAGAGGAGGCTTGCAGCCCAGCAGTGAGGAACACAGGGTCTAGAATCACAAGTCCTGGCTGTGGATTCCAGCTCCACCATTAGTTGCATGATCTTCATTAGCTAATTTCTCTTTGCCTCAGCTTTTCCACTGCAAACTGCTAATTATAATATCTATCTCCCAAGGTTGCTCTGAGGATTAGTGGAGAATACTAATGTAAAGCACTTAATTGCATAGTAAGTGCTCGATAAACAAACAAGCAAACAAAAAAACTCAATGCTATTGAGTCAGTTCTGACTCATGACAACCTCACGTGTGTCAGAGTAGAACTGTCCTCTATAGGGTTTTCAATGGTTGATTTTTTGGAAGTAGACTGCCACGTATTTTTTCAGAGGACCCCCTGGGTAGACTTGAACTGCCAACCTTTCAGAGAGCAACCGAGTCCATTAACAGTCTGCATCACCCAGAAACTCCAACTGGTCAACAGGGCCCTGGTGGCACAAAGGTTAAGAGCTCAGCTGCTAACCAAAAAGGTCGGCAGTTCAAATCCACCAGTCACTCCTTGGAAACCCTATGGAGCAGTTCTACTCTGTCCTATAGAGTCCCTATGAGTTGGAATTGACTCAACAGCAACAGGTTTTTTATTATAATAATTATTGAAAAAGGCATATGTAATAAATTTATCTACAGTAATAATCAATTATTATAATTACTGAAAAACACATTATAACAAAAATGAAAGTATACTTCGTGCATCAAATTTTGACCATGCATAAAATTTCAGTTTAAAAAACAAATTTTAATCTTTATATACCATTTATTACTGTACCTTAGACATCAAGGGAACAATTAAAGAAAAAAGGTTTGCAGTGGTATCATTTTTACCTCCCCTGCCCATTAACATTGCATAATTAATTGTGAATTAAACCTGTTTCCCTTAAACATCTCTCCTCCTAATTTGTAACCACAGTAATTCCTGACAAAATTTTAGTGTTTTCCTCCAGTTTCCCACTAAAAGGGAGAAGAAACCATGTAGGGCTTAATACGATGGATACCAGAATGGCAAAAAATACAAACTTTACTTGAACACAAAAAGAAGAGTATTTATACCAAAAAGTTTCCTTCTTTCTCCCACTCTTCGGATCACTCTTTGAGAAGAGGGGTTCACCAAATCAAAAGCAAAGATTTTTGTCTGAGGTAAATCTGCTTAGATCAGAGATCAAAAGGCAAAATATCATTTTTCTTTTTTTATGCCTGGACTTCCTGCTGTAAAGAAAATCCCACTAGTTATTCTTAGTTGATTCCTTCTTGGGATAAATATTTCATTACTTGAGACGCGGCAGGGCTACACTCTTGAGTTGTGAGTACACCGATGTGGGACAAAACACTGTTGTCTAGATTTCTATTGTTTACAAAAGGAAATGCTTTCATTGGGAACAGCCTAAGGATTATAGGTCAAATTCTGTCTCATCTGCTTCAAGCAAAAATTTTATCAAGATGAATTGTAAAAAATATTTATGAATACATTATCAACCATTTGATTTCTATGTAGCAATTTTTGAGATGTAACCACTTTAAATTAGTTGAGTCATTACAAAGAAATGAGCCTTCACTATAAAATATGATGCCAGAATATGTAAAGTACAAATAAATATTATTTATAATATGGTACCAGTGAAAGAGTCAAGCTTTTTTTTAGAAAGTGAGAGCAGAAACTTTGTAAGCTCTAAGATGGCTGACAAGTTGGGGGCACTGAGAGGATGCCATCCCCTCCAAGGGAAAGCTGCTGTGGGTCCTAGGACACGTGCACAAGGGCATCCTATGGCTGGCAGCAGTCCCAAAATCTGGAAGTGTTTTACCACAAAGCATCAACTGCTAGCAATTTGAGTCTGTTTTGCCTCTGCCCATGACAAGAATCAACTTGTTCCAAAATTCCACAAAATGTTTCTTTTATGTTAAAACTCTGCTGTTTCTGGAGAAGTTAAAAGGTAGAATTTTTTACACATGTGGACAAAAGCTATATTTGGACCTTTTAGTCTCTTTACAGAAGAAAGAATTTTTAAAAGAATTCCCCCCTTCTGCTGCAGTTTATTATAAAAAAGTCACTGACTTTCCAAAATTTTTTAAAGTAAACCTTGTTTCCGTATACAATCCCTCTAAAAGTTCAAGAAGTTTTTTTTCTTTTTTGTTTTTAAAAAGGAAAACGTTTAAGTGAAGCATTTAATCCCAATTAATTCAATTTAAAAGAAAATTACTTAAGAGGCAAATAATTATGCTCTCTGTTTTGGATCATTTTTTCTAGTCAATCTATTTATAAACAGATAGGTTGTATATTTTCAAATAATTAATAATCCTAGTATTATTCAAAGTATTATATACCTGAAAACCTACAAAATAGAATCATGATACTTCACTTTAAGTACATGTAAAACCTTTTGAAGTGTAATTCAAGGCCCTCTGAAGCTGTACTACCTGACCATACTTCAGTTTCATACAGTGAAGAACAACAGACTGAAATCTAAGACGACAAAGATTATAAACCATGACACTGTAATATACCTGACTCAATTAGATAGCAAGTGAACAGACAGGCTATGAGAACACTGTAAGAATGAAATAAAGCTTAGCATGTGGCTTACCTGAAAATAAAGTTAACATTCTGACAAGCATCATTTTCTTTCAAACCATTTCACTTACCCTACACCAGGATTTCTCAACCTCTGCACTACTGACATTTAGAGCAGGAAAATTTACAAAGAATTATGCTGTGGAGGGCTGCCCTGTGCATTGTAGGCTGGTCTGCAGTGTCCCTGGCCTCTGCCTACTAGATGCCAGTCTCATTCCCTACCCTTAGTATTAACAGTCAAAAAATGACTCCAGACATTGCCAAATGTCCTCTAGCAGCAAAATCCCTCCTGGTTGGGAAGCACTGCTCTCCACACTAAAAAAAAATCCACAGTTAATGTGGATAAAACCCTGAAATATGATTTTATTTGAAAAGACTTTTTATAAACAGATATATATTCATGATATATATCTCTTTATTAAAGAGATATATATATTTGATTACTTGTACTAACCAAGTTAGACTTTGTAAATGGAGTCAATGCTATTAGAAAGATGTGATCATCCATTCTGAAGGAAGAAAAAGTTGACAGGACATTGTACTAACTCCATAACTGCTAGAGGCACATGCCACCCCATCATGTCTGGAATCAGGAAAGCTTTTGAGATAACCCAAATCAGTTGCCATTGAGTCCATTCCAACTCTTGGTGACCCCATGTGTGTCGGAGTAGAACTGTGCTCCATAGGGTTTTCAATGGCTGATTTTTTGGAAGTAGACTACCAGTCCTTCCAAGGTGCCTCTGGACTCAAATCTCCACCTTTTGGTTAGTAGCCAAGCACATTAACCATTTGTACCACCCAAGGACGAAATGATAACCAGGACCCCTTAAAATTCTAACACAAATTGTCAGGATGGGGACAGTGACTGTTCATGGTGAATTGCCTAAAAGTTTTTTTAATATCTGTGGCTGTGTCAAGATCAGATTAAGATGAAAACAAGAAGTCTTGGTAGAAAGTATTCAGGAAAAGAGCATAAAATTTAAGACAGTCCAAATTTTTTGTGTGGGGATAACTAATTAACTGGTCTTAGTTCATTTCCGATTTTGTTTTCTTCATCTAAGGAAAGCTGTCCTTTTCTGAAGAAATTTCAAAAAGAAGGTATTTTACATGCCCATGGGGCGGGGGGTAATATCACTTAAAAAAAAAAGAAAAAACACTGCCCATCTAAAGACTTGCATTAATCATAAACGTAAGACAAATTTTTTATATTATTTCAAAGCATAATTTAATGTTCTCTTTATACTTATAACACATATCAACCAAAAACAGACTTGAAGTTTTAAAGAACAGTAAGTCCACCTATACCACAATGTTAAATCAGCACCAAGAAAGCTATAGCTTTTAAGGATACCACATACCCTGGAAACATGACATCCAAAATCCAGGCTATCAAAAATAAAATCTGTAATTTTTCCAAAGAAATATTTTATTTGGAAGTTTAAAAATATTACTTTCTTTCCATATGGAAAATAATGATCAAGTTCCATAAGGCATAAAATGGTGACAAAAATGATACTTTTAACGTTTAAGAGCACAAAGCTAAATTTTAAGCGTTAACTCACAAGAACATGGTTTAATATGTAAAATCTGATTGAGATCAGTCTTATTTCCTTTCTCAGTGCTGAAGGTTTGGATTTCGAGTGGAGGTGAGGGAAACTAAAAATCACAACAGCAAATATTTCATTTCTGATGGCAAATATAATCTTGTTTCCTTCTGAATTAATTATAACACAAAATTGAAAACATATTATAAAAAATTTACTCCTTGCTTTTTCCACTTAACATTCTCCTGTGTCTTTAAATATTCCCCCAAACTTAACTTTTTTAATGACTACATTTGAGTTTTATGGAGGTATCCTTTAACCGCTTTTCTACCTTAGGGATTTTAAACTATTTCTAATCTTTTGATCTTATGCTAGGATGAAAATTCTTATGCATAATTATATTTGCATTTCAGGTTATTACTTTAGAATAAATGCCTAGAAGTTAATTTACTAGTTCAAATCACTTGACCATTTGAACAGCTATATATACTAACAAATTGCTTTCCATAAGCTTACCAAATTTACACTTGTATCATTTGAGATTGCATATTCAAAAATAACAGATTTTCTTTTTTAAAAATCTATCAATTTTAAACATTAAAAATAATATCACATTGTTTTACTTCATATTTTTATTAGTGAAGATGAACATTTTTATGGTCACCATTTATATTTCTACTTTTTCAAATTGCCTGTTTGGCCTATCATCCATTTTCCCGTTGTTATGTTAGCCCTTTTCATATAAAATTACTCCAACTCGATATAAAAGCATATAACCCTTGTTTATGGCACCTAGAAATTTTTAGGTTGGCAAACCAATCAAATTTTTCCTCTGTGATTTTTCCACTACTTTTAAGCTCAGAAAAATCTTTCCCATTTTAATATAACTATTCAGATACTCTTTTAGTTCCCCCCTCCCCTTTTTTTCATCTTTACATCTATTATCTTTAAAACACCTGGAATTTATTTTCTGCATGATATGAAGATAATGATTTAATATGAGAGCCCATTAATCAATTATTTTCAAAACTCTTCTGCCTGTTTTTCCAGATTAACTTTAAAAATCATATTATTAGGCCCCCTCCCTAAAACCCACCAAGAAAAAAATCATTTAGAGTGTTACTGAAATTGCATTACACTATAAATAAAAATCAGGAAGAATGTATAGAGGAACATTAAATAGTGAGGCTATAAGGTATCCTTATCTTGTTTAAGATTTTCATAGAAAGACAGTATCGCATTTGTTTAGCAATACACTGGCTTTCTGTTTCAGAAAAAATTTTTTTTTGTGATTAGAGAAATAGCCTTCTGTTTTTATTACTAAATATTTAACTGACTATAAGAGGCAGGGCCAAGATGGCAGAATAGCCAGATGCTTCCAGCAATCGCGCTTACAACAAAGACCCAAAAAATCAAGTGAAATGATTTTATTTATGACAAGCTAGGAGCCCTGAACATCAAAGGCAAAGTTCGAAAACGGACTAAGTGGCGGGGGAGGGAGAGTCGGTTCAGAAGCGGAGAGGAGTGACTGGACCTGAATCGCCGGGATCACTCAGGCACCATTCCCAGGAACAGCTGTGGTGGGCAGGTAGTAGCACTCAGCTGCAGTTTCCTCAGAGAGAAGCAGCCAGCCACACAGCCTACTCACACCTCTGGAACCAGAGAAGAACAGCACTCTCGGCAAAAGCTAAGTCCTTGCGTATATTTTACCGCATCCCCAGCCCCCAAGCCAGCTTCAGTGGCTGTTAATTTCCCTGAGCCTGAGATAGCTCCTGTTGAGCACCCTGAGCCATGCTCCCAGACTTGGAGAAGGAATAAATTCACAAGAGGGGGAAAAGATATTTTGCCAGCTCCACTAACCCCGGGGAGCTCAAGACAGAAGCGGCTCCTGTCCAGGCATAAACGGTCTGTGGACTTTGAATACCTTTCCCCCTGCATGGACCTGTGTGGGCCTATTTTGGGAGAACAGGCCTTTGCTGGCAGACTGCAACTGTTTAAGCTGTGGGGTGGAGAAGTGGGTGTTTGATATTTGACACTGCTTTGCCTATTAAACAGGGTCCTCACCTACCCACATCAGGGGCATAACGACTGGTGGCTCCACTCAGGTCACCCAGCCACCCGTGACAGGGGTCCAAGGATAACTGGTACCTCCCAGTCCTTACAACCAAGAGCACTGGGTGTCCATGCTCTATCTACAGAACTCACCCACCTGTATGTTCCAGGGAACAAGGATCCACTTTCCTAAGAGACACTCAGGGGACGGTTCTCATCTGCCTGCCTTGTTCAGAGCATGACCCCCTGCTGCAACCAGATACCAGTACCTACACCAAACATCCTTGCCCCTCTAAGACTGTAGGACAGAGCCTGGACCACACACTTGATGACCAGCTACCTGGACACCTGAGCTGAATCCACACAAGAAGAGTGAATGGACTCGTAAGCTCATATACCTGATAACAGCTCTAGCCATCTGGTAACAGGACATCAGAGCTCCAAAGGTGAAAATAATCAAGCAAGCTCACTCAAGCAACCCATGTGGGCATATCAAAACAAAAAAAGCCAAGAAACTAACATACAGTAAGTAAACATAAAATAAACTAATACAAAAACTTATAAATGGCTCTGAGACAACAGTCAATATCAAACCACATAAAGAAACAGGCCATGATCCCTTCAACAAGCTCTCAAAACAGAGAATCAAAGGACCTTCTGGATGAAGGTGTCTTCCTGGAATTACCAGATGCAGAATTCAAAAGATTAATATACAGAACTCTTCAAGACATCAGGAAGGAAATCAGGCAATATGCAGAACAAGCCAAGGAACACAGATAAAAGTTGAAGAAATTAAAAAGGTTATTCAAGAACATAATGAAAAATTTAATAAGCTGCAAGAATCCATAGAGAGATAGCAATCAGAAATCCAGAAGATTAACAATAAAATTACAGAATTAGACAACTCAATAGAAAGCCAGAGAAGCAGAATTGAGCAAGTGGAAGGCAGAATCAGTGACTGTGAAGGTAAAGCACTTGGCACCAATATATTTGAAGAAAAACCAGACAAAAGAATTAAAAAAAAAATGAAGAAACCTTAAGAATCATGTGGGACTCTATCAAGAGAAATAACCCGCGAGTGACTGGAGTACCAGAACAGGGAGGGGTAACAGAAAATACAGAGAGAATTGCTGAAGATTTGTTGGCAGAAAATTTCCCTGATAACCATGAAAGATGAGAAGATAGCAATCCAAGATGCTCATCGAACTCCACATAAGGTAGCTTTTAAAAGAAAGTCACCAAGACATATTATAATCAAACTTGCCAAAACCAAAGACAAAGAGAGAATTTTAAGAGCAGCTAGCAAGAAACTCAAAGTCACCTACAAAGGAGAGTCAATAAGAATATGCTCGGACTACCTGGCAGAAACATGCTGGCAAGAAGGCAATGGGATGGCTTATATAAACCACTGAAGGAAAAAAATTGCCAGCCAAGAATCATATACGCAGCAAAACTGTCTCTCAAATATGAAGGTGAAATTAGGTCATTTCCAGATAAATATTTAACTGAATATAGATTTTGTGCTCTCTCAAATGGCTTTGTAACATTGTTTTGGGATGATGTATGTGTGTGTATTAGTTTGGAGCCTTTTTGAAAATAATTTTTATATAACTATTAAAATACCAATGGTTACTATTTTAATTAGATGATCAACTACTTTATTTCACTTATATTTCCCCTGAGCATCATTCATTTGGAGATTCCAAATTTGAAGGTTGTACCATGTACAGTAGTTTAATCTTCAAAATCTCACCTGCATTTACTATTTACATACCATTTTTTTCTAGTTTGGTATATTTATGATCTCCATTTTTCCTTTGGTTTTGGATCTTAAATAACTCCCTTATATTTCCTACCTTCCCTGTACCCACCAAGAATCGGCTATTTGCTTAGTGTATCACATCTACTTTTTTCCTGTGGTCCAACTTATTTTCTCTTAAGTGAGTGCAGAGTGAATCCAAAGGTGTTTCCCATTGTTCTGTGCTATTAACTCAGTTGTTAATAGCAACTTACCGTGCACATACCCTGGAGCCGTCTGCTATGCCTTCTAATCATTACTTCATTCGTTAGAAAGGTCATCATAACCCAACTATGAGAGTCTGAATCGACTTGATAGCAATGGGTTTGTTTTGCTTTTGGTTATGTCTTACTGCATTTTTTAGAATTTATTTTGAAAAATTGGTTGTTTCAGAAAACAAGTTAGTAACTAGATCTGACTTTGGAAAACTAGAAACTCCTTAGATTGTGATTTTCCAGAAGATACTGGTCCAGAGTTTTATACTGTTACATCCTCAGTACTATGTGAGCCAAACACTTCAAAATAAATTTAAGTATGTTATGGGGAAGGAACAAATTTAATGTTGGAGGCTATTATTTTTAATATAATGTAAATATAAATAATTTAACCTTATTAAAATTAGGGAAAAAATACACTTCAAAAACCATGTTTCTTTTTAGGAGTGATACTCTAGAGGAAAACTGAATATTTGTACAACTGCTATTCATGCATTCTTGGAATTTGCCCATTTTTTTTTCGTCCATCAGATTTTCTGGTACATAGTTACCATAATTTGTCTTGCATTTTCCTGTGCAATTTGGTTCATATTTCAGAAATGCTACTTACATCCATTGTTCACTGTGAAACTCATATGGACATTCCTATAAAAGCACTTTCTTTTAAAATGCATTTTTAAAATGTTCAATATCTTTAATTTTGACTCCTGTGATTTACCCACACCCAGAGATGACTCTCTTTCTCTCGTGCACACACAAAACCTTTGGGTAGAACTATTAGAAGAGTTTCTAGTGGCAACTGAATTCATACTGTCAAACATATAGCCATTATGGTAGAGGGAGAGTTTAAAAGATGGAGAAGGAAAAGCTAGAAGCATCTTACCTGCTTTCCGTCCAGTGTGCAAAGCCTCTTGACCACTCCTGAGTCTAGTTTAATGGCTTCAGTGATGTCTGTTAAGACCTGTTCAAAGGAATGAGCAGTCTTTTTATTTAGAAGGATCCGCACAGCTTTTCTGGGCTTTACTCCACTTCGAATCACAGTCACTAACTTGGGTTTGATGAAATCTTTACTTTCTTTCACTTCACTTTTCACAGAGGAAGGAGCAGCCAATGATCGGGTTGTCCCACCCTTGATGTTCACAGACCAGTTCGGATTAATATTTTTGGTGTAATCCACTTTACGGAATGGTTCGTTGGACGCACATACGTAACTCTCACCTAAAAAAAAAAAATAGTTTTATGAGTATGGTTATCCTCACCATAGAAGCATTTTTCTTTTAAAGAACAGATGCCAGAGACCCAGTAAGTGAACTCCTTAACTTACCAAACTCGCTGAGGGGGGTTTACGCTCTTCTTCTTTGGCATTCTCCCTACCCCTTTCTTTTTAATAGAACCTAAATCGGCTTTAAGAGAATAACATGAATGATAGACTGAGAAGCACTGGACAAAGAGAGTAAAGAGAGACTTGGCTTCTATTCTGACCAAATGTGTCACCTGGGATAATTTCACTTCTTCACGCTTTGGTTCTTAGGATCATTATCTGTAAAGTGAAGTGGTTGAACCAGCTGACTCCAAAGTACTTCCTAGTTCTAAAAGCCTATTAAAAAATTTAAAAATCTCATTCTGGAAGAAATAATTATATCACAATAATGTATTCATATAAAGAAAATATGTTTTCTTTCTCCTTCCAATAACAGATTTTAGTTCTAATCAAAGAATAATCACTACATCATCACATAGCTCACTAAACTATCTTCAGTTAAAGGATCATTTCCTCAATTAATGAAGTACCGGAAAAATAAAAGAGTTTTAACAGCTCAAAAAACATACCTCAGGCATTTTTTTTTTCTCTTAATTAAAGGAGTAAGTTTAATTATGAAGGGTAAATAGACAAACTTTTCTGTATCTACTCAAATGGGAAAGGACATTAAGTAGTTAAAATGATGCGCTCATTACTCAGGGAGCCTTCTGCTTAATTTTTAAGTACAACATAAAAGCTATACTATTTGTAAATTAGTTTATCAATTCAATGTTCATGAATTTTTTTAAGCTCCAAAATTATATGCTGACATAACATTATTTTTCTTCCAGGAAATTCAGAAGTCATCTAATTGGTTGAGTCTTGACTTTTCCACGTACAAGGTAAGAGGGTTACACTGTAAGATTTTCTCTAAGTTATCTCTAACTCAAAAAAATTATTTTTTGTCTCATTTTTAATGTGATAATATTATAAAGCAAGCCTTAAATGTTGGGAATGTTTTAAAAAAATAAGCAAAATAGTGAAAGGAAATTCCTAAGGAAAACCTATTAATATAAATATCACATTTAACTATTATCACTATAACTATACTTAGCTATTTGAAATCATGAGAATTGGACAACTTTAGAGACTTCCAAAGGCACATGAAAAATTCAATAACAGATCAGGCATACAGGGAAGATCAAAACAGAAGAGCAATGTCTTCTATTTAAAAGTATAATTAAGCCACTGCCCAAGAAAAAAAAAAAATTTTTTTTTTTTTCAAGATAACTAGAGAACTAATCACAAGCTTTAATATTGCTTCTACACCAATAACCTGGAATCTAGCCCAACCATCACCATTTCAAGATTTTTCATCTCTGTGGGTTTATCTTAACTCTTTTCCAGTATGATCATTTGGGCATATGGCATATAATTTTCAAAGTCGGATATCAATTTAATAAAATAGAACTATTTGTATGCATTATATGTATGTATTAACGAGCAAAAATAAACAATTATGATCTTGCTCTAATTTTAAGTCACTCTAAAAGTAACTCTCACATCAGATAGCTCTTACTTTATCTATGATAAAAATTTAATTGTATCTTCTGATCCAAAATATAAGATGGAGAGAAAAAGGACTCTCAGAAAGAGAAGTGGTTTTTATTTTCAAAGGGCAGGGAGAATAAGCTAGGGGACGTCTTTCCCAATATAAAGAAAAAAAACGACAAAAAAGAGACAAAACGAAAGCAAATATATCAGATTTCCTTGATCAACCTAGTCCCAACACAGCTGACGTACCAACCAGGACAGCTGCCTTTTAAATTTATCTGCATGTTGCTTCCTTACATGGGTTCAGAATGCCAGAATGAGAAAAGGTATAGAAAACCTCACTTCTAACATGTTTGGTTATGGGTACAGATACATTTTTAATTCCCTCCTTCCTTTATGTTCGTAGACCAGTTCCATGGTAAATATGTGAAATTCTAAACCAGGGCTGGCAAATGCCTGCCAAAGTGCCTCACTCCTCTTCCCCACACCCATGGCAAATACAAATAATAGATCACAGAGTACTCTCTGTTAAGCCTCGACTCCCCCTCACACTATGCACTGGGTACCTACTAGGTACCATCTCATATGCTAGGCGCTGACATATGAAACCAACTTTGGCATCCTTGCACCCAGTGTTTCAGGACATGGTCTTGGGGTCACATCTGTGTTTCTGTAGACTGGGTGCACAAATCGTTACAGTACAGATGCATCATACCTTGCTAACAACAGCTACTAAGATACCCAAGCTAGCTCCCCTTGTATGTCCCCACCCAGATCACACAATCTTCTGATTGTAATTCTGATACTTACATAGATTTGCCTACAGGGAGAGAATATGCTGACAAAAGAGCTGAAGATGTTGGTTCCCTGAGTAGTAACAGCTCTTGCTGCTAGTCAGTCAATGAATTATTATTCTCTGTTAGATACTAACCAGAATGTTACAAGATTGATTAGAAGCAATTAGCCTCTTTTTTTTTTATAAGCAGGTTCATGCTCCTGTAGGGATTCTTGGTTAAGATTTCTTACCCTCTGATGACCTCCTGTTGCTCCCTTTCTCCCCATTCTGGTGAAGCATTACTTCCTACCCAAACTACTCAACTAGAAACCTAGGTCTCATCCTTCAGCCTTCTGGCTCCCGTATTTACTACACCTGACATCAAGTACTGCCCCTTCTATCTTGTAAATTGTTCTTAAAATGCCTCTCCGTTCCACCCACACTGTCATTCACTTCTCACCTGGATCAGTGCAACAATCTTCCGTTTTCTGCTCATTCCCCTGAAATATGACAGACAGCAGCATATTCTATGCTACTGATACAGCCGAAGAAGTATACCCTAAAACTATGAGTCTTGATCTACTGATAAAATACTACATTTTAAGAGAATTTAACTCTTGACAATTATATTAAAACTATATTCACCAGAACTACAAGGAAAGATATACGTGTTTTTCATATATATATGCACACATATATATGCATATGTATATATGTATGTGTGTGTATGGCAAAGAAACTGAAGTTGTCAAGGATTTCATTCTACTTGGATCAACAATCAATGCCCATGGAAACAGCAGTCCAGAAATCAGATGAGGCATTGTATTGGGCAAATCTACGGCAGAAGACCTCTTTCAGGTGCTAAAAAGCAAAGATGTCACTTTGAGGACTAAGCTGCACCTGATCCAATCCATGGTATTTTCAATTGCCTCCTATGCACGGTAAAACTGGACAATGAAAAAAGAAGATCTAAGGAGAAATGAATGCATTTAAATTATGGTGTTGGTGAAGAATATACTGTGGACTGCCAGAAGAACAAACAAATCTGTCTGGGAAGAGGTACAGCCAAAATGCTCCTTAGAAGTGAGGATAACGAGACTTTATCTTACATACTTTGGACAGGTCATCAGGTAAGACCAATTGCTAGAAAAGGACATCATGTTTGCTAAAGTACAGGGTTAGTGAAGACAAAGGAAGCCCTCAAGGAGATGGATTGACACTGTGGCTGCAACAATGGACTCAAACACAGCAACGATTGTGACGATGGCGCAGGACAAGAGCAATGTTTGGTTCTGCTATACATAAGGACGTCATGAGTTGAAGCTGACCCAACAGCAATTAACAATGTGTGTGTGTGTTTGAAATATAAAGCAGTCCTTGATATTGGAGCTTATGTGACACTCATAGCTAGGCCTCAATGTTATCACTAGCTGGTCTGACTCTTAGGCCATTTTGCTTTCCTGTTAGACATAAACAATCTCATAGAATATTTGCATCAGACCAGGCCACTCTGAGATTATAATATAGGGAGACAAAAACAAGTTCATTATTCAACCCACAAAATACCAAACGTTCCTCCTCTTGAAAAATGAATGACTGCTACCTACTTCCCAAGTATCACTTTACTTGCTATCTAGGCTGCCCTCCCTATAGATAAGATTTAATGAGATACCCAATCATAGAATTGCTTTAGTCTTTTGAGAGCACTAAATACAGAGCAAGTCCCCACTTCCTTAGATTCTCCCTAGAATTACCCAACCAAAGCCCAAACCCTGTAAGTTCTAACAACCTCTGACTGAGACACCCCACAGTTTCCTACAATATGCATTGTCTCTCACTGCAATGAGTAATGAATACAACTTGTTCAACTACAGGTGTGCTCCTGGTGGTCCTCGGTTGAGGGAATTGACACACACACATTTTATGTAAAAGTTCTTTGACCAAAACAGATTGGGGAAAAATCACTTTGCAAATTGTGATACTGTGAGTAGTACACACAAAGAAGGTTTGCTTTTATATAGAAAGAGGACAGAGAAGAGAGTAAGGTGGGTATGTAGCTTAAAAGAACTATTTTCAAGCATGCTATGGAACGGAAAGTCTTTCTTTCAATTTCCCTTAAGACTCCCTCCAGTGGCATAGCTGTGGCTTCTTATAACTGACATTTGCTCAATAACATACATCTTTGCATTACTTTATATTTAGCAGGCTGTCAAAAGAAGTATCTACAAGCATGCATTAATACCTGGGTATTTGTTTAGGAAGCCATTCACTTTCATCATTACCCAACCAAACGTACTGCCTCCTATTTAGGAGGTAAGAGCAGAACTCTAATTTCTTGCTCTCTAAACACATTTATTCCCACAAATTTATTTCAATCTATGCCAATTCTTCTCACCTTCTCAATAGTAGAGGTGCCCTCCCTCTATTCAAGGCTAATTCCTCTACCAGGACTGGGAACCTTCAAAGAATCATGCTAAAATTTCCAGGACATTCTTCTTCTTTCCCCTGTATGACTAGACAGCCCTCCCCTACAGGATTATATGCAAGTGTCTCCCACCTTAAACACATACACACAACCCACAACCACCAAAACTCCCCTATCTTACTCCACATCACACTCTAGTTAACGTGCTTTTAGCTTCCATTCACTGCCTAGTTAAAGAGCAGTCCTCATTTGTTCCTCTTCCATGATTTGCTCTTCCGCCCCTGCAGCATCACTTCTGTTCCCTGCACTTCACTGCCTGAAATGTCTCTCGCTCAATCCCCAAATACCTGTTTCCTAACTGCCTGTCTTGGTTACTTAGTGCTATTATAACAGAAGTACTACAAGTAGACGGCTTTAACAAAGAGAAATTTATTCTCTCACAGTCTAGGAGGCTAGACGTCCAAATTCAGGGTTCCAGCCTTAGGGGAAGGCTTTCTCTCTCTGTTGGCTCTGGGGAAAGGTCCTTGTCATCAATCCTCCCTGGTCAGTGAGCTTCTCAGTGCAGGGACTCCGGGTCCAAAAGAGGCACTAGTCTCCTGGCTCTTGTTTCTTGGTAGTATGAGGGCCCCACATCTCTCTGCTCGCTTCTCTCTTTTATATCTCAAAAGAGATCAACTTAAGACACAACCTAATCTCGTAGATTGAGTCCTATCTTATTAACATAATTGCCTCCAATTCTGCCTCATTAACATCATAAAGGCAGGATTTATAACACATAGGAAAATCACATCAGATGACAAAATGGTAGGCAATCATACAATACTGGCAGTCATGGCCTAGCCAAGTTGATACACATTTTGGGAGGACACAATTCAACCCGTAACATTCCACCCTTTGGCCCCGCAAAATTCATGCCCTTGTCACATGTAAAACCTCATATCATAGCAAACATCTTAAATCAACTCCAAGTCCAAAATTTCATCTTCTGCAAAATTCCTCTCCATCTGTGAAATCTAGAATACAAGTTATCTGCTTTCAAAGTACAGTGGTGGAACAGGCACAAGCTAGACATTTC